>NC_067144.1:41405391-42010873 GCF_903995435.1 Acomys russatus | reverse complement strand
TAGATATTCTGCTGTGAAGTTCTTTATTTCCATGAGATTGTGCCTTTCACTCAGTCTGGAGGCACCAGCCAAGCCAGTATGATATTTTCCTCTCTACTCCCACTACTTTGGAGTTGCTGGCCCATCTTTTTTACATGGGCGCTTGAGAACTGAACATAGTTCCACATGTTTATGCAGCAAATATGTTTACTTGCTGACCTAGTTTGAATTCTATTACCATGAGAAACATCATTATCAAAAGCAACCTAGGGAGGAAAGACATTACTCAACTTACACATACATATAGCAATCCATCTTGACGGCAGGCAAGGTAGGAACTCACGCAGGGCAGGAGCCTAGAGGCAAGAGCTCAATAAGAGGCAATTCTTTAGTGGAAATATCCTTTCCCAAATATGTCTAGGTTGTGTCAAGTTGACAAAAACTAACTAGCACATTTGCTGAGCCATCTCCACGGCAACCAAAGATATTTCTAACAAGGTAATATAGAAAAGAAAAAGGTGCTTTCCTATATTTTGTCAAAATAAACTAGGTCATGCTATGTGACACATACAGAAAGCATTACAACCTGAGGTGGCCTTTTTTTATTAGTTTTTTAAAGTAATTTATTCAGATTACATCTTAATTGTTATCTGCTCACTTGTATCTTCCAGTTTCCCCCTCCTTCCCTCTTTCATTCTATTCCCCTCCCCTAGGTCTGTGACTGAAGGGGACCTCCTTCACCACCATATGATCACAGCCTATCAGGTCTACTCCTGGTAGCCTGCTTACCCTTCCTCTGAGTGCCACCAGGTCTCCCCACCAAGGTAAGTGGTCAGATAGGGGGCAGCAGAGTTCACGTCAGAGTCAGGCCCTGCTCTCCACACAACTGTGGAGAATGTGCTGTCCCTTGGCTAGATCTGAATAGAGGTTCTAGGTTTATAGCATAGATTGTCCTTGGTTGGTACAGTAGTTTGAGTAGACCCCCATGGGTCCAGATCTGCCAGCCTTAATGGTCTTCTTGTAGGTTTCTAGGACCCTCTGGATCCTTCTATTTCCCCATTCTCCCATCCTTCTCTTGACTAGATTCCAAATAAGGGTTTCAGTGTCTATCCCAAACTTCTGCTAAGTGAAGACTTTCAGGGAACAGGAGATGGCCTTTCTTTATCCAGCCACAGCAAGGACATTTGACCTTATCATCTCCAAGGCCATGATGGTTGAAGAAAAGAACCCTAAGGAAGGCACACTAGCTGTAAACAATCATGGAGGAAAACGCTTTCTGTGCATCTATCATTAACTACTGTGTTGCATTCATAACATTCCACATAAACATCGGCCAAGGTAATAAGCCCGGAATGTGGTGGGGAAAGAAAGGAGGGGGGGAGGAGAGGAGGAGAGAACTGTTATAGTAGAAAAACACTGTAGTCTTGATTCTTTGCCTGGAAAATTGTCACTTTGACAGCATAAATGTCTGCTCAGGATTTAAATAGTATTTCTCAGAGGGCAGTCAGTAGTGTAAGTACTGCCTCTAGAGTTGTTGCAGCTATGGCACTTATCACATGTGTGTCAATAGCTGGCAGAGAGGAAAGAGGCTATGTCTACGCTCAGTGTTCTGACCTGTGAACATCTGAATCATTAGTAGCTTAACATTCTCTTTAAAAAGTAATTATGAGATGACCACCAGCTCAGTGCCTTGCAGGTCTGGGAGACAGGGAGGCGGAGGGGGTGGGGGTTCACTGAAGTGAACATTTGCAAGCAAAGAAGTATGGACAAAAGGGTACGCTGTGAGACGCGCTGTGACACACCACAACTTCCACGAGATTTTTTTTCTTTGTTGTGGGGGAGGTTCAAGGTTGGAGGATGGATATGAGGGAAGGGGAGATGAGTGAGATTGGAGTGCATGATGTGAAATTCACAAAGAACCAATAAAAAGTTTCTTTTTAAAGTCCAAGTAACAATTGAGCTAACAACAGGGCAGGGAGTCACACCTAAAGGTGGATGGGACACTTTTCAAGCCATATAAGGAGGGTAATTGAGTAGAAAAGAAATCTGGCTCAAGGCCAGTTCTTCTCAACTATTCTAACGCTGTAATCCTGTAATACTGTTCCTCATGTTGGAGTGACCCCCAATCATAGAATTTTGTTGCTGCTTTTTAACTGTAATTTTGCTACTGCTATGAAGTATGATGTAAATATCTGATGTGCAAGGCATCAATATGCAACTTCTGTGAAAGGGTCATTCAACTCTCCAAAGAAGTAGCAGCCAGAGGTTGAAAAACCACTGCTCAAGGCTCTGATCAATGCTAATTAGGACAGGCTACCACATGAAACATAATGAAAGAAATGTTGTTGATAAATAAGGAAATGAAAGGGCATGTGACCTGATATAGTATTGTGCATATTCATTTCTTCTCTGAGGGATCTATCAAAGCCAACCCAAGCTAAGTTACCTGATAATAGCCATGCTACTATTGTACCAGAGGGTAAATTTTGCCTGGAAGGTTGGTACTGTAACAAACAGGTTCCATAATGGGGTAAGATCACCAATGTTTGGTTTTGTTTTCTCCCACTGCAATCTGCATAGAACTTTCTTGACTTATGAAAGTTAATCTTAAGAAATGAAGTTCTTGTTTTGTTTAAGAATGGTTTCTCAATATATTGTATGCAAAATTTATGTAGCTTTAGCAGTAGGGCCTTAATATATATATATGATGGAATACATTTAATATGAAAGAAGGGAGACATACTTGGGGTTAAAGGATTAAACAGAGTTGGGGAAGAAGGTGATAATGGGTGTGTTAACCAGAGCTAATGATATATATAAATGATAAGCTATAGTGACAATGAAAATCCACCAGTTGATAAACTAATTTTAAAATATAAAACTTAAAAATAACTTTGATATTTGTTTTATTATAAAAATATATTTTAATTTGGATCTAAAATAAAAAAATACATACTTATAGGCTACCTTGTAACATTTTGGTAAAGATGAGCATTCTGTAAAGTGTACATCAGGGTAAACACCAATTGCCTCAAATTAATATTACTTTTTTTGTAATAAAAACTTTTAAAACCAGTGAGATTGCTTAGTGAACAAAGGCATAAGTTACGAAGTTTGGCTATCTGAATTCAGTCACCAGAATACAGAGTAGAAAGAGAGAACAAACTCCTGAAAATAGTCCTTGATCTTCACACAGCCACCACATACATATAAGTAAAGAAAGGCAAATTGTATTTATTTTTGAAATGTACTGTACTTTACTGCTTTTTAAAGTCATGTTACAGTACAGATACCACACCACAAATCTCATCACCTATCTAGTCATAGCTTAGCAACCATTAATAGAATTTCACCCCACTTGTCTAACTACCTTAAAGTTTTTATTGATGAACTCATAGCTTATTCTTTTAATTTCACTGTTTATTGGTTTTTGTGGTTTTTTGCTGCTTTTTCAAATTTTTGTCTTCTTTCTTTCTTTTTTATAAAATTCATCACTCATACAATGTATCATGACTGCAGTTTACCTCCATCCATTCCTCCAAGTTCTAGTCTCCACACCCCTCCCAGATGCACTGCTCCTTCTTTTCCCTTCAGAAGAAAACAGGGCTCCCAGGGATATCATCTGGACACAGTGTAAAAAGATGGAATAAATCTAAGCACAAACTGTTATATCAAGGCTAGATAAGGCAACCCAGGAGGACGAAAGGAGTCTCAAGAGATGGTAAAAGAGCCAGAGACTTTCCCATTCATAACACTAGTAGTACCACAAAAACGTCAAGCTAAACCACCATAACATATATGCAAAAAATCTAGCACAAACCCACAGAGGTTCTATGGTAGCTGCTCTATCCTCTGCAAGCCTCTCAGCTGCATGCTTAGTTGATTATATGAGCCCTGTAACCCAGGTGTCCTTGGCCATTGTGGTTCCTTCCTCTCAATCTTCTGTGGTGTTCCCTGAGCTTTGTTTATTGTTTAGGCCTGGGTCTCTGCATATGCTCCCATCAGCTGCTGGAGAAAGCCTCTCTGATGCCAATGCAGAATATCATCAGGAATCATTTCATTCACTGCTCAAGGAGAAAAAGTAATTTGAGTTAACATTTTCTCCTTAACTTAAAAAATACAAAAATTATACAGGTATAGCATATTTCTATTTTCCACTTTTCTGAGAGAAACCAGAGAACATTATTAGTTCTAATAATAGCCGTAGTGTTTCACAAGATTTTGTAGCAGGTAAAATTATTTAGTCATTATTTGTTGATCTAATGTTAGTAATAACATAAGGGGAAGCAACTATTTAAGAAGTTAAGTTTTTATAGATCTCAAACAGAAGCACTCTCCACAACAAAATTATGGGATCATGAAACCCTAGTAAAAATGTCAACTTCCTTGTTTCAGTGTTTTATCATTGGCTAGTCATTATGCCAGGATAACTTCTCACATAAAAGGAAATAAATTTTTGCCTCCATTATTGTAATGTAAAGGCTCTCACAGAATGTGCATTGTTATAGATGTTAGGGCACTGTGGTCTTACTTGTATTCATAAAACTTGGACCTGTTAAGAAATCAGATACATAGAAGAATATTATAAGAAGCTCAGTGATGAGGGCTTAGTTTATTATTTATAATACAACATGAATTTCAAAGAAAGAAATATAATACTAGAAACAATAAAATTAGAAATGCATTCATCATCTTTTTGGGAAAATACATTTAACTTAAAGTGAGTACCTTTGTTCAGGTAGACCATATACCTGGAGTGATTTTTCCTTATACAGTGGACCTTCTTAGTCCATCACTAGTTAAGAAAATGCCTTATAACCATATTTTATGGAGACATTTATTGAGGTTCTTGCCTTTCAGCTAACTCTAGCTTGTGTCAACTTGACATAAAATGAGCCAGCACAATGTTAACCTCTGTAAATATTTTTCTGCCCGCTAACCAGATATTTTACTTATGTATTTTCCAAAATGAAAATATTGCATTACTCTACTATACTTCCTAGAAAACAAGATAATAAAAGAGAAGAAGAGGAAAGGAGAGAGAAGAAGAAGGGAGAGAGGATTCCAGCATGATATCCCATGATCTTTAATTGATCCATAACCATAAATATAATCGTGACTACATAGTTAATTCTCTTCATCCTGTATATATTTCTAGTTTGTGCAACTATCACTTGTACGTACTGTATCATTAATACAGTATGTATAATCAAGAGCAAATTTTCATCAGTATTAGTGAAAAAGGAATGCTCAAAATAGAAACTCAATTTTATAATAACCAAAAGAATATGCTTAGATCTTCCCCTAAATTAAGCCTTTCAAATGTGTCTTCAATTTTTAAAATAACTTGTTCACTGTGTTAACAATACATTTTTAGCATAAAGAACAAGAAACCTTTTAGCCCTTCAGATGTTCCTTTTAGCATTTATTGCCAAATTCCTAATTTAAATGGTGTGTCAGGCAATTTGAACTTTTGTTCCTTTATAATATGACTTATGTTCTTCAGTCTATCCTACATTATTATTAATAATGCTACCCGAAGAAATATGTGAATATTGTTACAATTAACAGAACTGCTCAATTTCTCATATGAAATTTGAATTCTATTGGAGATATAATTGTTCAGTTTTATGTGTGTATTTTACAGCATTTTTATTTTTTCTAAGTTTATATAAAATGTATAACTTATGAGAAAAAGTTAAATATATGAAGTAGTCTATAAACTCCTCTTCCCCATAAATCCAGTATAGTACATTCTCATAGTCCAAAGTAAAGCAATGGTTCTCTAGGCAAATGAAATAGTATCACAAAGAAAACCTACTTCAGCTACCTGGGTGAGTCCATTATATCATTAGTTTTACTTGCCCCTTTTTTTCAACATACCCTACTGCTATATTGACAACTAGCAGTGGGGAGAATCTGAAGAAATTATATGTATTTCAAGTCACATTTAACTACCATATCATTCATTATCTGATCATAACTTATTTGGATTCAGGATTTCACACTTAAACTTCGTTTTTCTTCAGAACTTGGGAAGGATTCTACATTTGTTTGACCATCAGTTTCTGCTGTTATCTTCTGGACATCACTCTGATATCCCATTTTGTGGGTCATTTTCTCTTTTATTAACCTTATTATCTCTTTATTTCTGTCTGATTACTCATGGTAAGGGTGTGTGCTGCCGAACTTGGTGACAGAATTCCGTCTCCATGACCCACATACTGGAAGGGTGGAGAACTGACTCCTCCAGGTTTTCTTTTGCTCTTCACTTGAGGGCTCAGAGACATGCTTACAGAAATTCGACAAACAATCCTAAATAAATAGTATCTGTTTTAAAAATAAATTACACAATAAAAAAAGAAAAAACAATACAATATACTCCAAAGACTGGAAACTATTCACAGCCATGTAGCTAAGGCAAGATGTCTTTCAAAGTGCTTTCTTCTACAAGCATGTTCCCAACAGTTTAATGCAACACAGTCATCTCTGGAAGCACCTCCATTGTCCATCAACATTAAACAGCTAAATAAAATGATGCATTCCTATGATGGGCCACTATCAATACTAAAACAACAACCTGTGTGTGACAAACTGGATCAATATCAAACGCTATTACATTGAATGTTGCATTAATTAAAGCTACAGAGTTCTGTCTGGCACATGAGTATATACCAGATCATTGGAACAATGAAAGGTACAGAAAACCATGCAAGTGCGCACAGGGATTTATCATACAACATATGATGAAAGTGGCCTTTCAACTTTCTATGGTGAGAAAGGACAACTTAATGAATGATTCCAGGATTGGTTAATCATTTGGAAAAGATAAAATTAGATTCATACTTCACCAGTGTCCTTGAGAAATCAATTCCAAATAGATCATACATCTAATGTGTTAAAGATACATACGGTGCCCCGTGGGTAGGGATAGAAAGCTCACATAAATGATTCTTTACTCTCAGTGAGTGTACAAAATACCTTTTATTGCTCAAAATTCAGAGAAAATGAAATATTGACCATTTTACCTTCATTTGGTAGCACATTTTATGACAAAATTGTATCACATGTTAGTGAGCTTTTTACTTTAAAGTAAAAGAACACATCAGAAAGAATTAATTTGAAAATGCAAAATGGTTTATTCTGATTCACAGTTTTAGAGATTTTTGCCTATACATAATTACTACTTAATTATTAGTAAATAATTAATAATTTCAAATCATGTGAAATAACGTAAGAGAAACTTTTATACTTTGTGTCTTAAATGCAATATGGAGGAAAGGAAAGGGTGATATTTAACAGTCCTTTTAAAGAGCATGAGCCAATGGCATTCAAGCCTCCTACTGGACTGTAACTAGTGAATGCTGAACCTATCCAAGGCATCACACTCTAGATAAATTCTTTCCGAGATGGACTTTGAAGGACGTATAAAGTGCATCCTATTTCTAGTCAGAAATAAAGTAAAAAAGTAGCTAACAAATTAGATAGGATCCTTTCAATATATGCTATATAATGAAAGGTTATTATCACTAACATATGAAGAATTCTTAAAAGTTAAGGTTGCTACCATCCCTTCTTCCAAGGAAAGAAATTAAGAAAAATTCACAAAAATGCACATTAAAGATATAAAATTGGCACGCAAACATATATAGATATATTATTTATTATTCATCAAACCACTACATATTAAACTTATTAACATAGCCTTCCTCATTTACCAGACATATAAAAATATATAGCAATGACTTGACATTCTATTAAACATGCAAGACATTGCTGGTCACATGACAAATGCTAGAACATTCCTAGAAAAAAGTTGTTCAGTAATGTTGCCCAAGCATAGATAAACAGTAAATGGTGAACAGCCACTTAGGAAGTGTGTTTCTTAGATGAAAATTTAATTTCCAGCTTATTCTTACACATTTTCTCTACCCATAAATTACAATTTCAAAATGATCATATTAAGTAGTTGCTATAACACAGTAACACAAAGGGATTTAAACGTATTGATATGTATAAGCATAAAGTCATCAATTATTGATATTTGTAATCTCAAATTATAAAACAATCAAATAGTACATATCTGTAAGGATAGTATAATAAACCATTCTCCTATTTAGTGAGCTTTTGAAAATAATTTAACTTGACATCAGAATGTTCAGATCTACCAAACTTTAGTCTACATTCCTATTTTATCATAAAGCCCTTCATCCTCAATGATAAGATCCACTTGTGAAAAAAAAATGTGTGCTTTTACAGTAAGTCACCTGGCTGCACACTTGTATTTCAAAAACTGGTACTTAGAGGGAGGGCCTCTGTGGGTGCTTTAACTCTGTTTTAAATTCATCAAGGCGAATATAATCACATTAGGTGGTGAGCAGTCACTTGGAAACTTGAGATTCTTATATGAACATTTCATTTGAGCTGAATCTTACACATTTTTCCTCTACCCACAAATTACAATTTCAAAATGATCATAATTCAGTAGTTGACATAACAGAGTAACATAAAGGGATTTAAATGCCGTGTTATGATTGTTGTTCAATGAAGCAGATAGTTATTCACCTTCCACAGGTTCAAAAATAAATTATGAAATATAATGCTCATTATTTGTAAATTGGATTCCCAGGAAGAGCTCTGTGATTGCTGCATATTTATGACCATCCAGACATCAATGTAAAATTAGATTTAAGATCACACTTATTAAAAGTAAACTACTCAAAATGCAGAAAAATAAGCCATTTCATAATTTTTCTTTCTTCTGTAATATCAAAAGAAAGGCCTACTTCAAATTCTCAAAGGGGAAAGATAATTGAGATAAAATTGATGTTTCAACCAGTAAGACTATTATAATACCCATGAAAATTTGATTAAAACTTAATTTTTAATATAGCACTTGCTAAGACAGTAGTTCACTTAATCTGCATTAAATTACTACAGAATTTGCCAGTAACCAAATAAAAGAAAGAGAGACAAAAAGTTGGTTTAGGTTTTCAGGTAAAAGCTGCCTCTACAATCTTCTAATGTCATCATCCTTTCTCTTTCTGGAAGGACCATAATCAAGTATTGCAGCATATACCACTGACAAGGACTTGGAATGGATTTCATTATTTACCCATTACCTCTAAAAGCCACCTGTTCCATTAAAAGTCCATTCACAAACACATAATAGATGTTTTTCTGGTATGTAAAATTAATGTGCCACTTCTTATTTACAGTTAGCATAACAAAATATGGTATATTAAAATCATAGACACATGTTTCACACATGCTGACTATACGAAGATAATGCATAGCCTATAAGACCAAGAGACACTACATTTTAATTTTAGACAATTGCAGTATTTATAACTGCATATGTTTAAGATATGTGCATATCTCAAACACTCCAAATATTTTTAAATTTAATTTCTGTGGGTGGTTTCATTTATGGATAAACCTTACTGAGTTTACTCTGAAGGATGATGTGATCTAATCATTTAACTTAATAATTTTAAAATAACAGCACAGCATTTACTATTCATATCACTGATAACTGTCAGCATATTTTATTGATAAATATAGTCATTTTGCACTTATTACCAATTTACCAAGTCATGTAAATTCTACTAAAACAGGCATGCCCTCTGTTCAGTGTTGTTTTCCAAAACCTGACTTATTTAGTGTTTTAGGCAGTTATAGATTCATTACAGAGCTCATAAATATTAAGGATAATGGAACAGCTACTTGTTTTAAAAAGCTTTAATGATAAAAAGGCAGTACATATTAGACAGTACATATTTTTATTGTAGAGCAAAGACATGTTAAAATGCAGAAGTAAACTGTTCTAAAATGTATACTCCTGAAAAAATAGTGAATGTGGATTTTCAAATATATATAATTATAGACAATATATAATCCTATAAAATAATGCCATTTAGTTATTGTTTCTAATAACTATATATCTATTACTATTTATTTTTATTAGCTTAGGCAAGTTCATTTGATGTTAGCACGTTTCTTTCTAAGTAAACATATTTTAGAATGATGACCCTTCTTTATATCTGCTTTCCACTGTATACTTAAAGTTTTGGTAGTGTACCCTAAGAAACAGACAAAAGCAATGGTGCATTCTATGTTTGTATCTATATTGAACAAAGGTTACTGTTATATTCAAACAGCAGTCAAGTCATAACTTCTCTCTCTGTTGAATTTAAATAAATGGGCCCTGAAGAATTCTTCTTGAGTGAACTTTATTAAAGATTAGTTTTCTGGTGTTTTTTTCTTATTACAAGCTCTCTCTGGTGTTTGCTCTTCTGACATCTTTCACTGTCAAAAATTCTGAAGAGAAACCTAGTATATTCTCAGTTCAGAATATCATAACTTTCTAACCCTCCCCTGGGGTAAAAACATATTACTCACTTAAGGTCAGCATTATGAACATAATCGAAAATATGAGATCTGGGAGAAAGATGTGAGTGAACTACGAGAATGTTTCAAAGCGAAGGTAGGCATATTCATGTTACAGAAAAGACCATTTTTATTACAAGATTATCTATAGAAATAGTAGCATAAATCCTCTGACTTAAATAAATAATAAAATAAATAAACATAGTATGAGTGTTACACACCAATGATATTAATCAGAAAAAAATTCTATACCTTGAAAAAAATCATTTCTTATTTTTATTATTTGTGAACATGGTATCATTCAGCACATACAATGCTAAATGGCCTTGTTTAGATCAGATCTGCATTCCATGAATCAGTTTTGTCATTACCTGTTATTAAACGTCATTCTTATTATGAAGTCACAATGATAATCTTATAACTGGCTAGAAATTTCATAATAAGCAAAGCATAAGAATAATTTAATCACAAATATTCCTGAGTACTATTAAATAAATTTTCAATTAGTATTCAACTGAAGAAATTAAATTATTCAAATCTCAAGCTAATGAACACAAAACTTTATATATGAAATATATTTATTCGCTAATTCAAGTTATATCAATCTAAAGTAACAGAGTGAAAGACAAAGCTAATTCATAGCAATTATATTTTTCTATAACAAAGTGAATTAGTCTATTCACAAATTTAAACATATTTCATAATGAAAAATTCTACAATTAAAAACTATTTGAAATATGAAAACTACAGAAAATAAAAACAGAATATGTTAGCACCTTAATGCCAATGATTCTTTCAGTAGGAAGTCAATTAAGGTTGTTCTCTTGTAAGTAAACTGGCTCAAAACTAGCCACTGAAAAAGAAGGGTGTGGATTTGAAAGGGAGGAGGGAGGAGTACATAGGAAAGCAGAGAATATGGAAAGGAGAGTGATTATACTATAATCTCAAAAAGTTGAAAGAAATAATTAAAATTTGTATGCTCCCAGGAATTCTGTGAGAAATGGCTGTTAAAATGATATGAAAATGAACAACTTTCTAACCATTCTAAAACTTACAGAACTACAACAAGGAGTTTAAATATTCTCAAGGCAGCATTATATAATGTGTGTGTGTGTGTGTGTGTGTGTGTGTGTGTGTGTGTGTGTGTGTGTGTAGGTTGATGTTTGTTCTAATATCTTTTCTCACCAGAATTTTTTGAAAAAAATTATATATATATATATATATTTCTTAGATCAGACCAGTTCTTAATCAATGGGTCTAGTCACTGTGTAATTTCTCAAAAACAAGCACCAATTGGGGAAAGATATGTCACTGCTCCATATCATCTTTTTATTTTTGTTGTTACTTACTCATAGCCTCAAAGATCCTAGCCTGGCCTCTAATTGACTGTGTAGCTGAGGGTGACATGGAACTTTGAATCCTCCTGACTCCATCTCCCTAGCTGTGATTACAGCTCTGTAGCATCACTCCTGGTCCAAGTGGTACTGGGAATGAAGCACGAGATCTGTGAATATTAAACAAGGATTAAATTGTATGGAGTCTAGAAATTTCCAGACCTAGACCTAGTGATAGTTAGATAGAAACATTTTGGGGGGAACCCAAGCCATATATTTGTAAATCTTGGGTATGTCTCTCATATCATCTATCTTGTGAGGAAATAAAAATGACACATAATACCAAAAAATAAAAATAAAAATATAAAGAACTAAGCAGAGGGTTTTCAAAAACTGAAGCACACTTCAGAATAGCAGTGACCAATAAAACAAATGACAGCAAACTCTAAATGAGAGAAGCATGGGAGAATAGCAAGTTAGAAGGATCCAGAGGGTCCTAGAAACTTACAAGTAGAACATTATGATAGGCAGATTTGGGCCCAGGGGTCCCGCTCAAACTAAGGCACCAGCCAAGGACAATACAGGTGGTAAGCTTTAAACCCCTACCCAGATCTAGCCAATGGTCAGATCATTCTCCACAGTTGAGTGGAGAGTGGGATATTACTTTCTCACGTACTCTGGTGCCTCACATTTGACCATGTCCCCTGGAGAGGGAGACCTGGTGGCACTCAGAGGAAGGACAGCAGGTTGCCAAGAAGAGACTTGATACCCTATGAGAATATACAGGGGGAGGTAATCCCCCTCAGGAACAGTCATAGGGGAGGGGAATAAGGGAAAAATGGGAGAGAGGGAAGAATGGGAGGATACAAGGGGTGGGATAAACATTGAGATGTAACAAGAATAAATTAATAAAAAAAAAAAAGAGCAAAAAAATTCTCATGAGGGTTCAGGGAAGAGTGAATATTTATTTGTTGCTGATTAGAGTTCAAATTTGTATAGCCACCATGGAAATTAGTGTGGTTGTTCTTCAGGAAACAGAAATTAGATCTAATTAAATTCTAGCTATACCATTCATGTGCATGTACACAAAGGACTCTACATATCACAGAGATACTTATTCATCCATATTCGTTGCTGCTTTATTTTTAATAGCAAATAATTTCAAAAAGCATAGTGTCCATGCAATGAGGTTATGTTATATGGTATATTTACAAAATGGGATATCATTCAACTGTTTATAAAATAAGTATATGAAATTTGCCGGTAAATAGATACAGCTAGAATATCATTCTGAGTGAGGTAACCCAGAGCCAAAATATGGATTGTATCCACTTATATATGAATGCTATCTTTTAAGCTTTCAATAGAAGTTAGGTACCTAGTAAGGGAATGGAATGTGGGGATGGAGAAGAAGTTCTTCTTAGAAAGAGTAAATATAATATAGTGTTGTGGAGAGATAATGAGAAACCTAGAATTGGAGGATTGTCTTAGGCTCACTATTGATATTAGGGTTAGTTTTAATAGAGTTACTACTATAAACACAATGCCAAACAAACCTGGTAAGGCAAAGGTTTATTCAGCTTTTTCTTATACATCACAGTTCATCCCTGAAGGAAGTCAGGAAGGGAACTCAAGCAGGACAGTTCCCTGGAGCCAGGAACTGATGCGGAAGCAAGAGAAAACCCTCAAAGCAAACCCCTAGTAACACAGTTCCTCCAACAAAGACACACCTACCCCAGCAAGGTCACAGTTCCTAATCCTTCTAATTCTTTTAAATACTTCCACATGTAGGTGACTAAGCATTCAAATATATGAACTTACAATCACCAAAGTAGGTCGTGGGCTTAAGGGAAGTCCTGCAGTCACTGCACTGCTAAAGGAAAACAACAATTAAACAACTCATACTGACACACCGCTATACCCACAGATCAGTGCCTTGCTCACCCCACAATAGAGAACTTCTTCTTGCAATAGATGGAAATTAGCACAAAAACCCACAACTCCACAATGTTCAGAGAGTGAGAAACCAGGAAAGCTCCATTCTAAATGGGACGCATTCATCACACCCCTACCTTCCAAGTTTAGAACTTTATGCAGAAAAAGGGAAAGAAAATTTCTAAGAATCACAGATAATGAATGACTTCAATTATGTCTTGCAGACACAATGGGACTGGTGTATATAGGAACTCTTAGAGATGACAACAGCATGAACAGGACCTACACAGGTTCAATCCAGTCAGGGTCCTGATCTGACAGAAGGAAGCAGAGACAAGGTCCCACCTCTAACCAAGAAGCTTCCTACAGTTGTTACCTGCTGACAATGAAAATTCATTTTCTCTAATTGAGTCTCACTGAGTTTATTCAGGAGGAAAGCATCTTAATCAGGAGTAGGGAAATGCCCAACACAAAACAAACATCATTTTTGTGTGATTTTTTGGCATATTTTGCCTTATTTGTATTTTGTTTTAATATTTACTTTTGTGGTTTTATGTGTTTTGTTTTGAAAGAAAGACCCTTTAAAAAAGTTTTTGGGTGTGTGGGAAATCTGAGGACTTGGAGGAAAGAGACATGATCAAAATATATTAAATAAAATCTAATAAAAGAGAAATTAATAAGTTTTTCAGATGTTATGTTTTTCAATGTGAAACTTAATGTACAATCTCTAATATCATACAGTTTGTATTACATGTTTTCATGCCACAGTAAAGTAAAAATGAAAGTGTGCTTAATTGACAAGGAAAAAAGGAGAGTAAAACTTAGAAAGCAAAAAAAGTAAAGACATATTTATAACATTTAGATAGTATAACAATATTGATTAACCAAATTAATTCTAGTTTTCTATTCTGTATGAACAAAAGCTTACTTTTTATACTAACTGATTCAATTGTTTACTTCAATGCCAATTATTTTCAGAATAATAATACCTCAAGGAATTTAGAAGTGTAGTCTAGGAAACTTACTTGTAAATGCCTACCTAGAAATTGTTCATATCTTCAAGATTCAAATGAATTCACCTGAAGAGTAAAATTCTATTCAGGAAGAGGGAAATCATGCTTGGTACTGGAAATCTACCCAATCACACAGGTCTACTGACGTCATGGACCTAGGGGGAGAACCTGAAACTATGACTTTACTAAACCAGCATAGTCTCTAACTGCATTCTAAATATTTGCCCTTCTGTCCACAAATGAATGTAGCCACACCCCTCACCAAGAAAATTTCTCTTTTCAATAAAAGAAGACTGATAGCTTGAATGTCCCTCACAGATTCATAGATTTGAGTGCTTGGTTACCAGGGAGGGGCACTATTAGATGTGGCTTTGCTGAAGGATGTTTGTCATTGGGAGTGGGCATGGACGTTTCAGATGCTTAAGCCAAGCCCAGTGTTTCTCTCTTTCTGTAGCCTGTGGATCAGGATTTAGAACTCTCAGTTTCTCCTCCAGCACCGTGTCTGCCTGCCTGCCACCATACTTCCCACCATTATGATAATGAACTAAACCCCTGAACTGCAAGCAAGCCCCAGTTAAAGGGCTTTATAAGACTTGCTATGGTCATGGTGCCTCTTTACAGCAATAGAAAGCCTAAGACAAAGACCATTACAGAAAACCACAACCAATGAAACTGCAGAGTTAGGAGCCCAGTCCCAATAGGTACAGCTATAATGCAAGTCCTCCATTTAAGTCTCAGAGATCATGGCAGAAGGTGGAAAGCAGGTACAAAAAGATTGTACCTCTAGGAAAAGTTACAAAAGAGCTACAGAAAAATGAACGTTGCTGTAGATTATGGGTCTTAAGAATGTTGGAAGCAACCCTCCTAAAGTTTCACCCACATGATTGACCAACATGAGGGAAACATAGACAATAGTAAAAGTGTATGGGGAAAGGCCCAGGAGACCACAGGCCCATAAAACAGCACATGCATGTGTGTGTGCACGAGCACACACACAGACACACACACACACACACACACACTAAAAATTAATGAAAAGAATGAATTTGACAGAGAGAAAGGAATAGTATATGAAAAGGTATGGAGGGAAGAAGTTGAAGGGCAAATGATATAATTTATTATTTCCTCAAAAATGTTTTTTAATTAAATGGACACATTTCAAGAACTACATCAATTTAATAATTGTGATATGTCCTAAAGACATGAAAATCCACAGAAACTTATAGCATGACTTCATTTGTTGTCTATAATTTCCTTACAGTGTTTTTAAAATAATTTTTTTCAAACCGTATTTCCATAGTATTATTCATTCTATATACTCCTAATTAATTATTGATAATTCAGTTAATTTTTTTCAGAACTTTTCTGTAACTTTCTCACTTTCTCAAAATAACCTAGGAAATCAATTTTTCTCATTTTGCATAATAAATAAAAGCTATACAGCATAAAATAAAATCTGTCACTTATATTATTTTTAACTATATTTAGACTTCTATAATTTAGAAAGTGACTTAATCGCAAACAATTTTGCCAAATATGTTCCTTTGTGGTGCTGTGATTAAAACCAGGAAATGTTATGGGACTTCGCTATATATGTACAAGTTGAACAAAACGTGGGAATAGGGCATGAAGCTAAGTGAGGGAAATACTGCAGATACAGAGGGGGAACTAGAAAAAAAAAACACTAAAGGGTGCTAGTGAGTCATAGTAGAGAGGGGAATATGACTAAAGTAATTATTATCTTTCATTGAAAGATCATAGTAAAGGCCTTTTGTGTGATTAATAATATTTACATAAGTTAATTAAATAAAAATATAAAAGAAAGCTGGCGGAGTCCAGGACAGCCACGGTTACACAGAGAAACCTTGTCTTGAAAAACAAAATAAAACAAATTTACATATATATATATATATGTGTGTGTGTGTGTGTGTGTGTGTGTGTGTGTGTGTGTGTGTATGTGTGTGTGTGTGTATGAGAGAGATTCAGTGTTACAAGTTTGTAGATCAATTTTTATTTTGAAGAAAATCATAGGAAACACTCTAATGTGCAATGTCTTCATTTTGAGGATATAAGAAATGTCTCTGTATGGGAACCAGTTTAACTATAACTGGATGACACTGTAGGATCTACATAGTGACTACTAGATATATATGCGTATGTAGTGTGTGTCCGGATTAAGCTGTGTTCTTTTACCAAAGTAGTTTACTTGCTTTTGTACAGTACTTTCAGTAACAGTTCTTACTGTCTTAAGAAAACTCAATGCATTTTATCCTCTTTTTCTCAAATGTGGATTTTTAGCAGAGCTGGCTATGGGAGTGATCGTTTCCTTTTCTATTTAATCGGCTGGAAATCTAGGGGAGTGGAATGAAATATGTTCCATAAAATTAAAAGAACATAAGGAGACTTATCTATATGGCTTAGTCACAGACTAACCTGGTTATAATATAAAATAATGTGTCTCAATTTCTTTTTTATTATCTCTGCCCTCCAAACCCACATGGTACAGCAACATCATCTACAAAAGTTTACAAAAGCTAACTTTGTGAGTTCAAACATGTGGTCAATGTAGCAAATGCATTCTTAGACCTAACATCCAATACATTCCTTCTATTTCTAATTCTGTTTTTTTTGTTTGTTTTGACTTTTATCTTATTTTATTGTTCTTCTTTTTTAGACATCTGCTTTCTAATGAATGAAAGAGCAGGAAATGGTATGAATTTGGAAGAGTAGGTATTAAGGAGAATAGGAAGGAGTTGAGGTAAGGAAAATTTTAATCAGAATATAGTGTATGAAAATCTACTTTAACAATTAAAATATACTCACATGAATTTGTATAAGAAATGCAGTGAGGTATAAGGAAAGAATTGAACATAAGGAATGGGGAATGAATTTGATTCACACACATTACCAACATACATAGATATGAAAGAAAATATAATGTATAAAAGACTAAAAGTGGCAAAAAAAAATCTGAGTTTCATTCGTTGACTCAAAGCAAGCTTGTCAACTTGCAGCATCACGGGCCATGTGCGCCACAGTATGAAGTTGGCCTGCTTCATTTGCAGATGACAGTATCACGTCACAATAACAGAATACTAGATACCATGGAAAGTTACTCGTATCTTTAACAAACATATTCAGGGCTGGCCAGTCTGTGTAGACACATGGGTCTATGCTGAGAAATAATCAGAACTTGCTATGATTTCGTGTACCAATGTAGAAAGTCTTTATAATTTCAGCTTCCAGTTTATACATTACAGTATTTTTTTAGTGGGGAAATAAGTGGTATACATATAGAAAAGGCAGGGTGTCTCTGTGTTTCAGAGCACTTATTGCTTTGGCAGAAATTTGGATTTGATTTCCAGCACCCACAAACCAGTTGTCACCAGTTCCCGGGCATGTGATACCTTCTGATCTCCTCAGGCACTAAGAACATATATACTACAGATACATGCATGCAGGCAAAAAAAAAATCATACACTGAAAAATAATAAAGTATTTTAAAAGATATACAGTCATGGAGATGGTTATAGCAACGTATGTGCCTGTTATTCCATGACACTCAATTTTCAAATACTGTTCAAAGTTTCCATAGCACAAAAGTCAATCACGCATGAGAACTCGGTGACAATGGAAGTTACTATAAGATAAGTAATTTGCCTTAAGCGAGTAAGAGAAAGTCCTGAACACCAGAGAAGACAGGCTTGACATTTAACAGAGAAATTGCTTCAGGTAATGTTATTCTAAGAAATACGAATGACAAAGGAACCTTAGCATAGATTCTCTTCCTTTCTTATTCACTTTACCAGCAGACACGTACTTCTGAAAAGGAATACCTAGAAGTAAAAGAAAATGAAGCAATGAGTAGTTTGTTTTCCAACATTACATGGAATTTCTTTCTTTCCTCCTTTCCTCTTTCCTATCTTCCTTGTTCTGACAAGCCTAGAGCTTGATATGTGTTAGCCAAGAATTCAGTCACTGAAATATACTCTTCATTACAGTCATTCCTCCTTTCAGTAAGCTAAAAACACTCCATTTTCAAACATAAAGATATCTGATGTGAAAACAATGAAACAATAAAGAATATTTACCCCAGTTCAGTAATTTTACAGTATTGAGAAGAAAACATAAATATGTGGGTAATAAATATTACACAAATTGTATAATTTTAGGAAGTCTTCAGGAATTAACTTTTATGATATTTAATTCTAATGTTGGTATTGTATGCTAAAATGTAAATTTCCTGTTGACTACTCATTTGTTTTATGAGGGAATTAAATAGAAAATGAAATGCCAATATAGATTCACAGAAACCTGGATTGTACACTTAATCTCATTCCTTACTTTTTAAACAAACCAACAAACAAAAAAAGCCTGACATTCTAAATTCATTCTCAATTCCTCAAATTAGATAATTAGCCCTAATATTTATAGCATGTGCTTTTCGAGATAACTGGCTGATCTCTCATTTTTAGTGATCACATCATATTGATTAGAAACAAAAGTCTATTTTGTTTCACTCTGGGGATGTGTGGAGTTGACACAAACATATTTGCTGGCTTCTGTCTCCTCTTTTATTTTTATCTCTTTACAAATAAAGTACCGCATGAACATAGCAGTGTGTCTCTTTGATCAATGATTTGTGCCCTGTTTCCAACAACAGCTTCTGTATTAGAGTCTACCCTCCGAGACTTACATACACTGATACTTCTATTCTGCTATTTTTCTTCATTTACTATCTTATCCTAAGAGAGCACATGAGGAAAAATAGATTGTTTATCCAGGTGTGGAAGCACTGCCGCTACACACACAAGATGCTGACTTTTTGTACCGTTTCTTTGCTCAGTGGGATAAAGTAGAAACATATCTTAATGTCTGTTTTTCTGCCGTTCCTTCTCAGGTGCTTTATTGCTATCTTTCCTGCCACTTTATAAAGAACCTCACATATTCCCCAAGGTTTAGAATAAATACTAGGTCCGAGGTTGGAACCTTATTTTCCTTCTCAGGCTACTTCCATTTCACACACTTCTGATGTCAAAAGGCCCAGGCAGTACAATTCTCCTCCTTGGAATGCGAATTTGCAGTAATATTAATTTGTTCCATCGTTTATCTAGTTTCATTTCAGTATTTGAAATTACAATTGCTGCATTTTTGTGACACTTTAAAAATATACATCATTTGCTATTTGTAGGTTATCTGATTTTAGATAAGTATTACATTAAAAAACATCTATTTGAAACTTAGCTCATGTTGTATAATATAGTATTAGAGATAAGTAAAACTGTCAAAAAGGGAAATTTATTAAAAGTAAACTTCTATAATATGATCAGTTTAATAAAATTGTTCTATATGTCTCTCTCTCTCTCTCTCTCTCTCTCTCTGTGTGTGTGTGTGTGTGTATTAGAGAGAGAGACAGAGAGACAGAGAGACAGAGAGAGAGAAAGAGAGTATTCTTTAATTATTTTAATATTTTAGTGTACTTTCTAGAATTTCCAGGAGATAATACAGTAATCTTTATGGTCACCCTGAAATAAATGTCTATTTTTTTTTTTTTTTACTCAGAGTATTAGAATGAACTACTTCAATACTGATTAAAACAAAATAAGATACTATTAAGTCAAAATGAACAAAATGTTTGTGTTACGGCTGCATTGTTGGAATATCAGGGGACAGTTGGGGAGCAGTGTTTACACAACATTGAGACAAGAGATTCTCAGAACCATGGTTGCAACCAGAAATGTGATATACAGAAATCAGCATTTGAATTACACAATAACCTTATGCCTACATGTTCATGAAATAATTTTAAGATGTCAAGCTGTTTAAGGATGAAATAAAGCAAGTACAACGTGACGAGGATCTAAGATTCATTCCTACTTAGGTAGCTGGGCCATTTTTTGGTATTCTTTAACAATCTAAGCATGAAACACATACTAAAAATGACTTCATTGCTGTCTCTCTATAAT
Organism: Acomys russatus; assembly: GCF_903995435.1. NCBI lineage: Eukaryota > Metazoa > Chordata > Mammalia > Rodentia > Muridae > Acomys > Acomys russatus. Next base: position 41,990,257 of record NC_067144.1, on the reverse strand, counting down.
TATCCAAGTAAATTTTCTGGCATGTATAGGATAACTACAAGCAGAAAAATAATTATGGCAAGTGTTTTGACACATAAAAATATATGGATATTTATATAATTGTCCTAAATTTGCAACCATAGACAGGTGGATAGAAATCAATCCCTAAACTGACAAGCCTGCAAGAGAAATGCATTCAGGTACTTTATTAATGAATGTTATAATATTATATTTATAAATTTAATGAGTTAAGAAGAAAACAACAGATTTTTAAGTAATATCAAGATCACCATTTGTGTAGCAATGTAAGTAAATTAAATATCCTTTTTATGTCAACGAGATCTTAAAGTCAAATTTAACTGATCTGCTTATACATGTACTACAAAAAACAGGAATGTTGTGGGAACTTCAAGTGTGCTACAAGTAATCAGGCTAAACCACTGCCAGTAATGGAAATTAAAATGCAAACAATTCAACTTCGAGATAAACATTTTGCATTTTATGATCACTGACTAAGCTGTGGTTTTTTTTTTTTTTTTAATCATAACCAAGTGTTGGTCCATTTGATATAATACTCATATACTCATTTTGAAATTAAAAGATACCACAGGGATCACTTTCGTAGCTGTAAATAATTCACTGTACTCCTCTGTTAAATAAAACAAAAAAATAAACAATATGCTAAAACTTTGTTTGCATATACTCAAAATCAAGATAGTTAGGATAGATATGAACAAATTGAAATCAGTTCATGTTTTGAATTTCCAAATTCAAAGTAACTCATAAACGTTGGCTTCAGAAAAGATTGTAGCCACAGCTCTGTCTGACTTGAACAAGCTAGCCAGTTCTAACAATAAAGAGAAACAAAGCTCTGAAACTAACTACTTATATCACCTAAAATCATAAACTGTTCTATTGCTTTTGATCTGAATTGGTTTTACTTACAAATTCAGTTAACCCATTCAAAACTACAGTGTAAAATGCTGGATCTTCTCAGAATATATCACTAAGCACGTTGCTGAAAAGAATTACTAAGAAAATTGAAAATACAATTTCTAATTCACAGTATTTAAACCAGATGGAAAATTGAACTAATGTTTTTCCGTTACTAAAATCTCAGCAGTACAGTTCCTTATGGGGCAGTTTTGAATTCTACTCACTATGCTTTTTTAAAAATAACACAGACATTATTTTATATATCCATTATTTTACATCAGTTGTTCCAGAATCACTTCTCAAAATGCAAAGAGCGCTTAAGTCAAATGATGCTTCTTGTTCAGATTCATCATTGATCCAGTGCCCTCAATTAATTTTTATAATTTACTGCCATCAGGCTTTTCATCATTTTCTCATCATTTTACTGTGTGTGTGTATGTGTGTGTGACAGAGAAACAAAGAAGTATTTCATATCACAAAGAGGGAAAATATATTTTTCTACTGATAAAATTTGTTTTAGACAATTTCATGCATGTGTATAACGCACTGTGATTACTGCCATCTCCTTCCATTCTTTAAAATTTGATAAAATATTAATGTAAATGCAAAATTTCAATTTCTCTTCTGTCACCTTAAAGATTGTCACTATAGAAATTAAGGCATATTAAAGTAGAGATTATTTATTTTGCCTAAATATATTATGAAATGTTAGTTTTCTGTCTCACCATTTCTGTCCATTGAGAGCCACCATCATCACATGTAAGTCTTCACTTACTCATTTTTTTGTTGCTTTTTCTTGAATTTTTCATGAGGCTCCATGCCTTGCCTTTCCCTGTGTTTCTAATGTTGCATTTCCCTCATTCGTTTTAAAATTTAAAAATGTGTTAGAAAGCAAGCTCAGGTTCTACATCATTTTCTTTTATTTCCCCACAATTTATGTGGTTTTTTCCTGTACTTCTATCTATGTGTCTACAAATTATTCAAGTCTTCCTCCATTATGAACTGAGTCTTGAGCAGAAGTGAGATGAAACACTCACTGCCAACCAAAGGAAATGTGCTCAGCTCCAGGACCCATACGGAGACGGAGGACCTGACTCAAACACTGTCCTCTGACTTCTACACATAGTAAATAAAGTAAAAAGTAAAAAGGGATAACTTGAAGAAGAACTATCTCCTGAAATCATTACGGGAAGATGTTAAACACTAACTTTGAATATAATGATAGCTAGAAAACAGTTTGACATCTCTTAAATAGGCTTTTTCTCTTCATCTAAAACTTTTCGCTATCTCTAGTAATTTGAATATTGTTTTCCTCATAAACATGTTTTATATTTATTAGGAAGGTTGTTGAGTATTTTCTAATTTTTTTCCAGCTGCTTGAAAGTGTGTATTCTGTTTTCAGGTTGATCACTCCTCTTATTATAGAATGCAAGTTGATTCTGATCATCCAGGCCAAAAAAAAAAAAAAAAAAAAAAAAAAAAAAAAGTCTTAAATCACATTGTCATCAAGAGATTTTATTTTCTATAAAGCCAATTACTTCAAATCAAAATGTTAATAATATTTGCTTCATATATAATTTTTCTTCATTTTATACATTTCAGAATCTCCTGTGTCACCTTCAATGTCAGTAAAAAGGTTAACTTTTTCTTATTCTTGAAATAAATAAGAATATCTAATATTTAACTAATAGATGTGTTTAATGTAAATTATACTAATGAAATTTTCTCAGAGAAGTAGAAATTTATTATACTTAATATTTTAGAGCTTGTTTTACAAATACATGTTCAGTTTTGTTAATTGTTTTGCAAAATCTACAAAGATTTCCATGTTTTATTCATATAAATATATTCACAAATTTGTTATATAAATGTGTTAATAAATTTACACAAATCTATGGAAATGCATTAATTATCACCTAGACTTCCTAGTTCCATTGGAATACATGAGAATAACTAAGCAAAGTGCACTTAGGTAAGCATACTCTGTTTTTGATGGAAAAAGAAAAGAGATTCATAAAAATATATATACTGTAAATGAATGGGCACTCTAAATAGATTAACTCTTGAAATTTTCACAGGTACTAAAATGTTGAATACAGTCTAACAGTTACCATGCCACAGGGAGTGAGAACACAAGAATTTTTAGAAACTGTAATCACTGGTGCCACAACAAAGAGACATTTCTTCTCAACTTGTATACTCTTTTAAAGAGTATCTGTACATGTCTTCATAAAGATTTGAATTTAAATTTTATTATAGGGATAATATACTATGGGATATCAAGCCTATTAAAAGTGGATGGCTGTTTGAACTTTACAATGTGGCTTCTGACATCAGCTGATTTCTGTTGCTTTCTTTCTTTTACCAGGACGAATTACCTGTAAGGATGGCACTGTGTTTATTTATTTAATCTAACTTTGATTATATTCATTAATGAAAAATATTTTTCATAATATAACAATAATGTATAGTTATTTTGGAAGTATTGATTAGGCATTTTGGCATTTTAATAGTTTTTAATTGAAAATGTTGAATTAAAAAATGTAAGAGTCCAAGTATGGTGGTATATGTCTTTAATCTCAGCACTCAGGAGGTAAAGACATGTAGATCCATGTGAATTTAGGGCTATTATGTCTTTATAGAGAATTTGATGTCAGCCAAGACTACATGATGAGTCCCTGTGTCAAAAACTAAACTAAAGTTACATATATGTAAGCAAATTCAGCAAATAAGCCTTCCTTTAAAATGAGAGAATGCAATGCTCTTTTTCAATAGCTGATTATCACCTGCTATTCTTTTCATAAGTGTATTAGATACTGAGCTTAGAAGAACTAATTATTATAGAGTTTACCTATTCTAAAATAATATAATACAGATTAAATGATTGCTTCTCACTGATACTTCTTCATGCATAGTCATGTATGAAAATATCAGCTCATAAATAAATATATTCATAGTGTTTAATTAATTTATACCACTTGTAGTATTATTGCTCTAGAGAATATAAAAGATGATTCTAATAAATAATATTGATAATTTAAACCAAATGAACAAGTGCATGCAAATCAGGCAATGTAATGGATCTGTGAATGTTAAATTCATCCACAATACTAGGCTGCTAAAAAACCTCTATGGCAAAAGGTTTTTGTTTTTTGTTTCTTTTTAAATAGCTTTGGAAGACTCAGGAAGAAGTATCATATAGAAATCCCTACTTCCCAGATATCAGTAAATATGAGTTTGAAATCCTAAGGTATTTCCAAGGGAAAAGCAAATGGGGAAACTTAATTTTGTCCTGTCCTCAATAAAAAGAAGGTAACAGAAGCAGCTGACAATCTGAAGATCTAGACTTGGAGACTTCTGTTTTGTTGTAGAAGGTTCCTCTTGGTTTAAAAAGGACTTCCAGTCTTAAACCACTCATGTCTATAGCAGTCTCCAGCCAGAGGCCAAACATCCACGATGGACTAGAGGCAAGTGAGCTATCTGGTGGTGACCAACCACTGCAGTATCTGTGATGAGTGTGCCCTAGTAAGCAAAATCACTAGGTACCTCCTCTCTAGACTGCTTCTTGGTGCTGATTGCTTTTCCATGCTTGTATTTGCTGCACCCCCTATATGTGTGTGTATATACATAAATATATAAAAATGGCATATATATATATATATATATATTCATTGCCTGTGCCCTATGCTCTGATGCTCTGCTTTTCTCTGCCAAACAGATTTTCCAAGTATTATTTTGAGGATAAGTTTATAATTCTTGATACTTACTCCTAAACTGAGTCAAGTAGATTTTCCAGCCCCTCCTGCAGAATAACTAAATCTGCTAGGAATTCTGTGATTTTCCACTTGTCACTGACACATAAACTTCACTAGGATAAAGACAGGCCTGAGACAGGATTATGACTCCGATATGCCTTTACTCTAGCTCTAGAGATAAAGTCACGGGACTCTGGATACACTGAGAATAGACAGTTAACTAATCTTGGAATGAAAGACAGACTTATTATCCTGAACTCACTATAAACTAAGAGATAGCTGAAAAACATGTAGTAAGGTCAGTCCTAATTGAAAAAAACATATACGTCTTGTTGTAAACTCTTGGACCCTGTTAACCTTTCGACCTTGTCAACCTTTGTCATTCAGAACTCACTAAGAACTTATGCAGTGGATACATAATAAGAGATGTTTAGTTTTAATGAAAACATGTAATGTATTATCCTGTTCCATTCATATAATTTTGTGATTGTCTTTTTGACTATGATGTAATTTCTTTTCTGACATGAAAGCTTCATCTCAAAAGTATAAAACTATAACCAGACAATAAACATTGGGTGAAGTGCGCTGGAATTCGCCTCATCTGTGAGTTGTAAATATGTATAATGATACGTGTTTTCATATAAATGTGACTGGTTTTCTTCTATCTGTTACATAATGTATGTTAATTATCTGTCTTTATGTAAGGTGCTCCTTTTGTATTGTCCATTGACTCTGCGTATGATATGTTCAGGTCTATAGGTCAGATCCTTGGTCTATGTGTACGTCATGGTTGATGCTGTGGAAACAGACATAGCAGCTGGTCAGGAAGGAGGTTTTCCCCAGAAGGCATCCTGTGCTTGCTGCAGTTTCTGCAGAGAAGATGCTAGGTGAAATCAACATCATCGTGAAACGTAAGCTTGTGGGTATGTGTTCCTTTAGATTTCTTGTTTCATCCATCTTAGGAATGAATGTGTGTGCTTGAGACCTCTTTCTTTCTTTTCTGTCCTTTTCTCTTTGGTTCACAGAGGATTAAAGGGCCTCTAGCGGTGGGGGGGGGGGGGGGGGGAAGGGGGGGGGCAGAGCCTGGCTTCACAGTCCCAAGCAATCAACTCTGATTGGAGAAAGGACTAGGATCACTGCTCTGAGCCAGAAATCACTGGACAAAAGTCTCCGAGTAAACAAGGCAGGATCTCTTTGTTAATGTAATTAAGATCACCTGTTGTTGAGCAATAAAAGCCTTGGCAAAAGTGGCTTTGACTGTGGGAAAACTAGAAGCTTCATGTAGCTGGCTTGTGAAAGGACTAGATCTTAGGTCTGGGCTACAAAGGTAAGTAGAACTGCTTTTGAGGTCCTCATCGCGACCCCGAAGTAGATAAATAGATTAAGTTTAGGTATAGAAAAAGAAATGGCAGCCGCTAGTTGGACGGGCAGCTTCCTGACTCAGTCTTTCTTCCCCGGAGATTAACAGTCTCCAAGGAGTCCAGCCTCACCTGTGGTAAGGTGGCCTCACCCAACCTTTCATTTAGCCCCAAGATTCTCCTTCAAAGAATTCAGTTTCTTGTGAAACTTTCTTTTCTGACCATTAGCGATGACAAAGACCATGTAGCCAGCCTCACAGACAACTCTTCCCTCCGCACACAAATGAGACACGGATAGTAAATAACATGTCTCAAGCTCTAAAGCGAACTGCAATTCATGACGCGTTCCTCTCTGCTTAGTAATGCCCTTAGTTCATAGTAATGCATTCATTCCTTAGCAACGCACATTCATTCCAAGATCTCTCTGGGCTATGACTGAGGTCCTAGGATGCTTCTGCTACTCCTGTCAATAGGGGGATGGACAAGGCAAGGAAACCAGATGTCTTCCTATTCTTACTCAAGGGCTGCTACTTTTCAATGTCTGCTACTTTTCAATGCCAGCTCTTTCTCCTTCCTCCACCATTTACTGTAGTTTAAACTTGCCAGAAGGTTGTGTCTGGAGTTCCCAAAATTTTTTTTTGTCTATTTCGCTTTCAGCTTTTTGTTTTAATTGACAAATCTACTGCCCTGCATCCTGGCATGTTAGTCCTTCTGGCTCACCTGAGCTCTTGATGTGTGATTCTCATACTAGGTGATAGTTTCCATCGTTGTAATGAAATATCTGAGGCAATTAGCATTATAAAAAAGGCAATGGTTTATACATTATATTAAAGATATTTAAAAGAGCTAAACTGCAAATCACCATGGGCAAAGTAAAGGGGAGAAAAGGAAGAGAAAGAAAAAAAAAAAAGTAAGGTTTCCAGCAAACTCTCTCAAGAACATGTTTTCCAAAGACTTTCCACTATGCCTCTCTTCTTAAAGGTCCAGGCACATTCTAAGAGCAACTCCATTAGACCAAGTTTCTCCTACGTGGACCTCTGAAGGAAAGGCATGCAAACCAGAACAGACTGTTTCAAGCTCATCATGAGTGTCAATCACAGTTCCACTGCAGGATCGGCTAGCACTCAGCTACCTCTCCAGTCCTAAGAGGAATCCCATTTAAGTCTGGGAGCATTTTCATACTTTTAAAATTCCAAACTTTTTATATATTGATTAGTAGTTTCACATCATATATGCGTTTTCACTTGAGACTTTACAATCATTTAATCTCCTCATTTGTGCCCTCAAGTCACTCCTCTATTTTGTTATTTTCCTTTTATGTGCTCCACATACAGATAACAAGGCATGTTTTGAAAAGATACACATTTACAAGGTGACATTTTGTGTTATTTACATTATTGCAATGACTTTTTTAGTCAGGGAGAGAATAAAATTCCTGTCACAAGCTAAAATAGTTTTGTTTTAAGTCCTTTCACATTAACTACTTCTGGATTTTGGATAATAGTGTATTGTCTACTTGCATCTAGCTAACAATTACCAAAGTTTAAATCACAGAGCTACTAATATAATAACCACTATTTTCAAATGTTTCATATTTACGAAGTTAAGTTTATATCTGGAAAATACGTGCTACATCTATGATAAACACAGCAAAAGAACTCAGCTGCCACGTCATCCTTTTCCTGAAGAATACATTAAAAATTGTAAGTCAGCCTTCTAATCTTACCACATCTCTCTTTTTTTTTTTTCTTTTTCTTTTTTCTTTATTCCCTTTGAGACAGGGTTTCTCGGTTTAGCCTTGGCCATCCTGGACTCCCTGTGTAGTCTAGGCTGGCCTCGAACTCACAGCAATCCACCAGCCTCTGTTTCACCACATCTCATAGCCTGGACTACAGGGTAGGGACCAAGTGGTAAAGAGAGTGAGCGATTCTTCTACTTTGAGAGGAAAGACATGTCAGATGCACCTAAGGTAGAGGAGAAGGGAATCAAGATGAGGCTAGCACATTTTTGAAGTTGTGAAGTCAGAAGAAAGTGTTCAATTTGTGCTTCAGCTGTTCTTTTCTTTCTTGTTTTCTGTTTTTGTTTCTTTTTCTTTTTCTTTCTTTTTTTTTTTTTTTTTACAGAATTGTGTTTTTATTACAGTATAGTATTTATCACAGTATTTACAGGATTGTGGTCATTGTGTTCACTGATTCTGGTGGAAAAGTATGACCTTAATATTAGAGAGTTTTGAATTAAAATACTTTATTAACTTTTATACATTTGTTCCATTCTGACTTATGATAGGACCTATGATGAAGACTGATTTTAAGATTGAGGTGCTAACATATTTGCCTCAATTACTGTCGTTCAGTTTAGGTTGAAAACATTATATTCCCATAAGCAGTATATTTGTAACTTTATCTATGTAATTTATTTCCATTTTCTAAACAATGGTGGCGGTTGGGCATATAGTTGGAAGGTTGGCTGAGTGGCTTTTTGGCACCTCTATTTGAATACACACACACACACACACACACACACACACACACACACACACATGTTATGATATGATAAGATCTATGGTGAACACTGAGTTTAAGACTGAGGTAGTACAGTATTTGCCTAAATTACTGTCTTTTGATTTAGGTTGAAAGCATTATGTTCTCATAAGCAATATGTTTGTAACTTTAGGTATTTTATTATTTCCATTCTCTACACAATGAGCAGCATTTTGGGTTGGGCTTTGGCACATAGTTGGAAGGTTATGTACACCCTTCCACCCTTATGCTCTCACCCAACCCCCCAAAAAAGAGGGAAAAGTACACCAAGTGATTTGTGTTGACCAAATACTCACTGAAGCATGGTCAAACTCCCAGTGGCCAGCACCGTAAAGATGACTGAGTCTTTCCTCACACCCATTCCCATCCCACCAGAAGTTATCAGCTAAGAAGAAATATGCTTCAGTATCTTTATCACAATTTTTAAGGAATCTTTTCAATAGATTTCTCTCTGGGCTGTTTTTCTTTCTTTCTTTCTTTCTTTCTTTCTTTCATTCATTCTTTTTCTTTTGAGGGGCTGTCACAGAAGTGTTTAGTGTCTCTCATGTTCAGTTATGAGCCTCCATTCATTGATACTACTTCAAAGAGAGCTTCCTTGCTTATTACAGTCAACACACATCTTGTATCCTCCTTGACTCAAACTACAGAACAACTTGACCAGAGCTGCAAAGTTTAGCTGCCTTCTTAGGCCTAAGGCTGTCTGTCCCAACTTGACTTGAATTTACATGAACATTCTGTTGTTGTTTTGGCTTAGGATATCCTTTCATTGGTTGCAGGTTTGGAGGTGTGGCCCTGAGGTCACCATTCCCTTGACTATATCTAGAATCTGGCGGTTCTTTAAGCTTTCTATGTCTTTGAGCACCAGACTTCGCTCAAATTTTACATTTCTTGGTGCTCCTTTTGTCCTTAAGCTGCATGGTTTGTTTTTGTCTTTGTTCAGTTTGTTCCTTGTCATTGTAGATCTCCATGAAAGTGATCAGTAATAACCACACGGCACAGTAAGAGGCTGCCTTGAAATCTCCTCTGCCAATGCCATTAATCCAAAACTCTTCAATTTAGCCTATAGCAAAATTTTAGGACAAAGTTAAAAAGCAACCACATTCTCCCAAAGCATCACAGGCCTTTTCTTCAGTATGCTTCCTGTCTGAAATCTCTACAGCTGGCTGCCTACAGTCTTGGCATCACTTTTCTCCATGTTCCTACTAGGATAGCCCAGTTAGTGCCACTTAAAGCATTCAACTTCAACTATTTTTCCTGTCCAAAGTCCTAAAGTCTTGCATATTCCTCCAAAAAATCCAGCCTGTTTAGCTCTGTAGCATCAATACTGCAGCCCCTGGGGGCCTTTATACCCTGGTACAAAGAAGGCAGGCAAAGAGAGCTATGCTTGGTCTAGTGTGAGTTCACCCTAGGGACCAATCTCGAGTGAGAGCCACCTCATAATACTTCCCAAACAGCTCCAACAAATGGGAAAGTATTCAGATATAAGAACCTATGTGAGCCATCTTCAATTAAACCACAGTATTTATAGAGTTATTAATATTGGTCTTAAGGGGAATTATACTATTGTAACATGCGTAAGTCATGTCAGATTAACTGTGATCACACATACTGAACTATTTGTTGCATCAATCATGGTATCTCGAAGTAATGCCTTATTAAAAGTGAAAACTAAGCACTTTTAAAAATAATAATTTCTTATGCAATAATCCCATTTGGTTTTTGAGTGAAAATGAAATAAAATTTAAAAAAAATAAAAAAAAAAACAAACTCACAATACTTTCATATTGCAGTTGTTGAAATGCTTACCATGTTTATGTTAGCAGCCTAAAAAATATCACAATGATCTCCCTAGAGAGTTGTTAGAAAGTCAGATCTTATTGTTCTTATGCATAATTTTGAATAAATTATTCTGAGTTTTGATGATTTTATTTATTTAAAATAGAAGTATTTTTCAGAATTTTAACTGTCTAGATTAATGTCTGTACCAAATTACATTTTCACAAAAACTTACTCTGACATTAAAGTAATTTATTTTTATGATTCTATATAAGCACTTCAGATATCATAAAAAATAAAAGGTTACCCAAATTTATTGGAAAGAAAAATGTCAAATTTATATATAAATATCTGATTTACATATTTATTGTCATTTACAGTATTTTTAATGCTTTATTCTGCCTTTGTCTTCATTCTTGGCCAAAAGGATTGCATGATTATTTAAATCCCCCCCAATAGTTTAAAATTTGCATATTATAATTTTAATAAGAACTTTACACTTTATTTATATTTCCACATGTTTTCCCTTGCACTGAGACCATAGAAGCACACTTAAGGTAACATTACATCATTCACTCCAGAACTAGCTGCAGAGGTCTCATTTAATACATTGCTTTTAATAGTTAAGAGAATTTTCAGTTACTATTTAACCATATTCTTATCTTACATAAATTTTTTAAAAAGTATTATATAAGAAATATACTTTTTTGCCTTCTGCCCAACTGGCGTCTCAGAAAAACTAGAGGGAGAAAAAAAAAGCCCTTTTTAAAAACCCGACCATTAAAGTACCCAGAAATGATCTTCAAAGCAGTGAATAAATTAATAAGTAGATATCTATTAGTAATAGCAAGTAAAGAAGAGACCAGAAAGGGAGGAGTTTATGGTGTTCTAACGCAAGAAAGCAGAAGTTTCTGTAGCCAAGCATACAAGAAACTTCAGTATCTCTGCTTTCCAGATGGAAGGCTCACTCCTGTGAGAAGGACACAGCAATTTTACACTAAACTGAGACACTCATTTCTCAGGTTAGCACCTGAGCACTGGTAGTGTGCGATGGGAGGAACAGTGGCTTTCCTTTCTGTGTGGCCAATCTATGTCCCTGTGGCTCTGATTAGCCTAGGCTAAAACATGATGTCACCCACAAGGAGCCAGTTTTCTGACCTTTCACACTGAATTGTTCAATTATTGTACCAGGAGTGTCACTCCTAAAGAAGGCTGGGAGTGTCCCAACCCCTCCCCCCACCATATACCACTTATCTTCAGGATTTCTGTCTGACATGGACAAAAGATCATATAACAAACAATATATCATCTTTTCTCAAAGGAACTAACTTCTTTTACAGGAACGTAAGCCTAAAGGTATCATACAGAATGCAGGACAATATGGTAAAAAGTAAAGATATGAGTTTGTGGTGCTTTAAAAAAGAAATATTCCTTGTCACCTCATCTCTTTGAACACTGTGTTCTGAGTCGGTGCCACTATGTATGAATCTGATTCCAGTATGTTGAACTAGGAATACCCAGCCACCTGCTCCCACCACCATGTCTTCTTGTCTGTTGGCTTTTCGTCACTGCCACTTTAGACTCTATATTCCTGGAAATATAAGCCAAAAATAATATCCCCGCCCCCAACTTCCTTCTTCTCTTTGTATTTTATTATAGCAGAAGGAAAATGCTAGATCAGAGATTGAACTCTAGGACCCTTTGAAAAAGAGTGCCTAATAGTAAGAGCACTGCTTGCACTGATCTAAGGGCACAATACATTATCAAAAACAACATTTGGGATGCAGAGGCAGGTGGATCGCTATAAGTTCGAGGCTAGCCTTGTCTACAAAGTGAGTCCAGGACAGCCAGGGCTACACAGAGAAACCCTGTCTCGAAACCCCCCCCCCAAAAAAACAATAAAAATAAAATAAAAATAAATAAATTTTAAAAAAGAACACCACTGAAGCAATGAAAATAATTCTTCAATGAAGCCAAAAATTGATTTGATTGGTGTATAAACAAAACTATAATTAAGGATGTTTTGAAATCCACACAGCAGTCATAAAGTTAATCTGTACAAAGTTTAGTTGTTCGATGTGGTATGCAAAAAGTGTAAGATCTACCAATTTCTCTACCAATTTCCGTGTCATCCCAAAGACACTGAGTATTCAAAATGATGTCCTTCCACCCTAAACAACACATTAAATACTATTGTAGATTTAACAGAGATAACTCAGTAAATCACTAAACAAGTAATTTTTTAAAAAAAAAAAGGAAATCCACATTCTTTACAATGATACAATATACTATCTAAATGTATAGGTTCAGAGAGAGAGAGAGAGAGAGAGAGAGAGAGAGAGAGAGAGAGATGAAGAATACTGAAAATAACACAGTCAGCAGAAACTACATGAAAGAAACCCTATGTTAATTTAACAGGAATATAACTTATAGTAGCCTCATATACATATTCACAGAACTAAAGGAAACTACACAATGAATTAAAGAAAGGTAGATAACATTTTGTAAGAAAACAAGTTTATTTTATTTTTATTAAATATTTTACAAATGTATTTATATTATTAAACATATATACAATAAGCTACCTACAGCAAGAAGAGTCATGAAACACTCAGGAATTATATATATATATATATATATATATATATATATATATATATATATATATATATATATATATATGTTATATTCATACTGTTTTTGGCTATTTGTATTTGGAAGCCTTAAAGAAAACATCTATCCTATCTTGGTGAGTCTAAAATTTGGAATGTAAATCAATATCTATCATACCTCGTCATTATCAACCTAAAACATCTATCTAGAACTAAAATATCTTAACCCCTGAACAACTAAGGTTAATTGCAAACCTAAACTTTCTGATCTTCAACCCCATCAGACACTTGGGAAGGAATAAAATTGAGTACCTGAGTAGACAGTGAGTGCAGGTTAGCAGCTTCGCTAATGAGAAGATGACAGAGATAGTTTCCTGCCTGATCACCCAAAATTCTCTATAACGTTGGAAAATCATCTTCAGCCTTCTGGTCCAATATGTCTGACAGACATATTTGTGAGGCAGGAACTATTGAGGACTTGCTTACCCTGTTTTGACAGAATTTGACCAGTGACTCTGCCTGCATCCAAGCTTGCCCATTTTTAGATGAATTTCAATAAAATATTAGAATTATGAAAAGCAAACAGGAATTATGGAGACATAGTTTTATTCTAGTTAAAAAAAACTATTTAAAAGTACACAGAATGTCTAAACGGGGGAAAGGAAGAATAAATGAGCCTGGAAAAGGATTAATATAAAATATGAAAACAAGCTCCTGATACTAAGTAATCAGAGAGGCCCATAACTTTAGACTGACTGAGCTCAGCCAATCAAAATTAATCACAACCTCTTACACAGTTCTCATGCCTTATAAACCCAGGACATGCCCAGTATTTAACCATCAAAGAATAAAACTATGCCCTCATTTGGATATTGGTAACTGAAGTAACACTGAAGAATAGGTTTCCACATGAATCGTCCACTGTCAGCCATCTTCTGACTGGTCCTCCTTAACTTCTGATCTGCTAGTCTCTTACATTCTCATCAATAATCTCATGTTTCTCTTCCTGGATATGAACTTGGTGGATTCATTCATTTCCAGTGATGTCACCCATCATATTTAATGCCCTCTATGTGTAATAGGGAACTTGAACTCTTTGCTGCCCTTTCTTTTACTTAGGAGCCATTTGTGAGTTCCCTGGTATATACCTGGCAAGAAGAAAGTTCTCGAAGATATGGGAAACATCACCAATACCTTAGAAGTATGAACTCAAAGTACTTCATTTCACACTATACTATCTATTGGCAAATGACATCTTCTGAGAAATTTGAATGTTCTCTCCAGAACAAATTTCTAACATGATCTAAATTCCTAAGAGGCAGCCGATTAAACACAGTAGAAAGAAAGGGTCATTTCTTTTCCTTCATTACAAAGATTCCTGTTCCCAGTAAGGACAAAACAAACAAGGACATCTCACTCTGGGTAAATCTATTGATGTTACAGCTGATCTTTTTCTTTCTCTACACTATAGTTTCTTCCTCTTCCTCTTCTCCTCTGGGTAACCTGTCTAAGTCTGACTTTATTTATGAAGGACTTCATAATAGCACTTGGTTAGTTTTTCCTCATTCTGAAACTAAGTGATGCATCAGTGTTCTAGACATCTTGTCAAAAAGGTAGAGGGCCTTCTTTGAGATTTGCATCTCTCACCCCTTGCAACAGATCCATCATCAGCTCTCCATCATCAGCTCTCAGCTATAATGTGCATCACCCATTTAGAAAGTCTTATCAGGTTGTCTTGTATTCTTTTGTGGATGGATGGACATCCTGTTAGGAATTAACCACCCATCTGTTTCACTACTGTGAACAAATCCCTCCTATTCACTCAGATTCACCATTTAAACCCCTTCCCCGATCTAGCCAATGGTCAGAATATTCTCCACAGTTGAGTGGAGAGTGTGATATGACTTTCTCACGTACTCTGGTGCTTCACATTTGACCATGTCCCCTGGAGGGGGAGACCTGGTGGCACTCAGAGGAAGGACAGCTGGTAGCCAAGAAGAGACTTGATACCCTATGAGAATATACAGGGGGAGGTAATCCCCCTCAGGAACAGTCATAGGGGAGGGGAATAATGGGAAAATGGGGGGGGGGAGGAATGGGAGGATACAAGGGATGCAATAAACATTAAGATGTAACAAGAATAAATTAATAAAAAAAATAAAAAAAAGAAATATGGTAAATATTTACCTTTAAACTGTGGAAAGGAAACATCGTTTCCTCTATAATACAAAAACTCATTAAAATGAACCTGACCAATGGTTGCCTGAATATAAGTCAGCTAACTAAGAAGTCCACAGATGATCATACAACCTTATACTTCATTCCACTTGTGCTCGTCCCCAGTGTACTCAGGAAAACTCCAGGAGTTTAGCTAAAGTCTCACCCATACTCACTCCCAATTGTGAAAAGGATGGAAGTTTCAGGTGCCAGGAGCAGAGTTCTATAGCTTGACCTCGTTCATCCTGTAAAAGGTCACATGCTTAAAGACTGGCTAGGATAACAATATTTAAGATACCAGTCCTTCTAGACATTAAAGTAAACAGGTCATTGGGAACACTGAGGAACAGATTAATGTTCCTCTGAAGTGGGTCAGGTCTTATATGAGTGAGTTAATTTCTATTAAGAAAGGTTTAATCATCCTCTGTTTCCCATTCTGTTACCTCCTATTTCTCCACATTACCTTTTTCTCACATGTGTCCTTGTGTTTTTAAAGCCACACACAACAGAATCTTTATTAGATGCTAATACGGATGCTCTGCTTTTGGAGTACCAGAACTGTAAGCTCTGCTTACCAAGCATGTTTTAATTCTTTTGTTTTTGTTTCTATAAATTATCCAGGTTCATATATTTTACTATAACAATAGAAAAGTGACTTAAACATCTTCTCCAACTGATATATCTGTGCATATGGTTGACAAAAATGGACTCATAACCATCATGTGTTAGATAGAAGGGATATAGGAATGTGTTTAGGACTCAACATTTTTAACACTATGAATGGAGTAGATATTGGGAGTAGTTAAATCAGAGATTATGTAATCAACATTTCCCATTAAAGCAGTATGAAAAACACTATGGAATAATTGTGAAGAATATACATCTGCATATATTAAAATATTCATTAAAGATTGATAAACTTTAATATTTCAGCAAATGAGTTAAGCTTTAGGCAAATTTTACAATCCATAACTAATTTATATATAAAACACTCTTCAGAGTTTCATTTTTATGCCTATGAGCTTGAATAGTGTGTTGTTATGAGAAATTAAAGTTTGAATTTATGGTTCATCCACAAGCATGTATGCTTTCAATTCTTTCTCTTATGGGCTATTTTCCAAATGATATGCTAACTTTCATTGCTAACAATTACTTTGTGTTACTGACACAAATTTCATACCGGAGTGTTGGGTCCACTGGACATGTTTATTTCCTTCAATAATGCTATATTATAAAACCACTGATTCATTTAGTTATAATTTGGAAATTATCTTGCATGTTTTTATCTACATGTCATTTAACTTGTAGTTATAAGGGAAACACCTTCTCCCACTTCAATAAAATGAGGCTTTGGGAGTTTGGTTTTTCAGTAAAAAATGAATGGATCTGGTGGCCCATCTGTTAATCAGAAGTTAGAGTCATCACACCATCTGACTATTTATATATTCATTGTCCCAGTAAGCACAGGACACACAAATGTAGCCTAAGCTGGCTTTGACTAAAGGACCTTCCTCTCTTAGCTAACAAATGCTCACTCTACAGGTATATACCTACAGCTTGACTAAATTAATTTTTGTAAAATTAATTTATTATTTTATTTATTCATTTTACATCCTATTGTAGCCCATTCCCTCCTTTACTCCTGGTCCCACCTTCTATCCCTCTCTCCTCTACTCCTCAGAAAAAGAAACTCCCCCATAACAACCTATCCCAGCATGACTGAGTGCATACTCTTCTCCTGTGGCCTGATGAGGCAGCCCCACCAGAAGGAAATAGAGTGAAAAGCAGGCAACTCTTAAGTTTTGAAGTTAAATGCTAAGCACAGTGACTGATCTTTATGAATGATCAAAAATTGTCACATGACAAATTTGCTCACTCGCAAATGAAAAGTATCTACAGCTATTTGAGCACATAAAGGGCCTATGTATATATCACAGGCAGAAAAGATGTAAAGGACAGTCAACTTGACCTTGATCCGAGGTGATGCCATCCATCCAGATTGCATGATCAAGGTATTTGGTGAAGGACACAGATGTTATTTTTTGTAAAGAGGAAGGTCAGTTAAATGATTGAAACTCATAAGAAGTTGATTCTGGAACAATCTGTCTGTTGAACATATCTTCATTTGTCTTCATTGGTTTGAAATAATTATTGCTTCAAATGGTAGTGTACCCTGTCGACAGCCATGATAAAGCCAGAAAGTAAAGAATAGTATTCTAGGGTCCTAAATGTCACCACACCTAGGGGCATTCAGATCCTAACTGAAGTATGGCAGATACGAGAACTTAAAGAAACTTCACCAATAAGTATGCTACATGATTCAAAGTCAGGCTTGTAGAAATACTTCGGTCTATATAAGATGACCACTTAAATAAATAAATAAATAGTACCATATTTATAATGCCTACTTTAATATATTAAAGTATCTGAAAGATGTACTTCATAATTACTAAGGAAGTATTACTTTATTTTTGGGAATGTATAGGCAACAGCAATCCAATATACTCATCTTTCTATTTTTACAAGTTGGTCAGAAAAATTAAGTTGAATTAAACAGCATGAACTTGACATACATCTGTATATAAAATTTGGCAATGTAAAGTTGTCTATAGAAGAACTACAACTGTAAAATATTAAGTACAATTATCTAGCATTGCTAGGAAGATTCATTAAAGAAAAATAAATTATTGCTCTTCACAGGCAGCAAGCTGTGGTGTATTATTCATAAGGATTATCATGCTTTGCCTCTTTTTGGCTTTCATTTTTATTTGAGAGCTGGCTGTCATAGAATCTTCGTCCTGTTCTCCTGGAATTAGTTTTGTCTGCACAAGTTTAGTGATGATTATAAAACTACTGTAGCAAATGCCTAACCTCAGAATTAAGCTTAATGAGATAGTTTGTATTTGATTATTCCTTTGCCTGTTTCAGGAGATAATATTTTTTTAGTAGTTGTAATGAGTTGCAAATTTTATCCAGCATTTTATCATTGAAAAATTCTTTTGTCCACATTCGGCTCATTACATTCAAGTATTCATCACGGTAACAATAAGGGGAAGATTAAGAATATAATTTATAGGTTTGAAGGAGAATGAACATTAACTGGTCTCATTTGTAACACAAAGAAGTAATATGTGAAATTTTGTCAAAATCAATAACTAATTGTAATGTATTCATCTTATAATGGAGCAACTACAATAATTCATTGGGAGAAGTGGTCACCTATACACCATTACTGATCCATCAGAGCCACACACTAGTTTCATATTTCTTATTGATTTCACTTTCTGACAGAATTGCAGCCTGACTATAATCTAATTAGGTACATGCACAGATTCAATATTCAAGTAAAATGACTTATTTTATACAAATGAAATTTTATTTATTGGTCCAGGGCTGGAAAAAGCAAGATCATTTTCTTTTCTTCATTGGAAAACCAGTGAAGCAAAACAGAGCAAAAATAATGAATGAACTTAAAATACTCCACATGCTCACTAACACCAATAGTGTAAATGAGAATCTCCAAATATTGTACATTCTTTAAATGGCTTTTATGTGAGTGTTTTGTTTTTGAGACATATAAAATTATGCATAAGTATAAAACACATAATAATCCATATGTAGAGGCACATTATTATCAATATAGATATTTTTCAATCATTGCTATATTTACCTTAGTCACAGACATAGCTCATTATCACAGTGAAAGTGTAATTATACCACACATCTCCTCTTCATTTCTAGTATTTTAGAGGCACTCAGTTAAAAAAAATTAATGTAGGTTAAATTATCTGTCATTTTCAATCTTGGGTAATATAGGAATATGTATATATGTATACCTTTGTGTTGTATGTGGTCAGGTAAACATGTGTTATGAAGTACATATGTAATTGTCATCTCAGATGCTTACTGCAGAATAATCTCACCCTTCTAGCTCTTTCTGAACTCTGGATGGCTGGTTCAACTTAGCTGTTCTTGCTCAAAGTCCTCTCCAAGCTGACTGATTCAAAATGGCTTCTCTTAACTTCTGACTGAATTGCTCTGCTTGTCCTCAGATTGCCACTAGCTCTGGCAATCTGTTCTAATCTTCTGGCTCCTTTTCATTTTCTGGCTTGTTCTGTCTTCATCCGTGTCTAGTTGTTCTCTCTTCAACCTATATCTGTAAAACTCTGCAGGTGAAATTTCCTCCTCCTCCTTTTCCTCCCTTTCCTTCTCCTCCTCCTCCTCCACCTTCTTCTTCTTCTCCTTCTCTCTCTCTCTCTCTCTCTCTCTCTCTCTCTCTCTCTCTCTCTCTCTCTCTCTCTCTCTCACTCTCTCCCCTTTTGCACTGCTTTTAAGCCTTCTCTTTCCTCTCTGTTGTCATAAGAGTTGGGCATATCCTATTCTGTCAAATCTTTCTCTCATTCATCAGTTTGTCTGACCCTTAATTAGAAGTCATTTCCAAGCACGGATTGTTCCTTATACAAGAAAGAATTTGGGATTAAAGGGTATATCCTAAAGATATGTCTATATTCCAGCCAGAGGGATTAAAAGTGTGTGTCGTGTCTGTATTCCAGCTGGATCACATAGACCTACAAGGTCTTTGAATGTGATCAGAGCAGACATGTTGCTGGATTAAGATTCCTCAACATATGTATACAAGACAGAGGACAATTTTGCATGTCAACCTTCTTTCTACCTTTGTTGGAGACAGGGTCTCTTGTTCTTTCTATTCCAGTTTAGCTTGTTTGGGGGCTGCCAGTAATGCATCTCTCCTCCTCCTTCCTTCACCATTTTGGGATTATAGACCTGTGCTGCCAAGACTGGATCAAATTGGATTGTTTGAACCCAAACTCCAACTCAAATCAACTTATCAAATGTGCAGGTCAACCACTTTACCTACTCTTATGTCTTCTAAGCCACAATTATCTGCTTTAACAAATATTAAATAAAATTTATTGTAACAAATTGAAGTTTCTCTCAATTTTTTTGGTCATTTTCTCATATTATAATAATATCATATCTATGGTCTTCTATCTATTCTGCCCATTGAAGGCTCATTAAAACTTATAAATAAGAAAAAGTAAACTTATCTGTGGCTCTCCCTCATTCCTGGCATCTTTGGCCACTGGTCCTCAGGAACGAGGAAGTGGAGTAAGGAACCAGGAGTTCAATGGTACATGAGCATTTCAGGGACCAACTACGGGGCAGATGATCAATTATTTTTAAAAGTCAGAATGAAGAGGGGTTTGTAAAGGAGGTGGGGAAATCCAGGGTGTTAGAATGTCATTGGCTGAAGGGCTAAGGTACTGAGATGCCTCCTTAGTATGGAGAGACGCTGAAGGAATCCCAGGTGCTCTATAAATAGATTCTATAGGGAGAAACAGGGTTGGGCCTGTAATTTCCCTAAGGACTACCAAACATTACTCAGGAGGAAGGTTTGGAAATTACGATTCCTAAATTCAGGTAAATAAGAGGGAGCCCTTCTGAAAAAAGGAGTCCTCCATTTCACAGAATCCAAGCTTTTCAGTATTGAAGGTTCCACTGCAGCCTTGGTATAGCATTCTAGCTCATATTTTTGATCAAAATTGAATATAATGCAAGAAGGTTTCAGCAGTTACCTTGTTCCTGAGTTATAAGATATTGTTGAATTATTATATATTTCATGGATGGTTTCTATGAATTTAGAACACTTTCTGCGTATTTATAGGGTATATTTTCCCAACATATACTAGGATGCTCTGAAGGTGGAGTATATTAATCAATTCTTTCAAAAAAGTTTTTAAAAAATGCGTTTTGCTGAAAACATATTAAGTCCCAGCAACAGACATACTTTATCCATATAGTTTCAAATTTTATATTTACTGTGTGAAGCAATTAAGGGCATAAATAAAAATCATTATCTTGTAAAGCTTAATTAGACACGTGTAACAAAATAATGTATGATGTTTTAAAACTGTAAGAAAAAAGAAAAAAAGGATAAAATCATTTTCAAAAAGTTTCCACAGTAAATGGTCTTTACTTAGATATTCGGTGATGATGAAAAAGTTGTATGATGGCAAAAATATTCCTTACATACCATTGAAGCCAAAAGACCCTTATATGCAAAATAAGGGAAAGAGAACATTGTGTAGGGTATTGTATTTTGTGACATGTAAATTGACTTTTTAACCAGGAAAAATCCGTGCCAAAGTAGAGGAGCATCTTATATGCGGGGTATTTACATGTAGCTCGCTTCCCCTTCCTTCATAAGTCTAGGGCATATAGTGGGGAGTGCTGTGACCGATTCCCTGCTCCGTGTGGCAAGTATGAAGCAGGTACGAGCAAGGTGCACACACCTACCTGTACGTTGAGGAGGAGACCATGAGCCTGGATTGGCTCTCCACCAGAACCGGCCCATTGGACTCAGAGGGCTGTGTGGCTTCCAGTTGAGTAGAGCATGCCTTAAAGGGACAGTGTAGGTTGACACTGGCTGTCTGCTGGCATTTAATAAAGCATCTGGCTATCTGCACCCTACCTGTAAATAGACATATGCCCAAGCCTGCTGCACAAGGTGTGCATTGGAAGAGAGGTAGTCTTATACCGTGAGGTGAGTATATTCCAAACTCTGTATTTTAATCGGAAAAGTTGGGAGACTTCTTATAGGCCCAGTTGTCTTATATGCTGGGAAATAAGCTTTTCATTAAGTGGCCTGAGTCTTCATGACTTCCTTTTACATTCAACTTAATGCTGGACACTAAGTATGTCTCTAGTTTTCAGCTATGAAACTGTCCATGTGACTCGTTCTGAGTGACTATGAGATTAAATAATAATGTCTATGTCTTTATAAGCCTGTGTTATTTTTAGTCATTATTCAAGGCTTCTATATGCTATTAGAACTAAATACAGTGTGTAGGTCATTGTGAGAGACCAAAAAATGTTAAAATCCGTATCTCAAGGTCACTGAGGCAAGATTTCAAAAAGTAGCTTTAAAGGCCTGGGACTCCCCAGTGGAAAAGGAACCAGGCTCACCACTCAGTGAGGAGGTGGTGAACAACGGAGATCAAAGGAAGTTGGAGCCACAGGCGCCCTTTGCACCTTTTTGTAACCTATCTTTTTGCTTTTTAAAATTTTATTAATTTATTCATATTACATCTCAATGGTTATCCCATCCCTTGTATCCTCCCATTCCTTCCTCCCATTTTCCCCTTACTCCCCTCCCCTATGACTGTGGCTGAGGGGGACTTCCTCCCCCTGTATATCCTCATAGGCTATCAAGGACAATACGTGCAGTAAACTTCAAATCCCTACCTAGATCTAGCCAATGGACAGGACACTCTCCACAATTGAGTGGAGAATGGGGTCTGACTTTCACACAAACCATGGTGCCTCATATTGGACCACATCCCCTGGATGGGGAGACCAGGTGGCACTCAGAGGAAGGATATCAGGCTACCAAGAGGAGACTTGATAACCTATCATTTTTAAACACAAGACCCCCCCCAATGTATCTTAACCAATAAGATACATTTGCCAAGCTGAGAATCCCCTACTTTAGGACCTATAACATCCCCGCACCCTCCACCCCAACTCCTGCAAACCACAGCAAGGTCACCTCCAGA
This sequence comes from Acomys russatus, assembly GCF_903995435.1. Lineage (NCBI taxonomy): Eukaryota > Metazoa > Chordata > Mammalia > Rodentia > Muridae > Acomys > Acomys russatus. Next base: position 41,967,507 of record NC_067144.1, on the reverse strand, counting down.
TACCACTGAGCAGGTGACAGTCATGTCCCAGCTGGAGTCGCAACAAAGATACTTTGTGCTATTACATCCATTGGTTTTGCCTCCTGGAGAGTCCCAGGGTCCTCAAAAGCGCCCATAACAATTAGCTCAAAAAGATGAAGGTATTCAAGAAAGACAAACCTCTTTTTTTTACTCTCTTTTTTATGATATTCAAATTACATCTCAATTGTTATCCCATCCCTTGTATCCTCCCATTCCTCTCTCCCTTCCACTTTCACCCTATTCCCCTCCTCTATGACTGTGATTGACAGGGGACTTCCTCCCCCTGTATATGATCCTAGGGTATTAAGTCTCTTCTTGGTGGCCTGCTATCCTTCCCCTGAGTGCCACAAGGCCTCCCCATTCAGGGGACATGGTCAAATATGGGGCACCAGAGTTTGTGTCAAAGTCAGTCCCCACTTTCCACTTAACTGTGGAGAATGAAGAAAGACAAACCTCTTTATTTTAAAAAAATACAGCTTAGCATGCAAAACTATCTCCAGGAATTAGGTAAATTTAATGTTTGGCTACTGAAAAAAATGTGTTTATTTTTAATAAAAACTACAGTAATCCTACTGAAGACTAAGTTAGAAATTAGTATATTGAAAAATCTATATTGCAGAGTAAGAGGCCAAGGGAAAAAGATGAACACATAGTTACATAAAAGCTGATTGATTAGTAAAACTTTTTACTGCTTTTATTACAACTCATTTTTCAGGCAATTGAATGCAACAGAAGACTATTTCAAGAACCATACTAGCAATTCAATGCTCTGAGAGAATAGCAATAGATAAATAAAGGAGGCTAAAGACTAGAGACAAATTTTGGTAAAATGATATTGAAAGAATCCAGAAAAAAAAGTTTGGGATGATAAATTGAAGGATAAAAATGTAAGAAAAGAGGTGTTGGAAAGAACTGAGGGAATCATTTTCACAGGATAATGTTTCTAAATGGATATGTTGATATCAAGAAGAAGCTACAGAATCAGAAATTTGGTTACTACAGTTTTGTTCTTGGTAGATATTTTCTGAGTTATGACACTTATTAGAAAAGAAGGATGTTCAGACAAGGCATGTTAAGCCCCTAAATAAATACAAAGAGAAATTTTAAATTAGTAGCTGTCGATGATATGGAAGCAATGGTGACAGCTGACCATTAGATGTGCAGATTTGTTGAGTGAAGGAGAAATCAAAGCGATTGCAATCTGCTATTAGTGCCAGAATTGTGTCTTTAAGATGTTTTGTTAAGGATAAGGGGACATTTGCAAAGCATTATATTTTACGAAGAATAGAGCTTGGAAAAAAAGAAGAATATTTGAACAGCTTAACTAATCTTCTAAAAGTTGGAATATAATTGGGATATTTAATGGTAAGTAAGTATGTGTTAAGTGAATGAAGGCACATTTTGTGATTTCTCTGGGGAAGAAGAAACATCTATTTACCATCAGAATAAGATACAAATAACCATCCAAGTGGGTGATTCCACTCAAGCTTAATTTAGTAAATACATGAGTTTATGGAGATTATTTACATTAAGCATGGCTGAGTCAAAGGCAACTGCCTCAAGGAAAGGCCCACACTAACATGGGAGACAACTCCAGTTTCATTTTTAATTCAATGCTCAATTTGTAGACAGTTCCACTGAAAAGTGTTTCCTCTCTTCCCCAAGAGTGGATTTGATCTTAGACTGGGTAACAGACTAGTGAATCTTATGTCTTCCAGAACTTTCTAAGCTTACTATACTTCATAACATTCTGGAGACTTTTTACTTTGTTTAGAGTCTTGAGTCTGATGAACTTTCCTCCAGGAAGAAATATTTCATTGGATATAGATAAACAAAGCAAAAACTAATTAATAATTCATAAAACAGACTATAGTCAAACATAGTAATTTCTCAAATGAGTGAATTTTGCTGTTTTGGGGACAGTAAAGAAATATATAGAAGTATTTTTGTAGTTATATTGGGACAAAATACAGTGTTACAATATAAGAATTTATATTATGGGATGGAGTCAATGCCAGAGATGCTGATAATTTTTCTGATAAATCCAACACATCCTTCACAGACAATAATTATCAAATTACCAAATATCACTCAGAATTTGAGAAAACATGTTGTTAACGCTGTTCTGGGATATGTGAATAAAGGAAAAACATAAAACTTTTAGCAGAGACAAACCAAATTAAAATCATCAAAAAATTTGTATCCATCCCAACTTAAATTCCAGTTTTCATTGTTATTTTTTTTCTTTTTGAAACACCAGAGAAATGCTTTTATGTTGTAACTTAAATAAGTGCTTTAAAATAATGATTTCCCCTCAAAAGAAAATATGAATAAATTTCTAGTCTCCACTGGGCACAGTGGCTTCTTTCCAAACAGAACAGTATAGAAAGAAGAGAAAAATGTTGAGTGCTACTTCAAGAGAATGGGCAAAGTGAACATGGTTGGATTATAAATCACGCACATAGAAAAAATTTTATATGACATGATGAAAAGAAAGTTTCATCCTCCATTTTTAGCCTCCAACCCAGATCGAACTATGAAGAAAGCATAAAATAAATTTCAAGACAAGGACATCCTCAAATATAACTAAAAATACTCCTTAAGAGTCCAATCCGAAAGAAGAAAATTTTGAGAAATTGTAGACAAAACCAACTTAAAAAAGAAATAACACCTCAGTAATAACTTGAGTGTAATGCTGAACAAAAAAATTTTATATAAAAGTTGAGGCAGGCTGAACAAACTATGAAGTAACTAGCTAATACTATTAAATGGTTGCTAGATATTTGAAGGCAGGTCTCCATGCTGGCATTGAATGTGACCTTACTCACTAACCCATCTATAAGGCTTCAAGAAGATTCTAGAAATACATATATTCAGCATGTTTTTCTTGTTGTATACAATAAGTTTTTTCTAATAAATATATTGGAAAAGGATGAAATGGGTTATTCTTTTTCATTTTATAGTTGGTTGGTTGGAAACAGGGTTTTATGCTGCCCAAAGAGGCTTTGAACTAAGTAAATAGGAGAAGTGATCTTGAATTTCTGATCCTGCCTTTACTTTCCATGTGCTAAGGTTGCAGGCATGTGGTACCACACCAGTTTCTGGACTGCTATAGGTGTATGAAACCCAGAACGCCATGTATGGTGGATAAGTGCTATACTATATCAAGACTGTATTATATCCCCCGTCCCAATTTTTTTACACTAGAACATTGCAAGTAAAGGCCTTCATAACTTCCAAAAAAGATTTTAATCAGTTTTTAAATTTACTGTTAGCATAGACTATCATCCTTCTGTGAAAATATTATTTAATGTTCCTAAATGAGTACAGCTAATTTATTTCTAAATTATCAATGGACAATAACAGAATTTCCACATGTGCCTATGTGCTTGTTTCAATTAATAAATCAATTTTAACAAATTATATTATTTTTAATTAATTCCTAGTTGCCTTACAGATTGCTTTAACTTATATCTGATTTTTTAAAACTTTTCACTTAACGGGACTTTTATGGTTTGAATTAGTGTTTTTATGCCTTGCAATCTTTATGTGAGCATTTAACTATTCCAGTTATTCTGAGCGTGCTCCTTTATGATTCTGAGTGCTTTCATTCTTTTCCTCTGGTAAAATTTCCAAAAGACAATTTCACTTCAAACATATTTATTATTAACATTCATCTTTTGAAAATACTGGAAAAAACATTAAAAGAGCAATTCAGTGTGTTTTCTTTGAGCTTCCTACCCTTTCACCTTGCCCGACCCTACACCATCTGTGTTTGATTATTTTATCACTTGCCTTACAATGAATTATATTATTCTTTTACTTATCATTGCTTACAACAGTACACTTTTATACTATTATGTATATATTTCATATATAGTATAAAACCATACAATACCTTGTTTTTATTTCTCTTTATCACTCTTTAGGGATGATAATGCATTATTATCCTTTCTTTCTTTCTCTCTTTCTTTCTTTCTTTCTTTCTTTCTTTCTTTCTTTTGGAGGGGTTTACGAGAAATGGTTTCTTTGTGTATCCTTGCCTGTCCTAGAATCTCTTTGTAGACAAAGCTGCTCTTGAACTCACAGCAATCCACTTGCCTCTGCCTCCCAAGTGCTGGCATTAAATGGGTACTTTCTTAAAACCATAAATGCTTTTGTTGTTGTTGTTGTTGTTATTGTGGACTCACTTTTGTAGACATTTAGATAATTTGACAAATACTACATGTTCTTTTATGGACTTATTAAACACAGTGTTCTTCAGTACCTGGATGAATCTATATTTCCTTTCGGTATTGTTTTAATTCAGTCTAAGGAACACCTGGTAATGTATTCTTTGAAGTTTCGTGTGTCTAGAAGTGTATCATTTTGTTTATGAATTATATGCAATTTAATGTTTTTTCTTTGAAAATCCAAAAATCCGTATCATGTATTTTGGTCATTTCATCCCTTGACTTCTCACTCTCCTACCAATCCTAGTGAGGCTCTGGTTATAAAAGTTGTGTCAGTGATCACACTCTTACAGAATTTTAATATAGCTGTCAGGCCAATGTTTTCTAATGAGAAAATGTCTTCCATCCTTATATTTACTCGTTCCATATGACATACCCCTTATGTAAATTTTTGCTTCTCTTCTATTACTTTTATGGAATGTGATACTATGAATTGTAGACTTTAATCCGAGGCTGTGCATTTGCATTCATGTGCATTGTTATGATCATTAACCTTTCTTGCAACATATTTCTTTTCCTTTTTATTATATTATATAATATGGGTTATTGAAGCTTCTTTGCTGCTTAAATATTTAATATTTTAATTATTTAAATATCTTAAAATGTTCTGATTTTGATAACAAATATATCTCAGTAGTAGAACACTTTTGTGTTTACAGATTATTGGGGCCAATCCCTAGTATCTCAAAGAGGAAACATACTTTCTCTAAATATGTAATTTGGATGGTATTTGTTGCTTTCTTGTCTATCTTCTTGACATTACAGCCATCTATGACATTAATTGTATAAAGGGGTAAATATTGTGTCACATGCTATAAACTGATTGAAGACAAATTGTGATTATTTGAATCTAATTAAGGTTCTACTTGACTTTGTGGTTAAGTGACATATGTGGTTAAATTATAGAAAATTCAAACACTTTTGTCTGCCAGATCTAATATTTGTTAGTTTTTAATTGGATTTAGTTGATTTTAGGCGATTATGTGGTGATTTGCATAGTCCCTAATCTTAATTGTATATTAGACAGTTAAGATCTTATCCAGTTTTCTACTGTAATTTTGTATTCCCATAATTATACTAAGTGTTTTCTCTGCATAAGGGATAAGTTATTTGAAAACATTCTTATCTCATCGACTCTTTAATGATTTATTTATCATAGAATTTGGTGAATGTAAGAATGTAGTTGATCTAGAGCTCCCTGTGAGATAATTCTAAGGAGTTCAGAAGATTCAGTAAACACAGCTTCCTATAATTTTGTTTGTTTGTTTAAATGTTTGGTAAATTTCCTGACTGAATCTACCTAGATGTCTACTGTTTTTTGTTTGTTTGTTTGTTTGTTTTTCACATTTTAAAGCTGTGGACTTATGGTTTCTTATGCACAAAGTTTGACAAAGTATCATTTAAGAACTGAAATAATCTCAAACACATATTGAATATAATCTATTATAAACATAAGACAAAATTAAAAAACAATGAAATTAATTTGATGTCACAAGCAAATATTTTATAGTTAAAACAGATTAACAACCCAAAGGACAGATTTATGTAACACATATCTTTGCTAAGATTGTAACACTAGCAATCACCGGGTACACAAAGGACTGCTTAGAAAATGAACGTGAAACCATTGAGTACAATATCCAGAATGGTTCCTTCCTCTCGTAGTTTGGAGGTTTGAATAAGCAGGTTAGTTTTCACTAACGTATATAAAAATATCACATAAGATGTCATTTAAATTGGAAAACTCACTTTATTCTGCCAACTACACATATTCTTTTATACTCTTTTTTTTTTTTTGCAGGCCTCAACTCATAAATTCTTATTTTATTAAGTTAGCATAGGGACAGTTTACATCTGCTACAATCCTCCTCTTTGCAAGAGATATACAAATTATAAATTTGGAAGATAATATATAAGGACAGAAAATAATTTGTAAATAATGTTGCAAATCATGACTTATTCTATAAATCTGAGAAATACATATAACAATTCACTCTATAAATAAGAATACTCTTAATATATTCACTAAGATATATGTGTGAGTATCGGAATGGAATTGTTTATAAATAATGACAATTCATTTATAAACAAATGCAAACATCCAAAGCAAAGTAAACAGCTTTAAAAACTACATTTTTATCATAATCATTCAACTTAACACCATATAGTGGTTAAGGAAACCAAAGTAGTACAGAAGTGCATATAAGTTAATATATCATACAGATATATTATGCTTATAGGTCAAATAAACCATCATTTGCATGTTCTATTTACATTAAATGTATTCACTACATAATAATTTATAAAAGTCTATGATATATATAAATATACAAATATGTATAATATAAATGTACATCATGTTTAGGAGGCACCAAAATATTGATAAATCATTAACTGAACTAATAAATCTTGTAAATATATAAGCTATGATTAAATTAGATGTCCTTTTTTATAGATTGTCTCGGTGCTTAAATAAATGGATAGATTTATAAAACTATGGTAGAAGATTAAACTCCATCTGGAATTTGTATTAGTAAAAAGTTATGGATATATATTTCTCTTTCCCACATACAATACACCTAAATATAAATTTCAATTAACATATATATTATATAAATTAATACAATAAGGCTGACAAGATGGCTTATCAGGGAAAAATTGCTGCCAAGCCTGATGACCTGACTTCAGTACCTGGAATCCATATGGTGGAAGAAGAGACAAATTTCCTCTGACCTCTGACATAAATGTGCATACTATGTAATGCATGTGAAACACACACACACACACTACTCCATAAACTTTTAAAAAGTACAAAAATGTTTATTTTAAAAGGCAGATTTTAAAAAATCTAGCATTGTACACTATATCTGAACAAGGGTCTAGGTTTATTGCATGTATTGTCCTTGGTTGTTACAACACTTTGTGCAGGACTCCTATGTCCGGATCTGCCTGCCTTGATGGTCTCTGTTTGGGGCTCCTGAACCCTCTGGGTCCTTCCATCCCCCCATTATTCCATACTACTCTCACCTGGAGTCCAGTAGAGAGTCCCAGCATTCATCCCAGTTCCCTGCATAGTGGAATCTCTGAGGGGACATCTTTGTTGGGCTAATATCCACTTATAAGTGAGTATATACCATTCGTGTCTTTCTGAGTCTGCATTACCTCACTCAGGATGATCATTTCTAGTTCCATCCATTTGCCAGCAAATTTCAAGATTCTCTTGTTTTTAATAGCTGAGTCGTATTCCATAGTGTAAGTGTACCACAGTTTCTTTATCCATTCTTTGGTTGAAGGACATCTAGGTTGTTACCAGATTCTGCCTTTTAGAAATAAGGTTGCTATGAACATAGGTAAGCAAATGGAACTGCATGAAACTAAAAAGCTTCTGTAAGCGAAAGGACACTGTCAACAGAACAAAACTACAGCCTATACACTAGGAGAGGATCTTCACCAACCTGATAGCTAACAAAGGGCTAGAATCAAAAGAAATTAAACTCAAGAAATTAAATGCCACCAAACCAAATAACCCAATTAAAAAAATGGAGTACAAAGCTAAAGAGAATTCTCAACAGAGGAATATTGAATTGTTGATAAACATTTAAAGAAACGCTCAACATACCTAGTCATGAAGGAAATGCAAATCAAAATGACTCTGGTATTCTATCTTATACCTATCAGAATGGCTAAGGTCAAAACTCAATTGACAACACATACTGCACATACTGAAAATGAGATAAAAAAAAAAAATGGGGAACATTCTTCCATTGCTGTGGGAGTGTAAACTTGTACAACCACTTTGGAAATCAACCTGGCACTTTCTCAGAAAATTTGGAATAGTTGCTAACTCCAGACCGAGCTTTACCACTCCTAGCCATATCCCTGAAATATGCTCCATCCTACAATGAGGAAATTTGTTGTCTTTTCTCTTTCTTTATTAGTTCTTTGAGAATTATAAAATTTCGACACATTGTACCCAGCTCTTCCTACATCCGTTCCTCTTTCAAACCAAATCAATGTTGATTCTTCTTGTTTTATTTTAAACCCACTGAATCTAATATGTCTATATACTCTAAAGTATGTGTCAGTGTACTGAAGCTCTGTCAACCTACCAGGGGCCACATCCTTAAATAGAACTGACTCTTCTTTGCACATTCAAATTTTTACTAATCCTACTCTGGGAAACATAAGAAACTTCTTTTTACCATAAGAATGGAAATCCTAAAGCATATTTAATTCTCATTCCCAGATCTTTGTCATTGTACATTTTGGATGCATGGAGATTCAATAATCCTTGATATGCTGTTCTTCAGAGCCCTCTGCCTTTATTCTCTTTTTTGAAGGATTTCATTCTTAGATATTTTGTGGCCAGCACTGTAGGCTGGGTAAGACATCCCCTCTAAAGATATGTGACCTAAAGATGGCTAGGTTTACCAGTATGTTCCTAATAAGATTAAAGAATCAGGAAGAGAGTCTAGTTTTGCCAGTGATGACTTTTCATGGTTGGAAAGCATACACACCTGCAGAAAGTGGAGAGGAACACATTTCTACTGTGATTCAGAAGTGTGGAGGATCATAACCTGTGATCATCAGCATATGAACCATCTGCAATAACTTACTTCTTCTATTGTTCATCAGTAATCTTCATTTGATTGTTAACATTGAGGTTAATTTTATTTAAATGTATCATAGATTGATTTTTTCACAAAGTTTATATGTAACATTCATGAAACTTAAGTCTCTAGAATCCTTGTGTTTTAGCAGGTTTTAAATTATTTTTAACTGAAATTAAATTGTTTCAAAGTTGAACATACATAGCAGATGGTAATTTTGTTTAGTGGAATATATTAGTTCAATCTAATATAGTATTATACGTTAAAAAGGAATTAAAGTGGGCAATTTGAATGTATTTTTCTTAAGCTGGTAAAAGATTCTTCAGATGTATAATCGTAAATAAATCATGCTAATTCTCTATATGCTTCTCTCTCTTTAGTCTACTTATATAAATAACCTAAATTCTTAGAGTCTGTCTATATTATTAGAAAACCAACTAGACTTGAGGTTTAGTCTAGGCTTCTCTAAGTATCTGAGAGAAATAATCACTTTGTTTAAATAAGTCTTTCCAAAACAGGTTGCTCATTAATCAAGTAAAAGTGAGAATACTGTCTATCCCTTAGAATTGCTCTAAGGCCTAAATAAAATGTAGGACATGTGCTAAAGGTCTTCTTAACAATTACGGCACCCTCTGGCCTCCCTTATCTGCTGTGACCATTTAATACAGTTCCTCATGTTCTGGTCACCCTAAACATAAAATTGTTAGTTGCTACTTTATAATGTAAATCTGCTACTGCTATAAATCATAATGTAAATAGCTGATATGCAGAATATATGATATGTGAACTTCAAATTGCCAGGATCCACTGGTTGAAAACTGCTGTTTTGAACTAAATTTGCCAGACAACTTCCACATTTCAAACTGAAATTCAGTTCACTTCGTGTGTTCACTTTCTCAACTTCCTCGGACCTGGAAGTTACTCACACCTAACCCCTAATCAACTCATCTTTTCCCAAGGATGAGAATCAAAGCCTTTTCCATGTGCCTCTCCAGCTTTAACATTATCCATTTCTTGCTTAAACCTAAAGGGAAATGAAAAAAGCATTTAATACAACAGTTTTCCTTTGATAAGCAACACTTAGGAGAAAAGTGGTAAGGTTAAACTCCCTTTTTTTTTTTCCCTCTAATTATCTGTGGCTCTATACAAAAAGAGAGAGAAGGAAACAAACAAAATAACAGGTGTAGATATATCTCGATTGTATTGGGATAGCATTTGTTGGCTGGGAAACCCAAATGACATGACTTAAGGAATCTAAAATGAAACTGAGAGGGAAAGAACATGCCATTACACCCATCAAATATACCTAATTCATAGTGTAAGGCTTTTTTTTTTCTTTTCCTTCTACATCTTTCTTCTCAACAAAACTTATTGAAACTAAGGTGATATTTGTTCCTCCCCAACTTAAGCTTTACAAATTAGGTTACTGTTAGGAAGATATAAAAGACAAAAAGCACTACCATCCTTTCTATAATGAGGACTAAACTGTGAATACATTGTTCTTACTATTGCCATATGTCGCTTTGTCCTTAATAGTGATTTCATTAAGCCATCTATAGTCAATGACCTAGACTGACTTGACGAACATATACTCTGTGTTCACTTGAAGACCCAAGTGACTCCTACTACAAACAGTACTGTGCACAAATGTTATCTGCAGCAAAATTCATGTGTGCATCCACATATAGACTATCATATGCAACATTATATTCTTTCAAAAGTAGCTGCATTTCAGAAAATACAGAAGTGATTTTACACACCTAAAATTTCAAAATGAATCTCTGATGAATTAATTCTTAAACAATGCATATGCCTCCATAATTTATCATCGGAGACCGGATGAAACAAAATAATGTGCCAAATATAGTTTTTCTTAAAAACTCATAATTAAATTTTGTTTATAATGCTGAGCCTTTCAGGTTGTGATTTTGAATATAGACACTAATTAATAGTTATTACTCTTGTTATTGTGATGTTGGGAGCTGAAAATGGCTTATCTGAATGTGGAACAACACAGATCTTTAGAGTGATCCTTTTTTTAATACAACATGGCTATGATTCCCCTCTTATTGAACATTTGGTAATGCCATTAGTCTGCCTGATGCTATGACTTCAGGCATGGCTGAAGGGTGTTTTCACTAAGAAATACGACCTTACGCATGAGCATGCTCTCACATCACATTCAGCACTTGAATTAAGTAACACAACACTGATTAGTCCCTGGAGTAGTCTACACCCGTAGATTAAATGTCAGGATTGAAGAACTGGACTGAAATCATGTCATCACAAATGTAAGAAAGTTTACACCACAACATAACCACAGTCTCTTAGATGTTATAATTAGTTAAACTGAAAACATTTGTGGTTTAGAATAGAGCCATTAAAATTGCCTTTTTTTTTCTTGGTCATATCTTTTTCAGCAACTAGAAAAATCTAACAAAGTAAAAAATAAAACTAAGAACATGAACTATTAAAGTGAATAAAGTATCAATTATGGTATTTCTCTAAGGATATTATGTAATCACTAAAGCATATATTGGAGCTCTGTGTCAATGACTTGTCATCTAAAATGTGTATTATAAATATAAATAATCCAATTATAATGTTTTCTAGAGAGCATATAGTGAATGCATTGCGTTAAAATGTAAATCTGTTCAGACTTGAATATTAATTACTAATAGTAAGTAAAATATTACAGGTCTTCAGGAAAAAAATAATACTACACAAAATGATATCACAAAATCTTTGGTAGTTACTACATATAGGCATCCCTTTCTTATAGTAAATTACATTTAATAATACATGTATTCTCAAGGTTTATTAGCATATACTACTAATAATAATTCATAATAATGCGTTCACCTTTGTCAAGTTCATAAATGCATATAATGTACTTTCCTTATATTTACTCCATTACTCCCACTGGCCTTCTTCTTCATCCCAATTAGTCTACCTTCTATTTTGGGGTCTTTCCCACATCCCCCCAGCGAACTAACAAATTAAATTAAGATTACATGAAGCAGAATGATGAGTTATTCACCAGAGGCTGGACACCTTTTCAGTGTTTATGTTCCTGTAGAGAATTTTTCTTTCTCCTCTAGCAACATTCAAATCCCTCGAGACACCTGGGGAGAGGTGGTAGGCTCAAGAACCCTTCTACCTGCAGCGGGAATGATTTTTTTTTTTGAATCTTCAGTGAGAGTGGAGCCCTGTGATCCTCCATGATGGAATATAGATGGGTTCCATCTTGTTCAGGTTCTAGGCACACCTTCTGCAAAGGACCTGTCAGCCTAGAAGACAGTATTCTGTAACACTTCACTCATTTTCTACAGCTTGTTTTCTTTCCCCTCTTTCTCTTCAGGATGTCCCTGAACTTTGCAGTGGGTGATATGTGTCTGATTAAAGTCTGAACATTTAGCAATCCCTTACTTTCTTCACTTTGATCGGTATTGACACTGTTCCCTTACACAGGCAGGCTTCACTTCAAAAAGAAGCCTCTCTTGCCAAGCTGACAGCATCATCAACTTATGGACATATAAGTACATAAAAGACAATTTACCAAGCACATCATGCCCGTTTGGCAAAGCAGGAGCAGTAGCTTCTCCATTACTGCCTGTGACCTCTTCAGCTACGGGTATAAGGCCAGGTACAGTACCACACAAGGGAGTGGGACATCACTCCAATCAGAATATGTTGGCTACCAGCATATTATTCATGCTACTTTTATATTGTTCCATTTGACATATTGCCAGCAATTTGGTAGTATAGCTTGTGAAGTCCATAGCTGTGTAAGATTGTTCATGCCAATCCTCCACCACCTTCTGAAATGATGCACATTAAATAGCAGGGAATAATCTTCCATCTCGGTTCTGGTTTGATTTTTTTCTATGTGCTGCAACCAGAGTATGTTCTCTATTCAAGAGCAGAGCCTTACCATCCACTTGTGGTAGGTGTTAAAGGACAGTGTGGATAGATAGTATACACTGTTTTGTCAGTCTCAGAATCATCCATGATCAACAATTCATAGGGAGATAACCCACCACAAGTATAAAGATTTTCATTTCATAACTTTATGGCTTCTGGGAGCAGCTTTATCATAGAGTACCACCCTTCACAGTTTTAAACATTTTTAGTGCATGTATGTTACATGTTGAACAAGTCCCTTCATATCTCCAAAATTATAATTTTCTCACACTTCTCAATCCCTTGGTCCTCCTCAGTTTGTCTCCTTAGATAGCTTTACTTGTACTTTCAAGTCATGTATGTAATAAATATATCTAAAATCCAGAGCCCATAAATGAGAGAAAACATATTTTCTTTCTTTGACTAGCAAACAACATAACTGATTAGTCTTTATATATGCAAAAAACTCATTAAATACACACACACACACACATACACACACACACACACACACGCACACACACACACACGTACATCACATTTTTCTTGCCTGTTAATCTCTTGCTCAAAACCTAGGTTGGTTGCATAGTACACAGATATCTTTTTCAAAAAACTACTCAGCCCTGATTAAGGAACACAAAAAGGAGCCTGACCTTGGTATAATGGAGCTATACTGTCATTTCAAACTTCACTTAATAGTTGGACTCTCAATTCTTGGACACTTAAAGCATTTAAAGAATTTGTTATTCTTGTATTTTACCATAATCATGAGAAGACCATATCAAAGAAAATCTATTAGCCAAAGGAAAATAACCAAGTAGACAATCCATAATCTTGAAGAATCCCACATAGCTTAACTTAAATATGGCACTTTCCTGATAAACCACAGAACTAGAAAAATGGTTAGTTATTTTATACGGCTGAATTCTATAGTGATTATTTTCAAGACTCCATTAATGGTATAGAAAGTCTGTAAAGCAGGCATAAATCATTGTCATACACAAAATGTAAATCCAAAGCACTGTCTGTAGGGCCAGTAAGAAACAGCAATTTCTATAGAAAACCAAAACCACAAATTAAACATCATTATTTGATTGTAAAAGTAGAGGCAGGTTACAGGAAATATTTGTAAAAGCTATTATGCACAAACAATTTAGACAATAGGAAAGATATCTAATCACATGATGTCCATGGAAAAGAGGCATACAAGAAGGAATTTTGACGTTATGAACAGGCTCCCAGGTGATACATTTAATGAAAATATATTTTGTAGAAGGACCAAGATCAGATATGCAAGCCGAATTGGGGAAAATTCACCTTTTTTTTGAGTTGATGATCACATTATAAGTATTATCCCCAAGATTTGTAAAGGATTCAATTTATAGGAAAAATTGCGGTCTAAGCAAGGCAAAGAAAAATACAAGAAGTACAGCCAAGGCAGGGCTCATATCAGAGGTCTTCAAATCTAAAAGAACTTAACTAGTGCTGTTAAGCTCTGATTACACTTGAAGAAGATTATAAATCAAGGATTAAATCCTGAGACATTTACAAGGAAATGTTCCTTTAAGGAAATATCAGCAGAGCTGGAGTGACGTCTCACATCTTTAATCTTAGCCCTCTGGAAGCCAGGCAGGTGCACCTCTGTATGCTTGAGTCTAATCTACATAGAAAATTCTGTGTCATCCAGGGCTGCAGTGGGTGACCACACACACAAGAGTTTAGGAGCTGCATAACTTGAAATTGATATATTTTTTCTTTTGTTTGTTTTTAGGAAAGCAAAAGGTTGTGGGGCATAGAAAAAGGATATGTTTCAGGGAGGATATTAGGGAGATAATGGGTATGATAAAATTACACTGAATAAAATTTCCCAAACAACTAATAAATAATGTCAATAGAACACAAAAAAACTGATAAAGACATTGAAGAAACCAAGCAAGACAGAATACCAAGTTTCAGGATTGCTCTAAAATTATTGGAACTCTTTCTAAATAAACCGTTATTTGAAACATAGCTGTCATTAAGAAAAATAATTGAAATGAATTTATATATCAAATTTTAGGGCAGGGTGACATAACACATTAGTTAAAATAATCATGATTTACATAGCTTCCATACTTTTATTAGTTTTATTTTCTGATGCCCCAGCCAGAGCCAAAGTTTATGGATTTTGTTGTCCTTGTTTCACATCAGAGCAAATTTCAGAATCAGATGATGTGTTCTACCTTCACCTTAGTGACGATTATACAAACTAGTAGAATATCTTAGGTGAGCACACAGTGCTGTTTTAGTATCTTCCCCTGCTTTTGTTTGTCTTATCTGAGGCAGAAGAGTGGACTGCTTCAGCTCTCCTCAATGCCAGAGCTCTGGCTTGTGGCCATCGGTGACTGCAGGCTTCTCGCAGAAAATTCTCTCTTCACAATCCTAGAACACAGTACTTTGTGTGAAGCTAAAGAGTTCTCTGCAATTAGGAACCCACTGAAGTCTAATGAACTTGCTCCAAATGCTGACATAATGCATGTTTCCTCAGTATTTCCTGATATAGGATTACATAATATGTTAAAAACCTGAGATCGTGATAATTTTCACACTCTGCTAAGAACCTTCACTATGCCTGTACAACACTCCCTCCTATTCTGGTGTTCGTTGTGTTTTACTTGCACAATTATCAAGCTTTTTAAGTGGCATGGAGAATTTTAACTACTGCAACAACTTAAAGACTCAGTTCTGGTGACACAGTAGGATTTTAAGGCTGTTAGAAAGGCTGAGGGAAGGTTGATAACTTTACAGTAGTTGTGACAATTTAAATAAGAAAGATGATATTTAAATTTATCAAACTAAAAATAATTATGATTCTAATTACTTCATAGGTAATGACTCATATTCCTGGGCCAAAATTTGAGCTTGTCCTGAAGAAATGGACATTTTACAGGGTCCGAGGATCTGACTTTTTTTAAGGGATAAATGTCAACAAGATGATTATTTAGAAGAGTGAGGTCTCCAGCACATAGATATGCTTCTATAGAAAGATATGGTCGAGTAGTTAGAGAAGATCTTCAAAAACGTCAAGTCATGCAGAATATGGCATTTTAAAATGTTTTTATTATTTTTATAATATATTTTATTAATTTATTCATATTATATCTCAATTGTTATCACATCACTTGTGTCCTCCCATTCTTCCCTCCCTCCCATTTTCCCCTTACTCCCCTGCCCTATGACTGTAACTGAGGGGGTCCTCCTGCCCTGTATGCTCATAGGGTATCAAGTCTCTTCTTGGTAGCCTGCTATCCTTCCTCTGAGTGCCACCAGGCCTCCCCATTCAGGGGACGTGGTAAAATGGGGCATCAGAGTTCGTGTGAAAGTCAGTCCCTGCTCTCCACTCAACTGTGGAGAATGTCCTGTCCATTGCGTCGATCTGGGTAGGGGTTCAAAGTTTACTGCACCTATTGTCCTTGGCTGGTGCCATAGTTTGAGCAGGACCCCTGAGCCTAGATCTACCCATCATAATGTTCTTCTGTAGGTTTCTAGGACCCTCTGGATCCTTCTGTTTCCCCATTCTCCCATGCTTCTTTCATCTAGAGTCCCAATAAAATCCGCCCCCCCTTCCCGTCCCTCTTTCCTGGTAAGTGAAGACTTTCATGGGACATGCCCCTTGGGCTATTATACAGATATAAGTGAGTATATAACATTTGACTCTTTCTGCTTCTGGGTTAACTCACTCATTATGATCATTTCTAGTTCAACCCATTTTTTCACAAATTTCGGGAATTCCTTGTTTTTAATAACTGAGTAGTATTCCATAGTGTAAATGTACCATAGTTATTTATCCATTCTTTTACTGAGGTACGCTTAGGCTGTTTCCATGATCTGGCTATTATGAATAAGGCTGCTATGAACATGGTTGAGCAAATGTTCTTGTTGTGTGCTGGAGCATCTCCTGGATATATTCCAAGGAGTGGTAAAGCTGGGTCTTGAGGAAACCCTATTCCTGGTTTTCTGAGAAAGCGCCAGATAGATTTCCAAAGTGGCTGTACTAGTTTGCAATACCATCAGCAATTAAGGAATGTTCCTCTCTCTCCACATCCTCACCAGCATGTGATGTCACCTGAAGTTTTGATCTTAGCCATTCTAATGGGTGTAAGATGGAATCTCAGAATTGTTTTGATTTGCATTTCCCTGATGAATAAGGAGGTTTCTTTGTTTCTCAGCCATTTGATATTCCTCTGTTGAGGATTATCTGTTTATTTCTGAGCCCCATTTCTCAATTGGGTTATTTGGTTTGGTGGTGTTTTATATTTGTCACCATGCACAAAACTTAAGTCCATGTGGATCAAAGACCTCAACATAAAACCAGACACTAAATCAGAAGAAAAAGTGGAGAAGAGCCTGGACCATATTGGCACAGAAAACAACTTCCTGAACAGAACACCCACAGCCGAGGCCTTAAGGTCAAAATTAATAAATTGGACCTCATGAGGCTGAGGAGCTTCTGTAAGGCAGGAGACACTGTCAAGAGAACAAAGTGACAGCCTACAAGCTGGGTTTTTATTATTTTAAAAATTCACCGACAATGAGACAGATTAACTCCTGGAAACACCCAGCCTACCTCAAAATGAATAATGAGCATGACAGAACCTCCTTATGGAGAGGGCCTCAAATGTGGCAAACAAGCCACTGGGAAAAAGGTCCTCATTTCTACCATAGACAGAATTCTGCCTAAAATAGGGCAAGGTTGGATCCAGGCAAAGTCGATGGCCAAACTCTGCCGCAATAATAATACCTGCCTCACAAATATGTCTGTCAGATATATTGGGCCAGAAGGTGGAAGAAGATTCTCCAACATCTTAGAGAATATTGGGTGACTATTCAGGTAGAAAACTGTCTCTATCATCTTCTCATTTAGAAAGTTACTACCTGCACTCCCTGCATACTCAGGTAATCACGTTTATTCCTCTGTAAGTCTCTGATGGAGTAGAAGATCAGATAGTTTAGTTTTACAATGAAGCTTAGTTGTTTAAGGGTTAAGATGTTTTTAGGTCTAGATAGGTGTTTTAAGTTGATAATGACAATATATGATGGTGACTGATTTACATTCAGAAATTTAGATGCACCAAGATAGGAAAGATGTCTCCTTCAAGGCTGTCAAATACAAATAGCCAAAACACTAAGAATGTAACATTTATATAATTCTGATTGTGTCATGGTTCTTCTTGCTATAGGTAATCTATTGTATATATGTATAATAATATAAGTGTATATGTAAAAATGAAAATAATAAAAAATGAAAAAATGAAAAAAAAAAATGAATATGGAGTCTCACGATAAAGTTTGTGGCCTAGCTGAGGCTCCTATAAGGGCATCTCAGAGCATTGTTGTTACCCATTATTTTAATTTATAAATTATCTCTGAAGTAAATCAGTACCTGGCACATTGCATATAAACCAAAACCAATAGTTTTTATATATCTTTAATACATAATATTATTCATAAATTAAAACTCAAGAAAATATTGATTTTACCATAAATTTTTATCTATGTTCCACTTTTAAATTTTGAAAAAAATAGCTTCTGAGAAGTAAAAATTGTCAATAATTTATGGTATTTTATTAACGTCACTATCATTTTTACTTTAATGATTTGTCTTTATGTATTGTGCGGCTTATCATTCTTTTGTAACATTCTAAAAATTAATGTGAATTTCTTTTAGTCATATTTTCACAAACTAGTGAGTACAATTCAACTTCTATCTATATTTATTACATCATTAAAAGTCAAAATTATTAATCAACTCTAGGTACTTAACAAATCAGTAATAATAATATATGTATAGAATCTCAATATACCTTTCAAAAATTGCATCAAATCCACCAAGACTTTTTAAGGAAAGTTGACATAGAGATAGCAAAAGAAGCCTATGGCATATAAGTCCAGTGAAAATTGACCAGAGAATGCAATGGGATATTTACCATCAGAATCTAAGTTGAGAACCAAGAAGTATGGATTAAGAGATAGAAGAAATGGTTAAAACTGGCTTATTGCTTAGAATTTCACCCTGGAACAGATTTCATGGCTTTTGGACCATATGTGGTATAAGTCTCTTTAGTGAAACACAAGAAAGGTGTACTGAAATTTATCACTGAAAACCCTAAGCCAATAGCTTAGCTCCTTCTCTTGGTTCCAGTTCATTTATCTATTTACTAACAAATTACATGCCCAATGTTCATTATAATCACATTTTGTCATGGGCTTGAAAACTGTAAAGACAAAATTTAGTCAACATGATCCCTCCACTAGTGTTCTGTTGTTTTTAGAATTATTGGAAAATATCTTTCCATCTATCCTTGATGCCACAGCATAGACATGTTATTGACTCTGACAGGTAACCATGTCTACTACATATATTTTCAGTTCATAGTCCTAAAAGCAGGTATGAGAAGCAACTAGGAGAAGTCAGGGAAGGGAAAAACGTAATTGGATCATATTGCTTTTAAAACTGAGTTTTCAGAAAAATGTAGAAAAATATTTAATCTTTGTTTTTAGAGAGAGAGGGAGAGAGAGAGAGAGAGTGTGTGTATGTGTATGTGTGTGTGGGTGAGAGAGAGAGAGAGAATGTGTGTGTGTGTGTGTGTGTGTGTGTGTGTGTGTGTGTGAAGAGAGAGAGAGAGAGAGAGAGAGAGAGAGAGAGAGAGAGAGAGAGAGAGAGAGAGAGAGAGAGAGATGGAATTTTGTAGGAAGGGGAGATGCGGAAGATCTGGGGTCAGTTTAGGGAGGGGAAAGAATATTATCAAATTACATTGTATGAAAAAATAGGAAAAAAAAATAGGAGGGCAGTGGTAAAACCGATCTGAAGCTGCGTTAGTCAAGGACAAAGGAAAGAGACTTGGAATCAGAGTCCTTCAATCATCCTTCCATTTCCAGATAGCGTCCTAGGAGTCTGAGTTCTATGATTGAACTCATAGGAAAAAAAATTTTCTTAGAACCCTGGACTGACCTAACACTGCTGGACAACAATGAAATATATTTCACATTTGGCCCAAGGGAAAAAAATAAATTACCTCCAGAATGATTGACACTGAAGAGAACAAACCAGGGAGTGAAGACTTTCTGTGTTGGAGCAGCGTGATAGTGTGCATTTGTGCAAAGTCAGAGAGCTGATGTTGATAGCAGATGTAAGGACAGTAGTCAGAACACAACTCTTCACCTCCTGCATAATTCCCCAGGGCAGGTGGAGGCAGAGGCCACATTCTAAAGTATTGTAACAAAAGAAAATTTACTGACACATTTTCTTTTCTTTTTTTTTTTTAATTTTATTTTAAAAATTTATTCATATTACATCTCAATGGCTATCCCCTCCCTTGTATCCTCCCATTTCTCCCTTCCTCCCATTTTTTCCTTACTCCCCTCCCCTATGACTGTGACTGAGGGGGATTTCCTCTCCCTGTATATGCTCATAGGGTATCAAGTCTCTTCTTGGTAACCTGCTATCCTTCCTCTGAGTGCCACCAGGTCTCCCCATTCAGGGGACGGGGTTAAATATGAGGCACCAGAGTTCGTGTGAAATACTGACACATTTTCTAGCATTCATATTTGACAAATATTAATGTCTGTGGTATTTATTTATATTAGTTCCTATTCTTTTCATTGTAATAAAATATTATTTAAAAAAAAAAAAGCAACCTAAGGGAAAAAAGGTTTATTTCTTTTAGTTCTTGGTGAAGGTACATCCTGGCAGGAAATTCAAAACAATAACAATTGAGGCACTTTGTCAAGTTGTATCCATAATCAGTAATAATAATAATAAGTGTTTAGGCTTAGATTATTTTCTCCTTCTTATATATTGTGGGATTCCACCCAGGGAATGTTACCACCAACAGTGGCTTAACTTGCACTAACCTGAACAGTAGCCTCCCTCACAGGAAGACCACAGCCCATCTCCCAGCTGATCACATATCCCAAGTTACCAATTGAAATTATCCATTATATTATTATAAATTACAAATTCGTCTTTATAAACACAGGCAATTCAGGAGCTTGACATTCATTAACTTCAAAATGCACAATTTGTCTAAGAAATGCTTACAACGATTAAAGACATGTATAATTGCATAAAGTTAAACATCTGGACACTTCATAAGAAAGCTTGTTTTCTTCTAAATATAAAATATGTTTCTCACTTTTGCCTTTTCTAGTATGAGCTTTGCTGGACATATGTTTTGTAAGAAAGAATTTTTATTTATACTAATTTCATGAAATAGCTCTTGTATTGAGTTTATTTTTCTGCTTCCATGTTATAGATATACTTTTTAATTATTTTAATTGAAATAGTTATTGCACAAATTATGAGGTATAGTGGAATGTCTTGACACTTATAGGTTGAGTAAAGAACAAATTAAAATAATTAGCACATTTCCTTTATTTGTTCATTATGTGGGCTATGGGCTTTTGGCTTCTGTTTAATTTCTCAAAGAACCAGATCTTAAATTCATTGAATATTGTTTGTTTGTTTGTTTTTGTTTGTTTCAATTTCGATTGTTAATGCTCTTATTTTTATTGTTTCTTGCTTTAAACTGCATTTGAGCTTGGCTTTTTCTTACTTTTTTCAAAATTCTTAAATTGCCTCATTAATTTGATCTCTTGTTTATATTTTAGTATAAGCACCTTGAGTTATAAACTTTTCTCATAGAATTGCT
This sequence comes from Acomys russatus, assembly GCF_903995435.1. Taxonomy (NCBI): domain Eukaryota; kingdom Metazoa; phylum Chordata; class Mammalia; order Rodentia; family Muridae; genus Acomys; species Acomys russatus. The sequence goes on along the minus strand of NC_067144.1, from coordinate 41,946,051 downwards.
TTCAATGCGTCCGAAGATTTTTGTTGCATTGTATGTTTGTTTTCTCTTAGTTCCAGAAAGGTTTTCATTTCTTTTTATTATTATTAATTTATTTATTTATTCTCTTTACATCTTGGTGGTAGCGCACTTCCTTCCTTTCCTCCCAGTCCCTATTCTCTCCCTGACCCCCTCCCCAATTCCTAAGAAAAGAAAAACCAGAAGGAGAACATCAACTCATGCACAAAATCTTCGGCCCAAAACTTACCCTGCCTGTAAGATGTGCAGGGATAAAGACAGAACAGACAGAGCAGAGATTGAGGGGATATCCAGCCAATGCCTGGCCCAACCCAAGACTTACTCCGTGAAAGAATGACTACCCCTGACAATAATAATGAAACTCTGCTATTCTTGTAGACAGAAGCCTATCAGAGTTGCCCTCTGAGAGGCTCCAACCAGCAGCAGTTGGGAAAAGCATAGAGAGCCTAATGTTTTCATTTCTTTTTTGTCCCCATATTTTAAAATGGGGAGGGTTTTTGTGGTTATATTTTTTCATACAGTTCAAACTACAGGATGCAAAGTCATAATGTTGTCATCAATCTTGAGTCACCATTCTTAAGTCATTAGTTTGGTATCAGTAAGCATGTGCCCGCTTTATCAAAGGTCAATGTTCTCTCATTATGCCAAACATCTGTGTGCCAAGACAGTTTTTTCTTGGTTCTTCTTTTTATCTGAGCATCACTATCTGGAGCTTTCTGAAACACTTTATTTGTAAGTCCTAATATAACCTATTAACTGATGACTAATAATTAGCCATGTTTGTTTTAACAAGTGGAGCAGAACTAGGTGGTAAACTCCTGTCCTGAATGGCCCTTGGCTGCAGTCCCAAGATAGGGTGTTTCATAGCAATATTGTCATGTCTGAAAAGTTCTAATATGAGAGTAGGTTAGGAGAAAGAAAAAAAAAAACAACAGAGGCAGAATGTTCCAATACAAATGAGTAAGAAGGCTGCTATCTGTTACTCCTGGCAGGAACATCAGACCCATCTCAGGAGGCTCTCCCTGTCCAGGGGTCGTCACTTGGGGTTGTGCAGTAACATTTGTCACAGACTCCACTGGAGGGGTCATGACACTCTCACACAACTGGGCTCATCTCACCTGACTGCTAGTATTAGTAAACACAGCCGTGTAATGCTGTTGATGGCTTCTCTTCCATAACTGTCTGCATAAGAGCTGCTGGCATTGTAGAACATCAAACTTGATTTATCTTTGCCTTATGGCCAATGAATGTTATATTTTTTGTATTTGGTTCTTATTCAGAAATTATGGTGAGCAACAAACATATTAGCAATAGCCAACATTTTTTGGTGTGTTTAGGGGGCCTTATGACACTCCATGTGAGGTTTCTCTTCTTTAATGTGTAGTCAGTACTTTACTTTGTGTTCTGCACATGCACGTATACATTGCTTTACTTCAATTTTTTCATTACAATATTAACAACTCACTCTTGAGTAAAAGTTTCAAGGATATGGGAATACAGTAAATCCAATGTTTCATTTATTCACTGTAACTTAACAGATAAGAAACATGGAGAAATTTATCTTTGGTAAAGTGTTTAAACTTTCATGATTTTTAATTTTACAAGATAGAGTATTTATCTGTAGTTTGGAAAATGATTACAGTCTTTTATGAAGTTTGGTTAGATTATAATAGTCTATCATACTCAGTTTCAATAACAGGAAAGAAATCTGGAATTGCTTTACTTGGAATTCTACTTTTTGCCCACATTACTTTTCCTTTATCCTTTCCTCTCCATGACCATCATCAATACTGAGAATGTTCCCTTCATTCTGTGTTTACACATTTCTCAAGCTATTATTTTCTAGAATTTCACATACATAGGACTCTAATTCTCTGTTTCTAATGCACGGTTTAAGACTGTGAGTTGGAGGCCAGCCTGGTCTACAGAGAGAGTTCCAGGGCTCTGTTACACAGTGAAACCCTGTCTTGAAAGACCTATAAACAAAACCAAAAACAAACAAGCAAACATAAAACAATAACAAAAACAAAAAAGAAAGGAAAAGAAAAAAAAAGAATAAAATATATTTCCCTTTAGAAACACACTAACATTTTTGGGATATATTCTACTAAAAAAAGCAATACAGGTTTAAAAAAGCATATTGTCAGTAGTCAGGAGCTAATGTTAAATTCTTTTATCTGACATTACTAGAGTTCAAAGTGTGTTGTAAATGCCAGTAATCAATTCCACAAAGGATGTCTCAGAGGACAGGATTAGGAAGCCAACAAATTCTGAGTCTACTGTTAACCTTAACTGATAGGTTTCTATACTCCACAAAAACATTAAGAAGATTGAAATCAAGGGGAAAAAACCCTAATTGACACATGCTAATAATGGTTAGGCAGAAAGAGTAATTGAATCTCTGTACAGAACACAGAGGATTAATCAGTTGCTTGTATCACAGTCTTTAACCAAAGTCTCTAGGAAGTATTGGTTCATTGTGGGTGAGGTGCAGCCACAGGCTGTTATAAAATTTGTTGAAATTACTGAGGCATTAGAATAGGGAGGATCAGAAAGTACTCCAGACTTTGGCACTGAGTCAGAATAAAGAGGTACACTAGAGTTTCAATCAGATAGACTTAAGTGAATGCTACAACTAATTGACATAAATGTAAATACAGGCAAGTTCATTTCCAGAACTACGCAACAAAACAAAGCTTGAGTGCTAAATATCGAGAGTAAGCTATTGTACTAGGAGAACCAGAGTATGGATATTTCATTAACAACACTAAATGACATTTAAACAGTGAGTCAGGTTCTTATTTTAATTTTCTCACTTTACATCCCAATCACAGCTCCCTCCATTGTCTTCTACTGGTCCCACTCTCCCTCTCTCTTTGCCCACTCCAATTCCTCTCCCCTTGTCCTAAGAAAGGGGAAGCATTCTCCCTTCCCAACTCACCCCAGCCTATCAAGTCTCACCAGGACTGCCTGCAGCCTCTTCCTCTGTGGCATGGTAAGGCTGCCCCAATAGGGGGAAGTGATCAAATTGCAGGCAACAGAGTCCATAGCAGGGGCAGCCCCTCCTCCTCTTAATAGGGGACCATTATGGAGGCTGAGCTGTCATGCAGCTACATATGAGTGGAGAGCCTAGGTCCTCTCCACACATGGTCCTTGTTTCGTGCATCATTCTCCACTGGGCCTGTTGAACTTCTTGCAGAGCTCTTGAGTCAGTTTTAAAAGGCTGCGAATTCTTCCATATAACCAGGTGAATCCCCAGGGGTCCCGCTCAAACTAAGACACCAGCCAAGGACAATACAGGAGGTAAACTTTAAACCCCTACCCAGATCTAGCCAATGGTCAGAACATTCTTCACAGTTGAGTGGAGAGTGGTATATGACTTTCTCATGTACTCTGGTGCCTCACATTTGGCCATGTCCCCTGGAGGGGGAGACCTGGTGACACTCAGAGGAAGGACAGCAGGTTACCAAGAAGAGACTTGATACCCTATGAGCATATACAGGGGGAGGTAATCCCCCTCAGGAACAGTCACAGGGGAGGGGAATAATGGGAAAATGGGAGGGAGGGAAGAATGGGAGGATACAAGGGATGGGATAACCATTGAGATGTAACAAGAATAAATTAATAAAAAATAATAATAAAAACAGGTGAATCCAGCCTGAAGAAACAAGTGGATATCATTATTAATTTTGTCATAATCCCCAGACAGATACACAATGACATTTTAATGTTTAGATTCTCCATCTAAAAACAGGCAAGCTTTTGAAAATGTTGAGTAATTTAAAAATATTTAGATTTGGTAATCCTGTGTGAATCAGAAAAGTAAATATTTGGTAGGAATCAAATGTACATTGCCATTATATTCTATGTTGTTTTTTCAAACTAAAAGTAAGATTATTATATGTGATTCCAGAGCCAGGAACAGTGTCAATTAAAGAATAAGCCATTCCTTATTATTTTAATTATCTGATCTTTTATAACATGTTTATTTTCCTACTTCATATTCATTTTTTTTTACCAACTGCAATGTTAGGGCAAGACACACAGAAAGACCATTAATTCAATTCTGCATATAAGGAAAAAAGAAAGTGTGAACAGATTATGAATATAAATTATTACTTAAAAACATTCATCCATCTTTGATGCATTAAAAAAACACAAAATTCTAAACACTTTTTACTTTTCTTAAATGGGTCTAGACTTCCCTATGGCTTGCCACATCAGGTAATTTTTAATTTTTAAGATATTCTTAATTATTATTTGAGAACTTCATACAGTGAATTTTAACTCCTCCATGATGCACACCTACACTTCTCTATGAACCCAATCATCTCATCCCCTCTCTCATTAATATTGTTATTAGTTATTCTTATTTAGCTCGCTGAGTCGAATATGTGCTATCCATATGCTTGGTGTTTGGGCCCATCCACTTGATGTTACTAGTTAAAAATGCTTGATTTCCCCCTGTATTTCTTATTGATCCCGATATCCGTTCAAGTCGCCTTCATCTCTGCAAGCATGCGTGATGTAGTTGTGAAGATACAGAAAGAACGAGTGAATAGCAATGTGTCAACGAAAAATAAACTTTTACTTGTCTGGAGTGACCTGTGATAAGAACAGGGTTAGTAATAGCTTTAATGTGGAGAATTCACTTTTAATATTAGCAACAATATATTGCTAGCAGGAAGAAAATAAGATAAAAGGCAAGGATAAATTTGTTGGACTAAAATGAGGGATGTGAATGTTCTTAGGTCAGTGCCCCGGGCATGTCTTAATGATTTTTTTCATTTCTTCTCTGCCATAACATTGAAAATGAAATATAATCTTTGCTTTTAAAAGACTTGCTATCAAGACATCAAAATATAACAAAACCAAAAGTAAAACCTATATCTTAACCAAAAATAGAATAGGATATTATAAAGGAAAATAGAATTTTAGGCTATTTTAAAATAATTACTCTTTACACGAAAATGTTCATGTTTAAAAGTAAAAATAGCCAATGCAGAAGATCAACAGAAAGTGGAAGGACAGACACTTCATACTGTTCCATGATAATGTTTCTTTAATCATTCTATATGTCAAATTTTGTTTCTGTCATAGCATAATGACAAGGTTTATGTCACAAGTTTTATGTGCCTAGGTTTACTTTTGCAATATTTGATTTTCTAAATTGTATTTAGTTACAGTTTAGTGACAAACACATGAACTCCCAAGTCCACTTCAGTCTCAGCGACCAAAGCTACTCGTGTCAAGTCTGTGCTTACAGGACACTGTGTCCCATGGGGCTGTATTGCAATCTCCTGGTTGCCTCCACGGTAGGCAATTTCATGCTAGGCAACTCAAACCTCAGTTTTATTAGTTATCTAATGTGATTTCTAAAATATTTCATCAGTATGTTTTCAGTTTAATATAAGGGAACTAATCATTAACCATTTTGGAGTAATCCAGAAATAATAAACCCAATGCTTAAAACTTTTCCTCTATATACACAGACCCTCAGTGCATGACATGGTCACTGTGGTGTTTAATATTTTAAATGTACAATAACCCTCTAATTGACAGGTGGAAATTGACATTTTATTTCAATAATTGTTTCTTTTTTTTTCTTCTTTTCTTTTTTTTTTTAATTTAAATTTTATTTATTTTACATCATAACACAATTCCCCCTACCCCATCCACTCCTCCTCCATTTCTCTTCAGAAAAGGGCTGGCCTTGATGGATATCAACTAGCCATGGCATATGAAGTTGCAGTAAGACTAGGCACCTCAGACACTGATTTTACTGGCTGCCTTGTCTAGGCTTAGTAGAAGAGGAGGTGCCTAGTCAATAATTGTTTCTTTTTCAATTAACCCTGGTATTTACTTACCCTGCAGAACAAACTCTAACATCACTGTTCTATCTTCTAGATTGTGGGACAACAGATAATTTCATTCTGGCCCTTGCTTTTTGATATTGGGAAAACATAAAACATAGTCTGGAAGTCATGTGAATCTTTACTCCCTGAAAGCGTGGATTTAGGTTTCAATTCCCAATTAAAGAACTATTTATTTTGTTCCTCAGAGGCACTAGAGTTAGAGATTAATATCAGAATGTAGGAAGGTGTGGCACAGGGCTAGATGACTCAGTAACTCCAGGCCCGTCACATGCGTAAACCAATAAAATCTCAGACCATATACTGAGGTGGAAAGTAAAGTATGGTCAAACAAGAGCTTTCTCCTTTAAAACAAGAGGTTCAAGGATAGGAATTGAAGACTGAAGCACCAACCAAGGGCCACGCGTGGACTAGACGTAGGTCCCCCTACGCAGATGTACCCAAGGAACAGCTCAGGCTTCATTGGCTGTCTCTTATATGGACTCTGATGCCAGCTTTTTGATGCTATGACTGCTTTGCCAGGCCATAGAGGAAGAAGACAGGCACAGTTCTGATTTGACATGGCGAGCTAGGGTAGATGGGACGGTGGTGCTCCCCTTTTCTGAGGAATAGGGGAGGGGAGAGGAGAGTGACGGAGGGTAGGAGTGGAAGGAGAGGAGGGATGGGCTATGACTAGGGTGTAAATTAAATAAAAAAAAGTTGAAGGAATTGAAATGTTCCTTAACTCTTACAAGTCTTTGACAGGAAAACCTATCCTCCATTTCCTGAATCAAAATTTAATAGTAATTAATACTTCTCAATTTGGCCACATAAGTTATTTAATGTCCATAAATCAGTAACAATTTTTCTTATGTTTCAACTGGATTAACAACAATGTTCTCAATAAATGTCAAAAATATTGTTTAGGGTAAAACTTTTACCCAGGATAGTCTCACAATTTTCAACGCTGTTCAAAAATGGGACAAATGATTACACACTGATTTGTCCTGCTACAAACTAAATGAAATAATTGCAAACTTAGGAGGAGGGTGAAATTATCTTTTTACATACATACAACACCCTGGCATGATTTCAGGACAGCTGTCTTAAAGTACATATATATTCATACTTGGTAAGCAACAGAGTTAGATGTCAGCCATTGCTGGTTCTATCAGCCAGGTTGCTTTGAGCAGTTACCAAATTGTGCAACCATATGGAATAGCCTTGGGCTGAACCATCAGCTTGACACTCCATCTGTGCTCACTAAATTATTGCTCTACACATTTAATCAGGGCCCAGTTTTTCACAGATTTGTGTGATACAGAATAAATGGACTATAATTCTGCATAAGCAAGCTTTACATGCAATGCTAACTAGTCTCTTATGTCATTGATTTTCTAATAAATATTATCAATATAATTGCAGAAGATGATTATCACATTAATACATAATGATTTCTGTATTTATGGCTCTCTGATATCAAAAGTTTACAAAATAACATTGTGTCTCATTACTATCCTGTAAATAATACATTATAATACTATATAAAATATAAGGATATAACATAGTAACTACATATGACTTAAAATGTAATCTAGAAATGAGTTGACCCACACAGGAATGAAATCATAGGCTATATTAAAATAATACACCATTTTATATACAAAATTTGACTAGTCACAGATTTTTCTTATACACATGCTTTCTTAAAACCAATGAAATTTAACTGTCTTTTATAGCTTTAAAGACATATTTGAGTATCTGCTAATGATTAAAATTGACTCAGAATATTAGAGACCCACAATCATTAACAATTTTTAAAACAAAAATTGATAGGTTTTGCACAAATAGAAAGAGTAACACTGTGATGGTTAGTGATATCAACAAGAGGTCTATTTTATAAAGTTATGTTAGTCTAAAGCTTAACATAATAAATAAGCATTATTTCGAATTGTAATGTCAAAATTAATTTATTAGCAATGCCAGACCTCCAGAACATAACCAAGGGTTATATCTTTTTAGTAAAAAAATATTATTGACACTCAAAAATTACACAAGAATATTTAGCATATATAGCAAATTGTTCAACCAAATACTATTATTTATCATTAACTAATAATAATATCTGGTTTAAAAGTATAATAATGAATATATTTGAATAGTCTGTATATGACTTAAGCTCAATATAAATAATTATTATGAATGTTTTGTTATAGGTTATCTCTAAAGATATTGTTACACTTATTGGATCAAAGTTCAAGGTTATCTAACTGAGTAATCTAACTTTGAGGTTTAAAACAATCATTGGATAAAAAGTTTCAAGTTTTCTAGTTGTCTGGTATCTTACTGAGCAGTGTTCTCTCTGAACATTTTACAGAGGAAAGTAGAACATGAATAAAAAGTTTCTAGAGGCTTCGAGAATGTAACTACTTGATTACAACATTTATAAGTTAGTGGAAGGAAAGAAGAGCCAGCCCTGATTTTCCTCAAAAATACTGCTTTGTTGAAACTACTTCTTTCCAGGATAGATTCCTTACTGTAATACCTGACCACCTTAGTGAGTTGATATTGATGTGTGAAGCAGAGGGAAATATCTAAATGTAATTACACAGGTCACTAAATATATATTTATTGCTTTTGAAAAGGTATAAAACGTCCGATTCACATGGACAAATAATTTAATGTGTCTTTTCACAGCAACTGAAAAGTAACTAATACAATACCAAACCTTGGAATCTGACACATTTGTGTCTCCATTCTGGAATTCCTATAACCTACTAGAAACACAAAACACATGTTATTTCCCACTGTGTAGGTCTAAGGAATTACTGTCATTCATCTCATGTATTGGACCTATTTTTTCCCCTGTAATGTTATAGACAAGATCCATTCTGTTCATTGCCTATTAGGCTAAAGTGTAGTCTTAAAATTATGTAATGAATGTACAGTGCCATCCTTTCCAAGTAAATATAAGCTGAGATTAAAAGGCTACAGTTCTCATATTATTAAGAGAAAGCAAATACTAGAAGATATGTTAATCTAGTTTATGAAAATATCACCCCAACACAACCACACCTGTGCTTGGGCTGTACACAGTTGTTTTCAAAATAGTTCATAAAAAAATAGTTACAGCTCTGATTTTTGTAGGAGTCATAACAATGATTTCTCTAGTGGTTTGTAAGATTTATTTTCATCTGTATAGGAAGTTCTTGTGGAGGACAGAAGAGGATGTAGATTCTCCTGGAATTAGATTTACAGGTAATGATGAGCCACTTGACATGGGTTCCAGGACCTGAACTCAAGTCTTCTGAAGAAGCAATAAGTTTCTTTTTTTCACTGAACTATGTCATCTGTAAAATTTAAGGGTGAGTTAGTCTTTCTGTAACAGAGAGAAGCATTGCAGTCACTTAGGTTTTCATGTATGTTATCTGTTTTCTATTTCTATGTTGGATTGAAATATTCATTTACCTTCTTTTCTAAGACAGTGTTCAGGTACCTCGTGTGGGATTTCCTTTCTATCGTGTCTCTTTTGCCAAAAATCAAGAAATCAATAGGAAAATCATACTAGACAAAGATAGTGCTTTCATCCATCCTGCCCTTGTAGTCATGAAGCAAGGAAATGATCAGAGAATGGGTCTAATGGGCCCACTGTGAGATTAAATGGACCCACTCTGCCACTTATCAGCTAGCTTGGCACAACTTCCTTCTTAACAAAGGCAATTATGGAGTTTTGAATTCATTACCTAGCTTACATTTTCTATACAAATGACATAAAATGATGTTGATAGTACCCTTTCCTATGATAGACTTAAAAAGTAAACACATTAAAGCTAATTGATAACTCATTGTGTGAATGACAGAAAAAAAATTTTTTCAAGGTACTTCAGGCTTCTAACACAAATGCCGTGGCTTCAATTTCAATCACAAAGCTTTGAATCGGCAAACTAAATCATGGTATGAAACTATACAAAGAAGCACATTTTTCTTTTTGATATATGGTGTTAGCTTTTTGCTTGCCTCATTTTTATCACATTGGATTACACAAGTCAAGCAAAATGTGCCAGCCAACTTTGCATGAAGATCACCAAGAAATGGAACTATTTTCATAGTTCTACATTCTGTATAACAACTTGTTCTGACTTTATTTTATGATATAGTATACCATGAGATCACCCCAAATGTCTCTGTGATAAAATTCTGGGTTTTTTTTTCAGCAATCAGGGAGTCAGCCTGCATCTATCCTAGGTCTCCTGGATATTTGTTACAGTTGTATAGGTGGTCTTCTTGTGGAGCTCCTGATTGTGGAAACAGGGGCTGTCTGTGACATTATCATCTACTTTTGGAACCCTTTTCCTCCTAGTAGACTACGTCATCATCCACCATTAATACGAAGGTAAGTGCCTAGTCTTCTTGCAACTTGATATGTCATCTTTGGTTGATATATATTTCCCTCTTCTAAAAGGAAAGGGAGGAAGAATAGGTGGAGAACGAGGGGACAAGAGGGGGCACTGGGAGAGGAGGAAGGAAAAATAATTCTAGTTGGGACGTAACATATGAGACAAAAATACATATATAAATGAAAACAAAAATAAATTTAAAAGGTGTGATTCACAGAGGAGGACTTGAATATATCATAGACCCCTTATGAGTAGTGGCTTTGTGGGGACTTTAGATCATTAGGTATGTACCCTTGGTGGGAATTATGGGATTCCAGACTCTCACTTGTCCGTTTTGTTCTCTGTCCATAAAGAAAATGGTTACTGCTCTGCCACAAACTCATGTAACTATGTCAAGGATATGGTTTATAAAACTGTGTTTGTTTCTCTTAGTTTATTTCTTAACCCACTATCACACGAATAATTGAGACTCTCTGATATTTGTTTATAAGGCTTTACAACACAATCTTGGTCTTGAAATAGATTCAATAATCTGCCCTTTTGCTTAATATTCCTATAGCCAACCACTTTAAAATAGTAAAAAAATCTATCACCCATAGAATGACCAGAACCACCCACCCTTTCTTGGAAATGGGTGCGGGGGGTAGTTTTCTTAAGTTGTTTCTTATTGATTTGGGTTGTAGTTTTTCTTTCTTTTTTTTTTTATTTTTTATTTATTTTATTAATTTATTCTTGTTACATCTCAATGTTTATCCCATCCCTTGTATCCTCCCATTTTCCCTCCCCCCCCCATTTTCCCATCATTTCCCTTCCCCTATGACTGTTCCTGAGGGGGATTACCTCCCCCTGTATATGCTCATAGGGTATCAAGTCTCTTCTTGGCTACCTGTTGTCCTTCCTCTAAGTACCACCAGGTCTCCCCTTCCAGGGGACATGGTCAAATGTGAGGCACCAGAGTACATAAGAAAGTCATATACCACTCTCCACTCAACTGTGGAGAATGTTCTGACCATTGGCTAGATCTGGGTAGGGGTTTAAAGTTTACCGCCTGTATTGTCCTTGGCTGGTACCTTAGGTTGAGCGGGACCCTTGGGCCCAAATCTGCCTATCATAATGTTCTACTTGTAGGTTTCTAGGACCCTCTGGATCCTTCTACTTTGCTATTCTCCCATGCTTCTCTCATTTAGAGTCACAATAGGATGTCCTCCTCTCTGTCCCAGTCTCCTGGTAGTGAAGGCTTTCGTGGGACATGCCCCTTGGGCTAGTATGCAGATATACGTGAGTATATACCATTTGAGACTTTCTGCTTCTGGGTTAACTCACTCATTATGATCATTTCTAGCTCAATCCATTATCCACAAATTTCGGGAATTCCTTGTTTTTAATAGCTGAGTAGTATTCCATAGTGTATATGTACCACAGTTTCTTTATCCATTCTTCTACTGAGGGACACTTAGGCTGTTTCCATGTTCTGGCTATTATGAATAAGGCTGCTATGAACATGGTTGAGCTAATTTTCTTGTTGTGTGCTGGAGCATCTTCTGGGTATATTCCAAGGAGTGGAATAGTTGGGTCTTGAGGAAGCCCTATTCCCATTTTTCTGAGATAGCACCAGATAGATTTCCAAAGTAGCTGTAGGTACCTACTCTGAATCTATGTGGAACAGGGACCATAAAGAATTCAGTCATATATGAAAGACATGCTGAAAGGATTCTAACTTTCCCTGTTAAAATTTTGGTTACCAGTGTTTTCTGAGGAAGATAGAATCATTGGGTTCATTGTAACCACTATGAGCACCAAATGTCCCAGTAGGCAGTTCAAGTCCATTTCTTATCAATGTCCTTGATTAAAAGCAATGAATCATATAAGAAAAGACAAAAATGTGGGCTAGGGTCTTGTAGAGATGAGGAAGTATGAATGTAAGTGAATGAGACTGAAATGGGTGGGGTGGAATTATCCAATGTACTGGTTATATGTATGAAATATATGTAACATATATTTTTATATACATACATACCTATTCCATGGGAGAAAGTTTCGACTTGAGATGTAGTTGCAATGTGAAGTTTTGGGGTGTTACCTCTCATGATTCTTTGAAAAGTTTACAAGGTTTTAAAATATATTTTATTAATTTATTCATATTACATCTCAATTGTTATTCAATCCCTTGTGTCCTCCCATTCCTCCCTCCCTCCCATTTCCCCCTTATTCCCCTCCCCTATGACTATGTATGAGGAGGTTTTCCTCCCCCTGTATATGCTTATAGAGTATCAAGTCTCTTCTTGGTAGCCTGCTATCCTTCCTCTGAGTGCCACAAGGCCTTCCCATCCAGGGGACGTGGTCAAATATGGGGCACCAGAGTTCATGTGAAAGTCAGATCCCACTCTCCACTCAACTGTGAAGAATGTCCTGTCCGTTGGCTAGATCTGGGTAGGGGTTCCAAATTTACTGGGCGTATTGTCCTTGGTTGGTGCCATAGTTTGTGCAGGACCGCTGGACCCAGATCTGCCCATATTAATGTTCTTCTTGTAGATATCTAGGACCCTCTGGATCCTTCTATTTTCCCATTCTCCCATGCTTCTCTCACCTAGAATCCTAACAGGATGTCCTCCCCACTGTCCCACTTTCCTGGTCAGTGAAAACTTTCATGGGACATGCCCCTTGGGCTAGTGTCCAGATAGAATTGAGTATATACCATTTGACTCTTTCTGCAGTTTAGTTAACTCACTCATTATGATCATTTCTAGTTCAATCCATTTGTCCCAAATTTTGGGAATTCCTTGTTTTTAATAACTGAGTAGTATCTCATAGTGTAAATGTGCCACAGTTTCTTTATCCTTCTTCTACTGAGGGACACTTAGGCTGTTTCCATGTTCTGGCTATTATGAATAAGACTGCTATGAACATGGTAGAGCAAATGTTCTTGTTGTGTGCTGGAGCATCTTCTGGGTATATTCCAAGGAGTGGAATAGCTTGGTCTTGAGGAAACCCTATTCCCAGTTTTCTGATATAGCACCAAATAGATTTCCAAAGTTGCTGTACTAGTTTGCATTCCCACCAGCAATGAAGGAGTGTTCCTCTTGGGAGAGCATTAGACTGAAAAGTTTACAAGCTTTAAAGGATCGATCCCACAATGTGAACAGTATCGTGATTAAACAGGCATCTCAACACAGTACAGATTCTCACAAGCGCTCATATGTAGCAATTGGGAAAGACTGGTGCTTAGGTTTCTGACATGGTGCGATTAATATACTGGCAGCTTTAACAATGTCTAACCACCGGGTCATCATGATCATCTGCAGTTTCCTTGATTCTCCCTCTTCCCTTGACCAAATGACACAAATGTCAGATTATCTTGGTTACCTCATGTCTAACTCCTTACCTACTCAGCCCCAATGCCACTGTGCTTGAAAGGACAAATAATGAAGATAACCGGATAGCTTGAAAGTAAGGGGAATTAAAAAGAACAGGTACTTAAGAATTAAGACTGAAGGAAAACCATAAAAGAAGACCATCAAGGCTGGTGGATCTGGATCTAGGGGACCCTATACAAACTACTGTACCAATCAAGGACAATGCTTGCAGTAAACCTATACACCGCTATTCAGAACTAGCCAATGGACAGTGCATTCTCCATAGCTGTTTGAAGAATGGGGACTGACTTTGACATGAACCCTGGTGTCCCCTATTTGCCCACTTCCCATTGGTGAGGAGGCCTGGTGGCACTCAGAGGAAGGGGAAGCAGGCTATCCCGATGAGACCTGATAGACTGTGATAATTTGGTGGGGGAGGAGTCCCCCTCTGTCATAGACCTAGGGGAGGTGAGTAGAATGAAAGAAGGAGGGAAGGGGGAATGTGAAGATACAGTTGAGAAGATAGCAATTGGGATGTGTTCTGAATAAATTTTTTAAATGAAAAAATAATTCTTTATAGAAACTATGAATGTAATGTATCCTGTAAAAGGAATAAATTTGAGTGGAAGAAAAGACAGAGGGAAATATCAGAAGAGATAAACTAAGATAATCTCTGAAAAAATAAAATAATAGAGAGCTGGAGAGATGGTTGAATGAATAAAAGTGTTTACTTGGCAAACCTGAGGGTCTCAGTTCAAATTCATAGGACTGATAGAAAACAAACAAATAAAAAACTGGCATGCTCGTAACCCCAGCATTGGGAGACAGAGACAGGAAGATCCTGGGAGGTAGCTTGTCAATGAGCATGCCTAAAACCTTAGCTTAGAGTTCAGAAGGAGATCCTATCTCAAAGAAGTAAAGCAGTGAGTAATGGAGTAGGGCTCTCAACATGATCCTCTGGTCTTTATGTTCTTACCCTCAAAAACACATGACCACGTATGTCTATGCTACACACACACAGCAGTACAACACAAACAAGAAAATATTTTGATGCTAAATATTTTAATATTTTAAGTAAAACTAAAGTTTGAAGTTTAACTGATCAAGAAGATATACAGAACATTGCAAACCACACAGAAACAGTATAAACCATAGCAAACATATGTAAAGAAATGAATTCTGAAAACAACATCAAGAGACTTTTCAAGCATATAAAAAGTGAGCCTGAAATAAAACGGAGGAAATTATAGAGGAGAGGTAATATTTAAACAAATATTGAAAGTTTTCTGTATTTGATGAAAGATGTGAGCCTGAAGATTGACAAGGTTTCAACGGGAGGATTAATAAAAAGGTCATTTACTTAGCTATATCCTGATGGAAAATTTGAATTCCAATAGTAAATAAAAAGTCTTATATAAGCTTTTTTAAGAGCAAAGAACTTTCACTTGAAAATTAATCCAACTAATATCTCGTGTATTTATAATATAAAACTCGGCAGCCATGAAATTTTATTTACTAAGACAAAGGAAGCTAGCTTTTAAGGCACTTCTCATCTCTCTGTGAAAAGGCATAGCACTGTAGTCATTCATGGATTGAAATTATGACCATGTTTTTGAGAAAATAATCAAAGCATTATAATACTCTGAATACTCAACCAACAATAAGTCAGAGCTAAGACATTGGAAAAGATGAAGATGATAGTGGGAAATGTGGTAATGACATTTTTAACTTACAAAATTTATCTTAAATGATAATATTGGTTTGGTTTAGAAATAGTGGAAATGTTGTACAATCATATTTCTTAAAATAACTTCTCTTTAAAAACATACTAACTGCAACAGAAAAACTAAAATGAATCTAAGCAAAACCTAAGACTGAAAATAACAGGAATGGAAAAGAAAAAAAATGCATTTTGACTGTTCTATCTGGCTAAGGGGGATGCAATAGAATCTTTTAATAATTATTTAATACCAGTCCTTTATTTTCCTTCATGGTTAAATTTCAATTAAATTACTGGCAATTGTGTCATGATAATGCATCGTAAATTTCTGCTCTGCTTTACAGACGTAAGTGTCCTGTGCTCACAGGCAAGGCAACATGTGGAGTTTGGTGGATGCTGGTTCAAAGGCTATTAAATGCTTGCTGACTGCAGGATGATATGATTATTTTATAACCTTTTTTATACCCACTAATGTCAGTTTACTAACTGGAAGTTCAAGAGGTAATGTATTAATAGAAATAAAAAAAAGGAAGGTCAGACCCAAAGCAGGGAAATGAAAGAAAGAAAAATGTGCACTGAAAAGATCCTGCTATACCACTCCTGGGCATATAAAGATGCTCTGTTATACAACAAGAATATTTGTTCAACTATGTTCATAGTGGCTCTATTTGTAATAGCCAGAATCTGGAAACAACCCAGATGTCCCTCAACAGAAGAATGAAAAGAGACTGTAGTATATCTACACAATGGAATACCATTCAGCTATTAAGCAAGGACATCATGAAATTTGAAGGCACATGGATGAATCTAGAAAAGATCATCCTAAGTGAGGTAACCTAGACCCAGAAAGTCATGCATGGCATATACCTACTTGTAAGCAGATATTAGCCATACAATACAGAACAACCATACTACCACCGACAGACCTAAAGAAGGAGGACCCTTGGAAGGATGCTTAATTCCTCATTCAGAAGGGTAAATAGAATAGACCCAGGAAGCATTTGAAGAGAGCGAACAGGATGGGAGCCTTCCATATATGTCCTCTGAAAACTCTACCCAGCAGGGCATGAAAGCAGATGCAGAGCCTCAGAGCCAAACTGCAGGCAGAATGCAGGGAGCCTTTTGAAGAGAGGAAGGATAGAAGGATCCAGAGAGGACAGGAGTTACTCAAGAAGACAAATGGAGCCAACCAATTTGGACCGGCGGGGGGGGGGGGGGGGCAGTTGTGGAGACTGATGTACCAAACAAGAACAGGCATAGAAAGGATACAGGACCCCTTTCTTAGATGTAACATATAGACAGCTCAGTCTCCATGTAGGCCAGCCAGTAAGGGCACCAGGGATATCCGTGGCAATGACTCCTTGGCCTGTTCTTCAATCACTTCTCCACCTAGGGGGCCTTGACAGGCCACAGAGGAAGAGGATGCAGGTAGTCCTGAAGAAAATTGATAGTCTGGGATCAGTTTGTAAGGGAAGAATGCTCCCCCCTTTTGAGGACTAGGAGACAGGGATGAAAGAAGTGGGAGGGAGAGGGTGGGACTTGGAGAAGAAGAGGGCAGGGCTACAATGAGGAGGTAAAGTAAGTAAATTTACTTACAAAATATTAACTATTTAAAAAAATGAATAAAATGGAATGGTTGAAAATTAAAGTGTATGTTTTGTTTTTTAAAAGGGTAAATGACATGATTCTAGAATCTTCTTATTAGAAAGAAGAAAGATTTCTTTAAATATAAAAATAAAGATTGTATAATTGTGACACATGGGACAATTTCAGAAAAGATCTAAGTGATATGATTATTTATTATCAAAATAGGCATAAAACTGATATAGAATTAGGAAGTTTGGGATAGTTCCAAGTTGAAGGCCCCCATCACGCACTGTATCTGATCTACTGCATGGAGACCAGGGACCTCATTGGGAGCCACAGACTGCAAGAACTGGAGAACACTAGGTGAGTGGGGTCCACACAGTGTAGACCACAGGCGGGCTTGGCCCCAGGTCAAACAGCAGTTCACGGAGGACCTGAAACCACTGTCAAGGCTTTGGAATGAATGGAACCCACCTGCGGACTGAAGCCGGCCTCTATAGCCCAGGGGCAGTGTGTGCGATGGTGGAAGACCAGAGCTCCTGGGCTGGGCAAGTCTCAGGGAAACAAGTGAATTTGTCCTCGGACATCCCTACCTGCTCCACCCCAGTCCACAGGTAGCACCAGACTCTACGGTGAAGCTCATGGTGCCCAGCAATAGAGTAGGCAGTCTAGGCAGGTCTAGCCACAGCCAGGCAG
This sequence comes from Acomys russatus, assembly GCF_903995435.1. NCBI lineage: Eukaryota > Metazoa > Chordata > Mammalia > Rodentia > Muridae > Acomys > Acomys russatus. The sequence continues at coordinate 41,928,431 of NC_067144.1, read as the reverse complement.
CCTGCCTCAGCGGACCAAGACTGCAAAATTGAGCTGATAGAACCTGGCCAGGACAGTCCCCATGGCCCAGCAGGGACTCCCATGCTCATGGGAGAAGCTGGACTGCCCTGAGGGTCTGGAAGGGGTCTGAATTGTGCCCACAGCTCAGTGGGGCTGAACCACCACAGGTGCACTGTCTAGACTGGTACGCTATCTAGACTGATCGAGGCAGGAGACAGTCTGCAGACCACAGCAGTCTGGGCCTGGACAATTGGGCAGATAAAGCCACAGTACCCATGGCTTGGCAGGGTCTTCTACATGCTTGGAAGAGGCTAGACTGCTCTGAGGGTTCAGGACAGAAAATTAAACAGCAGACCCCAACACAGCTGATCTGAATCCCCTCAGTAGTGAGAATGGAATCAGATAGAAGCCTACCTCTGCTGAACCAGTCAGGAGCTTAAGGTATAGAGCAAAGTCTCCCAGAACAGAAACCAGGTCACCTGCTGGTTCCAGGGAAGAACTCCCTGATCCCCACAGGCAAGGACACATGACCTATAATCACTCACCAACTACCCACTCTCAGCGACCAGAGAAGGACACCAGACGCTACCACCCAACATCAGAGACAGCAAGATGGCTAAAGGACAGCGTAAGAATGCAAACAACAAAAACCAAAACATCTCGGCATCCCCAGATCCTAACTATCCCAAAGAAAGCAACCTTGAGAACTCAAACACAATTAAATACAAGAAAATGACCTCAAATCCTTAGTAATGAAGATGATAATGGAGAAAATGAATAAAATCCATAATCAAATGGAGGAAGTTGCAGCCAAACAGGTGGCAGACATAAAAGGGGCCTATAGAAAAGCAATGGAAAATTTTCAGGAAAATACAAACAACCAGATGAGGGAAATCAGTTGAAGAACTGAAGATGAATATGGAAACAGTGATAAAAGCACAGACAGAAGAAAAACAGGAACAAGAGACCTTAGAGAAGAAAGTAAGCAACATAGAAGTGAGCTTCTCTAACAGAATCGAAGAAAGGGAGGAATGAATTTTAGGACGAGAAGATAAAATTGTAGAACCCAAGCAACCATGAAAGAAAATGCTAAATCTGAAAAATTCCTGACACAAAATATTCAAGAAATCAAGGAAACCACGAAAAGACAAAATCTGAGGATAATAACCATTAAGGAGAGAGAAGAGACTCAACTCCAAGGGCCAGAAAATATCTTCAACAAAATCTTGGAAGAAAAATTCCATGAACATGGTTGAGCAAAGTTTCTTGTTGTGTGCTGGAGCATCTTCTGGGTATATTCCAAGGAGTGGAACAGCTGGGTCTTGAGGAAGCCCTATTCCCATTTTTCTGAGATAGCACCAGATAGATTTCCAAAGTGGCTGTACTAGTTTGCATTCCCACCAGCAATGAAGTGAGTTCCTCTCTCCCCACATCCTCGCCAGCATGTGGTGTCGCTTGAGTTTTTTATCTTAGCCATTCGGATGGGTGTAAGATGGAATTTCAGAGTTGTTTTGATTTGCATTTCCCTGATGACTAAGGAGGTTGAGCATTTCTTTAAGTGTTTCTCAGCCATTTGATACTCCTCTGTTGAGAATTCTCTGTTTAGTTCCAAGCCCCATTTCTCAATTGGGTTATTCGGTTTGGTGGTGTTTAATTTCTTGAGTTCTTTATATATTTTGGATATTAGACCTTTGTCAGATGTAGGGTTGGTGAAGATTTGCTCAACCATGTTCATAGCAGCCTTATTCATAATAGCCAGAACATGGAAACAGCCTAAGTATCCCTCAGTAGAAGAGTGGATAAAGAAACTGTGGTACATATACACTATGGAATACTACTCAGCTATTAAAAACAAGGAATTCCCGAAATTTGTGGATAAATGGATTGAGCAAGAAATGATCATAATGAGTGAGTTAACCCAGAAGCAGAAAGAGTCAAATGGTATATACTCACTTATATCTGCATACTAGCCCAAGGGGCATGTCCCATGAAAGCCTTCACTTACCAGGAAACTGGGACAGAGGGGAAGGCATCCTATTGGGACTCTAAATGAGAGACGCATGGGAGAACAGCAAAATAAAAGGATACAGAGGGTCCTAGAAATCTACAAGTAGAACAATATGATAGGCAGATTTGGGCCCAGGGGTTCCGCTCAAACTAAGGCACCAGCCAAGGACAATACAGGAGGTAAACTTTAAACCCCTTCCCAGATCTAGCCAATGGTCAGAATATTCTCCACAGTTGAGTGGAGAGTGTGATATGACTTTCTCACGTACTCTGGCGCCTCACATTTGACCATGTCCCCTGGAGGGGGAGACCTGGTGGCACTCAGAGGAAGGACAGCAGGTAGCCAAGAAGAGACTTGATACCCTATGAGAATATATAGGGGGAGGTAATCCCCCTCAGGAACAGTCATAGGGGAGGGGAATAATGGGAAAATGGGGGGGGGAGGAATGGGAGGATACAAGGGATGGGATAAACATTGAGATGTAACAAGAATAAATTAATAAAAAAAAAAAAAAAGAAAAATTCCACAATTGAAAGAACGAGATGCATATAAACACACAAGAGGCCTAGAGAACACCAAGTAGAACAGACCAGAAGAAAAAATATCCCCAACACATAATAATAAAAACATAAAATATAAAGAACAAAGAAAATATTAAAACAGCAAGAGAAAAAAGCAAAGTAATATACAATGGCAAACCTATCAGAATTGCACCCAACTTCTCAGCAGAGACCATAAAAGCCAGAAGGGCCTGGACAGAGACCCTGCAAACCCTAAGAGACCACAGATGCCAGACCAGACTACTATACCCAGAGAAACTATCAATAACCATTGACAGAGAAAGTAAAATATTTCATGACAAAAAAAGGCTGGAAAAAATATTCCAAGCAAATGGTCACAAGAAGCAAGCTGCTGTAGCCATTTTAATATCTAAAAAAATAGACTTTCAATGAAAATTAATCAAAAGGGACGAGAAAGGACACTTCCTGCTCATCAAAGGTAAAATCAACCAAGAGGAAACCACGATTCTGAACATCTATTCTCCAAATACAACGGCACCCACATTTGTAAAAGAACTATGCTCAAACTATGGCACCAGCCAAGGACAATACGTACAGTAAACATCAAACCCCTACCCAGATCTATCCAATAGACAGGACATTCTTCACAGTTGAGTAGAGAGTGGAGACTGACTTTCACACGAACTCAGTTGTCCTATATTTGACCACATCCCCTGGATGGGGAGGCCTGGTGGCACTTAGAGGAAGGATAGCAGTCTACCAAGAAGAGACTTCATACCCTATGAGCATATACAGGGGAAGAGGTCCCCCTCATACACATTCATAGGGGAGGGGAGTAAGGGGAAAATGGGAGGGAGGGAGGAATGGGAGGATACAAAGGGATGGGATAACAATAGAGATGTAATATGAATAAATTAATAAAATATATTAAAAACATAAACCACACATCGATCCCCACACATTAATAGTTGGAGACTTCCACTTGCCACTTTCACTGAAGGATAGGTCACTGAAACAGAAACTAAGCTGAGAAATAAAATCATTAACCAACATCATGAATCAAATGGATCTAACCAATATTTACAAAGCTTTTCACCCAAACACAAAGAATTATACTTTTTTCTCACCACCCCATGGAACCTTCTCAAAAATTGATCACAAAATAGGTCACAAACCAAGCCTCAACAGATACAAGAGGATTGAAATAATACTTTGTATCCTATCAGAGCATCATGGTATAATGCTAGACTTCAACAACAGAAATAACAAAAAGCCTACACACACATGGAAACTAAACAACTCTCTACTTAGTGACACCTAAGTCAGGGAAGAAATAAAGGGCTTTCTGAAATTCAGTGAAAATGAAGGAACAACATACCCAAATTTGTGGGGCACATTGAAAGCAGTGTTAAGAGAAATATTCATAGCACTAAGTGCCTTTATAAAGAAATCGGAAACATCCCACATAAGCAATTTAATGACCCGTCTGGAAGCCCTAGAAAAAAAGAAACAGAAACACCCAAGAGGAGTAGATGTCTGGAAATAATCAAACTCAGAGAGCTCAAATCAATAAATTAGAAACAAAGAGAACAATTCAAAGAATCAACAGAACCAAGAGCTGGTTCTTTGAGAAAATCAACAAGATAGACAAACCATCAGCCAAACTAATTAAAGGCAGAGAGACAGTGTCCAAATCAACAACATCAGAAATGAAAAGGGAGACATAACAATAGACACGGAAGAAATACAAAGAATCATGCTCCTACTTCAAAGGCATATATGCCACAAAAATTGAAAATCTAGGGAGATGGATTGTTTTCTTGATCATTCCACTTGCCAAAACTGAGTCAAGAACTGATAAACAAGCTAAATAGTCCCATTTACCCCTATAGAAATAGAAGCAATCATTGATAGTCTCCCCTCCAAAAAAAGCCCAGAGCCAGATAGTTTCAGCACAGAATTCTGCCAGACCTTCAGAGAAGAGTTAATACCGATACTCTTCAAACTACTCCAAAAGATAGAAATGGATGGAACATTACCAAATTCATTCTATGAAGCTACAGTCATGTTGATACCTAACCCCACAAAGACCCAACACAAAAAGAGAATTTCAGACTATTTTCTCTTATGAACATTGACACAAAAATACTCAAAAAATACATGCAAAATGATTACAAGAACAAATCAAAGATATCATTCACCAGAGAGTCCTAGAAACCTACAAGAAGAACATCTTGATGAGTGAATCGGGGCCCAGGGACATCAGCTCAAACTATTGCACTAGCCAAGGACAATATAAGTAGTAAACATCGAACCCCTACTCTGATCTAGCCAATGGACAGGTCATTCTCCACAGTTATGTAGAGAGTGGGGACTGACTCTGACATGAACTCTGGTGCCTCATATTTAACCACCTCACCTTGGTGGGGATGTGTGATGGCACTCAAAGAAAGAATAATCAGGCTACCAAGATGAGACTTAATAGCCTATGACCATTTAGAGGGGGAGGAGGTACCCTTGGTCTTAAACCTAAGGGAGGAGAATAGGGTGAATTGGGAGGGAGGGAGGAATGGGAGGATACAAGTGATGGGATACAATTGAGTTGTAATCTGAATAAATTAATAAAATTAAAATTATAAAAAGAAGTAGGAAGTTTGAATGAACCAAAGAAAAAATAACAAAACTTGGCCTACATAAATGAATTGGCACTTAGAGTATTAGCTACTTTTCCTGCACCTTTTTTAAAACCTTTTTTCTAGCCTCTTGTTTCAAGATACTTCAAGCCACTTTCTGCTTGAACCTTTCTGCTCCATTAAGCTGATCATTTCACACACATTCTACTACCTTCCATCAGTGCCCTGTGTTTAGTGACTTGGCTTCCACATTATTCCAATTTAATTACATGAAGCAAAATATTCAGATATAGGATTCACATATGATAGCAAACATGCAACATAGACCTGCTTGGCCATATTAAGTATAAGATTTGAAAGCACTGTCCGTTTACCTGCAAAATTCATGGTTTTATTATTTTTCTGTACTCCTGAGTAAAAATTCATTGTGTATATGTAAAACATCTCATTATTCATCAGTTGATGAACATCTAGGTTTCATTTCCTAGTTATTGTTAGTTAAAGCATCACAGAGCACAAATGTACAAATATATCTCTATAGTATAAAATATATAGTCACTATATTATAAATCTACAGTTTCTATATCTATGTGTCTATTGTGTATTATATCTACACAAATATCTTCATATTTATATAAAGTGCTTTAAGTATAGGGTTATGTGTTACATAGCTGGGTCATATAATTGTTATGTAGGCAGCTTTCAGAGAAACTTCCTGACTGATATCCAAAATGGCTACACTAAAACCATCGTGATGCTAGGTGGTTAATGTGTTTGGAGAGCCACCATTTAGTTTGAAATCAATAGCAACCAACCACTTCATTTCATTAAGATTATAATATCCATTGGGAAAATCTACTAAGCATTTCTTACTTTTTTGAGACTATAAATAATGAATACTCATGTTACAAAAAAGAAATGCCATAGGAATAAAGTAACATTTTAAACTTAAAAACACAACAATAATGGCAAAGTTCATCTTCCTGATGATAACTAAGAAATCAATATAGTTGTGTGAAATTAGTTCATATTTTCTTCTGATTATAATAAAAGCTGGCAAATACAAATTAAGTGCAAAATCTTCTTTCTTCATTGAAAGTATATGGCATTATAAGTCATTATAATTATGTTAATTAAAATTCTCAGTATGTTTTGAGTGAGTATATTACACAATAGTTAATATTAAATGATTAAGCTATTTTAATTATCAGAAAAAGACAGTATTGTTACTTAGAATATTCAATAGAGTTTTTAATATTCCTAATTTTCTAGAATCATATTAATAACAAAGAAAGTAAATATAAAATTTATAATATGTGTGTGATTAAAAAGAGAAAAGGTTTATTCTCATTCAGAGTTTGAGATGGTACAATGCTACATATGTGGATCCTTGAATCCATTAGTACTGACACTACAAGGAGGATGCCTAATTCTGAGGACAACTCAGATAGATCTATAGCAACATTTACAGGCCATTCCTTGCCCTTGCTAGGCAAGCACTCTACCACTGAGCTAAATCTCCATAGGGCCTCTGAATACCTGTTCCACTGACCCCAGAAAACATTTCACCATGCTGTTCTCTTGAAGCAAGGTATGCTGGAGTGTCTATCTTCTCAGATACTCTCCAAAACATTTCACCGTGCTATTCTCTTGAAGCAAGGTATGCTGGAGTGTCTATCTTCTCAGATACTCTCTTTGCAGACTCTACTTCAAATAAATGCACTTGAATGTTTTAGACAAGAGCCTTTGATGCCCAGCATCTCACTTTTTAGCCATGTTATCTCATGAGGTTTTTCATTCATGACACTACTTTTGTATTTTAAGTTATGACAGCTGCTTTGTCTGAACCCATTATGTCTGAAACTTTCAGTAGATATGCATGTGTTTCCTCACAAAATCACATTTTTACCTAGTGTCTCAGCTTCAGCCTTTGCTCTGCTTTCTCATGATAAACTGTATAAACTAAGGGGGATTGTTGCCTCACCTATAGGCTGAAATTTCTCCACTAAACATTACTTCTAAAGTTAGCCTCACTCAAACAATTGGGCTATGGGAAGAACATAGCCAAATTCATTGCCAGAATGTGACATAAGTAGCCTCCAATCGAATTTCACACACAGTTCTAAACATAATGAAACAGGACTTCACTCAAACAATTCACAAGAAGTTTATTTTCTACATGACCACCATAATGATGCTACTCCAGTAGTCGTGTTTACAGAATCCTTGTACTCTTCCAAACTTTTCTGCCGTCTCACCATCTAGCTCCAAACATTTACACAAGATCTGGTCAATTATCAGAGCAATGACCTCACTTTTCAAGACCATTTTTCATGGTCTTGTTATTATAATAGAATGCCAAACAAGAACAACCTGCAGATCACTTACAATTCAAAGGAATACCAGTAGTCTTCATTGAGTCAGAGAAGGCATGGCAACAAGGGTGTAAGCACTTCTTATATGTCACCACGTCTGGGAGCAAATCTCGTGTCTTAATTCATAGGAAATCACTTTGCTACATACGCTTTCTAAAAAAAGAATGAAAATACCAAAGTTAGTCTTCCAATAAAGAAATGCTTTGGGAGTAACATGAAACTAAGCAGGAAATAATCTTCGTAAAGTAAAATGTCCTTTATAACAGGTACCAGTATTATTTTTTTAATCTGGTTGATTTAAAATGAATGGTATCAGTTTGCTTACGATACTTTTCTACAAATTAAAAGTATGCAGTCCATTAAAAATTAAAAATGTAATCATTCTTAAAGGTATACCTTAACAAATGTGAAGGATATTTGCTGTGATGATAATGATGATAGTGTGTATATGTATGTGCTTTCAGGTGTGTGGGAGTGCTTGCATGCATGCTATGTGTGTGTGTCTTGTCTGTGTTATTTTGGATTAGTTAAAAAGCCTAAGCCTTTGAAGAGTTTTTTCACAGAATGCAATTGCATTTCAAATTAGCATTGTGCTTAGTCGGTTAAATATGTAGTCAAGTTCGTGCTTTAAAAATGGATTCACGAGTTGAGTATTCACCGAGGTTGCCTGATATTTGAAATTTCATCAGCCAGTAAAATAACACTAAAAATAGCCAATCAAAATGATGGATAAGTACTTGCAAACCCACATTCAGATGACTGATGGACAGTTTAACAGTGTCGTGCTTTGTTAGAACTAAGCAAGTCTGTTTCCTGTGAATCTTGAGGATGTTTTTCAGATGCTGAAATAGGATCATGAATACTATTCACTGATGAAATATTGTCATGAAACTCCTATGTAATTGTTTATTTTGTTGTCCTATTATACTTGTTTAGATAAATATTTTCCATCTGCCTATAATAAAATTTTGCATTTAAATGATAAGACAATGACCATACAGAAATTTCCTAATCTATAACCTGTTAATTTAAGTATCAGGGAAGTATTCATATATGAAACTCACTGTTTAATAGGATTTCTTACCCTTAAAATATGTCTATAAATCTTTTGTATTTGTTTTTTAATATAGCACAATATTACATTTATGTAATTTTAATCTTTTTACCACTGATTTCCTGACAATCAATAATAAAATAATTTTGTGCAAAAAATCTGAAATCAAGGAAAATTAAAAATTGTGATTTTTAACTCATATGATATTGGATTTGAAGGCTTACAAAATCAAATCATATGATAAAGAATGATAGAGTCCTAAATAGTGTGCCAGAAAATGTTATTGCATTCTATAGCTAACAAAGAATTTTTCTATTTTGGGATATTTTTAGTTAAACTAAAAATTTGTTAATAGAATTTCCATTTTGTATTATTTTTCTATTTATTATTTTCATTGTTATTATTATTTCTACTATATTTTCTATTATTTCTTATATTTTATTTGTATATGCATCTGTGTTTATGCCATGTTTTTGATGGTGTCCAAAGTAGCCAGAAGCAAAAATTAGATCCGATGACCCTGGCGTTATAGGCTATTGTTAGCTATCTGGTGAGTGCTGGAACCTAACCTGAGTCCTCTGAAAGAATTGGTGTTCCTAAGCACAGAGCCACCTTTCCCTTCTCCTTATGTTATACAAGTACTCTACCAACAGAGTAATAATTTATACCACAATTGCTTTTATTACAGTATATTGTTACATCATTATTACCTAAAGACTAAACATAATTTATATTATTTTATATTTTGCCTAATTTTTTCTGTTACAAATATTCCAGTAACATATCATTATATTCATTTGCCTTCTTAAGTGTATATTGGCTATGAAAGTTTATGTTTAGTATCTTCCACTGATGAGAGTATGAGTCTTTTTATCACAGCCTTTTCTTTAAATAATATGAACTAAACACTGTGCATGTTTCAGTATTCTAAAAAGTACTTTGACATTATATCACAATAGAATTGAAACTTTGTATAATTAGTAATTGTTAGCCTATGATAGCATATTATGTATATTAAAATGCTACATATACATCTTGGAGTTTGCATGAGTAGTTTTCTGTATTAGGAGGTTTATGCTATGGATATATTACTCTAGTCATTGTATAATTTATTATTCAAACAGAAACATTTAGTAAATGAAAACCCATTTTGGGCTTGTTTCAGAACCATTCCATATGTTGCCAAACTAGCCAAGGCAATATCTTTGTCTATCGTGCACTTTTGCCTTTGTTGTTTTTTGTTTGTTTGTTTGTTTGTTGTTTGTTTTTTGTTTGGTTTGGTTTGGTTATGTTTGGTTTTTCAAGACAGGGTCTCTCTGTTTAGTCTTGGCTGTCCTGGACTCACTTTGTAGACCAGGCTGGCCTTGACCTCACAGTGATCCCTCTGCATCTGCATGCTGACTGCTGGGATTAAAGGCATGTGCCACCATGCCCGGCTCTGTCTTTTACTGTAAGTACTGGCTTTTCTTTCAGCAACAGTGAAAGATGCATACTATCCTATTAGTCATAATAAGGAAAATGTGAAAAAAGCAAAGCAGGACCAAAATATTTCAACTATATATATGAATGTACACTAATATATTTATATACAAAGAAAGAAGTGAATACATTTTCTGAAGTCTAAAGGGAAAAAATGAAGAAAAAAAAAAAAAAAAAAAGAAAGAAAGAAACATGGTACTCACATCATTGAGATCCCATTCACAGACAAAACAGGAGATAATGAAGGGCCAGGCTGCTATCCTCGGATGAAATGAACGATGAAAGGGAAACTCATTCCTTTAAAAGGAAAAATCAAGGTAGATATATCACAAAACAAATTGTAGAAACATCTCCATACACACCATGCACTGTGTAATATAATTTGTTTCGTGTAATTCATATGTAAATAAATGTCAGATCAAATATGAAAGTTCTAGTTTCCTCATTGTATAAACATATGGAACAAATATCATGAGAAGTTCCTAGCAAATGTAGCCCTCAGACTAGCAAGTGAAGGGGAATCATAGGGAAGCATAGCCATGTGGATGCTGTCTGATTTTCTGTTGATTTAGTGTCACTTTGACTGCCATGTGGCATTTTAAACTAAGCTCATGTATTATTTCTAGGTCATTAGGATATGATCAAATTGTAGAAAATCAGGGTGAGCTTTATAATGTCCTTTCTTTATTCACTTCAGACACAATTCAGAAATTAAGCAAGATAAAATTTTCAATGATATATTTAAAAGTTTTTTTTTAGTTATATTGAACACATAGAGAAAACGTAAACATAATTACAGACTTTTGTAGGAAACATACCGATAAGCCCTGATGTTTTGTGGATCAAAACATTTTCCAAGCAAAGTCCATTTTTCGCTATCATTTCTATTTATTAATAACAATTCTGGCTATAGCATTCAGCTGTCTCATATGCTAAAGCAAGACTCTTTTGTATTCTTATGGCTTTTAAAATGTGTACTCAATAATTTCCTCTATGCTCACACTGCAAATTTCTTGCACCTATATTCATATTTCAGAATTCAATTTTAAACAGCAATCAGGCCTATATCTTTAGTGAACATTTTCTCCTAGTGTTTTCCCCCTCCAACCATATCCCTTTGATTTCTACCTGGGACAGTCCAGCAGTATGCTAACATATAGTGTACTCAGGAAAATCAGGATAGAAAGAAAAAGAAGCATGTATCTATACTCCTGTTTCTCTCCATGTCCAGTGGCCTCAGGCAGGCTGTATTCATCAACTTCCAGTTGCTACTGTTCTTTACACTGGCCTTTCAATGGGTTCAGACCTGACTATTGCACTAAAGTCTTCTGCTTTTCTCAGTGTGCTTTGTTTGCAAGTTGTTCTGAATGACAAAAGCAATCACTCACGTCGAGACTCTCACTAGTGGCTCCACTATCTTCCCATGAGCATCTGTCACTTGAACATAAGCTTATACTAAATTAAGTATGACACATATTTCTCCATGAAACTGTTCAGTACCCTTACGTATATAATGGCCATTTTTTAATACTAAGCACATCATATGTGTCTTATCTTTTTTCAGGGTAATTACTTCATACTAGATAATTAGTAAATATAAAATATATTTGGATAAGTGATATATTGAGATAACGGGTCAATAATATCATGTGTTAAATACAGTCTTGAGAACTACAACTTTAGTCTTCATTTAAGCATTTGCAGAAAATAATAAGATTTGAAAGGATAGCTCTATAAAACTGACAAAATAACTCAAACAACATAAAATATATTAAGTACTCTAATCACCATTTAAATATTGAACTCTTTGAAACAAAAATCATCTTAGGGTTGTTGCTCTGAGGCAGCCTTCCCATCTGTATGGAAGCTTAATTGACAAACATTAATATATCACTAAAAGTGTACAATGCTATTTTAGTATTCACACACACTGAGAAACATACCTACACCTTCACAGATATGTCCAGCTGCTTATGTAAATGTAGTAGGAATACTTAAAATTCAGTCTTTCTCCAAATTCCTCGAGTTAATTTTTATTAACAATAATTTGTAAATACTACATTAAATGTCCAAAAATTAATTCATGCCAGTTCTGAAAATGTCTATCTTTTAAGTTGCATTTATTTTCACTCCATCTAATCTCCTAGTAACTGCTAGCCTACCATGTACTTTTATGGATTTTCTCTTATAATTTCTACATGTGAATATAACCAGACCCTATTTGTGTTTGTTTCTGCTTTATTTCCTTGAGAAATTCAAAGGTTCATTAATGTTGTCTCAAGTTATAGATATCCTGTTTAAGTCTCAATGATATAAACATTACATTTTCTCTATCTATTCATCACTAATAAACACAGGTTGATTTCACATGTTAGACACTGCACATAACATTAAAGTCAACATAGAAGAAAAGATACAAAATATATTTAATTTATAATAGATTTCATAACCTTAAGACTAACATTAACCTTAATAACACACCTAATTCTAGCTTTAATGCAGTCTAACTTTATCTCTAGCACTGTATTTTGGTTGTATACACCTAGTATCAGGTTTGCTGAATTCTATGGTAGTTGTATATTTTAATTTATAAGGTGTCTCCATACTTTTAACAATAAATGTGACACCAACTCACATTTCTTACAAAATGTATCTATGTTTGTTTCTATTTATAGCATTTCCACCATTTAGATCACAGGCATCATAACCTGTAGGAGCATATAATTCTTATTATGGGCTCAACTTGTAATTTGTTGACATTAACAAAGGCCTTCTAGCATAAGTTTTCATAATTTTAAGAGTCATCTTTTGGAAAAAGTGCATTTGGGTTATCTACTACTTAATAGTTCTTGCTTTTTTTGTTGTTGTTTTCATTTTTTGTTGGTTTTTTTTTTCTGTTGAGTACATGTGCTATATGTATTTTGAGAATTGACCGCTGCATGATGTGGAATTTTCAAATACCCTCCCATTCATTGTTTGATTTTTGATGTTATCACTTTACTTATATGTTTTGATTTTTATCATATGTATTTTGCTAAAAATAAATTAGCCTTTTCTTTGATTATTTAGGTAGATGCAGTGAATTTTATTGATAGTACTGAAGAGAGTATGGCTCTGTACATTCTTCCCCTTTTCCTGGATGTCTAAGATGGAAACTATGAGGAGATGCTCAGCTGGGACAGGAGCTCCTCAGCAGCAAGGGCCTCTCTGTTCCTCTATTGTTCTCGCTGAAGTAGATAGTCTAGTATTTCCAAATTCTTGGAGGCCGTGTAGGCCAAAAGGCCCACCATCTTGTTGTTGAACCTGTATTCTTGTCATAATAGGAAATGAGCTTTACAAAATTGTCATTGAGAACAATGCAATTGTCAGCATCAGATGTGGAACAACAGGCATCACTATTAAAGTTTCAGGAGATAACCTGGTCCTCAGTGTAGCCCAGGAGGCCCATTAGTGAGTCCTCAAATGCCTGCTTCATGAACTTCTTGATGTTATCATATTGGCATCTTTCTCCAGGTAGACTATCAAATACACAATAAACATATTGAGATTAAGAACATGGATGGCCATGCAGGTGAGCTTCCAATTCAGCTCTAGAATCACAATGTCCACAGCCTTAGTAGCACTCGTTGACACAAAGATGGTGTGCTGGACACCCCCAGCACTATCATGCCACAGTTTCTCAGAGGTGCCATCCATAATCTATAAGCCATAGTCTCTTGAATACCATCAATAAAATTTATTGCATCCACCTAAATATCTAATCTTCAGAGGTGCCATGAAGTGACGGGATCGAATCTTGCTGTGAATGCCTTAATGTCAAAATTGTTATGAATGAGCTTGGCCAGGAGAGCTAAGCATTTTTGATAGTACAGAAAGCATTGTTGACAATTTTGAGTGACTTCTCATGGTTCACACCCATCACAAACCTGAGGGCACTGGCAGGAGGAGAGGAGATGATAAACCTTTGGCCCCAATCTTCAAGTGGGTCCCAACGATCTCCATGGTGGTAAAGATACCAGTAGACTCCACAACATACTCAGCACCCAGCATCATCCCTTTTGGTGATACTAGAGTCATACTAGAACATGTAGACCATGTAGTTGATGTCAATGAAGGAATCATTAATGGCACCAATATAAACTTGTTTTATATTGAAAGAAGCCCTGTAAACTAGGCACCCAATATGTCCATATCCTTCCATTCTGACTTTTACCATCATGTCTCTGGATTGAGGCTGGCACTCCAGAAGAAGACATGACTGACTCTGGAGTAGAGAAGAGCAGAAAGCTGGAAAGTATATAGCTCTAATGTCAAACCTAATATAAACTATGGTGCTTATTGATAGTCTATAGGATAATGATTGCTATAAGACAGTCAGAATAGGTGAATCAATAAATATTTGCTCATTTCTAAGATACTTGATTTCTATATTGAAAAAACATTGTGTGGCATTTTTACTGTAACACATTTTTTTTCTCTTAACATTTACTGCTGAAGCTTCTGAGAGACACTTCTGATAATACAAGTCCCTCTAGTGGTACCTGATGTGAATGCTGTGATATAAAAAAGTTTAAATTGTTTTTAATGCTTAGAGAATACATTCATAAGATTGACATTTAGAAATGGTGATATCTTCAAGTAATTTATTTCTTATAATAGTTATTCACTATAATATGTGATATATATATTTGTGTTTGTGCTAAATCAATTTAAGTGACATTTAAGAATGTTATAATTTCTACCTTGAGAGGTAATTTGATAGCACATAAAAGTGTTTCTTACTTACTTCATAGTAGTTGTTTTACCCATTAATTAAATTGTTCTGATTATTGTAAGTATATGCAATAGATCATTTTTGATCATTTGTGCTTTTAAGAATATAAAGTAAAACACCGAATACAACAAGCTCTTTGAGTAGCCTGTCTAGTGACAGAGCAAAGGGTTGACATACAAGTTAATTTAGTTTCTGCTGCACATTTCCATTAAAATAAAGTTATTTGAAAATAAAGAGTGGGCTGAGGAAATGGCTCAGTGGGTAAAGGCTTGCTGTGCAAGCACTGGAACATAAATTTGGATGCCCAGCATGTGGGACTTGAGGGAGGCAGGTCTTAAATGACTTCTGGCCTTTATTCGATTCAATGTTGCCTATTTCTCTATCAAGTCTTTCTTTGTCCTTTCAAATGAGCCATTGTTCGCTTACTGTTTTAGGAATGTGTGACTTTATAAAAAACAATTTAACTTTGGCTTTGTGTTTCCAAATGTTCCAATAAAATATTACAGAGCCTAGATTAGAGGTTTGGCCATCATATAAAGAATGGTAAGAGCAAAATATGTTATATTTATTATTTCTCTCACTTTTCAAACAATTTTCTTAGTATGAGAAATGAATAACAGAAGTGATGACAATTTTTTAAAAGCAAATAAGCTGATGAGAGAAACTCAGTTCTGGGCAGTGCTCCCTAGAATTAGTAAACTGGTGTAGAAAATAAGAAACTCCAGACCCCAAACACTGCTGTAAATTGCAAGGATAATTTCCAGGGTCACCACTCCCAAATTTCACATTAATTATGAAACGTATGTCATTTAGGAGAATAAAAATCCTGAGGGAAGCCTTAAGGCCTTTTTGTTTGTGTGTTTGTGTATTTGCTTGTTAAAATAAAATAAACCCATTGTTCTAGAAAGTAAGGCTTGGCAAGTTGGTTTCTTTAAATGGTCAGCCTCCCTGTGTTCTATTGGTCATTCATATTTGGATAGGGCAATGACTGCATTATATTATGAAGTTCCCATGCCTCTACTCGTAGGGAGATCTAGATATTTGAAAAGGCCTTCATATAATTTACATATCCTGAAATACATGATATATCAATATAAGTTCTGTGCACATTGATAGAGACTTTAAGAAGACCATAAAGAACAGATTCATTGAAACAAGAACAGATAACAATTAAGCAGCTTACAATCTGATAAGGATGATAAAATACTCCTCTCAAATTTGTGTGAAAAGACAACAATGAGGAAATCTGTCTGTAAGCATCACACTGATTATTATTATTACCACACTGATTACTATCATCAATAAAAACAAACGGAGTCATAATAGCAGAGGAATGTGTATGGATATTTCTGAAATAAATGGTGAGCTTCTATTTCTGATAACATGGAGACAAAATGTTAAACAGTTTGAGTCATAAGAAAATATTAAATTTCTTTCACTTAAACTTGCAGTTAAGATATATGTGTATTGAGTTATAATAAGAAACACAGTAGTCACCTTTAGTAACCAAGATCTAATTCAGAATTCTACAGCCGCTTAGAAATTATTCTGAGTTTATTGTAATAATGTATTAGACATAGATATTAATCACAAAGCATTTTAAATCTTATTTACATGCTAACTTTAACATATCCAATATAGAACCCTTTTGAGCAGCATTCATGTGACTTAACAATCAGTGATTGTTCTCATTATTTTTTGTCAACTTGACACCAGAATAACTTAGGAAGAGGAATCATAAATTAAGAAATTGCCTCAATCAGATTGGCCCTTGGGCAAGTCTGTGAGGCATTTTCTTGATGAGTGATGGACAATGGAGAGCCCTTCCCCCTATCGGTGGCACAGCCCTTGGGCAGTTGTCTCTCCTTGTATAAGAAAGCAAGCCAATAAGCACGATTCCTATGTAGCCTTTCTTCTGTTCCTGCTTCCAGGTTCCCATCTCCAGTTTTCTGCTTTGGCTTCTCCTTGATACAGTTTAGTTTGTAAGGCAAAGAAACCCTTTCATCTCCAAGGTGCTTGTGGTCATGGTGTTTATCACAGTATTGCATTTATCTCATCAACAGAAAGCAAAATAAGACAATGGTAAATGCTTGTATATATGAAAGTTAAAGAATTGACATTTTATAGTACTTAGTTCATAAATCATGGAGTAATATTTTTTAAAAAGTGCTCCTTAATACATACACATGTTACTGATCCTCATATCACCTACTCTAAAACTCACTATTATTTAATTTTTTTATTTTTTTACATACACATTTATATTATTACAAATCTATACACTAAACTACATAAAGCAAGAAAAACATGAAACAATCAGAATTATATAAATGTTACAACTCACAGTTAATAAATCTTCATTTTTTTCCTTTTTATGACATCTATCCAAAACTTTTATAAATTCCCTATTAGAAGTCTTAAAGCATTCTTCTTATGAGTTAAGACTGTTGCTACGTAGTATTCTAATGGCCATTGACTATGGGACAAGATGAAACCATACAACCAACTCTAACATTGAAAAGTAAAGGGCTGTTTTATGAACCTGACTCATCTTTTAAATAAAAATGTATCAATATTTAAGCTCTTCTTCTGGAGTATAGACATGATGAGCCTAGAGTAAAAACTGATTGTTATGACTTCCACTCATGTTGCTACAAACTCTATTAGCTAGCAGATTGTTATTTGACATTCTCCATGGGTAATGATATTCAAATTATATTTTCAATAATCAAGTCCAAGTATGAAGGTGATTATACTAACATCAGTTGATAAAAGTCAGATTCTGGAGTAGTTGGCTAAAAAAACAAGAACATATTTTTCTGAAGCATTAAGAAACTTGCTGACAAATCTGCCTGGTTAGACATCCTATACCCATTATCTATAAGAGAGTTGTTTACTCTGCTAATGAGCACAGAGAGCCAGCAGATGTCTAGAACCGATTTGGCAGCTTCTGGGCTTTATATCCATATTCCAAGAACCCATTAGCTAAATATAATTTTTAGAAACACAAATGTCAGGATTCTGCCAATGCTTTATAAACAAGATGCTTAGAATTGGAGGGACGTATCCCTTTACAGTGGTCCCTGAAATGAAGGTGAAAAGGCTGGTGGAGCAGCATCTGAGTTATTTAGATAACAACATCAATGTCCTACTAAAAATTTCTACATTTTGCTAACATTCTTAGAATATCAGATATCTCCTTTATGTATCAGCTCGCTTTAAAGTTAGAGGTGGAGAGGCAGGGTTGCAGTCACAGCATTAGTAGCCTCTCCAGACTAGGTTGTCCACAGAAGCCACAGAGAAATCAGTCAATTGATGACATGAATTTCCCCCTAATTTTATGCCTATAATGCAAATGTATTTTGAAATATTTTCTGGCATGGTGGGGGTTCTAATTTAAGAACTCTTCTAGTTCAACATGACAACAACAACAACAACAACAACAACAAGACAAGTCTCCACATGAGGAGTAATATGTTTAGAATTCCTAATCTCTGCATAGTATGTCACCAACAAAACTTGGAAACCTAACTCGTTACCACAGTTGTAGTCTTCCGATGTAAAATGCAGTGCTTTCATGACTGACAGATTTCAATTAAAATAATGAATCTACTAAAAACTGAAGTCATAAATCCATACTAAATATTTTTTTTTGGCTTTCCGGGACATTTATTGCATGATTTTGTTTCTTACAGGCTCCTACAAAATGTCTTTTGACACCAAAGATTTAGGGGTACATTCAAATAGGTTATCATGGGGAGTCTCTATTTTTTTAAGTATTTTTACATTTGTCAGTTCAAAGTTATTCAGAAAATGCTAATGCCTCAGGAGGATTTATTTTATTTTTTAATTAATTTATTCTTGTTACATCTCAATGGTTATCCCATCCCTTGTATCCTCCCATTCTTCCCTCCTTCCCATTTTCCCCTTATTCCCCTCCCCTATGACTGTTCCTGAGGGGGATTACTGCCCCCTGTATATGCTCATAGGGTAGAGAATATATTGAGATCTTTTTTCTTTGTCTTTTAGTAAGATTTATGTTACATTAGACCAATACAAAGCTGTTTGCTTGATTTTTCTGTTAGATTTGTACAAATATATTTTCTAAATTAGAGATTAATCATATGGTTTTATTATTATTTCTTTAGTAATAGTAAATATAATTTTTTCAACAGTTAGCACTAGGATATTTTAATTTATCCGATACAAACATACATGAATTATAAACACATATTATACATTGGTATGTTTGTGAGTTGCAGTACATCCATGATGCTAGGAGGCCAATGAAACCTCAATTCTAGCACTATAATTGAATATAGTTTCAATTGTAGTATCCAAAATTCCTCCTACACAGAAATCATATTTATTTATGTTAGAAGTCAATGGAGAGTTTTAATGCTTTATTTTATTGTTTTATGAGAATAAGATAGCCGGAAGTAATTTGCCTTCCAGCCTGACTTTAGTTCATTTGAGTAAGTAACTCATGTTAAGGGCTTGATTCATTTTTATGTCTTTTCCAAATGAGGCTTAGATGTCTACACCTTGTAATTGCTTTGTTTTACACATGTTTTTAAATTTTGTCATTTTAAACCAGCAAGGGCTAAAAAGATAATCTCTTTTAATCCCCAAGTTTTTTGAAGAATTAATTAAGGCCTTAATATTGTAAGTGATCTGAAAAATATTTTATATCTAGTTACTTGTAGAATTTCTATTAGAAATGAAGGCACCTAAATCTTTATGTACTTCACTTAACTCGCCTTCCTAAAAGAAGTTGATATCCAGATAATTAACAATTAAATGGAAAAAGAAGAAAGAGAAGACAAATGAAAAAATAAATAAATAGGAACTTACTTAGTAAAGATATAACTTTTTATTTTTCCATATATTAGATATAAAATTTGAAGGATGACAGTTATAGAAATTTCAGCATAAAGTAAATTTTCTGTTCTCCTGGCATTTCCCCTAAGATAAATAAACATAACCTCTAAAGAATATAAAATGTCTTTGTCTTAAAATACATTTTGATTATTAAATATTACTTTATTATATTAATTGAAAGCCACTTGCATTTGATGGGAACCAGAGCACAGAATCACTAATAGATGTGACTGAGGTTCCACAGTACAGAATTCAAAGGGCAGACATTTAATTCTACCTCTTGCTTCAAGGAAGAGTAGGTATATTCTAGGAGAAAACAGCTGGTTGAATGCCAACAGAAAAGGTCTGAAATGTTTTCAAGTAGATATATATTCATCTCTGAATTAAAAGGTAATGTCTACAAAATACATAAAATTAAGTAGTTTGGGAAATGTTCAAGTATATAAAAAATCATGACATAGGAACAGTCATATTCACAAGTTTCTCTCTAGAGCACCCAGGGAGATTAAACTAACCCTTCATGATTTAAAAATTATTACATGCTATGTGTCTTCGTTAGAAAATATCCTAAGGTTGTTTTCATATATAGTAGGAAAGAAACAAAAAGTTGCATAATCCTCATTTTATCTTTTTATTTAACTCCTTGTAATTTTCATTATTGATCAGTTATTTTTCTATCATGTAAGATTTTTTAGGAAAAAGTAGTGAGACTTGAGAATGATATACCAAACACAAGTTCTGTACTCACAGATATTTAAAATAGGTGGATATTCAATTTTCAAAATATCAGAATTAATTTTTACCATGTTATAAATGAACGTTTTGGGTAGCTTCTCTGGCACACAGCTAAAAAGAGCATGATGTGCAATTACATCATTTCATTCTGGAAGGCTGTACTAGATTACTGTTTGAAGAACAACTTTACCCCATTGTTATTGGTTTCATATGAGACAATGATACTCTGAATATCTAAATATTCTTTGACTAGTTGTCCTGAAAATGTTTTACCTGTACTAATGTTTTCATCTTCTCAAAAATACAGTATCTTATGGTTGGAAATAATTTGTTCTAAGAGCTTTATCAACCACTGTTATGAACATGATGATTCTCCATAACAGTTTTTCTCCTTTCTGTATTTTACATTATTTTTTAGATATTTGATCAAAACTACAGTAAAAATCAAAGCCACCTTACCAACTCCCCTTGGTAACTACTCCTATGCCCCACAACACACTCAATTTTGGGACAAGGTCTTCTTTAGTTACTACACACACACACACACACACACACACACATATATATATACTGGTAAGTCTATACTGGTAAGTCAACTTCACCGTGTGTGTGTGTGTGTGTGTGTGTGTGTGTGTGTGTGTGTGTGTGTGTGTGTGTGTGTTGGGCTAAAAATTTTTAATTGCTTAATCTGTCAAAGGTTAACACTGGAAAAGATAGTTTTTCCCTTTCTCAGTTGCTATGAATTCCTTTTGCTTATCCTCTAAGGTTGATGCCTTGCTAGATTTCCCGCAACTATACTATATGTTAATTAGTGTGATTATGAAGCTCTTCATGGACTAAGCTCTTTTATTTGATATTGAAGACATTATTTCACAGCAAATGCCCTATACCTGTGTTTCTAACTTGGTTCACACCCTTTGCAACAGTGTTATATTATGCCTTCTTAGGTGAAGTGGTTCTGTTGTAGACAAACTGGAATAGGAAGCCCAAAGCCAGTTGTTCTCTGCATTTTGAAAAGTTATGGATTTCTGTAATGGATTGTGTATGTACCAAAAAGAAAAAAGAATTTTTTTTTCATGAGGAGTGAGAGCTACACTTATGTGTGGGCATAAGAATGGGGTTTTAAAATGCAGTTGGGAATTGAGATGGTTTAAGAAAGTGACAGTAAAAGACACTCCTCTATGATCGATGACCACACCAGCTACAGGTAGTTGGCTAACTTCAGAGTAAGAGGGATGAATCCTCTTCTATTGACTTAGCCTTCAGTCCAATTAGACTATTGTTGGTCACTCCCAAGTTAAATATAAAAGTTGCAATTGCACCAGAGGGTATATCTTGTGGTGATGACTACTTTTCTCCTTTGTCAGCTTGCGTAGAACTTTCTTACACTTTGAGAACTGCTCCTCAGTAGAGGCTTCCAGGTCAAGCCCAGCTCAATTCCTTTAAATTCTGTTTGCAATGTATGGTTTCTTTTTTCATGATGTTTTACGTTCAAACTCTATGAAACAAAGCAGAGCAACGACAATAGCCTATATTTTGTTGGGTTCTACTTGAATTTTCTCTGACCAGCAGATTGAAGAGAGGTATCTGGTATCTGGCACTGAGCTTTTTTTGTAATATACTACATGGCTCTCCTGAGCGTGTGTATGAGAATTATCTCCACAAACAGTGTAACTTAATTTAAAATATGTATGTATGCACATACACTTGTATAGATTATATGTGTGTATTTTTTCTTTTTTTTAATTGAAAATAGATTCTTCTCTCATACAATATAATTGTACCACAGTTTCCCGTTCCTCCACTCCTCCTAGATGCCCTCACCTCTCCTCCCTCGAAAACCCACTCCCTCTCCGTTTCCTTTTCAGAAAAGAGCAACCCTCCAAGAGATGTCAAAACAAAATACCATAAGACACGGGATGGGTCGCCGAGTAAGTGGAGGTGAGGGCTGTCTCCAACATGGACTCTATTGCCTGCCCTTTGATCACTTCTCTCTGGCAGGACTGCCTCGCCAGGCCACAAGGGAAGAGAACATGCTCAGGCTTGTTGCGACTTGATGAGCACGGGTGGGGTGGTGGTGGGGTGGTGTGGAGGGCTCCTCTTTTCTGCGGAATAAGGGAGGAGAGATGCTGCAGAAGTGGGAGGGTGGGGCCAGGAGGAGAGTAGAGAAGGGGCTAGCATAGGAGGTAAAGTGACTAAATAAATAAAGTTTTTATAAAGGACAAGGCAAAAGCCCTCATGTCGAGGGTGGACAAGCAAACGCAAGAGGAGAAAAAGAGTCCCAAGAACAGGTAAGAGTCAGAAACACACCCACTCCCACTGTTAGATGCCGCATAAAAACACCAAACTAAGCCACAACATACGTGGAGGACCTGGTGCAGACCCATGCAGTCCCCGTGCTTGCTGTTTCAGTCACTATGAGCCCATATGAGCCCTGTTTAGTTGATTTGGTGGATACTTTGAAGTAAACATAAAATAACATTTTCGCAAGTGGCTTCTAATCATCTTTCATGGTCTTTTGCTCTTCTCTCAATTTCCTACTGTATTGTCCTCCACCATTTCATAGGGAATCCTATTCAAGTTTTCCTTTAGGGATACCATCATATGCACACTGTGTTGTGCTACCTACGAATATTCTTATTTGTACATGCTAACGTCCCTTTCTAGGTGTAAAAAAATTTTACTCTTAAATTATAAATGAGCACTGAAATTATAGTGTGACTATGGGATAGTTGAGTTAATATTTGATGTTATTTGTAAGATTTTGATAGAAATTTTGTGCTGATGAACTCAAAGCATGATATAAAATGTCAAATGAGTCATATAATCAGTCAGGGAATTTCATTTTGAGTGGCTCTTCAAAGGTGATGTTTTAGCTTGCTTTGGATTAGTGTCTCATAGTTCTATCATCAAGTTACCATCTGAGGAACATTTTTAGTTCTTTAATGAGGGGATGGCAGACCCATGCCCCTCTAGTTCTGAGCACCAGTGGAATATGCCAATAGCCTTAACTTTAATGTCAAGGCCTTAATATGGTTTATTCCATATTTTATACATCAATTCTGGTAGAAAGTGTTGTTATATTGAATAGATATTAAGCAGTCACCACCTAGAGTAAGCTCCCATTTTTCTATAATCATTACTGATTCTAAAAGGAGATCATGAGAACATGATTCCAACAAATAATCAACAGAAATTTAACTTTCAGACAAATATATTGTAATAACTCAAAATAAATGTCTTACCAAATCGGGTCCTTGCAGTCAATGCCATTCTACCTTCGTATATTCTTTGGTTTGGTCTTTAGGTATAATACAGTGGTTCTCAACTTGTGTGTTGTGATTCCTTTGAAATTTTTCTATTTTCAGAACAACCAATACATTACAATCCATACCAATAGCAAAGTTACAGCCATGAATTAGCTACGAAAATAATTTTATTTTGGTGGTTAACATAAAGAACTGTATTATAGGGTCACAACATAAGAAAGATTCAAAACCACTTTCTTTTCTAACTAGTTTCTCTTATAAATAGTGGTAAAGAATAAAGAATTTTAATTTAAGCACTGCTGGGGAGAAACAGAAAGAACCACACAGAATAGGGAAGCTTCTGTTGATGGTCACAGCCTGCATCAACTTCCAGACACGCAGTCCACATACCTTTATATAGCTTGAGCCAAAAGACTTTAAGTTATCTGAGCTAGGGCCTCTGCCCTTGGAGAAGAGACAACTCCTGATCTCTTCTGTGCGTTGTCTGACCTACAGAGTTCACATGTGTAACGAAATGGTTGCTTTATGCCACTGCATTACAGGGAATGTTAAAAGCCACATGAATAAGTAATGATAGAAAAAATTTCCAGAAAGTATTTGTTGCCAGGCAAATATCAAGTTCTGTATAAACAATATGAAAAAAAAGAGAAGCATTTAGCTGGCTGTGTGATCTGGGGAAGCTTATTCTGAAAGATAAGTGTTTGTAGTTGAATATTATTAATATTAATATGTTCTAATATAGGTATTAATGAAATGATGTAAAAGGTGGCCTGAGTCCAATTACTTACATTTCATATATGCAAAAATATAACCTTTTGTTTAGAGGGTAAATACTAATATAACTGAACAAAAACTAAAATTGTGTGTCACAAAGAGAAGATGGTAAACAGAGGAAATATTTAAAGTGGAATAAAAGAACATCAGTATACATCTTGAGTATTTTAAATATAGTATACAAAAAACTAATGATTTCATAGTAGCATGATAGAGATTTATTTTTCAACTACCCTTTAAGCCTTGGTATTGTTATGCTATCTCTAAAATTAAAAGATAATTATAAAGGCAGGTGTGATGGCTCACGTCTGTCACTGAGGCAGGATGATTATGCTTCAGGCCAGAAAAGGGTGCATAGAGAGTTCTTGATGGAGGAATGGAGTAGCCTTAAAAAGAAAGACACGTCCTAAATTGCAACAATAACACATGTCACCCTACTCAAATGTCTTTAGCCTTGCGTCATAAAGAAGTTCATTTTCATAAGAAAGTAATACACTCACAAGCTATTGCTGACTTTCAAAAATGTTCTTGGTTACATAAAGTAGATTGATGAAAGTAGACTCATGCATGTATGGGCAGCATTTCAGCAAGGTTATTTCGTTCTGGCTGGCTGAGGGTCTGGGGAAATCTTTACTGGGGGTTTGGATATCTCACTTCTAATATTGTGTATCATAGATACATTGAGAACAATGAGTACAAAGTAGTTAACACTTGCTTAGTTAATGAACAATTGACAAAATAAAATCTGGCTTTCAAAATAATATTCATTTTTAACAATAAGTCAGTAGTAAAATATATACAACAGACGGCACATATATTTTACAGACACAAGGTACATGCCCATTATGTGAAAGGTCGATATTTAATTCTTCCAATAGTTATGAAAATGTGGTGCATATTCTAAACTTTCATCAGTACACATTTGAAATAACAATAAATAGCAAAATCCTAGACTTCTGATATGAAACAGACAACAATATTTCTACTCTGAAAGATACCATAGAAAATACTGGTAAAAATTGTTACAGAGCCTGTAAGTATATTATTTTATGATTTGAATAAACTATTAAAATATGAATTGTTACTTTAATAGTTAAGTACTTGGTCACTTTTTAGCACTAACAAGATAGCCTGGACCACTGTGTATTAGACAGTCCTGGCCTTATTGCATTAACCATATATAGGAAACCTATCCAGCTTTCACTTTTGTCACATCTCAGATTGATTCAGTATTATTTCCCCATGGAACAGCTGTGCAAGCCTCTTATTTCTCTTGATTCCCCTCTGACTAGATTTTTTTTTAAAAAATGTGAGAGCACTCTTAAAATTTATAAATCAACTCAAGAAAACGACTCACCCTGACTTAGAAACCCTCAGTAGCTGTAGTTTATCTGGGAAATATAGGGTCGTTTGGTCCTCTCCCACACTAGTGACCAAGCTTAGTTTTGTGCATGTCCCACACAGGCAACCATAGCAGTTATGAGTTCATGATTGCAGTGGCTGTGCCCTGCCCAGAAGAAAGAGTTCCAATCCCATCCAGATGGGCATACAGATGGCCCTTGTTAAACTCAGTGGGTCACAAAACAAGAAATAAGGCATGGATGTAAGAAAAGGATATGCAGGCACAAAGAGGGGAAGATTGCCAGGTGTAGGGGACAAAAATGGGGTATGAATGGATGAGAGCCATCAGGATGAATTATGTAAGTATGTAAATTACCAAAGAACAAATTTCATTAACAAAAAAATTAAACTCATGCTTTGCTTGCCATTCAGCTATAACTCATATATATGCTTTAGTTATGCCATTTCTGAAATAGGTAAGAGGTGACTACAGACAGGCCTGTAGATAGGTTACTATGTGCAATACGTTTAAAGCATCATGAGACTCAGCAAGTACTTAATGTACGTTCCATGTAAACAAGCTTGGCTTTATTTACCACTTAAGCAAGGACTTGAAAAGAGGCTGCAGATGGAGCAGAGAACAGAACAGATGAGGAAGGATGAGCTCAGACTTCAGAAGACAGTTTCTACTTAAATGAAATACTTTACGAAAAATAGAAATAATGCCACTGCAAGTCAGCATTGTACTGATGTTGGGACAGTTCAAATAAGGACAAGGCCACCTGGGAATCAAAGCATAACTGGGAAGGTGATTCACTGAGAGCATTCTCTAATGAGGAGTTAATATCACGAGATTTGAAAATTTCTTTATAAATAGGCAAATAGACAAACACAGGTAAATTATGCATGTGCTGCATTTTTGCATTTTGGTGAATACCCTGGGACTAAGGAGACAGTGTAGCAAACTGTCTGGGAGTCAGAGTGCCTAGGCCATTGTCGGTATTTTCATTTATTACCTGGGGAACTGGGCAAGGTGTAAAGTTTTGTTAACTGTTTTCTAACTTTGAACCTAAGGACAAATTAAGGCTTTAGCATAACATCAAATGGAATACTTAGGGGAAACAAGTGACGGGGGAAAACACATGTGCTGACTTTTCATAAGCAATATATTTCTAAAAGATGTGGCCATGATAAAAGGGTGAATTTTTCATCCACATAATAAAAAAGTCACAGGGCTGAAAAACAAAACAAAAAACAGAACAAAGTATAACATATAATAAGCTTAATAAAAAAATGAGCCTCTTTGCAATCTCTCAGGAGACATTAATTTTGGAAACTTTACTATTGTTTCTGAGGCCTCTGACACTGGTTTTGATGTACCCTCGGCAGGACAGTCGGCATACTGGGCAGAGAAGGTATATGATGACTCTCAGGGTATTTCAAAAGTATGGCATTTAAAAGAAGGCACATTGGTTAAATAATGTGTATATAATTGAAATAATTTTCTAAAAATCTTAAAATTGTATTTCAGTGATCAACTTCTATGTCATCTCACTAAGTCAATAAAATACTCAAAAAGCACATTATATTTGGCTATTTTTTCTTGTGTTGAAATTATATTTTTTTTCTAAATAGCATATTTTGATTACAATTTGCCCTCTCCCTACACCACTGAGTTCTTCCCCTCTTCCCTTCCATGCAGATCTACAACCTTTCTGTTTCTCCTTAGAAAACAAACAGCCATGTATGGAATAATTATAAAATAAAATAAATAAGACAAATAAAACAAAACAAATCTGAATTTTACCAAACAAACCAGAAAAGGAACCAAAGAAAAAGTACAAGATAGATGAAGACACATGCATCAGCAAAAACACCTTGTATTTTAGTTACTTGTCTTTTTACTGTGAAAAAGTCATGTACTTACAGAAAATGTACATATGCGTAATTCAGAATTTTTGTTTTGATATTAGTAAGAGAGAAATATATCTATTCACATATCATAGTTAGATAAAGCATTTGTGTCATTTAATGAAAACATGAATTCCCGAGTAGTTTTCTGCTCTGCATCTGCTATCCAAGCAGTATTCTCTCTTGTGTTTGTAGCAAATGTATGGAAAATATACAAAGATGACTAATTTCCAAATCTCCAGATTTTATAGTTTTATACAAAACACAGAAATGTGGATTAATCCGATACAGGTCAATTTGTGTGACCTCACAGTAAAATCATGTCAGATTCAGCTTCTAGTGAGTTAACACAGTCTTGATATAGATCCTTTGAAGACTACATGTCATAATCACGTCCCCACATCAAACATTGTATTAAAGGTTACACAGTTGCATAATTATAGAACTAGGTTCAGCTAAGTAGCATTTAAAATGTTATAGGCAATAATACTTTACATAAATTATGTAGAGAATTTTAAGTGGCATGTGAATTTATTCCATTCTATAGGTAACAAGTCATGTAGTTTATCTTTCATGCTCCAGAACGACCAGATTTGTCAAAACAACTTTGTTTTCATTTAATAAAAATATGTACCATTAACCAGCACTCTCTAAGTGTCAAACAAACAAAAATTGATTGAAAAAGCCAATCTATCTTTAAATAAATATTTGTACAGTTAAATACATGTGATTTATTTTTATTATAAGACATACAGTAGGAATAATGCTCTTAGTTTGTATCTATTGGTCAAATAAAAATTTAATAAAATATATGTTGGCTTTGTCTTGTGATCTTTCTACACTGAGATGCTCTGTGCACTGCCACAGGACATAACAAAGCTAGATTTTACAAGAACAAATACTTAAACATGAGTTTATTAGCAAGACAGTCATTTCAATAACAGCTATGAGGTATATGTTTTAGTTATTTTGATATCTAAACAGTGTAAACCGCACTTTTGTTATAATGAACCCAGGGAAGAAAATGCATTAAATAAAGAGCAATGATCTTTAGATGTGTCTCATAAGGAGGAGTCTGTACCCAAAGTTCATATACGGAAATGTTTCCACATTTTTGTCATCAGGGTTCATGCTTGTAGTTCTGATCTTCACTTGGCATATATTCTTGTACATTAAGGTTGGAAAACTGAAATAGAAGTCTTAATCACAATGTTAAAGTCCATATGAGCTATTGCATCCCAGTGATAATTTAGTGTGCTTAATATATGCATTTATGTTAGGAATTCCATATTGCTATAATTACAACATCCACCTTTACCTCTGGCTATCTAGCTGTTTTCACAGAATATAAGCACCTATCGATATTCACTTGTAATTATAAAGTAACTAAAAGTTATGTAGAATTACTATGTCATTAATATGACATAAATTTTCTTTTTTATTACTGTACTCACATGTGATTTTCTCTAGGACGTTGCACATTTTCAAAAGCATTTCCACAAAAAAATTCTAAGTAATGATGTGTTTACTTACTTTGAGTATTTGAGATAGGGACTCATTCTGTAGGACAGGCTAGGCCTTAAATACACAATGATACCACCTCAGCCAGTAAGTGCTAGAGTCACAAGTGTGAGTCATGATGCGCAGATTAGATATGTGGTTAGACAGCAATTATATTTACCTTCATGGTAAATTTTGACATCTGTATAGAATTTTTAAAAAATAATCCAGCATTTCTACCTCTATACCTTTTAGTATTTGTTCTGTTTTTTAAAGATGATTAAAAATTTCTACTACTAACAATGTAGTCAATAAAACATTGTAAATTACTATAGATACATAATACATACTATATCCACACTGTGCATCTACCTGGTCTTTGCTAACCCTAAGAACAAAAGCTCACAGTGAGATATCTTCTACTTCAAGGTTAAATTCCATAGTGCTAGAAATATAATGAAATTCATAGTATTTGCAGTTAGACTCTGATATTTGATAATTTTCCAAGTTAATAAAGCAAGAAACCATAGCTATTAAGTTGATTTACATTAGTACGTATTTATTATCAAAGACTATATTTCCTTATTTAATCCTAATTTATTTAATATCGTGCTTCAAAATATATAAAGAAATACATATGGGCTTAATCTTTAATGAAATGTTTTCATACTGTATAAAGAATTGGGAACTTCTTTGCTCACTGAGAATATATACATAATTTCCAAGCAAAGAACCTCAGGAAGGTATATTTGATTTTGTAGTCTCTCTTTTTTTAAAAAAATTTAATTGTTGGATTATCCTGACACTTTTAGCAAAATAAACTGAACTGTATGCAAGTCAATATTTCCTTAATTCATATATTAAAAATGATGGCATGTAAACATTATTACTGTTCACAGTATGTCATGACTTTGGTACAAGTAAAAGTCTCATGCAATTGAATATATCTACAGTTCAAACTTAATCCTTTAAGATCTGGTGTTTCGTGACATCTTTGAGGATCAGAACTCTTTATTTTATTTTTCTTCTTTCTTGACCTTAGAGAATGCAAATTACTGTTGTAATGGATTAATTTCCTTTTCTACCAGAATAATATACTTGAGACTTTCTCCAACCTTGAAACATGCTGAGTATTAAACAATATAATCCTTCTTGTTTTTCCTCAAAGGAATTAATTGCAGGTTAAATCTCCACTCTTTTCATCATTTACAAAGCAAATAGCATTGTGAATACTGTTATTTCTACTATAAGTGAATAGTTAGGCTGGAATTCTGTGTCATATATCTTTCACTTAATAAAAATTTAATCATTTCTTACCTGAAACCAGATCACATATATCTTGAAGAACAATGTTCTGAAAGAACACAAAAAAATTCTGAACAATATAGCTCTGAAAAATGGAACATGAATGCTTTTATGAATATGGGTATGATTCAAATAGACAAGTGAGATAAATCTACATGAATATTGCATCTGGTTCTTTGAGTGGCTTATAATTTTGAAACTGTCATATGTCAGCAAATATAAAGCACTGCCAAAAAAATCAAAACAGAAGTGTATCTTTGCTTCGTGCAGTTGCATCTAGTTCACATATGATACTCACGACTATATATTTTCTGGTTATTATTTCTTTTTCTTTTGTTGAAAATGGATTTTTTTTCTCACATAATATACCCTGCTTCTGGTTTCTCCTCCCTCTACTATTACTTGTTCCTCCCCACCTCCCATTCCACTTGGACCCACACCCTTTCTGTTTGTCATTAGAAAACAAACAGGCTTCTAAGGGCTAATACTAAAATAAAATGTAAGATAAAACAGGAATCATACTATCAAAGTAGGATTAAAGCTAACTAAGAGAAGGAGTCTGAGAGAAGCATACGACTCAAAAAATGCACTTATTTGCACATTCAGGAATCTCACCAAAACACTGAGCTGAAAGCCATAGTATATACATGCAGAGGTCCTGCGCATGCCGCCCAATCTGTGAGTGCGTATGAGCTTTGCTCATGTTAGTTGAGAGGGTCTTATCATCTCGATCATATTCATCCCCTCTGGCTCTTTCCTCCTCTTCCCCAGATTTGATGGAAAGCTGAGTGCTCCAAAGCAGGTTTAAACAGCAAATTATTTTTACTCATATAAATAGTTTATCTAAACTCTTTCCCAAGAGAAGCAAAGTAAGCATTAAAAAAAATTTAGAATATATTAATGTATATTTTGAGGGAATATATATGGCCAAATTGCTTTATATTAATTAGTGTTGCTATAAAGCTTAGTAATGGGTAGCCATAAACCAACTCATGGATAATTTACTCTTCTGCCAGAATAATGTACTTGAAATTGTTTATGATCAATGGTCATGATAAAAACCTAATATGTCCTCATTTTCTAAAAGTGCAAGAAACAGTATGTTTAAACATGACAGCTGCTGCACTATGGAGGAAAATCTTGTCACTATTTTTTTCTTCAAAAGTCAAAATCAGTAAGAAAGCCATCATCTGAAGAGGCAATACATATTATGTGAAGCTCCTACCAAGGCTTAAAGAAAGAACGAAGAAGTGATGGGTTGGTATAGTAGGAAGTTTATGCTTCAGACGTTGC
The DNA here is from genome assembly GCF_903995435.1 of Acomys russatus. Classification (NCBI taxonomy): domain Eukaryota; kingdom Metazoa; phylum Chordata; class Mammalia; order Rodentia; family Muridae; genus Acomys; species Acomys russatus. Next base: position 41,896,578 of record NC_067144.1, on the reverse strand, counting down.
ATTATGCTGGGAAATTGCTCGTGAGTCTTAGGAAATGGCCCACAGGTTTGTTTCTCTTTGTCCGTTTCTTCATTTTCTTTACGTTAGAATCATTCCCTTCTAATACGATTTTAATCATAGCTTCTTACTGTTTCATTGTCTATAACGAATTGTTTCAAATTTAAGATTCAAATAAAACATAAAAACTTGAGTTTAAATGTTGATTTATAAACTTAATGCTGGAATCACGTTAATTATTTTCCACTGAGAATATGTTTAAAAGAATTTTTATTCATAATCAAACCACCAGCGTAATTTCTAAGCACTCCAAAAACATTACCTAGACAGAATGTCTTGTGCTGCACTCGTGCAGATTTTTATTTCACACCCGAGTTAGTAACAAATTGAATTTACAAGTGTCTATGTCATTAGTCAATATCAGTAACACCGGTGAAAGTGAGTAACAAAATGAGTTTTCACTACTGTAAACACTAATATACTCTCTCTTTGTAGATGTGATTTGCATACATTCAAATTGGCGTGGACATCTTTGAAAAGGAGCTGTGTATGAATTCATATCGCGTGTGGAAGTAGCCACCAATCAGAAAGCGTCATCACACTCTGGATACTATTTGCATGTTACATTTTCCAGTGGATTCTGGGCATCCCTTACTCCTCTCTTTTTCACTCTGATTGAGACTGTAAGGCAGACACTGAAATCCTTTAACTGGGATGCAAGCCACAGACAGCACTAAGCAGCATCTAGAGGCGTGGAAAGCCCTGCTTTGGTTTCCAGAATTCCTGGTAAAACATTGACCCTTTGGTCCTAGACCTACCCCTTTTAAGGTACCTGACACAACGACTCCAGATCTGAACCCTCCACCCACTTAAACATATCCTCTCTATGCTTTATAAATCCCCTTCACTTTTCTCCAGTGTCATCAAAAAAAAAAAAAAAAATCTTCAAATATCCCTTTCCTAGTGTTTCTGGAGATGGATTTTTTTTTAACTCACGTGAGCCTGATAATTGGCGCCCCTTCAATAAAGAAAATGACATTAACGAATGCATTACAGAAAATCCAACAGCATTGCTAAGATCTCCACAGTGTGTCTTAACAAACACTGTAAGGTTAGCCTGAAAGCATCCTTCTGCTGAGGTTTAGCCAGCTCTTCCACCTGCAAACAGTGGAGGAATTTTTGTTGTCTACTAACCCCCTCTAGCGCCGAATTGGCTGTACCCGAGCCACTGTTGCTGCCAGACGGGAGATCGCAGGGCTCTGCCGAGCTCAGCAGCGCTCTAGGGCCCTGCCCTCTGCTCACCCGTCTCGGCAGGCTTCGGGGCGACAGCTTGGAGACTGCAGGTGGCAACATCCCATCCCATCATCTAGTCCTGTGCCTCCGCCCTGGGCGAGGTCCCACCAAGTAAGTGGCCTTTGGTCCGGCTTAGGAGCTCCCGGACCTGGGAGGCAGAAGGTGTTGAGGAGGGGAATCTCGAGCTAGGAGAGCGCACAAGCAGCTGCGCGCAGCCCTGGACTTGGCCTCACAGCGCTCAGTTCTTTGGGCTGCTCTGAGTGTCTGGCCGAACACAGCCGCCTAACAGCGGGCTATCTAGGCCCTCGGAAGCCCGGCACCAAAGCTGCTATGATTATGCTGGTGACCTCTGTGGCGAAGTCAACACTTTATGCCGTCCCGAAGACCTAGGAGAGCCAAGGCGCCTGGTAGCAGTAGACTTCCAGCTTGCAGTGACTCTTCACTGTCGCTTCTTCTCTCCCTGTGCTTTCCAAGGACTCAGAACAGGAGAGGTGGCCGCAAAGCTAGCTGCTTCGCTCTGGTGTCCAAGTTTGAGAGGCTGGCACCCAGACACGTCAGGGTTGACCACTACCTTCGTCAAGCTGTGCCCCGGGGCCAGGAGCACTGACCTGCAACCCTCACCCCTTCCGGTGGCAGAAATGTGTCAAAGGGAGAGGTGGTGCCCAGAGCTGACAGTCCATCGTTACATGAGGAAGGAGTGATGCAAGTGCTTGGGGAACTAAGGTAGCTTCAGTGATAATCAGTAAGCAGCCTCTACGGCCGGGGGGCGGCGCAGATGCCGCCAAGTCCTTGGTGTCCAAGACGCGACCATCAGCCCAGGCCATTCAGTCAAGAGGCTGAGGGCTCAGTCTGCTGCTCCCTGGGACTACTTGAGATCCCGCTGAGCCTCTTTCGCCGGGTTCCCCACACACCACCCACAGGAAAGTTCTGGTTGTCCAGCCTACCCTTGATATCTGCTGTGCCTCCTTGGCTCTGGGCTCTGCAAGTGTCTACTTGGATCCAGAGAGGGTCTTGGGTCCCCAGAACTGCACCTTCCTTAGCCGCCTGGCCATTCCTACCCACCCCCAGTACCCTCCTCAAGGCGCCCTCCCCGGTCTTCCACCCCCTCCCCCAAACTACAGCCTCAGCTCGCTCTTGCGCGCGCGCTCTCCTGGGCCCAAGTGAATAGTCCTCGCTCGAGCGGGACACGGTGGTGGATGCAATTCCCCTCGCCTCCAGCCGCCAGGAGCTCCCCGGCGGCACAGGCAGCATCCTCCTCCGAAGCAGCTGCTTCTGCACCTGGGCAGCCTGGACCCTCGTGCCCTGCTCACGGGGCCTCGCGCGGGGGGCGCCCCGGGACTTCCCCTGCGGGCCGGGTGGAGGAGGAAGAGGAGGAGGAAGAAGAAGAGAGCTTGGACCAGGACCCTGACCCAAGGAGGAACACCTGGCTGCGCTGCTGCCACTTCATTTTAAGGGGGAGGAGGAGAGAGTCAGCAAGAGCCATGGGGGGCTGCGAAGTCCGGGAATTTCTTTTGCAATTTGGTTTCTTCTTGCCTCTGCTGACAGCTTGGACCGGCGACTGCAGTCACGTCTCCAACCAAGGTAAGACAAACAGAAATGCTGGAGGAGGAGGAGGGTGCCTTGAGTATACTTGTCCACTACAGCAGGTAACTTTGTCCCTGGGTCAGCTTCTCTGGACTTGCCACACTAGGAGGTCTAGGATGTTTCCTAAACAGAGTCCTGATTACAGCAGCTGGGGCGAGCGGCCTCTGATACCTTCTGTCTCTACAATTCTTTCTAATGCATGAGCTTCTTCAGCACGTGGGTTCCTTCGTGGCAGTTGCCTGATTGCTCTCAGTTGCGCAGTCTCCACTGGAGGTCAAGCTTCGTGGCACAGACGAAGCTGCTATTTGGAGATCTTTCATTAAAAACACGGCAACGCGTGGATTGTTCTCCAGAGCAGATTAGAAGAAAGGTCATGACCCCCGTGGTACTCTGTACACCTGTAACCAATGATCAGCCTGTTTTTCTCCAGTAACTCTGGGTCCACCTTACCCAATATTAGTTCCTGAACGCCACCATTCACTTCTTCAAATTATTCTTAGAACAGATGCTCATGTATCTGTGTTGCTGTCTCTGTTTCTTGAAAGAACTAGGCAGACGAGTGTTAAATCTGAAATTCCCGGTTATGAATAACCTATTCATAAAGTCTAGTTGCTGTCGGTTTACCAGTGGGTAGTGGAAGGGTGAAGATGAATAATGTGTGAGAAAAATGATGATAAACATATGAAATATTTGAGAATTTTTGTTCCTTCTACTCAGTCTTCCATGAAATCTCTCTCTTTGGATTCGTGGCAAGGTTGTTTAAATATATAGGAAAATATAACCTGCATGTTCTATGTTGACTTTACACTAAGTATCAAACAGCCATAAAAGTTTTCCAGCAGGCACCTGGCTGGATGCTCTCACTGATACGGTGAGGATCGCCAATATGTCACCTGTTAGCAGAGACTCTCTAGGCAGACTTCAAATTTAATACAGTTGTGCTCAATTATGCTTCCCATTTCACGTGTGCAGTGGTTCAGAGAACATTTTCAGGAAGAACAAATAGATTTCAATGAGAGTGCTTCATAGGTAGAGGTGGAGAGAGAAGGCAAGGCAAACAACGGAGCCTTCACTTTTGTCATAGTTGTGTCTGGCCGTATTATTTTATCTAGAAAGGAAATACTCGTTCAGAAACAGCATTCAGATGATCCTGTCTATAAATAACACTACTGATATGCTTTCCTTATTATTTTTATCCGACAAAATGCAATCACAAGTATTTATTATTTGGAGAACATGTATCATCCCCGTGACTTTGATATGTCACATAAGTGGCAGCTATAATCCCATACTCTTCCACAGAGGTATGTCTTCAGACTGCTTCCCTCGTTTGTATTATTGGTATCAAGTACCCAGAAGCAGTTTGTGAAAATACAAAGACTGTTGAAAATAACGTGGAAGTATTTGCTTGCCTTTTCTTTGGAAGGAAAACAATTATTAAGAAACAAGAAAATCAGAAATGCATTTAATACTGATCCTATCGTCTTGTGAAATTAAAAGTATGTGTATTGTTTGAGATTTAAGTTTACTGCAAAGTTTGAAGTGGTTCCAGTCTTAATTTCCCTGAATAGTTAATATCTGTAGTACCTATGGCACCAAACCCAGGCCCTGGCTTTATTCAGACCAATAAAACACGCATGAACATCCGCCAAACTAAAGTGCCAGTCTCCTGAAGTATGCCATGTTAGCCTGTAACCTTACAGATATTTATGTCAAATGCAAGGGCCTAGTGGTGGTGTTCCTTAACCTCCCACAGTAATTCTTTTCTTCTTTCTCTTAATGAATCCTTCATTTTTAAAAATGATATGTTTTTAACCTAACGTAGATAGGAACCATCTGCACCTAATGTTTGTTTCAATTAGCTTAAATTAGTGGTTGGGAGTATTTTTCAGCTATCCCATCAATTAAAAAATGGCCGTTCATTAAAAATCACCAAGTAAAGCTTTTAATTTAAATTTGTATGAATATACTAAAAATAAAAGTAAAAACTTACTTGTACCCAGATACAGTTGGATACAATTGTATTTGTTCTGCAATACAAAGTTACAAAATATTATCAATTTTTCATCAGTAATAAAACATTTTTGTAATATTGTGATGATTAGTGAGTTTGCCTAGCAAACTTAGAAAATATTCAAATTTTAAAATAATCATACAAATGAATAATAAAATATCACCCTCCTATATTACTCTTCTGTGTATTTTAGAGAAAGTTTCTTAACTTATAATTTTATAAAGAGACAGCAAATTGGACATTAGTGCTTGTCTGGCCAAAAAAATGGAATGTTACAGAATTATATGAACAACATAGAATTAAGGCTTGCCTTTCATTGTAATATATATCATATATGTGATTAGTACTTAATTTTTGGAAACTATTATTTATATTGCTCATACTTCTATTAATATTTTATTTTTGAAGCCTTTCCTTTTATAGAGAATAAATTTCATTTTCTATAACCTTCCTTCTTGATTAAGGACATTCACAAAATGAAATGTCATTGCTGTGTGTCTATTTTTACCAAATGATTATATATAATATCCTTCATGGCTGAATAGATTGGATTCACCCACTGACCTTCTACCCCATCCCCAATCTTCCATACAAAGGCAGGGTCAAACAATGATGCTGACAAGAAGTGAACTACCTCCCTCTTAAGATCGACCTAAGAGGAACTTCACTATAGAGATGGCTTCTTGCCTTTGAACTGGCTGTAAAGCTCTGTTCTGTAAAGACAAAATAAATCAGATTGACTCTTTCTTTCTATTATCCTATGTTCTTTGAATCAATATGAAAGTAATGGTCCTTCCCACATCACTTCATTTGATTAAGCAGAAACATGATTTGTATTAGACTGTCTCTCATAAGCATCATTTTACCTTTTATTTAAAAATCACAGTAATATTGAGGTACTTGTAGATTTTATTTAAAGTTATATTTGAATATCTGAAAATATATAACCTTGAACCTCCTTACTAGTGATTTTAAAACCAAATCTTGCTTCAAGTTGTAAGTTAACCAAGGGTATCAATTACAGTGGTTACTGGCCATCAGGGGTCTATTGATCCAAAGATTACTCTCCTTTATCACACTATCATAGTCTGAATGAGTTGATGTATCTCTTGAGTGCTCATGTTTACCCAAAAATCAAATGCATGCAAAATAATTTACTATGTCAACTTGTTTGCCTAGATGATGCAGTGAATTTATTTTATTATCACTGTTGTGTGATATGGCTTGTTTCCAGACAATACTGGACAAATACACAAGTAAAGTAGCCATAGTACTAGTTGACTTTGTTAGTTTGTTGACTTGAAAAAAATTATAGCAAGAAATCTGAAGTTGTATGTGAATATAAGTGAGCATATTAAAACAGAAAATATCTGATTAAAAACAAATGGTCTATAATTAATTGCCTGGCCATAACCATCATTCATAAATTGTTAAAATGGAAGAAATACAAGAAATTAGTTAATATAAAACTTTGTTGAATTAGGGCAATTCGATAATTTACGGACCATCTTTGTAAAGGATCGTTCACTGTAGATACAAATGATTTTCACAGACAAACTTTTGATAGGTGTAAAGATGTTTGAAATTATTATCAAAAGCCTTGTTGGTAGGCATAAAAATGCATGCAACCTAGAATTTGATTTTATTATAAATAGAGAGTTCAAACTCTGCAGTCATTAGGGATAATATCCAATATAGAAAGATAATATATTATTTGATTTTTTACTAATTCCGGTGTGGTCATTTGATTCTATATATTCTTTGCTCTGGGTTACAAATAAACTATATCTGAAAACTTCTTATCATACAGAAGCTGGAACATTTTCATTAAATTATGCTCTTTAAACTGGAAGTAGCAAAGAAAAAGTATTAAAGCCTAATATAGTGTATTATATAAATAATTTTGTGTTGATTTTCGAAGATGTTAAAGAAGATAATGTGTGATTTTTGAGTCCCAGAAATCTTGTATTTGTCTACAAAACCATTCTATGTTGCACAATCTTTTGTAGTTGCCTACAAACTTGTTCTCTCTTCCACAATCCCACAACCACCTCCGTTTCCTTCTCCCATGGAAGTATTTCTGTTATATGTTGCCTTTCTTGACAAAAGTAAAAAGGAGGATTCTACTTAAAACCCAAGAACATCTCAACATTCATAGAATTCTCCTCCCTTTGGCTTAACATTTCATGGCAGTCTAAACATGATAGATATTAATAAGTGTAGTGAAGTAATGAAAATAATGCCCATACAAGGCTATTCCTGTAATTAAATAATATCACATTGATAAGTTATCTAAAATAATTGAATAAGCTTAACATATATATATATATATATATAATTTAAAATTTTGAAAATCTATCACTGTTATCACTACTTTATATTAAGAATTGATTTTAGAATGTAAAATTTAGTGGCTAAAGAGAGATTACTCAGGGATGGAGAATGCATGCTTAAGGGTGGTAGTAATTTGTAACTTCATATCCAAAGTAGTTATGCTTTTGGCAACCATAGCCATCTACACATGCACACGTGCACATATTCACACACCTATACACAATGAAAATAATCAACTAAAAAACTCCCCCCAAAGAATAAATTACTATATATAAAACAAAAAGTAATAAAATAAGACTGAAAAAATAGAATTTAGAGGATGAAAAAAACGTGGAGGGGAATGGACTAATTCTCTTCCCCTCATACAATTCAGCAGGAAAGAAAAAAAATCAGAAAAATAATTGGACAAAGCATCACAGTCGAAAGACTAAAGAGTCATAGGACAGTTGTGGTTGATTAAGTGAGACTCTTGAAAAGGGCCATGTTGAGGTGACCTGTAAGCCTCATTCTCAGGGAAGAGAAACAAGGACTTTGTTCAGAGCAGGGAGAAGTGTGTTAACCCTCCAGGCAAAGGGGTTGTAAAGAAGTGTTGTCCACATATATGAAGAACTGAGTCTACTGTGACTAGAGTTTACTGAGCAAAGAAAGGAATTGCAAAAAAGTTGGTTAAAAGATAACAGACAGACTTAATGGATGAAAAAAATGAGAGATAGCAAAAGTCAGGCTCTGATATTATGTCAGGGGAAATAGACGGTAAAGGGACTATAGTATATTACAAGGGCAAACAGATGGCTGGAGCCTTGCAGGAGCACAGTGCGAGTCTGGCTTTTCTGGAGAATGGCCGTGACAGCATGGCCTAGAGCAGTGGGAGTGAACACAGAAAGCAAATAGGTTTCGAAGAGTTAATTAATGGGAAGGCATTGTCCCTACAGAGAAACAAATATTCATATTCACAATCCTAATTGTATTTTTTTCTTTGAGAATCCAAATGACCTGTTGACTTATCCCCTGTTTGTTGCTCATCCTCCGGCAGGAGATCTAGGCACTGCTTGCTTCTGGATGAGAGCAGACAGACCTCAAGGTCAAAGGCCCCATTTCTCTCTCAAGGGCAGTTTTGAGCACTCAGGGTGAGGCCCGTGGGTACATTAGGCAAGGTTCTTGGTCTTAACTGGGGAAGTGGAAATTAAATTATCCTACCAACACCATTTGTTCAGACAATTTAATTTTCACCTCCCTGGTTAAGACCAGGAGTCATCCGTGGTTCTTCTTGGGTAGGTAGTTCATTGTATATATGTGTAGTAATATAAATGTACATGTAAAAATATTTAATAAAAAAATTCAAAGGCATTCAAAAAATTAAATCGTCCACTAGGCATTACATTTAACTCTTTTAGAATGAGCTTGCCAGTATCAGACAGCAGTGGAAACTCCGGTGTTCTAAAAGCCTGTTATGATACCAAAATGTTATAGCCCTTTGTCAAGCTGCTTTGCTAAGCCCGGGTGGTCAGCTTGGAGCTTCATTTGATGGAGTGGGCTTCAGCTGCTGCCAAGGCAGCTCACCACAGCTGCCTCACTGGGAGCCAAGCCACAGGTGTCCAGGCAGCCCTGTGGGTGGCTGCCTCACTGGCAGGCAAGCTTGGTGTTGATTCTCCAGAGAGGAGAGTAAATGGAGTCTCAGATGGTCATGGTGGAATAAATAGAGTCTCAGATGGTCTCAGTGGAGGAATGGCACAAGGATGTGTGTGTGTGTGAGAGAGAGAGAGAGAGAGAGAGAGAGAGAGAGAGAGAGAGAGAGAGAGAGAGAGAGAGAGAGAGAGATTATTTTGCGAATCAGAGACATTCATAAACCTTGGGCAGTAGGAAGGGTTTTGAGGGTGAATGTGTTTGATTAACTGGGGCACCTCATTTACATGCAATAGCATGGTGTCCTATCACAAGAAGAAGAGTACAGTACTTAATTATTGTATGGGTCGGGGTAGAACTTCTGGTATGCCTAAAGGTCACTTGCAGAAAGCTAAGATTGCCTTAGCATAGAGTGGAGTATTTCCGTGAATCCCAGGTGCTTGATGAAGAGGTCCTAAGAGGAAAGGGTCAGGTTTGTAATCCTCCCTGAGGGCTATGTGATGCTTCTTAGGGATCTGGGCCTCCCCACATCAGGTAAAGAGAGAACCCCACTAAGAAAGGGAGTCTGTCATTATAGACTGAGCTCAGAAACCAGACTTCAACATTAAAAAGCAAGGTTCCACACCTATAAAATGGCCGTGCTCTGTGGCTATTCATAACTGAAGGTTTAAGAGAAACTAACCAAAACAACAATAATAAAAATACATCACAAAAATATGTAGCTCATTTCCCACTTTTTTTTCAGTTCAAATTAACTAATATAAAAGAATAATCTATAAGTCTGAGCAGCACCTCTCTGCATATTCTATATTGGCTCCTGCCTCCAGGTTCCTGTCCTGACTTCCTTTAATGATGAAGAGTAGCATGGAACCGTAAAAAGAACAACCCCACCCCCAAGCAGAATAATTATAAAAATACATAATGGCATAAATATATGTGTTAATGGGCTTGGTGATGAGGCCTCCATATAAAGGTCTTTCTGTGCCACTCATTTGAAAGTGTTATTGAAACCTGGTACCACTTTGATTTGTCAAAACACTGTACATGGTGCTGACTCATGCTGCATCATCAAATGCAATGTGCTAATTCTATTCTTTCACCACAGCTTTCTGCCTGTAGCTGTTTTTTGTCAGAGAACTCAAGTAGGTAGGCAGAGGAGAACACACTTTGACAAGTCAGGGAACCAAGTGTCAGGGAATGGAAAACAACAGTTGAGTTGTTTTTAAATACATCCAAAACACCCATGTGTTTTGATGATACTCTTTACTTAAATAATATAAATTACATTATTTTAAATTTTAAATAAAAATAATTTATTTAATTAAAAATAAAAAATGATTTCTTTTTAATACTGTATATAAAAGAGATGAGATATTTTTAGCTATTTTCCATGAGTTTCCTCTCTGCGTTGAATGTAGATGAAGAACGACACATTTGTAACACAAAAGTTACAGGAACTTTTAAGCTCTGGAAAATAGAATTTAAAGATATACGATGTGTAAAACAGGTACAGAGGAAGACCCTTCAGTAAATTCTACATAATGTAAAACTTTCCTAAGCGGTTAAATACTTTCCACTGAGAGCTCCCTTCTAAAAGGTCATTGAAAAATTATTAAAAACACATTATAGTAAAATGGCCCATAGAATATAATTAAGAACAAAAAATAATACAGTGTCACAAAAATTCCTAACTTAAACAACACTTCCATATATTTGATAATTCATACCATGAACATTCTTCATGTAAGCATATATGAATATTTTAAATACATTCACAGGTAATAAATCTTTATAGAATGTGCAATAAAAATATGACTTCCTATTGAGTACAAAATTTTACTTTCCAAATATACATGTTCTAAAAATGACCATATGAAAAAATAAAAATAAATTAAAAATGCATATTAAAAAAATTAAAAATCAAGAAAAATTAACTTTAAAAAATTCACCATATTTCTTAAAGGATTGCTGTATGGTAGGCAGAATCTGGGACTTCCACATCAAGATGTCTGATCCAGCGCGAAACGTTCACCTTGTCTTTAATCTGGCAGTAAAAATAATTGTTTTCTCAATATTTGAATTGATAATCTAAGAACTAGTTTAAGGTCATGTTTGTAGTATGAACCACATGTTATGATATATATACACATAAATATATAAACATAAAAATAAACATTCTGTCCCTTTTTTTTTGAAATTGAACTTATTATTCTAGTGTAGTTAATGTCAAAGTTAGGTGACTAACTAATATAATAAACTCAATATATAAAGTTTTAGGGAGCTTATGACCTGGGACACTGTTGTGACGACAACCAAGCACAGGAAGTTCCCTGAAATCCTATTACAAAGGGTGTAATATTTCATTAGGCACACCTTATTTAATTAAAGAATCTTGCCAGTGTTTGCATAACATCTTTAACAGTAAAGGAGATTCTGTGATAAAAAGGAATAAACAGATGCTATAAACAGTTTGTAACCTGTATTTTAAATTGCTTCTTAAGATAGTCAATTCTTAATTTTATAGATATATAGATGCTTTACTTGATTATATAAAATATAAAAAATTCATTTAAAAGCTTACTGTATATAAGCAAATAAAAGATAAATGTATCACAAATTTATTGCTCTCTATAGACAGATACGGATATGAGCTTTTGATTAATGGATATTAAACTGATTTACTCTGGTGTGTTCATTTAAAAGGATATTTTATTTAAAACTGTAATTTATCTGGCAAACATCATTTTCTACTTTCAAATAGCAGTACACGTGTTTTGTTGTTGTTTGGTTGCTTGGGTTTGTTTTTGTTTTTGTTGTTGTGTTTTGGTTTTAGCATTGGAGAAAAAAATAGGATGAAAATGCAGGTTTTTAACTCATATCCTGAAAAATATATTTAGCTATTTTCTGAGTGTAGTGCTAAGATCCTTAGCTGCTGACCTATATGCTGACCTGCACTTGGTCAACATCCTTGCAAATAATTGCTATTTCTCATATTTTGTTAAAATATTTCAGGTGTTAATGTCACATATATGATACTTAGAGATATGAGATAATCTGGACATGGAAAATCAATGTTTGAGATATAAAATGACTTAATCTGTTATTGTGCTTTAGTACGATATTCATGGGTGTGATGAAAAGCGCTTTATATAAATATTCATAATTCATTTAACATACCCATTTTTAAATAACAATAGGTCAATTAGGTATTCTCTAGAGTGACTTGCTGCATTATCAAACTTGAATTTCATGGTATAGAAGCAATTGATACATGTCATCTATAATACCTAACGCATCTAGAATAAGAACACTTCCAATTCACATTTATAGGAACCTACCTGCCAATGGTAACCGTAACAATATTGTATGCAGTTAATAAAGTCCACTGCAATCTATCCAAGAATAAATGAAATGTATACTTCCATGTTGAATCATTTTTGATGAGACCTTGAGTTTTATTTTAATGTTACTGTGATAGTTTGATATTACTAATGACTATTTAAATTAAAACTATAATTAGAGACTTTAAGTATAAAAATGGTGTAGGAATTGATATCTCGCATAACTGAAATTGACTATTAGATATAATAAAACTAAAAAAAAAAAATCAGTAAACACAATGAAGGTAAAAAAAATAGAGATGTGAGAAAAGCTATACATGGCACCATATTTTCAGCTTTTAGTTAGTTAGTTTGCTGGTTTGTTTGTTTGGAGATCGCTCTCTTTGTAGGTCAGGCTCCTCTTAGACTCTTGGCATTTCTAAGTTAGCCTCTCAATATTGGAGTTACAGCAATGAATGACCTGCTCTGCCTCTTGGCACTGTGAAACCAGCCTGTTGGATAAGGATTCTCATTGGAGTGACATATGGTGCACAAAATACCATGACCTGTGACCCTTCATTTTTGACAATATAAAAGTTCCATTAATGACAATAACCTTAGTCAAAACTCATTATGGTAAATCCCTTTTATACTCTACTTCTTTGAAATTAAAGTGTACCTTGTGAAACATAGGTAAAAATTATTAGTCACCCTTAAGTGTGAGGATTTAAGGCTGAGCAAATTGTTAGATCTGATTGCACAACACACCCGATTGCAGCAGGTTCTACATGAAAATATGGCTATATGCACCAGTCTACTTGCTCCCTCATAAAATAAAGTCGTTGCTATCTGGCGAACGTTTTAAACACAAGAATATAGTAAAGGAGTGTAGAGCTTATTACTGCATGGTATGATTTGGCATTTTATTACCTTGCCTATTTTATATGTCCCACTTAATGAAGGGATAGTTATAAAGAGATCTTAATTTTTATTTAACAAACCCTAGACAGTTGGAGCTTCCCACTCTTAGTATAGCATATTACCTATATGATTTAAAAACAAGTAAAATTTAGAATGCTCCAATTTTATTGTGGTTTTAATGACTGTACTAGAACTACAGGTGCTCAGAGGACAGGAACTTATTGTCTTATAGTATTGCTCTATAATAATTTCATTTTATAGACTAGATGAAATGCAGCTTTTTCAGGTTATTAAAATAACACTTTGCTAGTTTGTTTAGTAAAAACTACAAGTGTAAGAGCCTTTGCAGCATTTTCTAGTTTATGACCAGAATTCTATTTATGAATACATTTTTTCCTGGAATTTTCAAGAATCCTTTTAGCCTAAATGGTGTATTTAAATTTAAGAGCTGAAGTATTAGTGCTTTAAAGTTTTAATAGACTTATTAAAATTAAACAATACTTTTTCTTTAAAATTGTTACCAAGACATATAATGTAGAACTTACTACTGCATGGTATGATTTGGCTTTTCATTAAAATTTTAAATCTGACTTCTCATAGCCTTTATATTTAATTCTAAGACTGACTACAGAGTACAAAACACATATTTCAAATTTTAGCAAATTACATGTACAGCAGGCTGTTGATTACTTATCTTTACCTGACTGCAAAGTTGGCAATATCTGAATGGTTATTCATGATACAAATTTTATTAATAAAATATCTCTTCAGTGCTGTGGAGATGCCTGCACGGACAAGTGCTTTCTGACCAAGTACGAAGACTTTCTGAGTTAGGACCCCAGAATCCATGTAAAATCTACACCCGGTGGTACATGCATCTGTAACTCCAGTACTAGGAACCAGAGATGGGTAGATCATGTGTCTCACCTGTCCTGTCGTGGTGGTGCTCCACATTTCATTGCTGATCCTGTCTCTCTTGACAAAAGGAAAAAAAAAAAAAAAAAAAGGAAGGAAGAAATGGAGAAAGGGAGGGAGGAGAGGGAAGGGAGGAAAGAAAAGAACAATGGTAAAGAGAAACAGAGGAAGTGATCTCGGCATCAACAGGCCTGCAGGATCTTTGTACACACATACACACACACATGCACACGCGTGCACACACACACATTTTAAAAAAACATCTCTTCAAGCAAGGGATGTTTGTTTAAATGTGTAAGCCCAGCAATTGAGAGGCAGGAGGTTTGGTTACGGAGTGAGGTCCTGCCTCCAAACAAACAAGCACCCAAGGAAATACTTCTTCAATGTCTTCTCTCCTGGTTTCATTACTTATTTTGCTGCTTTATGATAACTTTCTTTTTCTTAACTTTATTAAGCATTTGGTTTTAGCAATGTTTTTGTAGGGTGGATTTGCAGGTATTTTTAAATTATTTTTTAGAAGTTAATGTGTCATTTGATAGATTCTGTATTTTGCATTTGAAAAAATTATGCCTTTAGAAGCATGTAGAAGTAGAAACAGCTGCCAGAACTTGTTTTTTTTTTTTTTTTTTTTTTGAACAGAAGTCAATTGCAGATCACCCATGATTAGCTGCTGACATTTAGATTTGTACATTTAGAATGTCAAAAAGTACCAAAAACTCCATCTAGCGTCTATATTACAATGATATGCCCAAGGTTCAAATCCAAATTTACACTATCTTCCCTTTTGTCCATAAAATTAATATAATTTTTCTAAAATAATAAAAAATTGCTACAGATATTTTCATATACGTAGTAGAAATTAAATAATTAATTGTAAAACAATATGCATTGATATTACTATGATTTGATGAACTAACAATTAAATTGTATAACTTACTTACATTAAATACCCTGCAATAGCACTTTCAAAGTATTAGACGTAAACCTTGTATTATAATTGAGTTGTATGGGTACAATATTACATATTAGAATACAAATATATATGAGAAGAGTGAAGAATAATCTGAAATTTGAATTCTATACCAATGTATCTAAAGTTAAATTCATTTTGCCTCTATATACAAAATTCTATTCTAGTGAATTAAAAATAATCTTGTGAGTGACAATGGAGGCCTTAAGTTGAGGGCAAGCTTCACTACTCTTCTTTTCTATACCTGTTCCTCAGGCAGGTAGCCATTCTTATTCCCTGGGCTATTAGTTAAGTGGCTTTAAATTGTAAGGAAGTAACCACTCTTAAGAATAAAATCCGTTAGCTGTCACTGACCTCTCACCACAGGGTTGACATTGACACATGAGCTACAGATATTTGGTGATTGGCAAATGGGCATTTCAATTTTTCATTCACAACTGAGCAATGTATACATGAGTATTCACCACATATCTCAGTAGAAAATAAGTGTTGAAAAACGTAAAAAAATTGGTTTAAACAACTATTGGTAATCAGATAATAATGTAAAAATAAAATAATCAACAACCAATTGAAATGCTTGGAATTAATGTGATACATATACCAAGTATATTAAGAATTGGAATCTAAAATTAGAAAGTTTATAATCATTCCAATTTTAGAATTCACAGAGATAAATTATATAAAGTCAAATTATATAAAGTACACCTTTTTGCTTTGTACTAGAACATTTTAAAGAGACAATGAGCACAAATTCAGCAAATAACATTAAAAAAAAGAGAGTTCGACAACAGGCCAATCAATGTCAAATATAGAGAACAGGAAACAGGCTATTTGTCCTCAGTTTTATGGCTATATTTAGGTTTCCTGGGCTCTTCTGCTACATGAAGGCTAGAACTCCTAAGTGTCCTTGGTGCATCTGAAAGATGGGGTCTGTGTCACAGGGAATGCTGTTCCTGTAGTAGTCACAATAATAAACAAAAAGCATTTAAACTAAAAATGTCAAAGCTCTGAAAATTCTTCCACTCAAAAAAGTCCGGTTATATAAACAAATATAGAAGCATGTATATTCACCATGTGGTGCTGCTTGCTGTAGGTAGTTTATTGTATATATGTGTAATAATATAAATGTATGTGAAAAATACTTAATAATAAAAATTTGGAAAAAGGAGGAGGAGGAGGAGGAGGAGGAGGAGGAGGAGGAGGAGGAGGAGGAGAAGAAGAAGAAGAAGAAGAAGAAGAAGAAGAAGAAGAAGAAGAAGAAGAAGAAGAAGAAGAAGAAGAAGAGGAAGAAGAAGAAAGGTGGGCTTAAGCCCAACTGAAATGTTCAGTACAAAGAACATGGCTGGCACTAGACCAATTGTATGTAGCTTTGCTGTAAGAATGCTCTGTTTTAAAGCCCCCTCCACATGTATAGAATCTCCTAATGCTTTCCAGCTCTGAGAAAGCTGTTGTTGCAGGGGGAGCTTTGGAAAAACTGAATAGGGATTTAGGATTACATTCCATACACAAGTAAAATCTTTTTTCTCGACATAATTCCTCAACACACTATATACAGGAGTACATTACGGTTCTACAGAGTGATCTATATTTGTCTTGTTGGTGGCAGTTAATTTTCCAAGGTCTTTCTTTCTCATGCAGCATATTGGACCCAAAGCCTCTCTTTTGCGTACTTAAATCACTAAGCTACACTGTGGTGCATTTTTCTGAGATGTTTAATGTGTAGTAATCTCTTCCTATCATTGTAGTTCATTTTCTCCATATATTATGCTTTTAGGTTAATATATTATGCCTCAGAGTATCCCCTGGTACCAAGTATTTCTTTGGAAGTTGTATTCTAGAAAACAATTAAGCAGAATGTTGAAAAATATCCATATAGTTGAATTTATTTCTTCCCACTTTTATGAATTTAGTTTTTTAAATGACAAGAAAAGACAGAAGATTTATTTGCTTGTAAATAAGCATTTTAGATTGCAGCCTTACTCATGGAATGAAAAATTTATAATCAAATTAAATAATCCCAAATAGAAGAATCTTCTGAAAGAAGACTTCATTTGTCTGAAATTTTTTCTTGAATGAAACCTTTTACTTCAATAAGAGTGACCAAGTTTTCTTTGTAAAGGATTATGGGAGATGGCAGGAAAACAACGAAAGGGGCATATAGGAGAAAGAGTCTAATGGAGACTAGGCACAGTGACAATATTAAAAGGATGGTTAGGATTGACCTATTTGAAGTGTGTATTTTTGAGGGGGGGCTCCTGTAATTTTATCTCCTGCCCCCACCATCTTAATCTTGGAAATCTCATCAATCTGTTACCCTCAGATAACCTCTTTCTCCAAAAAGGTACCTAAGTACATCAGAGCTATAGCTCTGTGGAATTCTTAAAGACTAGGCTTTGTCTGGCTTAGGAATTCAGAACAGCTGCTGGGTCAGAATTTTGGATTCATCTGGTCCTGTGTTCTTAATTCTTCTCCAAAATGAAGCATGCATTTACCTAATGTGACAACAACCTCCCAGGAAATTTACAGAGGTCAGAGAAATTGGGTCAGAGAACAGATCTCTATACAATCTCATTAGCAAGCTCTGCATATTGATTATACTTATCATTTATACTTGGGGGTTAAAAGTGATCAGATCTCAGGCTACATTTATGGTGTTGTAGGAGAGGGCACACGTGGCATCCTGACCAATCACCACAACTCTCCTGCAGGCTTGACAGTGTCATTTCTCAAGAATATTTAGCAAATTTTATTAAATTTGGGATCTTTTTGTTTTTTAATTGTTGTGGATTAAGGGAATATAGATTTTATATGTGGAAAACACATATTATAGTGAAAAGAGGGTGTGATTATATATTGCAATGTCACTTGACAGATGAGGTAAATATAGTGCAAAAAATACATAAACACATGAAATCATAATGTCATCATCAATTAGGATTTGAACCCCCTGCCAGTTCAGTTCTAATTAAATATCTGTGTTCAAAACTTTGTGTGATGCTTCTACGCAGAACAAGGTAGCTTGAGTAACTGGGGGAATGTGTTCTTCCTATATAGCCAGCCGGAAATAGATATGGTCCTTGGTTGCAGTTCTGCAATTTGGAACTACTTATAATTTTAAGCATTTTCTATTCAATAACCAAAGAGATTTTCTTCTCAAAACTGTATGTATAGGGGCTGAGAATGTGATCAGTTGTTGCTTGAAGCATGCACAAGTATCAGGACGTGTGTTTGAATCACCAGAGCCAATGTAAAAAGCTAGGTGTGGAGTCATGTATCTGTAACCGCAGTGCTGACACAAGAGAGTTCTAGCTGGTCATTGGCAAGACAACTCTAGCAGAATCATCAGGCTCCGTGTTCAGCAGAAAGACCAAAATGGTAACAACAGCAACAATAATAATAATAATAATGTAAAGAGTAATTGAAAAGAGACAGCATAGAGATCCTGGCCTCCACATGCATACAAATGTGTAAGAACACACACATGAAAACACGCTAAACCTGTGCATCAAACAAATCACTGCAATATATGAAAAGCCTTCCAAACTCATGTAGCTAGAAGTACTATCTAATCCTTGTCACCTTGTTTCTGACAACATTCTGATTTGAGGACCTAAATCTTTATTGATCACTTAGTATCCCATAGAGGTAGTGGGACCAATGTTGAAGCAATGTTTTTGTTTTGTTTTGGTGTTTAAGTTAATGATTTCCCCATATAATATAAACGTAGTTTATACATGGATATTGTAGTCCCTAGAACCTCGCCGGTGGTTGTGTATTGTCCTCTATTACTGCCTACCTAGATGTGTATACCTGTAGAGAGGGGAGAGTGAGGGGAAGAGAGAGATGAGAGTGGGAGGGGCCCAGCACAGGATGGATTCCTTCTTCTACAGTTCTCCTACTAGACCACAGAGATTCTCATAAGCACTTCATGTTAATAGTGTCGTGAAAAAGAGTATAACTTTAAGACTGCACAGTTCACTTTTTCTAATGGATTTTAGTTTTTTTTTAATATTAAAATTCCCAAATATAACCTGATTAAGGCTGCCATGATGGGAAAATCAGTTGTAATTTAAGCTCAAACAATAAGTAGTGTCTGTTGCCTGGGCTTACAGAGGGACAGTCACTGAAAACACAACCACTGGCTTTTTTTTTTCCTCATCGAGGTCTCCTTACATGCATATGTGAAAATCCATCAGTGATGGAGGGTTTGGAAAAGTATGAAAAGTAAATAAAAAGCTAAATTCTTTCTGACAGTATATATCAATTTTATTCCACTAATTTATCTTGTATTAAGTAAGACAAAATTTAAGCAAGATAAAAAGATTCTGAACTTATTTTGCAAATGCACTTTTCATCAATAATAATTTACTTGACAGTTAATCAAACAAATTAGTAACCAAATTGGAAAAAGGAAAGTACTTTTAAGTATTATATGAGAAAGAAAATTTTATACAATGGCTAGAATTTAAAACTACAAAGAAATTTAAGTATTTTAAGGGCTTATTGTTAATTCTATCAGTACTTAAAAACTATTTAAAAACCCATACACTTATAAATAATGGGGTCTTAAAGGAAGCAAAATTATTTGGAAATTTTTTTAATAAAAATTAGTTCTCCTGAATTATACAAATTAGTGTTTTTAAATTAGCCAGATTTAGTGGTTATAATTTTAAGCTATATAGTCCCTTTTATATCATTTCACTTGTGGATCCTATTATATTTTATAATAGAAAGGCTAATTAGTAAATATAATTTCCTCTGTTGGTCATATTTACAATATTTGCCTGATAGATTAAAACTGTTAAGTACTAGGTAGGAGATCTTGATTAAAAAGACAATGATAAAAAATACTCAATGAAAGTAATATACTTGACTTCTTCACTGGCACTCTCCTTTCTTCTTGGTGTACTTATTTTAACTCTTTCAATTTGTACTTATCACAGTAACTAATATATATATATATATATATATATATATATATATATATGTAATACTTTAATTATTATAGGATGTGTTTTAATGACAAATTTATGAAGCAAATTCCAAATAATTGGATTGAGCACATCTCTGATACTACTTAGAACATTTAATTTTAATAAATATACGGGTGTCTGCAACAGACCTTCTACGTATGTGTTGTAGCTATTACCTTGGTGTTTTTGACAGACTCCTAATACAGCAAATGTGTCTGTGATTCATTTGATTGCTCTTGGGACTCTTTTCCTCTTGTTGAGTTGCCTTGACCAACCTCTGTGTCAGGGCTTTTGCCTTGTCTTATTGTATTTTGTTTTGTCATATTTGGTGCTTGTCTCTTGGAGGCCTTCTCTTTTCCGAAGGGAGACATTTTGTAATAGGAAGGATGTAGGGTAGGGAAGAGGTGGTGAGAGAGCTGGAAGGAGTGGAGGGAGGGGAAACAGTGATCGGGATGTATTGTATTAAAGAAGAATCTATCTCCAATGAAACAAACAAACAAACAAACATGCTACACCAATTAAGTGTTGATAGCTTAAAAAATTCTAACTTGAGTACTTGATCACTAAACATTCTAATTATCTGCAAGCAACATGAATGAAGTTATCTAATGTAGGCAGAAATGAAAATTGATGGTAAGGTATTATACACCATAGAATCAAAGGTTGGGGACAATAATAGATGATGTGTTCCAGGTATCAGGAGTTTATTAGTGTCACTGGTTTGAATTGGTTCTAACTATTCTTTATATTTCTATACTAAGATTTTTCAGTCCTATAGGGCAATATCTGCTTGACCTTCCTAGGTCATGATCTCCAGAGTAAAAAGTATATAGTCCCTGATTAATGACCTGACCAGGACTAGACAGAATGCAATACAATAACTCTTTAAAATCTTTTGCTAGTAAAATATCACAAGTGGAATAAATAATGGATGGCCCATACCATATATATTTTTTTTCTATTTCACCATAGGAAAGTTAAGAATCATTTTGTTCTTTCCCTTAATAGAAAATCAGCAATATAGAAGATATATTCTAAGAGAATCATGAAGCCAACTCCCTATGTCTTCCAGTACAGTGCTGGAGAATCCTTTGTTATCATAAAACTCTTATTTTGCAGTATACAACATAAGAGAAGATAGCTGGACTTATGACCACACTTTCCAAGAACTCTGACTTTGAGCAAATATGTTTTGCTATGTCAAAGCTATCGATGCATTCAGATTAGGAATACCATTCTAGTAATTGTCATTTGCTTGTTTAAGAGGAAACACTATCATTTATTTATTTATGTATTGTCTGAGTGTATGTGTGTATGGAGAGAGAGAGAGAGAGAGAGAGAGAGAGAGAGAGAGAGAGAGAGAGAGAGAGAGAGAGAGAGAGAGAGATGAGAGGAACAATTTGATTTGCAGTACCCACTTTCTACCATGTGTGCTCTAGTTTTGAACTCAGGTTGTTAGGCTTGGTTGGCATCAAGCACCTTTACTTACTGAGTCATGATTTCTGGCCATATAAGAGAAAATTTTAGGAACATTAAACTGTACCCAATATTGATCTAACTTTCATACACAATTATTATGCTTTTAAGAAACTGATTTCTTTTTTTTTTTTTTTTTTTTTTTTTGGTTTTTCAAGACAATGTTTCTCTGTGTAGCCTTGGCCATCCTGGACTCACTTTGTAGACCAGGCTGGCCTCAAATTCACAGCGATCCGCCTGCCTCTGCCTCCCGAGTGCTGGGATTAAAGGTGTGTGCCACCATGCCCGGCTCAAGAAACTTATTTCTAAACTATAGAAAAAAATCAGTGTTTTAAACCTTACATCTTGAAAACTATCTAGTAGCCAAACTTGTAAAAAGTATGCAAGCTAAGATTGCCACAGATTCATCTATAAAGGGTTCATAGATAAGTTTACTTATCTGGAGGCCACTTCTCCAGAAATGTCTGCCCACAATAGACTAGTCTTTTCCAGAGGGCATCATGAGTATTTAACTATATAATCCTTATAGCGATCTGTAAACTAATAGCATTATTATACTCACTTTGTGAGGAAATTTGCACATGAAATAAGCAATCTAGTGTGAGATTAAATTGCATTAGTTACATGATTTTATTAGTTGAATTTCACCATCTCTCAAAGACCTAACGTACAAATGTGTGTGTGTGTGTGTGTGTGTGTGTGTGTGTGTGTGTGTGTGTGTGTGTAATTACTCGTAATTAAGTTGGATTTGAGTACTATGGGCCCTTTCCAATATAATATGACTCCTGTCCTTTTAGAAAAAAAGGAACTTGAGACAGAAACATACATTAAAGTTGAATGCCCTGTCAGAAAAAGGTATATACTGGGATTACATAATTTATAGACCAAAGAAGGACACAGAGTGGTCACAGCTCACCTGAAAGTAGGAAAGAAGGCTTTCTGTCAGAGCCTCAAGAGAAAAAGTCTCTAAGCGTCTGAACCCAGACTTATGTCCTCAGGACTCTTTGACATAGGCACCGTAACTCTAAATAACCTATCTTACAATATTTATATAAAGAGAACTACAGAAATCTAATACATGGAGAAGAGGTTTGTCTGTATGCATTGTGGCTGCAGAGTACTCTTAAGAATATGCTGTTTTCTGTCTAAAGGAAAGAAATGTTGCTTCCTCTTCTCTCAGGATACAAAAGAGACTTAGTTTAAGAAACATAATCCAGACTGAAGTCATTACTATTATTTTTTCTGAAGCTTAACTACCCCTTCAGGGCAGTATGTGAGAAAGTGCATTTCTGAGATCCATGATTCCATATGATATATTTTTTCAAATTTTCAAAAGATTTCTCATTTATAAGAAAATATCTTGATTTGGGATTCCAATTAAAGTTGACATTTATGTTTCATGCATACCATATATAAACAATCTCAACATACTTCTATCTAGTACTTGTGGTTAGCCTTCTTTCTGACTAGAAACATCATATGTGAAATTAGGTCAATGATCAAAAAAGTTTCAGATTTATGATTTCCTGAATATAAATGTTCAAACTTCTCACTAATAAAATGACTTATATAAAAATTAACAAAAAAGGAGATATGACTATGTACTGTTTGGAAAAATAGCGAAAATTTATGTATTACCAATTTGCATAAACTAAGCTCATCTAACTATTGAAACTAATAAATACATGGATATATTTTAAAAATTCCAAGGTAGTACTGTGGTCCTGTTTACATTCACCTCCATGCATAAAAACCTTGTCTTTGATAGTTTCATTTTTATAGCAAGAGTGTGTTCAGAGTAAAAATAATGTACACAGAGGACTGTGTCAATTTAAGGCTCATAAATGCTATACTTTTGCCAATATCTTTGTATGGCTTAACAAGAGAGCAATTTAGTATATAAATTAAATTTATTTCATTCATAAATAATTCATATGAACTAAATACTATGATAAAAAAAAGTTGGAATAAAGAAAAACTTGGTAGTCTTCACAATGGCCACCTCTGTTCTATTAGGAGCAGTGTGGAGGATCTTGGAACATCAGAGTTTCTCTGAAAGGTAGCTACATGCTAAACATTATTTGTTCTTTTAGCTAAAGATGAATGTAGTCTTCTCCGCAAGTTCAGCAGAAGTAGTGATCAATAAAGCAGAGATAGCTTACTGTTGAAGATTAACTAGTAATGTCCTTCATGTGTACCTCTGTGGATTGTATTTATTTCATAATTTTTAAAAGTTGTGTGTTTGGCCGCATAATTAAAAGACCAGAATTCAATTCAAAAGTAAATTATTATTATTATTGTTGTTGTTATTATTGTTAGTATTATTATTATTTGATTGGTGTGAATGTTTGCTGTATAAAATATGAAATTATTTTATAATTTTTAAAATTTTGCTGTCTGAACATGTCACATTAGATTTATTTATCTAATTTAAAGTTATGTTATATGTTTGTATATATATATATTTTTCCATTAGATATAAGAAAACTATTAATGGCTATAGAATGTATTTCAAGAAACTATTTTCAAGCTTCCAAGTATGCTAGTCCAGATAGGCCTGGAACTTAATCTTTCTGGCTCAGAGTTCTTTTTGCTGGGATTAAAGGCATCCAACACCAAACCCATGTTCAAAAGAAAAATGCACAAGTAGGTAATAGAAAATAATAGATTAACACAACTATTTGACTTATCGGTAAGTGAAATGAAAGTCTGCAGTCATCTGATTTTGCTGGCAAAATGAATACCATAACTTAAAAATAACTAACTTAGATCGCCACACCTATTTACATAATAAACAGATTAAGAGAAAAAATTTTTTATTAGGATCGGCAAAATTAATTCATTTTGTCAAATAAGCTTCATGACTATGGACATGTCATTCAGTTTTTTTTTATTTCATTTAACTAAAAAATAACAAATAAGCTTGTCATACCATATATAAACAATGCTACAGAATGACTTTTTGACATGAAAACATACCAAAAATTCTCCAATTTCTGCATCATTCAGGAAAAATAAAAGCCCACCGTCGTTTTTATTGTGCTGTTATAAAAATCTATATATCTACTGTCCTCTATGGTAAACATAAATTCTTCAGGAAGAAACTGTAGTATATTGACTACTTTTGTAAAATTTTGTCACTATGAGTTGTGTTGCATTTAACAAGTAGCTTTTTTCTTTGTGAGAATTTATCCATGTATAGTTATAGAGTTATGTATTTACTTCTCTCATTTCTTCAGTTCTCAAAATTATCTTTTTCAGGCATCTATTATATCACATATGTGATATGTGAATAATGCCCAGGAGCAAATAGTTTACGCCATGAATATTCAAACTGAATGGTCTAATTCACTGAAATCATGGGAACTATGTAAAAGCTTAAAGAAGTAATACACTTGGTTCTCAGGAAGGTACCAGGAGGATTAATTAAGTTAGTTGGCTGACACTTTTTTTCCTGTGGCCTTGAGCAAATATTTTAAATCTTCAAGCCACAGTCTGTAGCGTAGAAAGATACTGACAATCCTTGGAGGCTCTACTTTACAAGGTTGTGGTAGCAATGGAATATTGTTTGTCAAAATGTTTTGAACATTGTGAAATGCAGCACAATTGTATTAGTTCATTTGGCTTCACAGCAGTGCTGGAACAGCCTCACACACTGTCGATCAAGACATTTAATCATTCATTCCACATTTACTGAACAAACATTAATTGAATTCCTGAAACTGTGACTCATGTTAGCATTAAACAGGGAGCCATTCAGTCAAAGGGGAGAAAAAGAAGAAAAGACTGAAGGGCAGGGAACACAGAGAAGTTGCCATGACATAGGCTTAGAGTAGCTTAGCTACAACCACCCACAATGTGCCTCATTCTGTGCTAGCAAGGCAGTGTACTGTCCTGGTTAGAAAAGTAAATGAGACAGAATGGAAAGGGGAAGGCAAGTCTATTGTTTTAGTGAATTGTAACGGTAATCTCTGAAAGAATAATCTTAGGCAGATTCCATTATTACATCTCATTGTATAAGTAAGGAAGTGAGGAAAGGGACAGTTAAAAGAATAAAATAAGAACCTCTGTCTTAATTATTGTTGTATTACTGTGGAGAATCACAAAGAACAAGGCAAGTTTTAAAGACAATATTTAATTGCTTACAGTGTCAGAGGGTTAGTACATGATCATCATACGCCCTGATCTACTGGCAACAGGCAGAGAGAGAGAGAGAGAGAGAGAGAGAGAGAGAGAGAGAGAGAGAGAGACAGACAGACAGACAGACAGACAGACAGACAGACAGAGAGACAGAGAGACAGAGACAGACAGAGACAGACAGACAGACAGACAGAGACAGACAGACTGAGCCTGAACACAACCCCAAGGGCCAGACATATTTCCTCCAACAAGGACACACTTCCAGCAGTAAGGACACACCTCCTAATTCTTCCCAGGCAGTTCATCAGCTGGAGTCTGAGCAAGAGCCTGTAAGGACCATTTTAAATCAAACCACCACACTACCAGTCAGGACATGAGATATATGAGAAGGTGCATCCTAACAGATGAAAAGGCTTCTCTAACTGAAAGGAATGTTTCCCAAACACAGAAGGGAAGGAAATGATCTAATAATTATAATTCAGCATGTTAATTAGTTACTAATAGTCATACGCACAGGGTTTTTTAAATTCACTGTGGGTAAGTGTATACAGAGAATAGTCCCCAGAGAAGATTGTGTCTGAAATACGTGGTTTATGATGAAGAAGAATAAGCCTTGAAGGATTTTTTTTTGAAAGTGGAAATTGGAGCTAGGTGTGATACATACTTGTCATGTCAGGAGAAGTTCAATGTCAACTTCTACCAGTGAGGTCCCTCAAAAAGTGTAAGGTCATCCTTGGCTGAGCAGGATGTGTATACAACATAAGGAATAAATGAGACCCTGTGTGAGATAGAGAAATCCTAGCTCATGTGTAGAAGTGTCGAGATGGAGCAGAAGAATTTGGAGGGAGGTAACAATCTAAAAATGATGCCGTATCTTCATAGATTACTTATAGGGCAACTTCTGTCCTGCCTTTTTTTCTGTTTCATTGGTAAAATATCCCGAGAGTAACAACTAATGAAAAAAGTGTTTCTGCAACTCATAGCTCCAAGTTACAGTTCTCATGATGAAGTCAGCCTAGGATGACCTCCACAGTATAGCACAGAGAACAGTGGTGGAATAGATCTCTGCTAATGTTCCTTTCAATTTGTCTTTTTTATTCAGTCGAGGGCCCAGCCTCTGAAATGGTGCTGGCATATTCAGCATGGGCCTTCCCTCTTCAGCTATTTCCATCAAAAAATTTCCTCATAGGATGCATATATCCCGACAAAAATCCAAACATTTTCTCATTAATGTTTTCTTCTCAGGATATTCTTTGTTGTGTCAAATGGACAATTAAAACTTGTCAACTTAACTCCAACATATAAGTACATCAGCTTAAGCTACAACCATCCATCTTTTTTATCTCCAGAGTCTCATGTTTTTCTCCTAGTATAATGTATACTCCAAGTCCTCGTTATCTTTAAACATTCTAACTCTTTACATGTCCAAACTCTCTTAAATCGACTTTAAAAAGTTACAGATGTACAGTATATAATGGCACAAAGTAAGCATTCATATTCCAAAAGAGAAAGGATCATGACACAGTTAGGAGTAGTCAGATCAAAGCAGAACCAAATTCCAACACGGAAAACACAAAGCCCTGCAGCTCCATGTCAGGTATCTAGGGCTGATAACAAGATGAGTCAGGCTTAGATTGCTGCCACTCCTGCAGTTCTTCCTCATGAAGCACACAGCGCTTTTCTTTTAGCTTTAGGCTGCACATTTACGGACCTCCACGAAGAATGTCCTATGGCCCTGGCATCTCCAATATTCTAGAGTCTCCACTGCAGCTTACCTTCTTCAGTGTGGCCCCCCAGGGGCTCTCAGCACCTGTCCTTAGATGTTCTTCGTGACCCCCTCGATCTTGCATCTTTTGTGCCTGTAAAACTAGTAACACCTGGAAGATGTTGTCAAGTTCTGCTGTCAGCTTCCTTGTATCCTGCCCTCCGCCACCCATGGAAAGAACTACGCCACCTCCCATGTGCTAAACCTGGAGAAACAATTTCATAGGCAGTTGTTTTCCAGCACCAGGGAAAGCTCCTCATTTTAGGCTTAAGCCATTTAAGTTAATTTAGACCTTTGCAAGGTGAAGCATCCCATGTTTTGTACTGGTGTTTTAGGGCTTTTGCCCTTATGGCATTCCTCTTGTAGCTCAGTACAATTCAGAAGGCTTCTCTTCAGTGGTGCTGATTTGCTTAATGAATACATCCTTCTCAAAACAGGCCTAAGTTCTCTTCTTTCGTGAACTTTCCTCTGCCAAATAAACCAGTCCACTACCCTTAATTCCAACTTCACTAATGTTCTCTTTACACAGGAAGAATGTAGCTAGATTCTGCATAGCATATCACCCAAACAAACCATAACCCAGTGTCCTACAGAATAATACCTTTTCCCCCACTCTGAAACTTTATTTCCTCATATCTCCACAGTCTGTTTCTCTAAGCACTAACATCTTTCAATCTCTCCCAGGATTGTCTAATGGAGCTCTGAGAACACATTCATAAGCTTTTCTAGTTGCAAACTCTTTCACGTTCCTCCCACAGAACATGTGTTGGACCTTAGAGTTCACTCGGGTAGTAGGGGTTGTCGCGAGAGACCACTCGAGGACCACAGTGTTGATACAAAAGCACAAGGTTTATTGCCGATGCGCATCAGGGGGCCTCAGCACTCACTTGGGAGTGAGGGAGGCGCTCCCCAAGTCACTGTTACAGACTTTTTAAAGGCTAAAACCGCAAAGGTTAGGAGGGGCCACGTGCCCTATGTTAGGATTAGCCCTGGTGGTCACTAGGGGTGTTTGTCTAAATGTTTTTGGCTATTGCCGGGGTCGTTCGTCTTGGGGGCTATTCTTGGCAGGGAGGGGTTTTGGGGAGTTTCCAGAATTTCCAGATGGTACTTTTCTGAAAATTGTTTATCTTAGTTGAAATTGCTTATCTCGGTTGGCCACTTTGATCTCAGAAACTGAAGCTGAGCCGGCCTTCAATTCTTTTTGGGTCATTTTCCCAAGCTTGCCTGAGTCATGTTCCCAGGCTGGCTGAGAGAGAGGGCCTTACACATGTCCAAAGGGTTAAAAGCCGCGTGGTCAGGTTATCACAGCAATGACCTCATTTTATACCAACATCTGTCTTAGCTTTCCTTCCCATTGCTGTGCTAGCATAACCTATCAAAAATAGCTTGAGGAAGGAAGAACTGACTTAGGTCACAGTCCCAGGGAACACTCCATTGCAGCACAGAGGTCAGCAGTAAGATGGGAGGACAGGTCAGATTATATAGACCCTCACAGCAGGGAGCAATGAATTGATGCATGCCAGCAGCATCCCGGCTACCTTTCTCCTTTCTGTTCCTTCCAGGGCCCCATCCATGAAATAGTAATGTAGGTGCTGCCCTCAATTGAAGAAGATTTTTTTTTTTACTTCAGTTACTGTCATCAAGGTCACCCCATGGATATCTTAGTGGCCCTTCTCTTGTGTTATTTTAGATTATGTCAAATTGGCAATTAAAAGCAAGCCATTGTGAACCAGTGCCTCTTTGTGATGCTCTGATTCTGTTCTAAGGATGCTGTAGGTTCACTCCTCTCCGTACTCGTAGCAAAGGGCAAGGGCAGGCTTCTTCCACAGAAAGGCCTGAGCATTGTCAGCTTCCAGGCAGAAATGGATGAATTGCAGAACCCTGGGTTTCACTTCCTTCACAAATGGCTGGAGCTCAGAACAAGGTCCATGCAACACGACTTCCTGCTTCACCCCAGAGGTGGGAAAGATTTTTTTCCACAGAGTGTTACAGTTAGATCTGCTAAGGAGACAGCAGGAGAAACTCAAGAGTTCTGAAGCAGCAATAACACAGTTTGGTGGTTTGGTTTGGGCTGCTGCAGGAAGAGCAGCCTCAGAGCTGGTGTTGGAGGCTCAGAGGTCCAAAACCAAGAGAGGCAGTGGACAGAGCCCAGTTTTACTTCAGGGGGACAGAATAGTTGCTTCAAGAACAGCCTGCCACTTGCTCCCACAGATGAGCACTTTGCTAGGCAGAACTGAGAGGAAAGGCAGCAGTAGGGATCCGCTGCTAACATGCCTCAGGAGAAGAGCAGGAGCTTGCTGAAGCCAGATAGGCTCTAGCAGTGACGGCAGTGGTTCTACCTGGTCTATGGAGACTGCTTGGCTGGCAGACAAATCCTGAAGGCCAGGGATGAGTTCTTCCGGGAGAAGGGGAGCCCTCCTTGCCCTGAGTGTTACAGCTCAGAATCAACAGCCAGTCTCTTTAGGCGAAATTACTAGTTTATTTCTTGTGGAGCGGGGACTAACAAACTATGGGTAGTGGGGAAGGGCTGTGAGGACGAATGCATTTTGATTGGGTGGGGCTAAGATGCTGGTGATGCTCTATTTGCATGGGGAAAGAAAACAGGTGACAGGCTTAAGTGACTGACCACCTGTAGCCACCTAGGGATTGTGAGCTCCTGAGACAGGCACAGAAACAAGGAGAGCGCTTTGTCCCACACCTTCTGTTCTCAGGATGAGATTTTAAGTCTCAAATTTGAGATTTCCCGAGTTTGGATATGCTCTGTCTCGCCAGTTGCATGCCAATTCCAAGAGCTCCACAGCCATCACATTTTCCCAGTAGTATTATAATTTTGGTTCTTTTCACTGGGGTAAAATATTTTTACTGACTAAAAATGATTATGGAACCATTTCAGGTAAATGCAGTTTAATATAAAATGCTTTAAATTAGTTCAAAATGAAAGGCAGTGTTTTAATTGATTTGAGAATATTTAATTTAAAACTATTTAAGTAATAATTATGGTTTTTTTAAACTTTAATATACATTTAGTAATTAAAGGTTGTCTGTTCTGTATTAGGTATATTAATAGTTTGATATTTCAATGTATGCAGTTTTCCAGTTTGAGCTAAAATTGTCAGTAGTCCATGATGTGTTTCTAACTTTGTTTCTAATAAGAAAAAATATTTCTTAAGGTTTCTTCAGGCTGATTTAGGGTGAATAATTCTTTTGAAGACCTCCTCAAAAAATTTGGGGAAAATGGTTAAGTAACCCAGGGATAGCATTTGTGGTCCATTTTTCAAAAGTTGTGAAATTCCAGGCTTGATAAGAGTCCTGTGTAGGACAAACTGAACTTCTGGACCAGTTGGGATCAGGAACTTTCTACAACATTGTCCTGGAAGCTGTCCTGTTCTGATGGGTAACAGCAACTGAGGCGCCTGGGGCTGGAACATGGACGATGCAGGATGTCATCATCCAGCACGCTGAGAGGAATGAATCTGGTTAGATCTTATCCAGGGTCAGTTTCCATTTTTTTTTTTTTTGTCCTGAAAACATAATTTCTCACAAGCATTATACATTTCTAACATTGGGATAGTATGAGATATTCAGGATGTACAGAGCAATTAAGGCTGGTTCTCTGCTCATTGTATGAACAGAAGTAAGACATCTGCAAATCTTCCCTCATGCCTTACTAAGTATGGTCTCTAATTATAAGTCACAGAGAATCTGTGACCCACATGAAGCCTTATCTATGCATAAACCTTCATATCTCAGCCAGTCTCAGAGCTAATCCCATGTAGTGGGATTAGCAATATTAGTTACCTGCTTATTCTGCAGTTTGAAATCTTTACATCCTGATTAAAGCTCCCACCCTCATCCCCTCCTGATCCCGTCCCCTCCTTGATCCACTTTCCATCCCTTCCCTAGTCCTTAGCAAGGGGAGCCCCCCTCCCCCAGCATTTGACCTCAGCTTATCCAGTGTCCTCTGTGCTACCTGAAATCTCATCCTCTGTGGCCTGGCAAGGTCACCCTGCCAGGGTATCATGCTCATGTCAAAAACTAGTCTACTTTTATCACAAGAATATACATTCTAGGTCTAATAGATAGATATGATTCTATAGATATATGAGATAAAATAAGGTCTTCAAAAACCTCAGAGAACTACAGAATACAGCATTTACAGATGTTTTTATTATTCTAAAGATTCTTTGACAACAAGACAAGTTAATTCCTGGCAACACCCAGCCTGACTCAAAGAAGATGATGAGCATCAAAGAACCTCCTTATGGAGTTGGCTTCAAATGTGGCAAACTAGCCACTGGGCAAAATGTCCTTGTTTCTGCCACAGACAGAATTCTGCCTAAAAATGGGCAAGTTTAGATGCAGGCAGAGTTGATGGCCAAATTCTGCCCAGACAAGGTAAGCAAGTCCCCAGTAGCTCCTACCTCACAAGTGTATCATCAGATATACTGGGCCAGAAGGCTAAAAATGATGCTCCAATGTTATAGAGAGTGTTGGGTGACTGTTCAGGCAGTAAACTGTCTCTGTTATGTTTTCATTTTGGAAGCTGCTAACCTGCACTCAGGGTTCTCTCAAGTATTTAAGTTTTATCCCTTCTCAAGTCTCTGATAAGTTTGAAGACCAAATAGTTTAGTCTTTCAATTAAGCTTAGTAGGTTAGGGGCTAAGATGTTTTTAGGTCAAGATAGATGTTTTAAGTTAATAGAGACGAGATAAAATAGATATTAATCTCCATTCAGAAATTTAGACCCAACAACATAGGAAAGATGTTTCTTTCACGTTTGTCAAATACAAATAGCCAAATCACTATGAATGTAACATTTATATAATCCCTGATTGTCTCATGGTTCTTACTGCTGTATGTAGTTTATTTTACCCATATGTAATAATATAAATGTATATGTTAAAAAAGAAACATAATAAAAATATTAAATTAAAAAGGAAATAATATTTCAATCAGTAATCTGCTAAGAACATAATTTGATCTTGAAAACCATACTCTCAAATGAATCAATGCCTATGTACAACACAGAGGACTTTTATCATGCTTCCTATCGTACTTATTAGCCATCTATGGGTAGATATTTAATATGGTGACTGAGAATAAACAAGTTCACCTAGCTGATGGTCCTCATTGTGACAGGCTGCAGGAGTATTGAGTCTATGCTCACCAATATTAATGTACAGTCCTGTGGTTTGCCTTTTAGGAAAAACAATTTATATATTTAGTTAAAAACTATATACTGAAAATCCCACTCTAAATTATTCTCATGTGTTTGTTTACAGCTTAGGATGTTTTGAGAGAAAATCAAGGAGTCTTATTGGTAAATACTACTAAAGTTGATTAGAACTAAGTTATTACTGGATTATAGACAGATGATAGATAGAGATAGGGATAGATGATAGGTAGATGATAGATAGATAGATAGATAGATAGATAGATAGATAGATAGATAGATAATGACATGATATGATATGATATGTTGTGGTTAATATGTCACAATCATCTCCCTGGAAGTGAGTGAGATGCTAGGGAGACTATAGTTGTTAGTGTCAGAAAGAATAGAAGTGATGGACAGAAAATGACAAAACAAAGATTTCTGAAAAACCATGATTAAATTGTAGCAAGTCTATCCTAAGAATTGCATTGTTGTTAATGTAGTCATTGCCAGACATTTGTAACCTCATGACGTAAGTTAATTAACATGTTTTAGGGAGATGAAGAACTAAATCTTTCAGCTTCTTTATAAAAGTAATGATTTTGTACCCTGATGGAAAGATATTTGTATGCAGCTGAGATTGATAATGAGAAACCATTTCAGATATTGGTTCTCAGCCTTCCTAATGCTTGACCCTTTAACACAGTTCCTCATAATTTTGTTTTTACATTGCTACTTTCATAAATAATTTTTCTACTGATGTGAATAGCAATATAAATATCTATGTTTTCCAAAGGTCTATGCAAGCCCTTTGAAGTGGCCATTTTTGACTTCCATATTGGTCATGACCCTCAATTTGAGAAGCCACAGGTTTGGGACATGATTTTCACCATCCAGTAAAGAGATGATAGTGATTTAAGCTAGAGAACTCACAATTAGCACTGGGATAGTGGAAGAACTTTAAGAGAATTTATGGTGAACTTTAAGTGTTCAGGTTCAGATGTAAATTGTGAGCCTGAGCTCATAACTCATGGGCTATCCCTGTTTCTCATGTCTCGAACCAAAAGTACAAGAATCAAGAATTGTTATCAACTTGCCTGATCCTCAAATTTGAAAAACAAAACAAAACACACACACACACACACACACACACACACACACACGTATATATGTATATATGTGTATATATATATATATATTCTGGGAAGCATAGATGCCTTCTTCAAATTGTCTTTCTGGTAAAGAGGTAACCTAATTGTCTTTTTTAAGAAAAAATACATATTCAGTTTTTGAGGTTGATGCTATCTCTGCATCTCTAATTGATGCATTCAGAATTATTCTATTTTCTCTCTATTCTCTATTTACATAATTGTAAATCTGTTTCTTTCACTTTTGCCTGCTGAAAACATGTGTCAAGAGTCCAAACTATTCTCTTATGACGTTTAAAGTGACCCAGTTATTTTAAAGATTGAATTTATTATTGTATTAGGCTTCCTATATGTAAAACAATAAGATTTTAGATATGTGAGTTGAAAATAAGAGTGAAAATGATGGAAAAAATACCAGTGACTATGTCTGCTTTCTATTTGACTGCTTTCTATATAAGGGTTTAACACATGGTTTATGTTCCTCATGCAGACTTGATACCTTTTGTTTATGTGGATGATTATACAATAAATATGCAGGTTTGTAGGGAAATATTAATTCAAGCACAGATAAATTCAGTTTTAAGCAGAATCTGAGATAGGACTGAAGTGTGAGTTTGGTAAAGTTGTTACAGTGAAAGATAAAGAGAAAAATATGGAGCTCTGTTTTCTTAGCTCCTGATTTGACCAGGCTTTGGGAGGCAGAAAACAGTCATGAATTGAGATATATTGAAGGGATAAAATATTTACCTAGCATACAAAATGCTTAGGGTCAGTACCCATTCCATTTAAAAAACACTTAAGAACTTTAAAAGTATAAACAAAACTATGGAACTAATTTAGACTTTTGTGCAATGTATGTGTTTTGTAATCACATAGTAGTTGATTTTAGTTACTTTTCTACTGTTATGATGAAGCACCAAGGCCAAGGTGTTTTGGAAGGAAGGAAGGAAGGAAGGAAGGAAGGAAGGAAGGAAGGAAGGAAGGAAGGAAGGAAAGAAGGGGCAGGCTGTCTTATTGGGGGCCTAAAATTCCAAAAGACTTTAAGAGTCCATCACTACCATCAACAAAGCATGCATCAGACAGTCATGGCTGTTGGAGATGGAAGCTGAGAGGAGAAGGTTCGTATCTCAATCCAGAAACTGGGGGCATAGAGAGTTTGATAGGGTGACAGTCTTTAGACCCTGGGAGCTCTCTTCCAGTCACATACTTAACTGCAGCAAGACTATACACCCTAAACATCTTCAACATTTAGGGTCCAATTACTCAAGTGCCCAAGACCACAGAATGACATCTGGCATCCAAACCCCACCACACAACAGCAGGATTGAATTTCCTAGATGCCTTTGCTTTTAAGAAATGACTGTGGCTCGTCTTGTCAATGGTTTGAGTCAAATGAGAGGTGCATGTTCCATTAAGCCGCACCACAGTGGCAACCTTAGAAATTCATGTTGCATCTTCTTTACAGACACTGGCTGCACATCTGCTTTTAACACGACCACTGAAATTAGTGCTGTCTGAAGCTTTTACTATCACTCACTTTAGGTCAAGCATCCTAGACCAGAGCACTCTAGTGAGTACATATGACCATGTTATAGCTGCCCAGATTCCAGGAGAGAAACGTTTGCCCTGCTCACATTTTTAATTGAGTGGCAGCCTCTCATCTATCATGACGTTCCAGAAAAGGATGAGAGGATTTAGGCAAGAAGTAACATTGCATTCCTGAGGTCTTAGGCATGAAAATGTCAACTCAGAAAATCTTTGTTGGATTTTATTTTTAGTTCACAAAAAAATATATTATTGGTAGAATACCATGTATTATTTAACAATATGTATATATTCGAAATAGTCTCATTAGACAAACTGTCATACAAATCATGTTAAATACTTATCTTTCAAAATTGATTATATTTTGAAATCTCTTTTAGCTACTTAAAATGTATATTGTTATACTTTAAAGTATATTTAATTTATTCCTTGAGATATTCATACATAATATATTACAATCATATCCATCCATTTTCTTCTGTAAATACCTCCTTGTCACCCAACTTGTGAATGTCTGGCCTTCATATCCATGTATTGTAAGCTTGTGCTCATTGACCAGTATTTACTCTTTCTATGTCCTCTGTATCCAATCTTCGTTTATCACCTTTCTGCTCCTTACTTCTTAGCATTTTGACATTTTAAAACTCTATAAGTGAGATCATATGTCTTTTACCTGTCTGCTTTATTTCATGTGACATCGCATCCTCGAGTTCACTCGTGTTGCTAAACTCAACAGAATTCCCTGATTTTGTAAAACTGAATAACTCCCCACTCTATATTCACACCACACTTTATAAATCCATTCATGTGCTGATGGACACATCGATTGCTTCCCTATCTTGCCTGTTGTGAATACAGCTGTACTGAACATGGGTGTACAGACATTTCTTCCACCTACAAGTGGTTCTCTTCTGAATTTACTCAGCAGGAAGACTGCAGAAACTCTTAATCAAAGCATGTCAGAGATAGAAATGCTTTCAATCTCATACAGAAAATGGCGATCTCCATTGCTGGCCTCAGGATGAATTAACAAGGTTGACACTTGTAGAAGCAAGATTGTGTTCATTAAACCAAGAATCTGCATTTGCTGACCTTTCCTTGATCCTTTATTTTTAACCCATGTGAGAGGACAAGAGTTATAGATGACATTTATGATGACAGATTAAAAAGTTTCATATCTATACAGAAGATACATCTAATAGCTTAGGTTCTTCAACATCTAGTTTATATTTTCCTTAGTTCTATATTTTAACTGCAATCTTACAATTTATTAAACTATCATTAAATACATTTTACATTTAAACTCTGTGCTAAGTTCCCCAATAATTAGTGTATTAAATAATAAATGTATTAATTAATATTGAGCATTAGGAACTTTAAGAGCTTATGGCAGCATAGCTCAGTTTATTTTTTCCTTCAAAAAACCAAAAAACTTTGGTCACCATAATAAATCCAGTTTCAATATAAAGAGGAAGATTTATGT
Organism: Acomys russatus; assembly: GCF_903995435.1. Lineage (NCBI taxonomy): Eukaryota > Metazoa > Chordata > Mammalia > Rodentia > Muridae > Acomys > Acomys russatus. The sequence continues at coordinate 41,859,922 of NC_067144.1, read as the reverse complement.
AAAAAAAAAAAAAAAAAAAAAAAAAACCCATTACTTTATTCATGTCCAAACAGTAGAGGCAAATATTTTACTTTTTTAACATTTAAGTTAGAGATATTTGCTATGCCTGTGATGGCCATTCCGCCCCCCCCCCCGTCTCTCTCTCTCTCTCTCTCTCTCTCTCTCTCTCTCTCTCTCTCTCTCTCTCTCTCTCTCTCTCTCTTTCAATATCAGTATCAGCTTCTCTCCAAAATATAGTTTTCAACTTAGTGTTTTTAAACTTTGGCTCAAGCAGAAAATTTTAATGTGCTACTCTTGTACTCTCAAATAAACAATTTGTAGTTTGTGATTCTCTAGTAGAAGCTTACTTTGAAAGCAGAACTCATGTTTAGGTTCTGAGAATCCACATGCAGGGTTTTCCTTGGGGGATTCAAACATATCATCTGCTTTTTGTTGTTGTTGGTGGTGGTTTTTTTTTTTTTTTTTTTTTTTTTTTTTTTGTCTGTCTTTTTCTTGTCAGAGTAAAGATGTTAATGCATAGGAACTGTGTAGAGGTCAATGCAGAAGCTTCCAACTGCTACACACGCCACACCCATAGTCAAAAGTGGAGGAAAAGGAATGCATGTATGCATGCTCTCGCTTGCTCACCAACTTGTGCCCAGCTCAGTTTCTCCAGGTTTTAGCAGTGTAAGACTCCCTCATTAGAGAATAAGGCTCTCCAATTGTGATAGGCGTCTCCTATCAGTTAACTTCTTTTTCCTTTTTTTATTATTAATTTCTTCAAATTACATCTCAGTTGTTAGCCCATCCCTTGTATTCTCCCATTCCTCCCTCGCTCCCGCTTTCCCCCCATTCCCCTACCCTATGTCTGTGACTGAGGGAGACCTCCTCCCCCTGTATATGCTCATAGGGTATCGAGTCTCTTCTTGATGACCTATTATCCTTCCTCTGAGTGCCACCAGGCATCTCTATCCAAGGGACATGGTCAAATATGGGGCATCCGGGTTTTTTTGAAAGTCAGATCTCCTTCTCCACTTAATGGTAGAGAATGTCCTGTCCATCGGCTAGTCTGGGTAGGGGTTCGAGGTTTACTGCCTATATTTTCCTTGACTGGTGTCATAGTTTGAGGAGGACCCCAGGGCCCAGACCCGCCTATAGTTTTCCAGGACCCTCTGGATCCTTCTATTTCCTCGTTCTCCCAGGCTTCTCACACCTAAAATTTCAATAGGATGTCCTCCCCTCTGACCCACTTTCCTGATAGGTAAAGTTTTCTGAGAAAGCGCCAGATAGCCTTCCAAAGTGGTTGTACTAGTTTGCATTCCCACCAGCAATGAAGGAATGTTCCTCTCTCTCCACATCCTCGCCAACATGTGGTGTCATTTGAGTTTTTCATCTTAGCCATTCTGATGGGTGTAAGATAGAATCTCAGTGTCGTTTTGATTTGCTTTTCTCTGATGACTAACGAGGACAAGCATTTCTTTAAGTGTTTCTCAGCCATTTGATATTCCTCTGTTGAGAATTCTCTGTTAAGTTCCAAGCCCCATTTCGCAATTGAGTTGTTTGGTTTTGTGGTGTTTAATTTCTTGAGTTCTTTATATATTTTGGATATTAGACCTTTGTCAGATGTAGGGTTAGTGAAGATCTTTCCAACCCTTCACCTATCAGTTAACTTAATTAGAACACCCTGCCACCAGGAAAGACTGGAGACCAAGCTAGTGTAGAACATTTCTCATTGAGACTCTCTTCCCAGGTGATTTTAGGGTGTGTCAGACTGGAGATGGAAGCTAACCACCTGGTTAGTGATTTTCTTTTGCTCTAAAAACACCATATCCAGAAACTTACAGTAGGAAGACTCTGTTGGAGTTTTCGGTGCCAGTGCACCATAGTGGGAGTCGTGCAAGCAAGTGATTATAAACAATATTCTATATTTGGTAATGAAAAATATAAGAATATAGAGAAGTTAGACTGGAATTCACCTTCTTGATGAAGCTATTTTCATCGTTTTACCTTGTAACTAGAAGTTTGATTTGGGCTTCATTCACATCAATAAGGCCTCAGGCACACATTTTCATCTAGAAATGAAGAATAAGTAACATAAACATTTTGAAACCTGATAGCTAACTGAAGATACATTATCTGTGTGACATATATTGTTTGAAAGACATTGATTTAAATGTTTAAATTATAGCTTAAAGATATTTATAGAACTTTTTCCTTAAGAATGTCTGAATTGCATAAAAAGATATGAACGTTGGTCTGTGTTTTAGTTCTATCAGAGGGGTAGCAGAGGACTAGAACCATGGTGGTGTTATATTGCAGCAAAAGAAATTCTTCTAGTGATATGTAGGAAAAAAAAGTGTTGAATCAGAGTGCAAGGAGTGCTGTCCAGAGCAATTATTTGACAGGTAGAATTGGGCTAAATTGAAGGTATATGGATTATTGCTGTTTACACAACTGGGTCAGCGTTCGTTTTTAAAATACCTTGAAGTAAAATTTATGCTTTGTAGACACACTGGTACTCCTTATTGATTGTGTTATTTCTGAATATACTTACCTAATTGTGTAGAATATGATAAGATTTGTATACCCATTTCCCACTGATTCATTCTATATTTAAACCTGGCTCTTATTGGCAGGAGGATAAAAAAAGTATTCTTGCCTGAATAGAAAAGTTTCAAGTTCTTCAAACTACTCCAAGGAGGTTAATCTTGTGTGTTCCTTCAAATCTCTGAGCTTTCTGACATTTTACCAAGATAAACCCTAGTGTATCCCTTGAGCTTTGTGACTAAACCTTTAGCTCCTTTCTATACACTTGATCCTGAGCCAATGGCCATGAGCCCTTTATTGGCCACTTCAAAACTTATAGACTCTCTCCTACACCTTCAATTTGCCCTGGTTGATCCACGACTGGATAGAACAATGTAGGCCTTGTTATCCTTCTGTCTTTCTTAGTTATCATTGCTTCAAATGAGACCAACCTCTGAGTATGTACTAGTTATCCTCTGATAATTAGTGTTTCTGTCCCAAAGATCCAGGTTTTGTATGATATAATTGCCTTAGTTATGGTTTCAATTGCTGCGATGATACATTGCCATAAAGCAAGTTGGGAAAGAAAGAGTTTATTTGGCTTATAGTTCCTTATTGCTCTTCATCACCAAGGAAATCAAGGCAGGAACTGAAAAGAACAGGTACTGGAGAAAGGATATGATGAGGAAGCCATGGAGGTTGGGATGCTTACTGATTTGCTCAGTCTGCTTTCTTATAGAATCCAGTACCACCAGCCCAGAAATGGAAACACTCATAATGGCCTGTGCCCTCCCTTACCAATCACTAATTAAGAAAATGCTTTACAGCTGCATCTTATTGAGACATCTTCAATTGAGTTTGCTTCTTTTCAGATAACTTATTTGTGTGTAAACTTGACTTAAGGCTAGCCAGATATGTTGACACCAGATATATACTATAAATATGACACATTTGTGTGATTGTACAAGTAGAGTTTACCCAGGAATAATCAAAATGTGTCTAGAAAAAAATTGAAATATTTTGAAAATAAAAAGCATTTATATGATCTAGTGTATTTAAAAATATCTACTAATTATGAATGGTATTAAACTATCTTTTTATAAATCTTGTATCACACTATATAAGAAACGTCTATGTTTATGAGTTATTGACTTTTTAATGAACAGTTATATAGAATATCTGAATTTTGGTTAGGTAACTACAGGTTGTGCTGTGATTTTGATCAGAAAACACTAACATCCTATTAAAGAAGGGACATCAACTGAACTAGAAAGTCAACTAAGATAATTTTAACATATTCTTTTTTTATTATTATTAATTTATTCTTGTTACATCTCAATGGTTATCCCATCCCTTGTGCCCTCCCATTCTTCTCTCCCTCCCCTTTTCCCCTTATTCCCCTCCCCTATGACTGTTCCTGAGGGCATTACCTCCCCCTGTATATGCTCATAGGGTATCAAGTCTCTTCTCAGTAACCTGCTGTCCTTCCCCTGAGTGCCACCAGGTCTCCCCCTCCAGGGGACATGGTCAAATGTGAGGCACTGGAGTACATGAGAAAGGAAGGCTGATTTCCAATTCTTCCAGTCTCTGTAAAACAAAAGGACAGGATGAAAACAAATCCTACACTAATTAAGGCAAAGTTCAACATGTAGATAAAAGAAAATGCCCTGCATGTTCTGTGAAGTTATATTCGTTGGGCCACTACTGTCTTTCCAGCCTTCAAATTAGTACAAAAACAAAAAAAAATTTTGTATTAATCAGTTATTATTTTAAATAAATAAGTAATGACTTTAAGAAAGTAGCTTTATGATCAAAGAAGAGAATTAATTCTCTGATTAAATTTCTTCTATTTAAATAATATAATTAAGAGACTGAATATGAAAAATATAAATTGCATTTTCCCAATATACTTAGAATTCAAAGTGGGGTTTTAAGAGACTCTTATTAATATTGTGAACAATTATGTTAGGGTTGGTCTCCTGTTGTGCACAATTATCTACATGAAGAGTGACTCTGTGAAATATAATACAAAGGCTTACTATCCATCAATTGTAGCAAAGCCCTCATACCTGTAACTCTGGTAATGCCTCTCTACTAATGTCCATCCAATCGTCTTGGTAATCTCTCTCAATAGATTAAGAATGATTGGTTATATGTGGTTATTGAAAATATTTTAATTTTACATCAATGCAAGATGTGTCACACACAGAGTAAAAGATGGTATTATTTCCAAAATTTTCTCTACCTATCACTTCTCTTCATAATACGATGATTTAAAATTAATTTCTCCTGATATAAGTTGCTTCTATCATGTGTTTAAGAATGTAAATGACCAAGTAGCTAAAACTGTGAACTATGTAAATATACAAAAAACAGAGCGCCTGAGAACTTACATTTCTAAAATGTAATATGAAGAAAAATATCTTGATTCCAGAATGTCTGTACCATTAACCTCAAGTGAGGAGGCTCTGTGTGTCCTGTTGGATTTAAACTGAGAAGAATGAGCCTTTCCAGGTGTCCTAGAATTATATTGTGACCAACTCCAAACCATCAAATATTACAATAAAATTTTTCTGCTTACTACTATGAATAAGAAAACATTTGAACATTTACTTAAACAAAACCACAACTCATAACCACCCATTCTTCATAAAGCCCAGGACTACCTGTGAACAAGATCATAGAGACTTAGAGGTCATTCATTGGAATACTTGAAGAAAACCAAATCATAAAGCTTATATCTATTAGACAGTGACCTTCAACCTTTTTGATTCTGTGTGATAATGGCTAAAAAGCATTGAAAATGAAATATAAAATTAAAATTAATTAAACTGGTTCTCCATTATAAAATTATTTTGTTGGTTTTAAGATATTTTGTTAGATAGAATTTTATAGCATGATTTGTGTGTGCATGCACAAGTACATGCATGCATGAGTGTGTATGTGTATGTATGTGTCTGTACACCAAGGAACATATGTAAAGGTTCAGTGGACAGCTTCTAAGAGTTGGTTCTTAGTTCTTACCATATGGATTTTGGCTTGAGCTCAGGCGTTTAAGCTTGGCACAATTAGGTACTCCTAAGCCTTTACCTACTGGTTTACCTTATTTCTTGTGTTGAGGTTAACCACTATGATTTTTATAAAAAAATACTTAGAGGCAGAACAAATTTATTTGGCTTGTACCTCTAGGTTACAATCCATCATTAAGGAGTGTCAGGACAAAACTCCAGCAGGAACTGAGGGAAAACACAGCTAGGAGTTGCTTTCTCACTTTCTAACTGCTTATGCTCAGCAGGCTTCCTTCTGTAGCCCAAGACCACCTGCCTAGGGATGGTGCCACTCATAATGGGCTGGGCCCTCTATATTACTTAAACATCAAGACAATACACCGCTGACAGGCCTGCAGGCCAAACCGATCACAACACCTCTTCGGTTAAGCGTCTCCCTTTCCAGGTGACTCTAGGTCCTGTCAGTTGATGATAAAAAACTAAGATAACCTCTGAGCCATTTCAGTGGTCCTTAAATTTATTTTGATTGTGAGAAATCAGAACCATTATAAACTGCTAGTCCTTGGTGATGATCTTAAAATGAGATATACAAAAGTGGTCCCCAAGCTGAGTGTTTAAAATGAACGATTAACAAAGACAACAGTACAGGAGAAATGCATGTTGCTCGTCTTGTGAAATACTAACATACACAGTTTCTCAAAGAGAGTAACCATTTGCCATGCAGTCATGCAGGTGCTCTTATGTTATTTTTTGAAAACCATGCTCTTGAGAAAATAGAGGAAAATGACTACAAGTCTTAGCTTTGAAAAAATTAGACAGAATGAGCTCCTTTAATAATTTTGTAAATATGATGTGTGAACATGATGCTCTGTAGTACCCTTGGTAGCTTGAGAAATTTAATTAAAACTATCTAGACAATATAGTTACAGCAACAAAAACATGAGATTAAAAAAGAAACCACTAGGATACTTGTAAGGGACTCTAGGCCCGGATAACCCACAAAGTACAACACTATGTTATATCACCTAGTGATTGTGAGATACCCAAATCTCTTTTCACTTTTTATTCTGGGACAGAGTCTCACTAGGTTGACCAGGTAACCCTTCTGCCTCAGCCTCCTCAGTAGCTTAGATAAAAGGTTTGATCCAGTAGGCTTGGCAAAACAATCTCAATGACATACCCAATCTTTTTCTAGGTCTGTTTTATGTGGCCATGTTGGAGGGTCTTTCTTGAGTTTCAGAGTTCATCTGCTCCGGACATACATTTGTTCCCATGATGGGTGATCCGCTCTTTCTCTTTGAGTGCACCACAGCCCTGGGTACTCGCCCAACTGTTCATGCTCATTGATTTCTCTCAAACCTCTGCCTCAAGCATTTTTTTCCTCCGAAATATTAAGCAGTAGAGTAAATACGTATTTGTTTTTGTAATGGTTTTTATCTTAGGTTAAGAAACTTTTAACTCTGGCTATTAATAAAAATTTGTTCTAAGCAAGTCTCATTAGGGACTAGAAAATTATGTATGTAATTTATTGTGCTCTGTTTAACAAAACTTCTCTGGCGTTATCTCAGAGCACTCAGAGCCATCAGGTGCCAATCGCCTAACTATTGCCTGTAAAGGGGTATGATGACAAAGCATGTCCTGTACATAGGTGACACATTAATGGTTTTTTTTTTTTTTCACTTTCAAGACAGTAAGAAGATACAGAGGGTGTTAAGAATAATTAATAAGCAAGGCACATTTTAAGATTTTTTTCATAAGTGTTGAGCAAAATAAAGTCATACTAAGAAATAGAAGAGAGAAATCATAGTCTGGAAGAATTGGTTGGGGATGCTGTTTTTAGATAAATATATATAATAATATGAATTATAATTTTTAATATAAAGAAACATTTAAATATTCTTGAGTCCAATGATAAAGTACATAATTATTCAGCAGTTAAGTATGTTAGAGAAGAAATCACATAACAACATGAATTTCTGGAATACTTCTGAACACCGGGGAAGTGTTCTAAATGTGGAAGCCAAACCTTTAGCCTCCCAGAGAGGTGTGTAATAGCTTTACTAGAAGCCCTTACTGTTTGATTTGATTTGGTAAAGCAGGTTGAATAGAGTGAAAATGGTTAAACACATTCACTGAGTGAATACTATTGACTTACTTAATAGAGATTCATTGTACTGAAAGCTTTTGTTAGGAGGTAGAAACTATGATAATGTGTTTTATGTGCTCACAGCTTTGGGGGCATAGGAAACAATACTGATGGACCATTAGCAGTCATGGCAGTATTTATTCCACATGGCATTTTTTGTATGTTTATTGGTGCACATTTATATTTTGAATAGTTGACTCATTTTAATTTCATGTACAGAGGATTTTTCTTAGTTTTAGTAATTTTTCACCAATGAAATTATACTAACTTGCAAGAACATTCTAAGTGGATAACAGTACTCCTAGGTTGGTACTAAAAATTCTTTTAGTAATTTTTTGCTAGTAATTTAGCCAAAAACCATTTTTCCTAAAGAAGATCTTAAAGAAAATGATAAAAGTATTAGTGACCTTGTCATTCATCATAAAACATCTAAACATCCAAGTTTTAATAATTTAATTGAAATTTTATTGACTTTCCCCCCTGTCATGCTATATAATACTGAGAGCTTTTTATACACTGTTCAAGATTTCCTTGAGATGGATACGTTGGTGATGTAGATATACTTAAAAATAAGATGTGTTAATACCAATCCATATTACATTTATTTCCAAAATAATAATAATAATGATGATGATGATGATAATGCTACTATTTGAAAAGTAGGCATTGCTGTGTAGCTTCTGCCTCATGCCTGAATGTTAGGATATTAAGTATGTATCTCCACACCTAGGACATGTTTATATTACTTACAACAAATTGCTAAAGTTAGCAACCCAGCTAAACCATGTGGAAATATTTGGGTCCAAGTATTATATTTTGTTTTCACAACTGTACTTTTGCTTTATGGCTTTAGAGGCACATAATATGTATGCTCACCAGTAAAGCCTGTTTTAAGAAGGAAAGAAATGAGCAAAGAAAGGAAGGAAGATTGATTTCCTAAGAGAATGTAAGTGCTTAGCAAAAGTTAGAGCTGTCTTCCTGAGCAGCCTTCAAAGGCGAAGTGAATAAGACATGAAGTTTAGCTTCCCAGCAGGCTTTAATTCAGAAGTCACTGATGGAATACAAAAGCTCGCCGCCTTCTGCTGTAAGAGTTATTCATCACCTTCATCCACTTGAGCAGACGAGGTATAAAGTCTAATAAGATACAAAGGTAAGAGCATTAAAAGGTGCTTCCCTCAGCATCGTATCATTCAGTACAAACATGGATGGCCCCATCTATTTACTCACAACATGATGGAGAAGGCTGGGCAGCCTGTTGGGATTTCTGAAATCATACATGACATCACGGCAGCTTTTTCTTTGTCTTGGGTTTATTTCAGGTGACTATATATAAAAATATCACATAAACTTTCAAATCTTTCAGTGCCCATTTCATCACAACTTTTTGGAATCCTTCAGGCAGAAGCCCAGGAGAGTTGGGGATGTCCTTCAGTTGCGTGTGTCTGAGAGATCCCTTTCTGCTTCTGCTTTTGTACTGTGGGCTGCTGTGCTTGCTTGGCTCATACTCCTGTTGTCATTCGCAATGTCCTAGTGCCACTGAGCAGTGTTTAGGGCTCATGCGCTGGTTGTTTTTAAATGCAAGCCTATCTGGATTTTACTTCAAATGCCTCTGTCCCTTACTAGCTGTGCTTCCCAAGAGTCCTTATCTTCAAGGTCTATTTTTTAACCACTGAGAATAGAAATACGAGTTAAAATGCTTTGGAAATATTAAATGAGGTAATACATTTAAAATATATTTGGTAAAGTCATTCAAACCGTCGTAGCTAAAATTATTATATAACATTGCTGAGTTTATAAATGTGAGTCAAATTCACTTTAAGTCCTTACATCGACAAAATGTACAAGTAGAAGTAACTTCAAATATAAATGTGAGGCACTAAACCACCCCTTGGGCCACAAATTAATTTTTTACCTTTTTTTTGAAAATATATTCTTTTCCCATACAATACATCCCAACCACAATTTCCCCTCCCACCGTCCATCCTCCTAGCTGCACTACCTTCGCAACCCCTCACACACACTCCCTCTCCACTTCTTTTTCAGAAAAGAGAAGGCCTCCAAAAACCAACAGCCAAACATGCCAAAACAAGGTTCGACAAGACAAAGCAAAAGCCCCCATATCGAGGCTGGACAAGGCAAACCCGTAGGAGAAAAGGATCCCAAGAGCACGCAAAACGAGCCAGAAATAAGTCAGGTCCTGCTATTCGAGTTCCCATAAAACACCAAGCATATTAGTTTTTAAACTCGCACCCCCGCTCCGGGTACTAGAGATGTTAAGTTTCAACTACTAATAGATGAGTTTGAGGAGACTGAAAATAATTCTCACTGTGTTTGCACATGTGTCTCTGTGTGCAGCATTTTAGAGGACAGTACTGGGATAATTCAAACATTAATATTTTTTCTTGATATTTTGGTTGCATAAGAGTCATCAAAGAGCCTATGACTGGTGTCCTGAGAATGGAACACAGGGCAGAAGCTGTGCTGTTTCAATTCTGAGGGATGGGGCACTTTCTCACACTGTAGCAGTGTTCCTTTAAGGAGGGCACGTTCTGGATACCTTCCAACTGAGAGCTGTCTGGAGTGGTTTCATAGTGCCTTGGTGGCACAGGGCGATGCATAGAGACGGGGAGAGACTTGAGTATAACTTACCTGAGGAGGCATTGTTTACTTCACGGTATGTCTCTCAAAGGGAGACTTTTTCACAACAGCCACAAAAGAAAGTCATCTTAGACCACAGTCCCAGAGTCAGTAAAGAGAGCTCATGACTGAACCAGTCAGGAAAACGTTCCCCCTGCCTGCTTAATCACTTGCTCCCTGGAATTATTCTTGGTGAATCATAAATAGCAACCTTGAATGGCAGGTTATGAGGAGCAGCTAACACCTACTCTACCCCTCTTACTCTGCAAACTTCCAGCTCTCAAGCGAAACAAAACTGACAGAGAGACATCTGCAGTTGTATGAAATACGGATATTCTCCTAAACTAAATATTTTAAAAATAAGTCATAATTACAGTTCACAATAAATAATTAAACTGTCTGAGATTTAATTGGAGTATGATATAAAATTAGCCTACAGGGATATATCAGGGATGAAATAAAATAAAAATATAAAATAAGCACATAAACTTTTTAAAAAGATTTAAGCACAGTATTTTCAAGTGAAATAACATAATTCTCTATGATCCAATGTGCCTCTAATAACAATATTAATATCAACAGTATATATACATACATGTGTGAATGTGTGTGTGTGTGTGTGCGTGTGTGTGTGTGTGTGTGTGTGTGTGTGTGTATGTGTGTATCCCTCACTTTTGAAAATGTCCTCAAACTAAGTGCTACATGACAAGTCATGCCCTGTAAAAGCAGGAATTCAGTTAACAACATGGAATATTATTCCAGTTAATAATATAGAGATTTTATACTATGATGGAAAGGGTGCTATTTTAATGTGGTTTACCAGGCTTTAGGAAGTCTGATGGTTTTTGGCTACCTGTTCCAAATTTGTAATGTTTAGCATGAAAATATGCTATATATTCCAGAAAGCAGCAGAGGAGATCAGACTGAATGTAGATTATACAATAAACAAATACAAAATATCAATATTGATGGGGAAGAAAAAAAAAAGAATTTAAGAATGTAGCTATTGGAAGTCTCCCATAAGAAGCAGAAAGAAGCATATACTAAATGCTTACAGTGTATTTCATTCAGGTTTTGATCACTGGAAGAAACAGTGTGTGTGTGTGTGTGTGTGTGTGTGTGTGTGTGCGTGCGCGCGCGCACGCGCGTGTGCGTGCACACGTGTGTGAGAAAATGTGTGTTGGAATGCATGTCTTTGTGAATGCCATCCTCCAGACATTCTTCCTTGAGACAGTGTTTCTCACTGGCCTGGCTCTAACCCGTTAGGCTGACCTGGCTGCTAGCAAGTGACAAGAATCCATTTGTCTCTGCCTCCCCAGACCTGGGATTACAACTACGCACCACCAGAAGCAGAGTGTCAAATGAATTCCGTGAGGGGAACTCAGGCTCTCACACCTGTACAGCAGGGACTCTACCAACTGATCCTTCTGTCCATCCCCAGATACCTTTTTTTTTTTTTTGCAAAGATAACCATCTTTTTTCATCTAAAGATTTATAATTTTTGATAGTTCATTATGCAGAGATCTGGGAAAAATAGTGAATAACAGGACTAAAATCTCTGAACTTAAGAGCTAAGTCCATTTACCAGAGAGAAGTGATTGAATCCCCAGTAACAACAAAGCCATGCCATTGGCATGGAAAGTACATTAGTCTGAGGAGGCCCATTAAACATGCCACTTCCACACCATTAGGTGAAAGATATTGGGAGATGGTTCTAACTGGAACTGTTATGTGAGCAAAAACTGAGAGTGAGTAGACAGTCATTGGGATAGAGAATACTGGCTTGTGGGGAAGCCCAAATAGTTAAGCCCTTGACAAACAAATGTTTTGATAAGTAATTTTGGTAAAGCCTGGGGCACTTAGTTTAAGAAACTTTTCAATGGGACTTGAGAGGTGAATGCAAAGCTGCTACAGTGACTCAGAAGCATACTGGTCACCCTAAAGCTGCTACAGTGACACAGAAGCATGCTGGTCACCCCAAAGCTGCTTGATTCATTTCAGGCCCTATCTGCAGAAAACATGGTCAAGCATCACACAAGAAAGGCTTTATGAAGAATGGATGGTTATGAGTTGTGTTTTTGTTTAATTAATTGTTCAGATGTTTTCTTATTTATAGAGGTAAGGCAGAAGAATTTTATTGTAATATTTGATGGTTCAGAGTTGGTCACAATATAATTCTAGGGCACCCGGAAAGGCCCATTCTTTTCAGTTTAAATCCAGCAGGACACACAGACCCTCCTCACTTGAGGTTAATGTTACAGATGTGATGGAATCAAGATTTTTTTTCCTTCCCATTACATTTTAGAAATGTAAGTTCTCAGGTGCTCTGTTTTTTTAATATATGTACATAGTTCACAGTTTACATTCTTAAACACATGATAGAAGCAACCTATATCAGGAGAAATTAATTTTGAATCACTGTATTATGAAGAGAAGTGATAGAGAAAAATTTGGAGATAACTCCATCTTTTACTCTGTGTGGGACACATCTAGCATTGTTGTAAATCTAAACTATTTTCAATAGCCACATTTAGCCAATTATTCTTATTTTTGCTTGCTTGTTCAGAAAAAAGTCACAGTTCTTCCTCAGTATATTCTTGTCTCATGGGGCTTCTTGTACTTCCATAATAACCGCCTGCTTTTCTAAGGAACAATGATTTGCCATTTAGACTTTCAGTTATATCTGCAAGCAATAGCAATCATAGATCTAATTTAATATTTCATTTTATTTTATGAGAGAGTTTAGTCCCTACTAAAAGTTTGAATTCATATAAAAGCTCACTCGGAGAGGAACTCTATAAAGGACATCATTCTGTGCAGTTTTAAATGAAAGCTGAAGTGTCAAACCGGTAGGATCCCTATATTTAACTTTAGAAATGTTGCAGACTTCCTAGGTCTTTTAAAATAATTTTAAATGCAGTTTCATGTTTCTTTTCTTAGCTTTTCTTCAACCTAAGTGGCTATAATGCATTGGCTATTTTTGTGCATGTGTTAAGAGCATCCATCCCCTGGGCTGGAGATGTAACTCAGAGGATGGCGTCCTTGCCTTATATGAACAAAGACTTAGATGTGAACAGAAGTGCTGCACAAGCTGTGAGTGCTGGCATCTGTCTGTCATCTCAGCACTCCAGAACTGGGATCTGGAGAATAACACATTTCACAGGCCAACCTGGAATACAGGAAAAAAGATTAAAAGCCCAACCTATTTATCTACTCATCTATTTATTTGGATAGATATTCCCAATTATTCATATTTTTCTTTATATTGGAACTAGAGTAGAATCTATAATAAGGTTAGTGTTTTACTCACATATATAAACATATACACAAGACTATATATAATATATGAATATACATATATTTATATATACACATATTTTTGTATATATATTCACATACTACTTAATTGATTTTCCTTTATTACCTATTGAAATGTATTTTCCCGAAATTGTTAAAGCTCCCAAAATATGGTTTCTTGTCAATAGCTGTTTCCCTCCTCTTAGGCTCAATATTACAATATTATTACTAGGGCTTTGTCAGTGCTCTTGCTCTGCTCTCTTAATTTCCTTTGTCACAATCTGATATAAAAGTATAAAGTACTTTTATTATTTGCTGCTATTGGACCAATAGATTGTAATCATATGGCCATAGCTACTTTCCAAAGTACTCATCTAAAATTTGAAGCTACAGAAAGTACACCGTATTTCTAAATTTCTATTTTATTCCAATTGTGAGTAATTTAGCAAATTCAAAGTTAACTATATGTGATATATATTTATATATTAGCTTTACATATGTAAAATATTTACCTATGTTTGCTTTATATATAATATACAATATACAATATATGCCTATATATAAATATTGTGCAATATAATTTTGTGGCTCACGGGTTAACTTCACTGTTTTAAATATCTTTAGTTTTAAGAAGAGCTTGAAGCTCACCCAGAGCAACATTTAGAGGCTGCTATTCAACACTCAGTCATGGGGAAGCATGTGCCTGACATTCATAGTGTTTGTTGAAATGGATTTGGTCTACTGTAGAACAGTTATAAAAGAAAACTATTCACTGTGGGAAATTTAAGATAATTATTCTTAAGAAATCAATTCTCAACAAAATAGAATTCTCAATAAAATATAAAAATATAGGTATCAGAATTTTTAGGCAAATTAGGGAAGGCTTTAAAAACAATCATGAGGTAGACCATAAGTAGTGATGAGAATTTTGTTTGTAGGACTACGGAAATGGGAATGTTCCAAATGAATCGCATGGATGTAGTTGTTAGGTGATGAAGAGACAAAATGAGTGTGGAAAACTCAGTGTTTAAGAGTTGTGGAGGTGGGAACGACACACAGAGGGAAAAAGTGGGGCAGGGAGACAGCACAAAGAAAGAAATTGTCCTACATGGCACCAGTGTTCCAATGGGAAATCTATTCATGGCTCGATCAGTAGCAGAATAAAATATTTGAATAAAAATGTCTTAACTGTATGTAACTTCTACAGCTATTTTTCTTGACATTTTTATATAAGTACTACATTATAACAACTACTTCCACAGTATGTGCATTGGGCCAAGTATCAAATTTAATTATATGGTAATTTAGATTATAGATCTGAAGGATGTATAAAAATACTATTCATTTTACATATGGGGCTTTAGCATCTGGATATATTGATATCAATGGGAGGCCTTAGAGCTAGTTTCTCATGTATAACAATGGACAACTATATACACTGTAAAGAAACAATTTCTAAGCCATATTCTCCCTCCCTTTTTTTTTAAAGTAGTTGATTTTAGTTTATTTGTACCCTTCTTAGACATTTGCACCACTAGAGAATATCAAGTCACCACAGAAAATCTATTCCTTTTGGTGTTATACAGTCTCCAGCTCCTTTTTGTTTGTTTTGTTTTGTTTTTTATGGCACCAACATTGGCCTTTGCAGTACCCATGGCCTTCATTTTGTTCTTGCGATCCTTTCACTTTTTTCCTGAGCTCTTTTCCTTCTTGTAAAGGACATGCCATACAAGTCTGTGTTGAGGATCATTCTTTGCATAATCTAAAGAGTCAAAAATCATGTCAAAGCCTGCTGTCTTGCCATCACCAAATGGGTTCTGATGGGTTCTGATTCTAAATACAAAGATGATATGTAGTGTAGTTTTACTGTTTTGTCTAACCTTTCCTGAATATTTGCTTTTGGTACTATTGCCTTCTCTGGGTAAAGGACATGAATATTCATTTGTTTCCTCTGAAGCAAAGAGTTAATCAGGAACTTCCTTGTCCTGATTGTTACTGTGTCTTTCATGATAGCTGTGGTCCCAAAGAAGCCATGCAGAAAAGAGTAGGCCTTGTTGCTTTGAATACACTTTCTGCAAAAAATATTAATATACATTCAATGCAGTTGAGATTTTAGTATCAAAATGGTAAGGTACTTATTTTTTTTTTTTGTAAGGTACTTATTATAATTGAGATTTTTTTCTTGTTTAGTGTCACTTCCAGTTCATTTGTATAACTGTTAACTTCATTTCTCTTGCTCTTTAGCAAGAAATTAAAAGGTTTCTGTGATTTAAGATATTAATACCTTATGGGAGCTATTTTGTCTATAGGTTTCAAATTGAGGGATTTGTTAAACATGGTAAAGGTCAATCAAGGATGGTGCTATGGTTTAAAAGTTTCCCTTTTAGATTTCTTTTTTTCCAAGATAGTAGTGTTCAGAGTGGAGCCCTGAAGGTGAATAAGACTAGGAAGGCTCCTCCCTTGAGAATGGGTAAGGTAATAGTATAAAAGATTTGACTAAATGAGTTGGTTTTCTTGCCCTTCTACTTTGTATCATGTGAGGACACAAAAAGACAACGCAGCGGCCACCATACATATGATTTTAACTTCCTACCCTCCAAAACTCTGATAAATTGTTGTTCTCCACAAATTATCTAGTTCTGGTTTTATAAGAGAAATGTCCAAAAATATATATGATTCAGGATCATAATTTGTATGTTGGAGCAGATCTTGTGGGCCAGACTTGAAACAAGAAAATCAGGAAGCAGTGTCCAGTGCTAAGGGGGACAGTGAGCTATGAATTGGATGTTTTCCTTTCTGAGGGGACTATTAATTGCATCTGAAACATAAGAGAACCATATGGTAAATGACAATGTAGGGAAGGCTGACAATATTGGAAGGAAACTACACATTTAAACTGACAGATTTCATCTGCAAAGCATGATGTTAGAGGAAACATAAAAAAGTATTTATGAAAGGGGTACAATCTGCATCACTGAAATCATAGGCAGGTTTACAAAATAGATTGAAGTAAGAACCATTTAGGTAAAGGAAAATCAAATCATTTGGGAATGCATTTTATTGAGAACACTTTTTAGTTTTAAAGCTATTTTTATTCTTGGTTAATAAAGTCAAGGAGCAGTATGTTTATCTCTCTAAAGGACACCTTCATGAATAGCAATTTAAACAACGAAGTGAGGTTAGTTGGGTGAAATATAGACTTACTTACAAGTTGGTTGAAATATAAACCTGTAAGACATCTTATATTTCATCTATATTGATAACTCATGATAAGAAAATTCAATTTTCTGTCCTGATTTGCAACCATATGTATCATACTCTAGAAATGGGACTTTCATTCACATATAACACCCCTTTGAAGATGGAAACTACTTCAGCATGCAAAAAATATTTTCTGTATAAATGTAGGGAGCTGTATTAAAATGTCAAGTTCCCATGTAACACACTTCACGTGATCCCAGGACGGTTGGAGTCAGGAGAATCACTGGGACTTTTTGGTCACTAGCCTAGCTCCAGATTTAGGGAGAGACAAAGTCTCCAATATCCAGAGTGATAACAGGGGACATGATAACCCTCTCTGTCTTCTACATGTTGTCAGAGATATACTTTTTCAAAGACACATGCACACACACAAAACTAGTTTTTTTTAAAAGACACTTTTTAGCAATATATGCATATATATATGCAAATTTCTGAATTGAAAGTAATTAAGGAACCAACATACTGTCAAAAATTATAAAGTTGGAGTTTCCTAATTTTTTCCAAAAGCAAGTAAGCTTCAACTAAGGGCACTGTGTATAAGCAAGTATTTGAAATGCCAGAAGTGTAGTTAACAGTAGATATATATCTTAAGCTTGATGTGATGCACATGCTTGCAGTTGTATTCAGATAGCTGCAGCAGGAGGATCCCATGTTCGTCCTGATCCATTTAGTTTTGTCTCAAAAAGTTAAAATATGCAAAAACACCCTTGATGTTCCTTCAGCATCTTTCATTGGCGAAGCTTTAAAATTATTGTTTTTTAATTGAAAGTGATCAGAAAAATCAGGAGGGCTTTTCAAAAGAAAAATATGGCCATGCATCTCTAGTAATTTAGTACATTCCAGGAACTCTTTGATCTATAGCATGGTGAATAAATTTAACTTCAGGGGAAGAGATCCCTTCTGAGACAAACCGCCAGTGACTAAGCCATCTTTCTTATTTATGAGCTGCTCTCCTCTTTGCATGACCAGAAACAGTTTACTCAACTATGCCCTTGCCTCCTTAGAAAATAACACTGAGTTCCACCATGAGGGTCAAGGACAGACTTTGTTTCCTATTGACTTTAACAAAATAATTTTAATTAGTGGGCACATGTAGTCACAACAATTGTGAAATAATTAAAAAAAAAAAAAAAAAAAAAAAAGGAAGATCAGGAGTTCAAGGACATCCTCGGCTACATAGTGAATCTGATGCCACCATGAGCTACATTTGAAGCTGTGTTAAAGAAAACAATCCAGAAGAGTTTATCAACATTATATATGTCAACATTATATATTTCTTTCCACAGCCCATGTCTTAGGTAATTTAAGGAGACTTTTCAGTATCTTATGAAAGTCTGTGTCTGCTTTCTTGTCCTTAATTATACTTGAGAAACTAATGCTAAATAAAACATTCTTCATTTGCCTAAATGTTAAAATGGTTTTGTCATTTCTACTGCATTTGGTTTATTGCAGACGGTCCTGGTAATAAACAGTTTGACAATGTTCCTTAATGATGCGCCTTCCCTACAGGGTAATGCTGATACTAATGTAGGTTTTTAAAAGTTTATTTTTATGCCAACAATAAAGATTCCATCTGTCATTCGTTTCTGTATACCAAAGTCATACTGCTTCTGGCATGGGTCACATTTGTACATGTTTCATTTATGAACCCTTCCTCCTCCTGACTCCTGTTCCCTTCAGAAATATGCCGGAAAGAATGTGCTGCCTCACAGTCCCAGTGCCTCTCAATCTGGCATTGCATTCATTCTGACATTTCCTTAGTCGTTTGCAGCAGGAAGTTATCCCACATCCTTCTCATGACTTTATCAAACAATTGTGCCAAGGGCAGCTGTTTAATGTACCAATGACATGACAACTGTTTGTTGCATATTTTATTTAAGTCTTATCTTGGCTACATGTCTTTTATTATGGACTATTCTGCTCTGTAGGTTTACCAGAGCAATTGGTATGATTCAATTTACCTACTCGGAAGACAACACATGTCCTTTAGGCAGTCAAGTATGTTGGAACAAGGTAAAAAGCACTTGAAAATTACATTTTTATTTAAATTATTCTTGTGTAGCAACTCCCCCGGATTCATAAGAGTCTAAGAATAGATTATCCAGTTTCATGACTAAATGAGTGTATTTCAGGAGCAGTTGGCTATGAAATCCACAGGTTCATGAACAGACTTTGTCAGCTTCTTTCGAAAAGACTCTTCAAAGTGGCAGTTTGATCTACCTCTTTTACAGACTAGCAGAGCTATGGTATGGCTTATATTTCTATAGTCTGCTGAAGCAATTGGATGGGTGAAATCTAAGAAAAGAAACTTCTTGTGCTTATATCTGTTTTGAAGACTCCTTATGTACATCCATCCATTAATATAAGAAACTCAGTGTGTAGAGAAAAACATGACTCCTGACCCAAGCAAACTGTATTACTACTCTTCTCTCTCTTTCATAGACAAACCATTGTTAACCTAGTAGAATGGTGAATAAGGTGAAAGGTCCTTGAAAGCCAGATTAAGGTGGAGGCTTAGATTAGAGAATTAGTTGTTTTAGGACAAAGCAATTCATAAAAATTAACAAATTTTAATTGACCACAATTATATAACTCATAATATCAATGACAAGTCTTATCCCTGGATACAAATGGAGACTAAGTTAGAGTTTTAGAATTTATTCTTCAATAAATTCCTATTAGGAATTTCTTAGGTGTAGTGAGTTTCAAAATACCATGAAAATGTCCCAAGTTGCTCTCACCAAAATAGTACTAGAATAAGTCACACAATTCACATTTAACTTAGATTAAAGAAAAAATGTTGCAGAAGTAATAATTGGAAATGAATATTCATAAGCAATTCTACAAGCTAATTTAACAATACATTTTCTTCATATGAAGCATTCTTTCAGCACAGCAGCTGAAAAGAGGGGTCATTTAACACTGTGCCCATCATAGTTAGAACAGACACGCAGGATTTATCTAAGAGTGAACAGCTTGAGGGTACTTCTGGCTAAAGAGGCATGGATCCAGCCTGGAGAATGAAAAGATTCCAGAAAGTAGAAAAGATGTATCTCTTCTCAGAGCCCATTCTATGCTGAAAATGGTATCTATTTTGATTTTGTATTTCCTAGCGACTACTTTGTCTCCTATGTTGGAGTGATCATATGCAAATGGCACATGAGCATCTTCCCCACAGATTGAACATTAACATTTCAAGTACCTACTTTTCTCTTTGTTTTGGACTGTTTGTTCAATGCTCGGTTAGGAGTGTATCTCTCTCCGAATATGCAGTTGTTGACCATACCCTTTTCCATTAGCTGCATTCCTCCATTCATTCTTGCATTAATTTAATAGAGAAGGAGAAAAAGAAATGTAAGTCTAGTTCCTGAGGAACTCTAATTTAAAAGTTTAATTGATAATGATAAATTATTTTGATTGATCTCTAGTTAATGTCAAAAGTATGGCCTTTCGAATTGTTTCCAAGTGTCTTTTTCAAAATGATGACAAAATAATTAAGATATTCCTCTGAACATTTCTATTTTTGATGAGGAAAGTATATATACTTCTAATAATGTTTAATTCACTATTGTGTCTCAATTAGACCTTTCAGGTATTTGAGATTATTTGAGAAAGCATCTTATAAACAGAAAATAATTATTTTTCATTTTGTTGACTCCTGGGATGAATTTTTAATTTCTGTTCCATCCTTGGCATTCTGTGGCAACTGGAATAAGTTATACAGCTACTGACAGCTCTGGTGCTGTGGCTGAGGCTGAGGCTCTGATATTGAATGCCCTATCTCACCAAACAGCAATTCAGTTTCACACAGTCTCCTAAATAGCCGGATCCTCTCCTTAGCTGCATTTCTAAATAAGAACATTTTAATCTGTTCTGCTATTTGCATGTCTGAATAAACCATGCCATGGGGATCAACACAAAAATCCTAACTGTGGGAGTCACATAATCCCACCAAAACCCTATGAATATAGGTACTGTATTTGATAGACTGTCTAAATGCTACATATGATCAAATAGCATTCCCAGATACCTTAATACCCAACTGAGAAATACAGAAATTAACTTTCATTAAGTCCATGTAGGCATAATAAAGGCAAACAATACTACAAAGAAAAAGTACCTTCGATTTTCAAGAATGAAAATAAAGACTATTACTCACAGATGCTGTTTTTAAGCTCATATAAAATTATATTCTTTAAATTGAAAACTTCTATTGTTTCTATTAAAAGGAAAGCTTTCAAAAGTTCTTTTTAAAACTAACATATTAAATATATATTGTGTTCATGAAACAGCCATTGAATTGTGGATAAGACTTTAAATTAAGTGGTCATAGTATCTTTTACCAGAGTTAAAGCAACAATAATTTAAGTGTATTTCAACCTTCAGTTTTGTAGTGTTTTCACAAAAAGAAAACTGTCTAAAGCACATTAAAAACAAGGTTGGAATATACAACAGCAAAAGTAGAAAGGCTTATATGACTTTGATGCCTTGGAAGCAATGGGGAACACCTTCAATGGTTTTAGTTATGTGGGACACCTTTGTGGGAGATGAAGACTTGGGCATTTATTAAATATGTCTTCAAACTGGTAAAATTAAGACTAAAGGCAAACATTCTTTCTTTTTTTGCTTTTTAACCAATATCTGTGTATTTGAAGCAGATGACTTCAGGTCCTAAGATAAAGCAAATAGAAGAATTATATAATGCTGTGCAGTAGCAACATGGCAATTTTTTTGGTCGTCTTACTGTTTTCTTGGTAGATCGGTAGCAATAATTTGATGGAAATACATAACTACCTTGTGGACACAGGGGTGCATATAATAACATTGCTCAGACTCCTGCTGTAGTAGAGGGGTTCCTAAAAGATTGGAGACATCCTTGGGTTTTCACTGGATCACTGTGGTCATTGAGGGCAATGGCATATTTAATACGTGTGTGTTAAGGGATGGAAATAAAACTGCATCAGAAAAGATAGCTATCTAGATGTGCCCTGAAAGAGGGAATATGGAGGTGGAAAAGTGGGATGGGACATTCTAGTCATACTTTAATCACCTATTAGCAGCCTCCTCTTCAATGGGTCCAGAATGATAGCTATGACTCTGCCGTTTACCTGGCTTCTACACAAATAATAAATGGTTCATTTAATAATAACTTCCAAGAAGCTTCATTGGATAGAATATGTATAGCTTATTATTTTATTTTGTCACTTTTCCCACCTAAATAATAACCAAATTTACATTTTACAGCTGAAATAAATAGAATGATTTATTTTGCAGATAATATAGACATGCTTTCTAAAAGTGATATTTTGTAGTGAAATTTAAAACTGTTATGAACTTAAGAGTTCAATACTTAAATTTCTCTTTAGTTTGTGAAAGTAATTCAACCTTACGGTTTTCTTAGTTTGTTATCTTTCAAAAGAGGATTTTTCAAGTTCGCAGAACTTAAAGGCTAGATAAAAGCATCACAAATATAAGTTATAGTAAAGGCAAGTGATCAAGGATAGAGAGAAATCATATCCACAACCAAACAAAATGTTCTCAGTACGACTAATGAACCAGTGTCAATCTCTGTAGACTAAGCTGGCTTCATTATTTTTAAGAGGGAATGATCCTCTTTGCACAGTATTGCCTTGAAAATAATATCAATACATGGAAAGGCATTTGAAGGGTAAGCATATAATCCTATGTACATTCCTAGCAATCTCTATCAGTTTGGGGAAGAATTAAATATTGATTGCAAAAGTATAGCATAGAGGATGGTAAGTAAAAATCTTTAGTTATCATCAAATGAAGCAGGCAGTTTTGTCAAGCCCGGATTAATTTGATAACCTGAAAGTCAGTTAAAGCACCGAATAGTATATCATTCTTTAGACAACATCTATAATTTACTGTATTGAGGTGCATGTTTGTTTCTATAATTGGTACTTCTCAGGTTATAATAGATGCATTTCCTTTCACTTATTCTTACGTTTTAGTGTTATGGAATTGGTAGGAGATACCGCTTTCATAGCTATGGAAACACAGGCTATTACATTCTACCCAGCTGAGTTGTTTATGAGTGACGGAGTCTTGCTTTACCTGACTTAGCCTTAAAGTGGAATAATCTTCGAACAAGAATGCTTTATTCTCCATACATAAAATCCATTAAAGAAAGTACCCAAAGAAATATTTTTGATTGTTTGAACTTTTAAGAGTACTGAAATCATGACAGTCACTCTTCCAGAATGGATGATGGGAATATGACCGTGAATAAGTGGGTCAAGCTTCAGTGTATGGCTCCACATACATGAGCATATGCCAACACAAACTGTACTTATTAGGGGGTATATTTGTGAGGAATTAGGGGAAGGAAGCAGCTAAAATGATCAAAATGCATTTTATTCACATAATATTCACAAGGAATAAACAAAAATTATTTTTGAAGATAATACAATTAGTTCATAAGTGACCAGTTTCTATTTTATGATATAATTATCCATGTATATATAATTTATATATAAATGTATGTATATACATGTAAATAATTTTTGAGATAGAATAGTTTCTACTGGGAATCCATGTATTCCATGATGACATTTCTCATACATGACTAGTTCTATAGTCATGGAGCCAAAGACGAAAAAATGACCTGAATATTTCATTTCCCTTCATCTACCTCTCCCAAAGTACAGGAACTACAGACCAATAATTTTCATTCCCAGTTTATGTGGACGCTTTCTGTATGCCAGGAAAGCCCTCTATCAACTAAAATACCTTTCCATTCCCAACTCCCAGTCAAAAAGTACTCTCTGAATGAAATATTTTATTTCCAATTAAATTTTCAAAGTGATATATAAATATATTTTCTACTGTCTTGTTATTCTATTTTAAGAAAATAATAAACATTGTAAATAAATACACTAATTGTTTTTAAAGTAGTATCACTACGGTTTAATAAAAGGGGTTAAAAACTAGGTAAATTAAAGATATGACATTTATACTAAGCCTTGAATCTTTTGCTCATATTCTATCATTAAATTTATTTTATTACCTAAAATTTTCTAGCACATAAATTTTTTAATTTCCTGGATTATTTCAAACTTTGATATGAAAATTATATATAGCTTTCCAAGCTTGTTACATCTCTTGTGTTGCTTCTTAAACTCCATGACAAGCTGGATACCTAAGATAGGTAGACTTCTGGGAGGATATGGGCATGACTCTAGCTAAAATTTTTATTAGCAGGAATTAAGGAGACTGAAGAGGACCCTCTCTAACTAGACAGGACTCCTACTGGGGAGAGGAGAACACCAACCCACTAACAAACACTTCGACCCAAATTTTACCCTGACTACAAGGTGTTCAGAGCAGAGCAGAGATTGAGGGAATGCCCAAACAACGCCTAGCCCAACCTGAGACCCACCCCATAGGAGAGAGCCAAACCCTGACACTATAAACAATATTTTGGTGTGGTTGCAGACAGGAACCCAGCAAAGCTGTCCTCTGAGAGGCTCCACACAGCAGCAGATGGAAACAGTTACTGAGACTCAGAATCAAAGAGTGGGTGAAGCTTAGGGAGTCCGACAGAAAAGTAGGAGGAAGGATAGAAGGACAGGAGCTCCACAAAAAGAGCAACAGAGGCAACAGACCAAGGTCCAGACGGGCTGGCTGAGACGGAAGCACCAAGCGAGAACCATGGTCTGTACCTATGCCCTCTACTCAGATGTAGCCAATGGGCAGATCAGGCTTCATATGGGTAGCCTAGTAAGGGGAGTAAGGGCTGTCTCTGACAGGGATTCAGTTGGCTGCTTTATGATCACTCTCAAATCGCGGGGTTGCCTAGCTACGTCACAAGGAAAGAGGATGTTCTGAGTCCTGATGCCACTTGATCTGGGGTGGCTTGGTATAGGAAGAGCATCCTGCCTTCTGAGGACTAGGGGAAGGGTGGGATTGGGTGGGACCAGGAAAGGCGGAGGGAGGGAGCCACGACGGATATGTGAAGTGAACAAATAAATTAATTATAAAAGGAAAAGTTTCAAAACACTATCGTGTTAATATCACCCTAGTATTTATTTTTTGCTTATTTAATTTCTCATTATTTAAACAAATAATTACATTTTGAGCTTTACTTGGTAAAATTTGTATTTTGAGTTATATTCCATAACAAAGTACAATTTAAACCATTGCTGTACTATTTAGAATGAAAATCTACTGACTTTATATTGAATTGCTGCTATAATTTGTTTTTCTCCTGCTGGGTTTACAGTGATTTCACACTCCTGCAGGCAGTGGATGCCTTTTGTCTAAAGCCAGCAGGGGGAGCTCTCACCTTGTTGGGTTCAGTGTAATTAGTTTGGGAAATCTGCATTGTGGGATTATGCATATGAAACAAATGGTGAAATTAAAATATTAATTTACTGTAATGATATTAAACTTAAGAGTTTTCAGAATTATTTTAATATCAATGCATCATTTACTTGTCTATAATGTGATATTTTTAAAATGGTACTAGATTTTTTTTAAAGACAGTGTTTAATATAAAAATACAGCAATTAAGAATTCTTGTTTCTGAAAGCTAGTAAATTATTCCCTCTCCCCCAAAAAACTCTGCACTATTAATAATATACGTATGTCTTCTTTTATTTTTTTAATTAATTTGCTATTATGACTACTAAAAGCTAAGCCACCAAAATATCTAGGAAGGATTGTAGTTAAGTCAATTAACCAAATAATTCACCAGCCATTTTATTAGTAAGTTTTGGAAACTCTATAAATTCAGTTCATAAATCTAGGTGTTGGTGGGATTTAACAGTTCTCTCTCTAAGTGTCAGGTTTTCATGTGTTTCTTTATTGATAGTACCTATGAATTTTCTGTATAAAACAGCAAAGGCAAAAGTATTGTTTTCTGATTCACCAAAGTAAAAAAAGAAAAAAGGATAAATGAAGTTTTCTACTTCTAGGGTGATTATTAAAAGAATTGTATTGTTTCTTCTTTCTGTATGTAACTTTTTTATTATATATATATGTGTGTGTGTAATAATATAAACGTATCTGTAAAAAACAAAAAAAAAACTTTTAAAAAAGAGAATCTAAATCAGAATGTTGAAATCTGTGCTTTCCTATTTATCAGGAAATTAAACAAAATGGAAAATATGTACGGACAACTTAACTATCTTTTATAAAGAAAAAAAGTTGAGTAAAGAATGATGATAGCTATATACCATTGAGTTTTCTTCTTCCATAAGGAACAACAAAGTCTCCTTAATTGTCTCAACATGGGTAGACTTCAGAAATCCTGTGCAGTGTACAGTGATCCAGATGTTAAAGACAAACACTGCATTACTTTATGTAGCCTTTCAATGGGAGGGTGGCTGTGTGGGCCTGAGGAAATACATAGCCTGATACTGCTCGATGAATACAAAGTTTCAGATATACTAGGTTAATAAATTCCAAGAATCTACTATGTAACACAATGGCTGTTCTAAGTAATACTATTTGTATAACCCAAAAGTATTGGTAGACAGTAGAAGAAAATCAACAGGAGGCAGAAGAGAATCTTTGAAGGTGATACTTATAATTTATTGAATTAATGGGTTTGTGGGTGTATTTTTATTTTATTAAGTTATAAATATTAAATATGCCAAATCTTTGTATTTCAGTTATACCTCAAGAAAGATGTATAATTAAAAGATGGGATAATCAAAAATTAAAAACACTGAATACACTGTATAAGCATTAGTCACGTAAAAAACACTGGTGACAAAGAAAAAGTATTATTAATTAGTCTATTATAATACTACTAATATCACTTGAAATTTTCATATAATGTATATTAACCACATTTACCTTCTAATCATTTACCTAGATCCTCCAAGAACCATCCACCACCTCCGGACCATACCCCAACTTCATATCTCCCTTTCTTTTATTAATAATTCATGCAATCTAATTTGTGCTGACTTATACTCTTAGTTGTGAGGCCATCCATTGGAGCTTGGTTGACTAACTGAAGACCATCCTTAAAAATTATCAAAGGCAAAAACAAAAACAAAAACAAAACCTCTATCTTGCTACTCAAGAAGCCATCAACTGTCAAAATAATCTCAGTTATTGTTGGAACTAATGATCCCCTCCCATTTCCATATAAAAATGTTAATTGGCTTCATCTTGTGTACGTCTTTTACATCCACAGTTGCTATGCAAAAAGAGCGCAGTTGTTATGCCATGTCTGGGAGACATTCTTAAGCTTCTGTCCTGATGTTTGGCTCTTACAATGTTCTGGCTTCTCTTCCTCTATAATCCCTGAGTAGCTGCTTTTCACTACACAAAGAAGCTTCTCTGATGAAGTCTGAGAGTTTACTAGTCTATGGTTGTAGAGATATCGATATTGTAAGCAGCTTGTTATTGTGCCCATACAGTGGAAAACTAGTACTAGATTTAACCTTTGGGCCTGTGCATGTCCCAAACATGGCTTCCTGGCAAATTAACAGTACCAGGCATAAAAGTCTCCCTGTAGAAGAGACTTTAAGTGAGTTTACAACATGGTTGGTTGCCCTGCAACATTTGCTCTGCCATTGATTCCATAGCCATATCTTGCCATATAGGTCATTATTATAGTTAATGTAATTTTTTCTCTCATCAGCCTGTAATCTTTTTCCAGTACTATGAAAACTAATCAGCATATGAGAAGGCTCCATGGTTAGCATTAATCTGATTGCTCCATATGCTGTTACTAATGTATGTGGTATCTTCTGCAATTGGTTGTTATTATCAAGTGTGTATGTGTGTGTGTATGTGTGTGTGTGTGTGTGTGTGTGTGTGTGTGTTTGTGTCCAAGAGCAATAGAAATAGTCTATATTATTTTGATGAACTCCTGGACACCTTTGAGAAATAACTCCAAGAAAGGTAGCCCACCTCTAACAGAGGACTTTTATTTGGCACGATATGGCTTCTTGATGGAGCATTCTTAGCTGAGCAGGTGAACTCCAATTAAGTCCATTAATATGAAAAAAAAAAACAGATTTCATATAGTAAAAAGAATTTGTATATAATTTTTCTGAACATCTCTGGTATGCTATGTATCCCCATCCGACCCCACCCATTTTTTTCTGCCCTATATTTTATCTCTTAGATACTTAACCCAATTTGCATAATTCTTTTTATTCCATTTCATGTAATCAGTTTTTTGCTATTTCCCCTCCCATAAGGTCTTTCCTTCTTCACACCATGTATGGATGGCCCATGCCTAGTTCCTTTACTCTTTACGTATTATAAATTAAAACATAATCCTAAATATTAGACACAAAGATTCACTATTAGTGAGAACATGTTTTATTTGTCTTTGTGGATCTAGTTACTCTACTTGGAATGGTTATTTCCAGCTACATCCATTTACCTTTAAAAATGATAATTTCTGTTTTTTTTTTACATCTGAATAAAATTCCATTATATATAGGTACCATGTGTGCATTATCCATTCATCAGGTGGTTGACATCTAAGCTGTTTCCATGTCCTAGATATTATGAATAGAGCAGCTATGAACATGGATGAGCATGTGTCTCTGTAGTAGCAAATAGAACCTTTTTTGGGTATATGCCTAGAAGTGGTATTGCATATTTCTATTTCTTCCTTGAGGAATTGCTTCACTGACTTCCATAGTGGCTGCACCAGTTTGCACTCTCACAAACAGTGTAATATATTTTCTCATTACCTATGTCCTGCCAGTCTTTGTTGTCTTTTGTTTCTTAACATTAGTCATTGTTACTAGAGAAAGATGATGTTTTGAAGTGCATTTAAATTTCATTTCTTTGGTAGGAATGGGGACACATTTTAAGATATTTCTTAGACACTTATATTTCTTCTTCTGAGAAATCAATTCAGTTTCATAGCCCACTTAAGAGGCAGTCTACAGGATGGGGAAAGATCCTCTCTGTCTGCTATACATCTAAGAGATAGGCATTTGTCATTTCTTTACAGTGAATATTTTCATGATTTGTTCTCCCTTTTTATCTCTTTTTTAGCAAGAAGATTTATTTTTATAAAGATTCTAAGCAATATGTTTATGAACAAAGTAATTCTAACTATATGTGAAATTTTAAGAAGGCACACAACATTCAAGACCTTCAAAAGATTAAAAAAGATTTCAAAATCAATTAAAATTATTGCAGTGGAAATCACAAAGAAACAAATGGAGAAATCATAGAAGGATAATATAAGCAGTTTAGCATTCTGCACAGATTATAAACAATTCTTAACAAAGCCACACTGTCATTATATCATAAAATGGGAAAACAGATCACAAAGAGAAAAGGATAAATATGGACAGGGAAATATTCAAAGGAGATTAGGGAAAATGCTTTAAGGCAATGAAGACATCCTTATTCCATTCTTTGCACTTTTTTTTCTATTCATGTCAATATCGTATCAATGTCATTACTTGTAGATTTTCTTAAATGAGTACTACAATAGTCATTGGCATTTGCACTGCTGCCAGGCACCACGGGAGAACTTAATATGAACTCATCAGAGTTTTCTCATCTCTGGCTGCCCCAAATTCTCCAGCCCCTCATAGCAACTATTATACACTCAACTTCTGAGAGATCAATATTTTTAGATTCCACAGATGGAAGATATCCTGCTACACATATACTTTCTTGTGGTTTATTTCATCCATATTAACAAGTTTCCTTGTGATGGGAAAGGAAGGGAAGGATTTTTTTTTTCATTCCTGCATAGTACTTCTTCCTCACTCTAGCTCTCACTTTCCCTCTCTCCTCCCTCCCCCATCTCTGTATTATATTTTCTTTATCTTTCAATGTTTGATGAGTTGCTGCCATTTCTTGGTAGCTATAAGAATTATTATAGTATACATGAGAATGCAGATATGCCTTTCATGTCATTAATCATAAAGATACTTAAGATACTCAGAGATTACTGGAAGGAGAGATCATCATGTCTTAATTCAGTTGATCATCCTGCCACCTACTAGAGAAATGACAAATATTTTCAAAGCATACATGTTCCACATAAGCAATATAATAATCTTCAATGGCCTAATATAGACACTGAAGTTGCATATTCCGTCATTCTTAAATACATCTGCAAAATAAAATACCTTTTGCTTAATAACACGGTTATATTATAATTTTTAACTAACTACTTTCATGTTATGTTTTTCTGCAGTTGTGAGCACACTGAAGCAAGCCAGTGTGCATGTGTGTATGTGTACTCTTTACTGCACATATTAATTTTTGGTTGTTATTGTTTCCAAGCATGTTAGACTTGTGTACTGAGATTGAGTAAATTAAACTATAAAGAAAGTGTTTTGAAGCTCTAGCCATTTATGTCCCATTTTATTTCTTTTTCTGATGTAAGCAGCCATGAAAAACCATTAGCTAAATATATTAATTCTTTAGCAACAGCAAATAATGCATCCTAGTTTGGTCATTTCTTCTCAATTTATTAACTAGAATATTTCAACAAGAGAAATTTCTTTTCAGAAGCAATTCACATTTTGAAGAAGTAGTTCATACAGAAAAACGCAAAATGCAAATTAAATGGTTTATTATATTCAGTGTATGCAAACTAATTTGCTAGTTTTTTTTCTTGCTCCCTAGTAGACTATGATATAATCTCAAACTATAGCATTAGTGTTATAATGAGCCGGCAGTAGGTTAGTCAGGAAAAAAATGAATAAATGAATGGCTAACTGAATGAACGACTAAGTAAATAAATAAATAAATAAATAATGAATGAATGAATGAAGCTAAGGTTGATGGCTGAGATTATTATGCCAAATACTTGGGATGCTGAAACAGAAGAGAGGCAGGTTTAATGTCTCTCTATATTATAAAAGGAGTTCAAAGCCACATTGGGCAACTTATAAAAACCAAAATTAAATTAAAACCAAAACTATGTTAAAAAATATATAGCGATATCAATCCATCAATAGATACATCCAAATTAGGAGAATGAACCATGTAGAAAACAATAGTGTTTTTCTTGTATAATATCGTTCTTGTTATTGAAAATGGTAATTATTTCATCATTATTGGGAGTGAACTTAAAAACAACAAAACAAAATAAAGCAGCAAAAAATAAGTCAGGATGACCTAGAGATATAGGAAATGCCAGTGTCTTGTACTTGGGGCAACTAGGTATCAATACGAACTGCCATTGGAGATGTACAATTTCTATTATAGTCAGAATTTCTAATTATTTTCCCTAAAAAGAAATGATAGGAAAATTAAAATAGCATTAAATATAATTGTCTTCAACTATAGAAAGTTCATATGTCAATCAAGTAGGAATTCCATATAATGAAGAGTTAGTTATTAGCCATGAAAAGAAACACATTACTGACTCAGGTAGCATCAAGGATAAAGGCCAGCTCCGCAATGCCAAGTAAAAAACATAGGCTCAAAATAGTGTGTCATGGGATATCTAATTTCTACATTGGAAAATGTAAAGCTGTAGAGACAGAAAACATACAACAAATGCCAGAGTATAAAGTAGGAAAGAGATTATTTCATGGGGCCTCAAGGAATATTGAAAGAATTATGGTCTCAGCTCAGGTGATTAAGTTTATTTAAACAATATATGTATATTTATACATAGAATTATGTGTATTGCAGGTTTTGTCAGATACTTAATTGTAATTTCTTTATGACTTTTCCAGACATCCTTATTGTCATTTTCTGTTCCTCCCTCCTGTATTTACCTCATTCCCTTTCCCCAAAGAGCCTTCTTTTAACATGTCTTCATCAGCTCACTTGTACCCTACTCTTCCCCTTAGCCTTCCCCCTCTTCTGTATATTCCTCCCTCCCTCATCCCCAATGAACATGCCCTTTCCTCTTTCCCTGATCACTTCACATGTACCCAGTAATGTATAGTATCACTGTTTTACCAATTCCAACTAGTGTTTGTGGTCACTTGTATTGCTGATGATTCCAATGCTGTGAGGACTGAGATACAGACATAAAGCAGTTTCCTTTCCATTTCCCTGTTTGCTAAATCTATTGAACACCTGTTAAGTCTTTACTCTTCCTGTTTAGAGGAAAACCTTCAATTCAGTTCCTTGTCTCATCTTTCAGTGGAGGTTTGTTTTGGGAGGGATTGTTTTTTTTTTGTTGTTGTTGTTGTTGTTTTGGTTTGGTTTGGTTTGTTTGGGTTTTTTTGCAGTTTGTGGCTTGTTTTCTTTTACCAGATTTTGAGTTACCTTTGGTTAGCAAAAGATTCATAGTTTTAAATTTTGTTTTTACTTCAATTAGAAGTTACTATCCTAGCATTGAAGGCTATGGTTTATTCAGAAATAATCATCTTCATTTTTGCTGATGTTTACATAAGAATTTAATAGCAACAACAAGGCACAGAGGCCTGTGTTAGTATAGTTTTTTCTAACAGACCGTGCATGAATGTTAGAGAATATGCAGTGTGGATTATGTCATTAAATCTGTATGAAAAAATCTGTTATATTTAAAATAGCCTTGTAATTGTTATTTGACTATCGGTGTCATTTAGTATTATTAAAGCAAATTCATATGAAGTATTTTTGTATTAATTCATAACCATTTTATGTTTTTCACTTTAATTGTGATAATAGGAAATATAAGTAATTTCAAAGGAGCAGTGCTTTTAAAGCTATTGTGATGAACAAATGGTAGGGGTATTCGATATTAATGATGTAACTAATATTGATATAATTTTGCATTGGTTGAGAGACTCATGTGAGTTTTCTCTATTTAATTCTAGTTGTGTTGCTTGATACAACTACAGTGATGGGAGAGCTAGGATGGAAAACATATCCATTAAACGGGGTAAGTTTTCAAGTTACCATCCATCTTGGGTTTGTAGGGTCTTCTAAGAAAGTTAAAGGAACCACAGGCTTGTATAAATGTTTGCATATAACTTAAGTCACATAGAAAAGACTACAGTCTAAATGAATTAATAATGAATGGGAACAGTATGTAAGCACCATAGTTTTCTTCTAAATCAATAATTATTCTTTAATCTTCCATTTTAAGCATTGTATTAGAAAATTTACACATATTTTCCTTAAAATAAATGTATATATATACTTCTATAATTTTATTCTGTATTGAAGTTAAATATAGTAATCTTAAAGGTATTATTTGCTGACAAACTATATCATAATTAGAGTGAACAGATACTAGCAATATAACTTTTAATAGAAGATATTAGTTACTATAGAAGTGTTTTGGAACTTGGTGAAGTGATACATTATGACCATCTTTATGTAATCTTGAAATGTACTTCCAAAGACATATTCACATGTATAGTCTATAAAATTATATTTTTCCTAGGTGCTTATATTTTAACTTTGGTTATTTTTGAATTTTTATATATTTCCGTTTGGAATATCTAATGTCTTTATCCCAGTGTAATGCTTCTTATTACTATATTAAGCTAAAATAAAAGGGTGGTTTATGGAGATTTTTACTCTGATTCTTTTTCTTTTCAAACAAAGAGTTTAGTAGTTTGTACAGCTAAATGTTCTCAACAGTGTAATTACTTTCCTTTTCCTCTTAAAAATGTTCTTATTCATCAGTTCTTTGCAGATATTGTTTTACATTGCTCCATAATAGCTTCATTATAACTTCAAATATGAATCTGATAGAAAAAATTTACCTTGCAATGTATTCACGTTCTTAGAATCTTTCACTGAAGTGTATATTTATTTATACCAAATGTTATTTACTAAACAAAAGCTCCTGAAACTAAAAGGACACACAGAGGCTTCTTTTTTAGATTGACTATTTACTTTTGCTATTAAGTCAAAAGGTTCCAAGACCATGGTGCACAGGGATTGAGGATTGGGGAAGAAAGACAACCATCCAAGTTCATCCTAGAGAGTAAACTTATTCTTTGAGTTTTGTGATTAGAGGCTGGCATTTTCATAAAGGAACATTCAAATATCAATCCTTCCCAGAAACTTCTACATATACACAGGCAGAAATGTCTTCTCAGTTTTCTAGTGTTTCTTATCACAGTAGAACTAACTCCAAATTATCCAAGTCAGTTATAAAAAAAGGAGTATGTTTTATCATATATAAATAACAGCTACAGGTGAGGTTATTACCTAATGCTGTTTATAGAATGTTTCTAGTTATAAATTATAATGGCCATATTGTCCATAAATTAGATGTCATAGTTTTCTAGTACCATTGTTTACAACACAGAGAATCAAAATTTGAATGTATCTACTAGTAGTTTGGTTTATAAATTGTGACACTGACATTTGTATAGTAACTTATCAAAGTCCGAGACCTTAGAATTTCATTTTGAATCATTTTATAATGCTCCGTAATCTTTTAAAACTATATATATATATATATATATATATATATATATATATATATATATACACACATACATATATATATATACACACACATATATGTTTGAAATCTGGAGAAAGAACTTTATTAAAAATTTCTTTGAATGAAAAAGGTAATGCATGTTAATTTTCATTACTTTCCAAGCTGTTATTTAAATAAATTTTCTTCTAAGAATCCCCACAACATATGCGGTTATCTTCTAACGTCCACTGTATTAATTTCACTTGTGTTATTTCACGCTTCAAATAACTGCATCATTTTAGTGAATGAATAGATTAATTATACAGATACATATTGCATTAATTTTAGCTCATCACAGATGACATATGGACAACAAAGAACAATATGTAGTTATTGTGAATTCACTCCACTATGTGAATTCCAAGGACCAAACTGAGTTTCTAGACTTGGCAACAAACACGTTTACAAGTAGAGCCATCTCACTGGCTTTCATATAATATTTTATTGTTATGAGAGTTTGATCTCCCTACAAACAAGAAAAGCATTAATATTATTTATCTCCTTAGATTATTATGGGGATAAAATATTTGATTTTGCTTTTAAAAATAATTTATTCAGATTACATACCAATTGTGATCTGCTTATTTGTATCTTCCCATTCATGTCTCAATACCTCTTTCACCCTGTATTCCCCACCCCTAGACCTGTGACAGAAGCAGACGTCCTCCCCCATCATATGATCACACCATCTAGTCTCATCTGGATAGCCTGCTTCTCCTTCCTCTGAGTGCCACTAGGTTTCCCCACCAAGGGGATGTGGTCAAATAGGGGGCACCAGAGTTCATGTCAGAGTCAGTCCCTGCTCTCCACAGAACTGTGAAGAATGTGCTGTCCATTGGCTAGGTCTGAAGAGGGGGTCTAGGTTTACTATATGCATTGTCCTTAAAATATTTAATGAGTGTAACAAACTTAAAAGCCTATATTATTATTTTCATTGCAATAACTAAATATTTTGAATAAGTGAAAATATGAATATGACATTGTACAAATTGCTTGCTTTTTTTTTTAAATCTGGAATTACCATTCCACCAAATGCTATTCTTTTCTTTAGGCCTACAAAAATATTTCATTATTGAAATGCTATGTTAAGCAAATAACTATAAGTAAAAATTAGTATTTTCTTAAATCTAAGTGAACTCTAATGTCATTTATACATTCCTCCACTGAGCATGAACTAATTGAAAAATAGCATGCTGAGTACTACAAATTTTAATCTTGTTTGTCATGAAGGTGTGTGAGTATACATTCTTGTCATCTCAAATCTAATGATCTTTATGATCTTTAATGGGAGTAGTTAATTTAGCATTTTTTACGCACACACACACACACATATACATATATGCAATATGTGTGTGTTTGTGTTTTAAAGCCTAAGTAGACAGGAGATACTATTGTGATAACAGCCCCCTAAAATGCAATTGATGGTAGTTACCCAGAAGATAAGTATGGAGGACAGTTATTCAGCTGATTGTATCTGAAAACATTTTTTTTGGAAGAAAAAGGGAAATTGAGATATTTATAAAGAAAAG
This sequence comes from Acomys russatus, assembly GCF_903995435.1. Lineage (NCBI taxonomy): Eukaryota > Metazoa > Chordata > Mammalia > Rodentia > Muridae > Acomys > Acomys russatus. The sequence continues at coordinate 41,824,180 of NC_067144.1, read as the reverse complement.
AAACAAAGTTAGATTGTTTTACCCTTTGTTTGATGAATTTTAATTTTTATATTTATCTCTTACATTGCTCTATCTTATATACTCCTTCTTTTCACACACTCCTTTTCCCCAGCCCTAGGCGATCATGTAGTTGCTTGAAAAAACACTCTACAGAGGAAAGGCTTCTGCCACTTGACAGCTGAGCCTGATTTTTGAGGACCACGTTAAACATCCAATCTTCTCTTGTATTTTTTGAGAACTGGAGGAACACAATTTGAAACACAACTTTATTCCTTTGGTCATTGCTTTCGAAAGCTTGTTCTATTAAAGCACATACCAACTCGAGTTGAGCTATCATTGCCAAGATAGCCCTGTGTGGCCCTTGTGGGAAAGGAAAAAACAGGACATAAATGACCACTGGCAAATCTAAATGAGATTGTCTCAGGTTGTCTTTTTCTAACCTCTATTTCTTTATACCAATGGATTCTGACATAAATTTTCTTCTTTCTTAAAAACTTTAAACCTTTTGTAAGATAAATATCACTAATTATATTAATTTTCATTTAACTGAAAATATTTCATTTTAAATGTATATCTACTTTGTGTGTGTGTGTGTGTGTGTGTGTGTGTGTGTGTGTGTGTACTTTCTGTCTACTTGTGTATGTGCATGCCCAAATGCATCACGGAGGTTTTTCAGATGACTAAGGTAAATATGCAGGAATCTGTCCTCTCCTTCTACCATGTGAACTAGAGTAATCAAATCAAGTTGCCAGGTGTGTCAGCAATCATTTACCTGTTGAGCTATTTAACTAGCCCCTACTCATTCAACTTTTATAGCCTAATTTGTAAGGTACTGTTTTAGATACTTTATATGTCTCTAGGATGAAATAATTTTAAAATAAATTAAATGCTATTTTCAGCTCACAGTTCATGGGTACAGTCCACAATGGCAGAGAAGTCATGGAGAAAAAACTTGACACAGTTGGTCATATTGCATCCATGGGAAGGAGAAGAGAAAAATAAAGTCTAGTAGTGTTCATGCTTGCCTTCTCTATTTTTTTTCAATCCTACAACTAGAGTGGTACTTTCAATCTCAATTAAGCCAATATAATAGGTCCCCATTTGCCAAGCCCAGAGGCTTATCTCCTAAGTGACTCTACATCAATTCACTTTGCAATGACTATTAGCAATAACCACTCCACGTCCTCTGAGATTGACACTCAGCCCTGTATCTATGAAGTGCTTACTTTCTAGTCATTGTCCCAGAGCTAAAATTCATCTCATAATGCAAAATTCATTCACTCTAAAATATAAAATTTCCCATAGGTTAAAAAATATTTCCAGAAATGTTTAAAAGTCTAAGTCTTCTGAGACCCAAGACAGTCTTTTTATAGGGTGCTCTTATGGAAAAATAGTTCTAATAAAGAATGGTCCTAAGTAAATATTTCCATTCTAAAAGGGAGGAATGTGATATTGCATATTAATATGTCACCAACAGAAGAAATAACAAAACTGCACCTGATTATTCAGTATCTAGGGCTCATGATAAAATCATCCTTGCTCCAAATGGCTTTATTAGTACTGCTTTCCTAGCTCTTTTGCTTGAAGTATACACAAATTCTCTCTTAAGCCATATCTACTCAATGCCATCAGTGCGCTTTAGTGAATATTTCATTGGTCTGGTATATCCAATATTTTGGTATCTCTGTTGCAACTTAGGACTCATCATGATAGCTTTATATGAAGCCTTGCACAGCCTTCCTGCATTGACTTTGATTCGGCTGAACGTTGCTTGTGTGGGTGACACCATGAAACCTTCAAGACAGAGTCCATGGCCATCACAGTGTTGCATCTTACAAGCTTGCAAAGCTAGTATGTTGCGAATGATGCTACAGAGTCCTGCTGCCAGGCCGAAATATGACATGACACCCTTTTACTGCAGTTGTATCAAGCTCTGCCTGCCTTTCAGATTGACCCTAGGTAAATGCATTCTTAGGCAATTATCTAGAAACAGGAAATACCTTTATCTTATGTGGGGTTTCTATTACAGTGATAAAGACCATGACTAAAAGCAACTTGTAGAAGGAAAGGCTCATTTAATTTATAACTCTCAGGCCACAATCCATCACTGCTGGAGTCCAGAGCAGGAACTCAAAGGAGAAACTGGACCAGAGTCTATGGATGACTCAGACACTAAAATCTCTGTTGGGAGAACACAGGAGGATGGATTAGTCCATGATGAGGGCTTTCTTCTACTCTTGCAGTGACTTATGGAAATAACCTCACTGTATACAGGCAATACCGGAAAACAGATGGCTAAATTTGTGTAGATTATTGGCAGCTATAAAATTTTAAATATTTGCTCATTGAACATGGTGGCAATTTTCAAGGATTTGTGTGGTCTTGTCATGAGCACAGCTGGGACTACATGAAAGCAACCATGTCTAAGGGACCTGCAGTTGGCATCAATCTTGGCACCGCCTACTCCTGTGTGGGTGAATTCCAGCATAGAAAAGTGGAACTAATTGTCAATACGCAGAGTAACCGAACATCACCAAGCCACGTTGCTTTTACTGACACAGAGCGATTAATTGGGGATGCTGCCAAGAACTGGATTGCAATGAACCCCACCAACACAGTTTTTGGTGCAAAACATCTGATCGGATGTAGGTTTGATGATGCTATTGTTCAATCTGATAAGAAGCACTGGTCCTTCATGGTGCTGAATGATGCTGACAGGCCAAGGTCCAAGTAGAATATGAAGGGGAGACAAAAAGTTTCTACTCAGAGGAAGTGTCCTCTATAGTTCTGACTGAGATGAAGGAAATCACTGAAGTCTACCTTGGGAATAATGATACCAATGTCCTGGTTACAGTGGCAGTTTACTTCAGTGACTCTCAGCGGCAGGCAACGAAAGATGCTGGAACTATTGCTGGCCTCAATGTACTTCAAATTATCAATGAACCAACTGCTGCTGCTACTGCTTATGGTTTAGATAAGGTTGGAGCTGAAAGGAATGTGTTGATTTTTGACTTGCGAGGTCGTAGTCTTGATGTATCAGTCCTAACCCTTAAGGATGGAATTTTTGAAGTCAAATCAACAGCTGGAGACACCAACTTAGGTAGAGAAGATTTTGATAATCGAATGGTCAACTATTTCATTTCTGAGTTTAAATGAACACACAGGAAGGATCTCAGTGAGAACAAGAGAGCTGTCAGGCATCTCCATACTGCCTGTGAACGGGCTGAGCACACTTTCTCCTCCAGCACAGTCTAGTCAGGCTAATGTTAACATTGATTCTCTTTATGAGGGAATCGAATTTTATACCTCTATTTCCCAGGATCAATTTGAAGAATTGAATGCTGACCTGTTCCGTGGCACACTGGACCCTGTAGAAAAGGTGCTTTGAGATGCCAAACTGAACAAGTCACAGATCCATGGCATTGTCCTGGTTGGCAGTTCTACTAGAATCTCCAAGATTCAGAAGCTTCTGCAAGACTTCTTCAGTGGAAAAGAACTGAATAGGAGCATTAACATCTATGAATCTGTTGCTTATGGTGCAGCTGTGCATGCAGCCATCCTATCTTGAGACAAGTTGGAGAATGTTCAGGATTTGCTGTTCTTGGATGTCCCTCCTCTTTCTCTTGGTATTGAAACTGCTAGCGTAGTCATGACTGTCCTCATCGAGCACAACACCACTTTTCCTACCAAGCAGACACAGACTTTCACTACTTACTCTGACAAACACCAGCTGGTGTCCTCATCCAGGTGTATAAAGGTGAAAGGGCCACAAACAAGGATAATAACCTTCTGGGAGAGTTTGAGCTCACAGGCATTCCTCCAGCACCCCGTGGTGTCCTCAGATTGAAGTCCCCTTCGACATTGATACCAATGGCATCCTCACTGTTTCTGCTGCAAATAAAAGCACAGAAAGGAGAACAAGATCACCTTTACCAAGGACAGGGATGTTTGAGCAAGAGAGATTTGAGCACATGGTCCAATGAGCCGAGAAGTACAAAGCTGAAGATGAGATGCAGAGAGATAAAGTTTCCTCCAAGAGTTCACTAGAGTCCTATGCCTTCAACATGAAAGCAACAGTTGAAAGTGAGAAACGTCAAGGCAAGATCAATGGTGAGGACAAACAGAAGATTCTAGACAAGTGTAATGAAGTCATCAGTTGGCTGGATAAGAATCAGACTGCAGAGAAGGAAGAGTTTGAACATCAGCAGAAAGAACTGGAGAAAGTCTGCAACCCCATCATACCAAGCTGTCCCAGAGTACTGGTGGCATGCCTGGAGGGATGCCTGGCGGCTTCCCTGGTGGGGAAGCCCCTCCATCCATCTGTGGTGCTTCTTCAGGCCCTACCAATTGAGGAGGTGGATTAAATCAGTCCAAGCAGAGGTGTAGCATTGTTCCACAGGGAAACATTTGAAGGACCCATATTTATTTAGCAGGTTACATGGCAGTAAAATTAAACTGCTACAGTAAATTATTGGGCACTCACAATACTTGAACGTGGAACATGTGCACAGGGAGAGAACATTGCACTTTTTAAACACTGTATCTATGCAATATCTAATAAAACTATTTAAATTGGCACCAAAAAATTTAAATATTTAATGGATATACAATATCCTCCTGTCACTTCTCTACCCACTATCTCATAACACCCATTCTCAATAGCATGTGAACAAAGAAAATTTATTGCTGTCTTATATTTTCATTAACTGAAAGAGCATATATTAGACAAAGTAAAATTAATTTTGAGCTAAGGATGATAAGTAATAGAAAGGCAGGTTAGAGTGATTTAGAAAATCAGATGCTAAATGTTTCCTATCTGTGAATAAGTGATTGCTTTCATATTCTCTGAGCAACTAAAAGTAAGTATAAATTGAATTTATTTTTGTCAGTGCCTCTGCTAATTTTTAACATATGGTCTTAATAAGGTCACCTTGTAAACATTTATTTTTGAAAGATATTATTTTTAAGCCACATCATTGATTACATAATATATTTTTTTTCTTTATTTTTTCCTACATTTTGATTTATGGACTTCTGGATTTATTTAAAAATTAATTCTTGTGTTATAAAGGCTCAGCTAAGACACTGGGGTTTTTTGTTTGTTTGTTTGTTTGTTTCAAAAGGTTAAAAAGGAATTTTAACCAGACTAATTTAAATACATACAAGTGATTCATTTATAAAGTTGTGTACATCTAAATATCCCACAAGGCCACATAAAGACCTGGTTGTAGGCGGTGTTTTAATACAATTATTGCTTACTGTCTGGCAGTCAACCCACAAGCAAGGAACATATCCCATATATTTTCCTTCCTAGAGATCGTCCCACCAGTTTCCCTCAGCACTTTCATCTGTCATTTCTTCACTCCTTTAACTCTGGGTTGTTCATCTTGTGATTCCCCATGGTCCACTCACCTGCTCTGAATCCCTCTCCAGCTACTCCACTCACGGAGTGCTTCAGTGTGTATCTTACCACAACCATGTCTCCACCCTATTAAGTTTCTCTCCTGTAGCCATTATAAGCCATTCTCCATCCATCATCTGACATCTCCTAAGATTTCATCATCTCCAGCTTCTGACTTTTCCAGAATCATGTGCATTAATTATTGTGGCTTGCTTACCTTTGTTTCTTTTGAAACCTAATGCTCACCACAGCATTTGAATTACACTGTTTATATGTATGCTAAATCACTGATTAAGAAACTGAACGTTCTGTGTATGTATAGAGTTCGGTAAGACAATGAGTATAGCATGACAGAAGTGCAATAAAGGTTGTTTAAAGCTTGTTGAGGAGCACGTGCCTGTAGTCCCGCACTCGGGGTAGCAAGGGCAGGTAGATCGCCATGATTTGTAGGCTTGCCCAGTCTACAAAGTGAGTCCAGGACAACCAAGGCTACACAGAGAAACCCTGCCTCGAAAATAATAATAATAATAATAAAGTTGTTTGAATAAAGAAATAGATGTACACCTGATAATATTTTAGATAATATACTGGTCAAAGACTATATTATAAAAATGTAATTAAAGATGAAGAGTCTAGTATTAATTTTACAGCAATCATCTGTGGTGAAAAAAGACAAAATTGTAATAATTTAATGTTTTCTTTTTCAAAAAATTTAGTACAGGTAGGAAGTTTTAAATATTTGCTTACAATGTGTGCTTTATCCAACTGGATTCATCTTCTGTTTTTTTGTTTTCTCATAAAATTCAAGCTTAAAGATGGGAAAAAGGATATGTACCTATGAAAAAAATAGCTATTAAAAAATCTTGGAAGCATCTGATGAAATACCAATCAAGACATAATATACATTGAGAAAATTAATGACCAGTTTAGAGTGATTGGTGTGCAGCCTCCCATCTGGGCAATATTAACCCCTGTCAGTTATTAATCCTGCACCATGTTGTTGAGATTGTAATAAAATGAAGAACACGTGGCTCCTTAATGGTTTATAGATGAAGCACATTTTTAGAGAATGTAGATTAAAAGACTAAGTTTTTAAAAGCATAGGTCAGCATTAAATATTGAATTTTTTAAATAATGTGCACCCCGAGCAATTATTATTTTGAGGAAAAAATACTGTAGTAAGCAAAGTAGGTTCTTCAAATGATTTATTTTCTTTTCATTAAGCAAAGCAAAACCTGTTAGCTAATAAACGTAATGCTTTGCTTATTTTTCATCACCTCTATAATTAAGAATTATAGATGCAAAAATAAAATTAAAGAAGTTTTTCAAGTAAGTATATAAACAAGATCTGCATGTAAATATTAATATACACATGGACATGCATTTCCTTGGAATGTTTACACAAACAGAACAGTGTTTTAGAAAACTGATATTAATTTTTATTTTTTATTTTAGCAGTCCAATTTAAGTTATGAATTTTGATAAACTGTGTGTTTGTCTTAAGTGAAATACCTGAATCACACATTAAAAGGGATTTCTTTATGGTTATCACTAAATTCAGCTCTAAGTATTTTCATATTGTCACTATATATAAGAGACAAACATAACCATCAAACTTCAGTTATTTTTATTTCTTTTATTTATACATTATACTAATTAAGTGATTATTAATAATAGTTTGCTTAGAACAGCACTTGATTATTTCTTCTGTTCCAGAGTATGTGTTAGTTATAGCAATTGTCCTATCTTTAGTTATTAAATAACTACAACAAGACTAGAATGGCTGTAGCCCACAATCATTTCATCATTTTAGAAAAACAATATTGTTATGAAGATATGTTTCAGTTTTATTATTTTAGCATCTGCTAAGATTTTTTATAAATATATTTAGTTGTCATTCTCCTATAATTTCTATCCAAATCCCTTCCTATTGATAGCCAAAAAATGTATATATAAGTACTGGTTGTTTTCAGCTACCATTAACCTATTTTATGTGACCCTTAAGAAACACATATATCCTGGTGGCACTCAGAGGAAGGACAGCAAGTAACCAAGAAGAGACTTGATACCCTATGAGAATATATAGGGGGACGTAATCCCCCTCAGGAACAGTCATAGGGGAGGGGAATAATGGGAAAATGGCGGGGGGAGGAATGGGAGGATACACGGGATGGGATAAACATTGAGATGTAACAAGAATAAATTAATAAAAAAAAAAAAAGAAACACATATATACCATTGGTCTGTGATCTTGAAGCTGAGTAGTGTTCTTGGTTTGTGTGTTCTAGAACAAAAATCTGTTTATATTTATTGGCTAGATTGCTCTAATAGTTAAAAATACCTGAGAGAAAAGCCATGAAAAGCTTGATTTTCGCCCAGTTTTATAGGTCCTTTTCATGGTCAACTGACTCATTGCCTCTGAGTCTATTTGAAGACCCAAACTGCATAGCCGAAGGCCATGGGGTAGGACAGTCGCTCCCCCTGTGAGAGGAATAAGAAAGAGGCAGAACATATGACAAGAAAGACCAGGTAAAAGATGAAGTCTTTATGTGCAGGAAACATCAAACCCCTACCCAGATCTAGCCAATGGACTTTCACATGAACTCTGGTGCCCCATATTTGACCACGTCCTCCTGATGGGAAGGCCTGGTGGCACTCAGAGGAAGGATAGCAGGCTACCAAGAAGAGACTTGATACCCTAGGAGCATACACAGGGGGAAGAGGTCCCCCTCAGTCACAGTCATAGGGGAGAGGAGTAGGGGAAAGCAGGAGGGTGGGAGGAATGGAAGGATACAAGGGATGAGATAACTATTGAGATGTAATATGAATGTATTAATAAAAAATATTAAATGCTCTAAAAAAGATGAACTCCAAAAAAAAAAAAAAATCACTTCTTTGAATTGACCCATCGCCTAATATCCCATTCATGTTTAAAAATATAAATGGATTAATCCATTGATGAAGTTAGTATGTAATCACATCTTACGTTCTTTAATTCATGAGTCCTTGTGGGGACATTTTATATCCAATCCATGACAAGTAGTTATTTTTACTCAGTGTCATATTTTTTCAAGCAGACCTATTTGGTATTAGAACCTTATGATACTATATAAAACCAGTACAATATCTCCCCTTGGCTTCTGAATAAAGAGTTTTCACTTCACAGTTAGAAAGGATGCTAATTAATTATAAATGTATTTCTATGCATCTTATTCCTAGGCACCACCTTCTGCTCAGGCGCTTACTCTCTGTTTAGACATGAATACAAATTGTACTCAATGTCTTCAAAACAAGTTTTTTCTGCAGTTCGGTCTTTCTATGTCAAGCTAAATATGTTATTCTACCATGATCTGATGTTAAAAATACATCAACATGCCGGACGTGGTGGCACATGCCTTTAATCCCAGTACTCGGGAGGCAGAGGCAGGAGGATCTCTATGAGTTTGAGGCCAGCCTGGTCTACAAAGTGAGTCCAGGACAGCTAAGGCTACAGAGAGAGACCTTGTGTTGAAAGACCAAAAAAAAAAAAAAAAATTAAAATCAACAGGAAGTCAATGAAGCTAAAAATATAGACACAAGAGCAAAGTAAAGAGAGAGAAAACCAAAATTACAACATAATTCAGTTGAGATTTTTCTGTCAGGTATTAGCATACCTACTGCTGTTTATTTCTTAGTTGCGTTAGCTTGTAATAAATGTGTGAAAGGTCAATCTAGACCATATCCCTGTTGGAGAAGGGATTTGTGCATGAAGTCTCATACATAAACTAGGAGCTTATGGTGCATTTATAGTTTCTGGGAAAGTAAAAGTCAGTTTTCTCTAAGAGTGTAGCCCCAGTTAGGCTGGCCCCATTTCATTGAATGGTCACATATCCAAGACTATACAGGCTCACAAGTTGGGCTGAATTGATTTAATAAGAGGACACAGAGTTGTATGTGTAAGAAAGGGTGATGGATAAAAAAGGAATTGGGGGAAGGATAAATTATGATATAAAATGCTGTGTGACAATCTATAACCTTATATGTATATGTTAGTATTATTTTTTTATGTTCACTTCCTCTGTAGCTGCCTGGGTCCCAGCATTCAGTATACAATTCTGCTGAAGACTAGTGGTTTCTATATTTTTCTCAAATGCTTTGCAGTATATATACTTATCTCTGAGTGTGTAGATATGTTATGGCATATTTAATAGGCATATTAACAATAAATCCTGGTAGATCATTTTTTCCTTGTCCCTGAAAAGTTGAGTATGAGAGTATACACAATTCTTCATGGTGAAATACCTGGTACTGTCCTTTAGTACAAAATTGTTCTCAAGACAGAGCATGTTTCCCTGAAAGTGTACTTTTAAAATTCTAATGCATTATTATTTACAACTTTGAAAGTAAAAAATTTTGATCTTGTCATACCTGGATTTTACTATATCAATATTGCTGAAGCTAATTTACTTTGTAGTAAATGTTGCTGAAGACTGAAGGCAATCTGTTGAAGGCAATCATGCGCACTTGAAATTGAGCCATTAAATGAAAAAATACCTGGAAATGAAATTCCCTTTTTATAAATTGTATTAGCTTTATATTACTATACCAAAATGCCTTAAAATTCATTAAAAAGAGAAAAATATTTGCTCCACAGTTCTTAAAGTTCTAGTCCAAGATTACACAGTTCTTTCTTTTTCCTTCTTTCGATCCTTGCTTCTTTCCTTCCTTCCTTCCTTTTTTTTCTTTCTGCCTCTAATAGGAGCATAAGTAGTCAATATTAGAGAGAAAATCACAGGACAAGAAATTTATGTCATGGGCTAAAACATAAGAAAATACTGAGACCAAGCCTCCACCACAATCTTCTACAAAGATGATCTTCCAGAAAAATAAGGACTCTACTCTTGAGACCTTAATTATAAAATTCATTGACACATCGCAGGAGGACCTCCATAGATGTCATGCTCTTAGCACATGTAACTTTGGGAGGCACTCATCCAAGTAATAGGCCATATTTGAAGTTTATTTTCAAATATTTATTTCTAATAATTTATTAATTAAATATTTATGCTAGTTATACCAGTTAATTAAATATGAATAATTATTTTATGTAAATGGATTATGATTTAAATGTTGGAAGCTATGCTAAAGATAAAATGCAGATTTATATTGAAGTAAGAGAATTACAGCTCGTATTAACAAATTCTATTTTAGTATACATGTAGAGTGAAGGATTATTTCATAAAATCAGCACTTCTTTCCTTATGTTATAATCAGCTTTTTGTTCCTATAACAAAATATCTGTGATATAAATGAAGAAAAAATAAAATTTAATTTTAAAATGGGACTTCCTTTAGACTGTCAGCTCTCAAGTAATGACATGGAGATTTTTTTTATCTTTGGAAAAATTAATTGGACCATATTTTCTTTCTGTGCTGAAAACATCATATATCTGTAGACATTATGGGTTCCATAGCTTACAAAGGCATGGAGATTTTTAGGTATTTATCATTAAAGCTTGGCCATAGCTTCAACTTGTTTCCAACTAACTCTTGTCTTAAGTTGTCCCCTTATGTGTCCTGCCACATGGCCCATTACATCTCAATCTTAATCCAGGCACTTGTTTCTTCTTCCCTGCCCAAGGGCAACTCTTGTTTGCCTGATTCTTTCCCTGGGTTCCTATTTCTGCCCAGAGGTTCTCCAACCCTCTCTCTCCTGCCTTTGGTACTGGTCATTTAGCTCTTTTTTTTTTTTTTAATCTTTTATTCTTGTATGCAAAGATACTATCAGCAATAGGTAATAGAAACATACTTTTAAGTTAAAATTAATCTTCCATTTTGAAATGCTCCTAAAATACTTCACTCCGACAAAACAGAAGACACTTTGTAGCCATAGTCTTTTACAGTCTGTACTCCATTTTGTCAGGATTTACTCTAGGGTATAAAGTAGGAAAGTAACAGTTTATGAGCAGTTGAGGACTAATAAGCCTTAAGAATGTAGCAGTGGGACAGTGCTTTTCTAAGGGAAACAGCTGGGTGGGCGTTATCTGACCTGCCAGCTACATGAGTTCTAAAATGCCTCTCTAGTCTTACATCCATCTCTTTATTAAACCAAGAAGACGTTGTGGGGAGTGCATGTTTACAAAACACTGAAACAGGTGATGCTTAACTATACTGAAGTCTAGTCTGTACTTGTCTCTCTGCAGGCACAGAAATCAGCACTTAAAAATAAAAAGACAACCTTTACGCAGCGCACAAAAAGATCATGCCACCATTAGCTTGTTCCTGTTGTTTTGGCCTTGGAATGAAACACTGTATCATGGTGAGATGCATGATATAGGGGATATCTTGCTTCATGGCGTTTAGGACACAAACAGATATGATGATCTAGCATGCCAGTACCCTTTTCAAGGTTATACCACTGAGAATCTATTTTATGTCCACTTCCTAAAAGTTCCATAATGTCTCCTCTGTGTTACAGGCTAAGAACCAAGTTTTCAACATACTAATCTCTGAGAGGGGAGAGGGTACATAAAATTACACTCTCACGCCTTCTTCCTTCATTCTTCAACCCAACCCCCATTATTCTCACTAGCAGGGCCACTGTGACCATGTGAAACTTTGAATTATTCCTTTATTCTCCTTGTCTTCTACTTGTGAATTCAATTAATAATATGACTGATCAATGATTCTCTGTGTATGTATGTAGGATGATAATATGTATTTTTTTCAATTACTTGCGATGAGTGACATATAACTAAACAAGAATTGCCATAATCTGCATTATGATATATATTAGAATCCTAGCGTTAATATGCAAAATTACAGATATTTGTTGACTAGCTGTATTAAATCAACAGGGATTAATATTCAAGGTTCTAGAGGCTGCACCTTTGAAACTGCAGTATGACCAAGGCCAATCTTCCACTCAAGACTCTGAATAAAAATTATCAAATGTATCTTTATGTCTTCTGGTGCTCTGAAAAATTCTCATCCTACAAACAATAATTCCTTCTCTATTTTTTCCCTGTTTCTTCACAGGGGCATCTTCCGTCTAGATGTGCCTCTGTCTTCACAAGATAATGACAGGGTTTGGTGATAAAACTTAGTTCATAAATTGGTATGGCCTCTACTTGGCTACAGGCACACAGTCTGCTTTTCAAAATAAGGCCTCATATAGGGATGTAAAGTGGACATTATATTTTCAGTGGACTGAATCCTTTTACACATCAACATGTCAATCTCCCCAGCAATATCTGTTATAATTTGTTTTCATGTGTTTTTGAAAGCAATATAATTATATATCCACTTAATAAAACAATCAATCAATTTTCAGAGCCATGTTAAAGAGGAATCCATCACAGTTCTTTTTTGCATGGGCATTATATATTTCTACTCTAAAATGAGGTAATGAACCCAAATAAGTCAATTATAATACAAAGTTCACTTCCAATACCTAGAAAGTGCTATAGCAGACTGCTTAGGAGATAAGCAATACAAGCTAATTGTTAGTTGATCAAATCATGGTCATATCAATTATTAGTCTATTTTTATCACAAGAATATACATCCTAGGATTAACAGGTAGATAGATAAGGTAAAATCATTAGATAATGTCTTCAAACACCTCAGAGACCTACAGAATATGGCATTTAAAGATGCTTTCAATATTTTAAAGGTAATTTGACAACAAGACAGGTTAACATGTTAACAGGGTTTCTCTGTGTATTCTTGGCTATCCTGGACTTAATTTGTAGACCAGGCTGGCCTCAAACTCACAGTGATCCACTTGCCTCTGCCTCCAAAGTGCTGGGATTAAAGGCATGAACCACCACACACAGCTCAGGCATTCGTGTTTTAAGACAGCAATGTATTAAGGTGAGATATAATCTGTTCAATATGAAATTAATAATTTTTGTTCAGTGTCTGTCTCTTCAAAGTTAATGTCCAATAAGATAAGTAAACCTTCACAAAGAAGTGCTTGGAAGCTGATGGTTAAAAATAGAAACATTACATGGAAATATGACAAAGTTATATGCTTATGAATTAATTTGTAAGGTAGTGTTTTGCTATCTTCCATTCTTCAGTTTTTCATTATAGACAGTGGAACTGTTATCATAAATGATTTTACCTTCATAAAATCTGGAGTAACACAGTAAAATATAACACAAAGAAGATTGAAAAAGATGTAGTTTGGATATTTATACACTTATTTCTAAGATGAGGAAACAATCTTTCCTCAAAATTTAGATATGTGTTTCATTGGTTTTCATATAGATGATCCAAAGGTTATGAATTGAGGAAAATGTGGAATGATTGTCCATTAAACCAAAGTGGTCTTGCAGGTGTTTTCTGTGATACTTTTCTCTATTCTTTTTCAGATATTATGGGAAAATAAAACAGGTTATTCTGCAAGTTGGGTCCTTCTGTGAATGAAGTAGACCCTTTACTAATTACTCAGGGACAATAAGTGTAAACAAAATATTCAGTTTTGCTAGCTATTTAATAACCTATTCATCTTCTATTTGTAATTGGGATAATTATTTCTCTCATGTGCCTTGACACAAGCAATAAATGGCAATATATAATTTCTCTTAGCCATGGCTAATATTTTGAAGTCATTAGACTAATGAAAAGGTCTAATTTAATGGATTATTATGCAAATTAGAGTAGTCTGTGCAGCAAAATGTTCCTGATGGTAGAATAGTATATGTAATTTGGAGAAAATGTAAAAATATTTGAATGACTGTTATTCTTTCAAGCCCATTATTTTACTCCAGCTACTTATATTGCTGCAAATATAATTCCATATTATATATTACATATAATACCTAAAGTTATCAGATCATTAATGAAAGTTCTCTGATTTTTTTCTATTTTATTATTTATTTCTTTTATCTTTTTTTCCAGATATGAGGACCATGGTGACAAATTATGTTTCAAATTTTTTGTTTTTGATAGTCTTGATTTAAGATTTCTGCAAACTCATTTAGCTAACATCACCTTGATGCATCTCATTCGATATTAGCATTGTTGAAATATAAATTCTTGTAGAGTATGTTTTGAGATTTGATTCTTAAGTAAAAGAAACAATGAATGAAAGGAGGGGGAAAGGAATATTTGCAAATATAGTTAATATGTACTTTATTGGAAGTGGGAAAGAAACTGACAGCCTTTTAGAGAGTGTGAACATGGCTGTGACAGTAGGCAGAGGCAATGTATGATTTTGGATGCTCCTTATCTGCAGAATGCCACTGAATAAGAAGTTTCACATGGAATGATTTTACCAGGAGAATAGATTCTGGCATATGCCAGTACGATTAAGTATCCTATTCATCTCTGTCAGTCATGGCCCTTCAAAGACTGATTTCGAAGAATTGCTTTTTATGAGAGGGAGGACAAGAGGAAACATTTGAAAGAACAGGTGATTAATGACATCATTACACAACCCTGTAACTATTATGCAAAACCCAAGGCATTTGTTCAGAAATACTGGAGGTAACTTGAGGTTCCATGGATTGTCTCATTCTGAATCATTGATCTAAAATGCATGAACATAACAGTCTGATGATAAATGTGTAGAAAAATCAGGGTGCCCATATGGTGGGAACAGAGGAATACTAGTGAAGAGTAGGGCAGAAGGATTCATTTGTTATATTTGATTTTGCTTTTAGATAATGTTAAGATGCCATCTTCTTTCATGGAAAAAAACCTTTAATTTGCATATTTTTAATTTTAAGACTTAAGCTGGGTGTGGTGGCATAGGCCTATAATCCCAGCACTCGGGAGACAGAGGCAAGAAGACCACTGTAAGTTTGAGGCCAGCCTGGTCTACAAAGTGAGTCTAGGACAGCTAAGGCTACACAGAAAAACTCTATATAGAAAAAACAAAAAAACAAAAAACAAAACACAACTTAAAGGGGTTTTTGGGTAATGATTATTTAAAAATCCAAAGACTGTTCTGCTTTGCTTTATTATTATTATTTACTAATATTCTTATTATTAAGATTACATAGTGATTTATTAACTTTAACTTTTTTATGATATATTTTTTATTATTTTTAGTTTGTTCACTTCACATGTCAATTGTAGTCCCCTACCTTGTCACCTCCTGGTCCCACCCTCCCTCCTTCCTAGTCCTCAGGAAGGAGAGCCCCCTCCTCCTCTTACATCTGACCCAAGCGTGTGAAGTCTTATCTGAACTGCCTGTATCATCTTCCTCTTGTGACCTGGCATGGCTGCCCCACCAGGGGAAATGATCAATGTGTGAGGGCCCTCTGATTTTCTTAAGATGTGGGTAACATCTTAACCCCTAAACACCTAAGCTTCATTATAAAACTAAGCTACCTGGTCTTCAACCTCCATCAGAGACTTGAGAAGGAATTAACTTGATTACCGGAGTATGCCAAGAGTGCACATTAGTAGTTTTCCAAATAAGAAGATGAAAGAGACAGCTTTCTGCCTAAATAGTCACCCAAAACTTTCTATTATGTTGGAGCATCTTCTTTAGCCTGGCCGAATATATCTGCGAGACATACTTGTGAAGCAGTATAGGAAAGATGTTTTCTTCAAGGCTGTCAAATACAAATAGCCAAAACACTGAGAATGTAACATTTATATAATTCCTGATTGTATCATAGTTATTCTTGCTATAGGTAGTTTATTGTATATATGGGGAATAATATAAATGTATATGTAATAAATAAATAAATAAATATAAAAAATTTTAATGACAAAAAAGAGGTTTTTAACACTTAAATATGTGAACATGCATATTAAGGTTTAAAAAATATTATCAACACTACAACATTCTAATCTTTCCCTGATTTTAGAGAAATATTTATGGTTTGGTTGGTAACGACACTTTCTAGGAGGTCTGATTTTTTTCTAGTCTCATAGTTTAATTCACTAACTTTAAATGGGATTGAAATAGTTACTAAGGGCAGGTGCTAACTCCATGGATGCAGAGAGGAATTTAAGGAGTGTTTTCCTAAAAACAGAAGGGAAGAACCTTTCCAATTATATGTTTATAGATGCCAGAATAGAGATAGTTAAATTTAATCAGCAGCGCTCCTCTTAAACAAGATTTACAAACATGACAAACTGCTCATAACCATTTGGCTAAATATTTGTAACATACACTTTTGAAAATAAATAGCACTCAATATACTTGGTAGTAGCCAAAAACCTTATAGACTGAATTAAATTCAGATTAATAACCAAATAAAACCGACTGTGAAGTAAAAGATGGGGGAAATATTGTATATGGCTGTATCTCATTTGACACACAGAACTGAATCTGGATCAATACTTCAACAGGAGTCAGAATTTTTTTTGAAAGCTAGGCAGTTCTAAGGCAAAAATCAAATGTTTATCGTAATCCGACAGAAGTTCTTCATTAAAATTATCAAACTAATAACAGTTTATCCTCCATGGTTTTGCTTTTAGGATTTCATATATAAGGACACTGTATTTCTATCACTCCCCTACCTCTATCTATAAAAAGGTCCATGTCCCCTCTCCGAAATCCATGACCTATTTTTCTATATTTACATACACACACACACACACACACACAAAACCTATTGAGTCCAATTTGTATTGTCCTTCTTTGCACATATTTAGGACTGATGACATAGAATTAAAGGATTATTGTTTATCCCTGAAAGCAAAATCAAAACAACAAAAAAAAACCAACTGCATTTTTTAATTAATTTATTCTTGTTACATCTCAATGGTTATCCCATCCCTTGTATCCTCCCATTCTTCCGTTTCTCCCATTTTTCCCTTATTCCCCTCCCCTATGACTGTTCCTAAGGGGGATTACCTCCCCCTGTATATGCTCATAGGGTATCAAGTCTCTTCTTGGTAACCTGCTGTCCTTCCTCTGAGTGCCACCAGGTCTCCCCCTCCAGGGGACATGGTCAAATGTGAGGCACCAGAGTACGTGAGAAAGTCATATCCCACTCTCCACTCAACTATGGAGAATGTTCTGACCATTGGCTAGATCTGGGTAGGGGTTTAAAGTTTACCTCCTGTATTGTCCTTGGCTGGTGCCTTAGTTTGAGTGGGACCCCTGGGCCCAAATCTGCCTATCATAATGTTCTACTTGTAGGTTTCTAGGACCCTCTGGATCCTTCTACTTTGCTATTCTCCCATGCTTCTCTCATCTAGAGTCCCAATAGGATGTCCTCCCCTCTGTCCCAGTTTCCTGGTAAGTGAAGGCTTTCATGGGACATGCCCCTTGGGCTACTATGCAGATATAAGTGAGTATATACCATTTGATTCTTTCTGCTTCTGGATTAACTCACTCATTATGATCATTTCTTGCTCAATCCATTTATCCACAAATTTTGGGAATTCCTTGTTTTTAATAGCTGAGTAGTATTCCATAGTGTATATGTGCCACAGTTTTTTTATCCGTTCTTCTACTGATGGACGCTTAGGCTGTTTCCATGTTCTGGCTATTATGAATAAGGCTGCTATGAACATGGTTGAGCAAATTTTCTTGTTGTGTGCTGGAGCATCTTCTGGATATATTCCAAGGAGTGGAATAGCTGGGTCTTGAGGAAGCCCTATTCCCAGTTTTCTGAGATAGCACCAGATAGATTTCCAAAGGGGCTCTACTAGTTTGCATTCCTACCAGCAATGAAGGAGTGTTCCTCTCTCCCCACATTCTCGCCAGCATGTGGTATCACTTGAATTTTTATCTTAGCCATTCTGATGGGTGTAAGATGGAATCTCAGAGTTGTTTTGATTTGCATTTCCCTGATGACTAAGGAGGGTGAGCATTTCTTTAAGTGTTTCTCAGCCATTTGATATTCCTCTGTTGAGAATTCTCTGTTTAGTTCCAAGCCCCATTTCTCAATTGGGTTATTTGGTTTGGTGGTGTTTAATTTCTTGAGTTCTTTATATATTTTGGATATTAGACATTTGTCAGATGTAGGGTTGGTGAAGATCTTTTCCCAGTCTGTAGGCTGTCGCTTTCCAACTGCGTTTTTTTCACTGACTATAAATCTTTATCTGTGGGTGGCTTCATAAAATTTTCCTCCATCTATGCTATCATATGAACTGGATTGGTCCATGGAGGTCTTGTGTAGGCAGTCATACTGTTCAAAGTTCATAAGAATAACATTCATGTCCTGTCCAAAAGACAAGATCCCATAGTGATCTTCCCAGCACTTGGCTCTTCTAATCTGCATGATCTCTTCTGCAACCTTCCCTGTGTCTTAGTTGTCGAGATTGTGTTATAGATGTCCTATTCACAGCTACTCAGGGGACAGTCCAAGAGACCGCCAGAACAATACAGAGTATTCCTTCTATGTGGTAGCCTGATGAAACATTAGGGAAGGAACCTGTTGCTGAAGACATTACATGTTTTAGTCATCAGATATGGAGAAATCAAGGTACTGACCAGGAAAGGCCAACCCAAGAGTTAACTCTCATGATGTTGAAAGATGCTAAGCAAGCTGCCAAGGGAGACATTGTCAACAGCCCTACCCATCTGTAAGCCTAGGAATCACAACCATAATAGGACTAGCAGCATAGATCCCTATGTTGTGATACTAGCACTTAAATCTTATGGACAAAAAGGTGAATTATTGAATCTACTTCTCATCTCAAGGTCTTAATTGATACTCAGAAATAGGTTTATTTTTTAATTCACTGGTATTGAATTTTGTATATTGATGCAAATCATGGTCATGTCAAAACCAGTCCAATTTTGTCACAAGAATATATATTCTAGGTGTAACAGATAGAAATGATACCATAGGTATATAAGGTAAAATAGTTAAATAAGGTCTTCAAAAACCTCAGAGACCTATAGAATGTGGCATTAAAAAATGTTTTCATTATTCTAAAGATTCTTTGACAACAAAACAAATTAACTCCTGCAATACCCAGCCTGCCTCAAAGAAGATGATGAGCACCAAAGTACCTCCTTATGGAGTTGGCTTCAAATATGTCAGTCCAGCCACTGAACAAAATGGCCTTGTTTCTTCCACAGACAGAATTCTGCCTAAAAATAGGCAAGTGTAGATGCAGGCAGAGTCAATGGCCAGACTCTGCAAAGACAGGGTAAGCAAGTCCTCAATAGTTCCTGCCTTGCAAATATGACTGTCAGATATATTGGGCTGGCAGGCTGAAGATGATGCTCGAATGTTATAGAGAGTGTTGGGTGACTATTTAGACAGTAAAATTGTCTCAGTCATTTTTTCACTTTGGAAGCTGCTAACCAGCACATATGGTTCACTCAGGTATTTAAGTTTTATTCCTTATCAAAACTCTGATGGGGTTGAAGACCAGATAGTTTAGTCCTTCAGTTAAGCTTAGTAGGACAGGGGTTACAATGTTTTTAGATAAAGATAGATAGATGTTTTAAGTTAATAGAAAAGAGATATGATAGCTATTGATCGTCATTCAGAAATTCAAGATAGGAAAGATGTTTACCTCAAGTATGCCAAATAAATATAGCCAAATCACTATGAATGTAACAGTTATATAATTCCAGATTGTCTCATGGTTCTTCCCGCTGTATGTAGTTTATTTTATTCATGTGCAATAATATGAATGTATATGTTAAAAAAGAAACATAATTAAAAAAAAAAACACCATCTATCTAGGAAGACCTGCTCAACCTAGGGAACTCATGCCTAATGCTATAACCCAAACCTAGGCAAGGACTAGAGCATACTAAGCTGTAGAAGAGAACCCTGTGCTAACATATTACTAAAGTAAAATGACCAGCTACCTAATAAATGCTCATCCTTATAACCGTATATAAACAAAGCTTTCATACCTCATCACAGAATGTCTTGCAGCAGACAGAGACTAGAGAAGAGAACCACAACTGGCCAAAGTACGCATTTACTCTCCTGACCGAGCTATGCGATAAAATCAACTTTGAAAAACACTGTTCCAAGAAGAAGGAGAACACTAACCCTCCCGCAAAAACTTTGACTTAAAATTCACCTTGCTTGCCAGATGTGCAGGGATAACGATAGAGCAAATATAAGAGATTGATTGAAGTTCTAACCAATGTGTGGCCCAAAGCAAGACCCTTGGCACTATTAACATTATCCTGCTGTGCTTGCAGATAGGAGTCTAGCAGAATTGTCCTCTGAGAGGCTCTATCCAGCAGAGCCTTGAAACAGATCCTGAGACTCACAGCCAAACATTTGGATGATATGTAGGGAGCCTTGTGGAAAAGTTGGGGGAAGGAGAAACGGACCTTGAGGTGACAGGAGCTTCACAAGAATATCAACTCACCAGGGCTCGGAGGGACTGGCTGAGTCTGAAGCGTCAACCAAGTACTATGCACTGGCTGGACCTAGGCCCCCTACAAATATGTAGCAGATGGGCAGGTCAGGCCTCATATGGGCCCCCTTGTAAGGGGAAAGATGGCTATCTCTGACATGGAATCTCTTCCCTGCTTTTCAGTTACTTCCCCCTCATGGGACTGCCTCTCCAGGTCACGGGGGAAGGGGAAATGCTCAGTCCTGCTTCAACTTAATGAGGTGGGGTGGGTGAGTAAGGGGACTTCCCTTTTCTGAAGAATAGGGGAAGAGGATGGGGGAAAAAAGAGAAAAGGTGGACTGGGAGGAGAGGAGGGAGGGGGACTATGGCCAGCATGTAAACTGAATAAACAAACAAACAAATTAACTTAAAAAGAAAACGTCGCTCAAAAGTTTTTGATGAGCTGAGTGTGGCACCTACCTGTAACCTGGTACTGGATGTATAACCAAATGTATCAGAAGTTAAAGGTCAGATATGCTTCCATAGTGAGTTTCAGAGTTCAAGGACAGCCTAGAGTGCATGAGATTCTTTCTTCAAAAAAAATTAGGGAAAACTGAAGACTTTTTTTTTTTTCATGAGGCCAACAGTGAGAATGATAAGTAGGGATATGCATTTACCTTCTGGCAAACAAGAAACTATATTTACTTGTCAGGTTAAAATTGTAAGCAGACAGCACAAATACGTTAAATCAGTGGACCGGTTAGTGTTTTACTGTCAGCTTGATACAAATTAGAATTACTTGGGAAGAAGGGACCTCAACTGAAGAATTGACGTCATCAGATTGGCCTGTGGGTATCATACCTGGGGACATTTGTGATTGCTAATTGATATAACTGGGACAACCACACTGTGGGTGGTGACATTATTAGGCAGGTTGGCCAGGACTGTAGGAAAAACGGTAGTGGAACATGCCTGAGGTAACAAGAGGCATTCTCCCATAGTTTCTTCTTCAATTTTAGCTTGATTCCCTTCCCTGATTTCTCTCAATAATGGATTGAGACATGGAAGCATAAGAGTAAACAAACAAACAACAACAAAACACACCTCCCCCCCAAAAATTGTTTGGTATGATGCATTTAACACTATCTTGTATTTTATTGAAGCCAAGTCAAATTTTTTTTATTTTATTAATTTATTCATATTACATCTCGATTGTTAGCCCTTCCCCTGTTTCCTCCCATTCTTTCCTCCCTCCCATTTCTCTCCTTCTCCCCTCCCCTATGTCTGTGACTGAAGAAGACCTCCTCCCCCTATATATGCTCTTAGAATATAAAGTCTCTTCTTGGTAACTTGTTATCCTTCCGCTAACGAACAGGATATTCTCCACCGTTGAGTGGAGAGTGAGATCTGACTCTCACACGAACTCTGGTGCACCTTTTCTGACCATGTCCCCTGGATGGGGAGACCTGGTGGCACTCAGAGGAAGGATAACAAGTTGCCAAGTCAAATTTTACTTGAAATCAAATGCTAAAGATTGGAACCTATTACTATGTTTTATTTAGTAATGTTTTCTGAGTATTGATTGTTTTCAAGAGGCTGCCATGTACACTATTTATTACACACCCTGTTAACAGATATGACAATGGAAATATTAATCCACTCCTGGCATTTATTTATGAATATTTTCTGAGTATTGATTGTTTGCAAGAAACTATCATGTGTATTATTTATTACATATCCTATTGATAGGTATCATGATGGAATAATTATAAGTAAGGATTGATCCACACATCTGTCTGCTCATTGTACATTTTACCCATATTTAACTTCTTGTACAAGGATAATGTTCTCCTGCTATTGTTTACCATGATTTTCATCTTTGTTTCCATTCATATTGCGTTCTCTAGATCCACCTTATATTTGCATTGACATTTTCCTTAACGATATATGGTTACATAAAAGTATTATAAGTGTTCCTATTTTAGCATGGATTTCATTAACTAATATAACTAATATTTATTTTGCTAATGATTCAAAAAATCTAACAGAACAATCATAAATTTAGATATCTTTATATAATTTAACTAAATAATTTAAAATGTATCTTGAAGTATACAATACTGAGGAACTCTTAGTGTTCATTAGCACTCAAAAGAGATAAACTATCCCACACTTCTCTACTTTCTCTGCTGTGAGCCCATATATGTTTAACTATAATTCTACTCAACCAGAAAATTACTCTTATTTCTCTAATTGATTCATATTTGTCATATATAACAGCAGTAAAATTTAATAATCATAATTTTTATAAAATGTTACATGTTGTTTATAATGATTTACTTTCATTACAGATGCCTTTGTATAATAGACTAAATTATTCAGTTTTACATTTGTCATTTATTTGTTATGCAGGAGTGTACATCTCTTAGTGTACAGGTTAAGGAGGAGGAAAATTTGCAGGAATCTTTTCTCTTCTCCTACAATGTGTATCCTTGGGATCCAACTCAGGTAATGAGGCTTGTTTTTGGCAAGTTCCATTTTCCACTGAGACATCTCACTGACCATGTGTAACTTTTTAATAAGCTTAAATTTTGTATTGTATGCTTTCATAGTGTTTACTTTAAGGAAAATTAACTTTTCTTGTGTAGTATAAGCAGAGAAAAACTATATGTAAATTTGTCTATTTAACTTTTAAAAAAAATTTAGTTTATGCACTTTACATCCAGGTTATAGCCCCACCCTCCCTACCTCTTCTCTTTAATGCCCAGTCCCAAATCCTCAGAGAAGGGAAGCTGTCCTTCCCTACCAACTGACTCCAACCTATCAAGTTTCATTAGGACTGCCTGCATCCTCTTCCTCTGTGGCCTGGTAAGGCTTCCTAGCTAGGAGCAAGTGATTGAAGAGCAAGCAACAGAGTCCATGGCAAAGATAGCCCCTGCTCCCCTTACTACATCTGAGCAGTAGACCAAGGTCCTCCCCATGCATGGTCCTTAATTGGTGCAACAATTTTTTCAGGCTCCCTGCAACTTCTATTGGTTTCCATTTTCACATTCCATGGTGTCCATAAGAAGAAGAAGTAGGAAAATCTGGGTAACTCTGCAGTTTGGTGAATGCAATGGAATTTAGAGCAATAGAGAGCAGGAATGAGGGAATGAGAGGATTGTGGCACATAAGGAGAATTATCAGGCATTTTTTTCAAGTTTTTTTCAACAAAGAAAACAATTTTCTCTGTGTTCTTATTCTTGTAAATGGTTGATGGTTTTGAAAGAAAAGCTATTTGGGTTTACGTGGAGGCCCTAGGATATGAAAGGATAATCCTTATCTGGTTTAAGGGATGGCTTTCTTAGAATTAATCTTCTAGGTTTCATAAATAGAGTTTTCAGAGCTTTGTAAAATAATTGACGCTTTTGGGATGCTGAACAGGAACTGGGTTTGGTTTCATTGATTCAATTAATGAAGGGCTGTCTTTAACTTCACAAGAGAAATCTGTTGTTGAAAGATGTAGATTGTGATGGTAGACATATTTTTCATAATTTACTCAACAAAACACTAACATTACCATTTTATTTTTTTCTGAATTTCATGAGTATATAACATTATTAGGATTCAGTAATATAATGTTATTTTCATGAACATGAGCTATGAGCTTATGGCTAACTTCTGGGGAAATTAATTGCTCCTTTCTCAGCAGTAATTGATTGTTTATAGCTCTTACAAAGTTGGGTCTTGTGAAATCTCTATAGTATACATCGGCATGTTAACTGACATCATTATACAAGCCTTCTTTAGGAAACCATATTTGTTGAGATTTCATTTGTGCACCTTCCCTTTCAAGTCTAAAAGGCAACCTTATTTCTTGGCTTCTAAAATCTTTTAACCCTTCCTCCTCCTCCTCAAAGTTCCCCCAGACTTAAATTGTTGCAGTGTAGATGTAATAATTGAGGCTGAATATACAAATTATCATTTGTTCTCTGTATTTTGAGCAGTATCTTGCCTTAGTAACTTTCACTTTCTTCAATAATAAACTTCTTTAATGTGTATTAAGAGCTACATTTAGCTGCAAATTTCATGATCTTAAAAAATAAAGTATCTCTCACAGTGTCCATGTGCTGAAGATACTCAGTGTGTACTATTTGTATAGATGAGGGAGCATGAGAGAGAAAATGATAGATCTCAAAAGCTAAGACATTCAAGTGTTTATTAAATGAGAAACTAAAATGTTTTAACTTAAGATGTCACTTTCTTAACCAAGTGCACACTGTCATGCAGCTGGGTTGAAGTTTGAGCAATGTCCCATATGTTTCTAAACACATTCTCCTGCAGTTGTAAGATGTGAGGGTTTGTCTAGATGCAATCAAATTTCTTTCTTTTCCATGTGATGGTGTTTGTGCTTCATAGTCACATAAGTAGATCATTAGTTAACAAGAATGACAAATCCATCTCTTGATAGCTCTGCATGCCTGTAAGCCTTTTTATATTAATATAAAATCTTTTTGTATTCTGCTTCTTCTCAAAAATGTGCTGAGCATGCCTTCACACAGTCATAGAAATCACTGATGGGAGGAGAAAACAAGACTAGGCATGAAACTGAGCTATAGCCACATTGGTTTTTAAGCAATAGCAGTATTTTTCATAGATGCTGTATCAACACATCTAGCTCCCATTCTTGCTAATTTCTAACATCAAAACATATTTTGTCCAACCAGTTCCTAACAATTTGACCACTACCATCTTAGCCTTGTTCTAAAAGCTTTCATGTCTTGACCTGTCCTCAAAGTCCCCACAGGAGGCAAAACATCCTTAAAAAAAAAAAAAAATAGATCACATCACAGTTTTAGTCAAAACTATCTCATCATATAAGACTCTCTGTCTTCATCACTCTACACCAAACTGGCACTGTT
Organism: Acomys russatus; assembly: GCF_903995435.1. Classification (NCBI taxonomy): domain Eukaryota; kingdom Metazoa; phylum Chordata; class Mammalia; order Rodentia; family Muridae; genus Acomys; species Acomys russatus. Next base: position 41,798,667 of record NC_067144.1, on the reverse strand, counting down.
CTTTCTTGTATCTGGTTTTATACCTCCTCTTGTCTTTGCCCTTATTATACTCTTCTTTTGCCTACTTCTAGTTTGTCCAACTCTTTACTCAAATGCCACCTCCTCTGAAAGTACTACACAGCATCCATCAAAGATAAACCTTTCAAATGATCATTTTCACTTCTTTATCTTTTATTTTACTTTATTTTTTTGTGAATGCCAGTTTATACCTGTCTCAGAGTAACAACAAAAGCCCCAAACATCTCTTTTATTCACCAGTGTAGGTCAAATTGCTGACCTACATAAAACATGGTAACTGTTGCTAACTGAAAAGTATTCTTTTCTATTAATGTCTAACGTCCATTGCAATTCCGCTGTATTTAATTTATACTTTGATTTTTAAAATAATTTATGAATTATTTTACTTTAATGTGCATACCATTGCCAATCTTGATGCCATAAAATATATTACAAGTGGAGCTTAAAGAAAGAAAGCTTTACTTTGACTTATATTTCAAGTGTATATACATAGTCCATCATCTTGAATAAGTTATGAGACCAAGAATATGAAGTTTATTTCCATACTGAACCTTCAGTCCAGAAGCAAAGATCAGCGATACCTCTGGTGCCCAGCTTGACTGTTCTGCTTAATTTATCCTGAAATCCAAGCTCATGAAATGGAACTGTCTAAATTTAGATTGCATGGTCTCACATGAGTTATCTTAAAGTACAGAGTCCTTCAAAGACTTGGTCAGAGACTTGTCACCAAGTTGAATTTAGATGCTGTTAAATTGACTAGCAATATAAGTCACCACAACTCTTCTATTTGTCAGCTAAACAGGTGGTATTTTGTTACCATGGCCTTACAGCCCTCATCCCACAGGCTTATGAACATCTTCTGATACAAAAAAAAAAAAAAATTCAGTCCAACTGCTAAAATTGCTATTCTTAAGTACCATAGTTCCAAAAACTAAAACCTAAGTGCAGAGTCTCTTCTGAGAGTCACGAAATCTTTTTAAATGTGATCCCCAATAATATTAAGTAAATTAGATATTTCCATATGTAATGATGTGGAGTAAACAGATTTCAAATGGGATAAGTGGGGATTTGGCAAAGAAAGATAGTACCAAAATAAGACTGAAATTAGTCAGAGCAAACACTAAAATTCTGAAGCTTTACATCCAGCATCTAGGGCTCATTATGGAATTTCTGTCTACTCAAAAGTGTTGGGAAGAACCACCCTTCCAGTTCTTCTGCTTACAGCATACATATTTTATCTTGGCCATCTCCATTATGCAAACACAATCTTTCTAAACAGATGTCCCTAAGGGCTGGCATCCCAACATTGTAAATTGTGATTCGTTATTATAGCTCCACACAACAGTCCCTCAGGAGCCATTATAGGGACTGCCACTTTGTTACTCATTGCCTTGACTAGCAACCCTATGTAATCATGGAGCGAGACCTCTCTCTCCAGTTAATAGTGATATTGACAATCCTGATAAGCCAAATTGACAATCAATAGAATCCAGCACTGTTTATTTACTTGAAGTAGAATGGTGAGATGTTGACTTTCAACTTACAAGTCAATTTGTATTTAGGGGGGCATGCTGACTGATGTCATTTAAAATGTTAGCCTGATGTAAGTTAAATACTCATATTGAAATTATTTAGCTATAATTTTTACAAGACTTGCATTGATGTAAGTGAGTATTCATTGTAATAATAAAAATTGAACTATCAGAAAGACTTGAATATATTATTGAAAACTCATCTTCTTGGATTATAGGTCAGAAATTCAATGTCATTTGTAATTATTCATAATTTATTTTATTCAAATACACTAAGCCTTATCTTATTATTTAGGGTCATTTCACATTAATTAAATGCATTGTTTTTTATGGTAGAAGGCTTAAGAATTTATTCTAAGGAACATGTTAATTTAAAAATACAAACACATATAGTTAAGTTAAATAAGACACACCAACTTAAAAATTCCAATTATCTCTATTTACAACCATAGGATACAGTAGGAGCATAATCATTACAAGTTTTTTTTAACAAGAATAAACTCTGAAATATAGAATTAATAAAAAATTGATATATAACATATACCTAAATAAGATAATGATTATATCCTGTTATTTCATGTCACTTACAATATATTTGGACTGCAGCCTCTCCTCCCTCTACACCTCCCACCCTCACCACCTTCCCTTTCCACGTGATCCACTGCTCTTTCATTTCCCTTCAGGAAAGAGTAGGCCTCCTAGTGATATGATCTGAACATGACATAAAAGATGCAAACCCTCATATCAAGGCTGGAAGAGGCAGCCCAGTAGGAGGAGAGTTCCTGCAAGGGCAGGCAGAAGAGCCAGAGGCATCCCCAGTCCCATCGGTAGAAGCCCGATAATAATACTAATGTAGATAACCATAACGTATATGCAGAGGACCTAGTGGAAACCCGTGAAAGCTCCATGATTTCCATTTAATCTCTGGGAGTCCCTATAAGCACTGTCTAGTAGACTCTCTGTGGAACTTGTTCTCCTGGGGTCATTGATCCTTCTGGTTCCTGTAATCCTTCCCCATCCCTTTTCTCTGGGGTTCTCTGAGCTCTGCCTAATGTTTGGGTGTGGGTCTCGACATCTGCTCCCGTCAGCTGATGCAGATAGCTTCTCTGATGACAATTACATTAGGCTCGGTCTATGAGTATAACAGAATATCATTAGAAGTATTACATTTATTTTGGCGGGGACAGATGGCAGTCATGTTTGGTTCAGAGTACTTAGAAGTAAACTGATGCTCCTATGTCACTCAGATTAATCTATAACAGTTAATTCATAACAGTAATGATTGGCTTCAAAGTATGCATAATTGAGTAAATGTGGTTCAAAAAATAATACAAATTTTAAGTTTCTAAAACATTTTAACATACCCACTTCGTAGATGTAAATACTATATCTTCATAGTTTAGGTATTCATTTCTAAAATATGTTTCCTCTTCATTTTTTTTACCTTTACTTTGTAACCTTAGAGTTGGTTTGTATCCCTGTTACGCGGTTCTCTAACGTTACATTTCTCCTTCTGAACATATTACTGGTAAAATAAAATAATAAGTTGTAAGATTGGACATTTAAGTGTCCAGTATTGTGCTTTGTAATCCTGAAGTAGTAGTGATAAGACTCTCAAGTGTGGCTGTGTTCTTAACCCTGTTCACACAATTCACACTCAGAGAGTACTTCCTGTGTGACTAACCTCCAGAAAACTAAGACTCTCTCAAGTGTGGCTGTGCTCTTAACCCTGTCCTCAATGCTGTTCACACAGTTCACACTCAGAGAGTACTTCCTGTGTGACTAACCTCCAGAAAACTAAGACTCTCTCAAATGTGGCTGTGTTCTTAACCCTGTCCTCAATGCTGTTCACACAGTTCACACTCAGAGAGTACTTCCTGTGTGACTAACCTCCAGAAAACTAAGACTCTCTCAAGTGTGGCTGTGCTCTTAACCCTGTCCTCAATGCTGTTCACACAGTTCACACTCAGAGAGTACTTCCTGTGTGACTAACCTCCAGAAAACTAAGACTCTCAAGCAACAGAGTTCTCAAGATTTTCAACAAAAATGACAGTAGTCAGAAATCATTACTAATTTTTAACAGTTCTCAATCTCATTCTTCTTGAGTACATTTTAAAGAGCCTCTACTAAAAGCCATCATGAAGCAAGTGTTGCTATGGACACCAGGAAACACATGACATGATACGTAAACAAACATGTAAAGATTACTACACTAGAAGCAATGACTATAATAGGTACATAGCCCTCAATATTAAGCCCAAATAATAAATATAATTCTTTCCCTTTTAGCGACTTTTAAAGAAGCTGTTGTGTATTAGCAGATCTTTTGCATATCAATAGTTGCTTATAATGCAAATTCTGAAAGAATTACATGGAGTTACTTCTAATCTGTTAGTGAAGTTATCTAAAAGATTTAGACATCTTAATGATTACGTGATAGTCCCTGTTTTCTATTGCTATGTATATACTGAATTTTCTTTTTTTTTAGAATAATTATTTATTTTTATTTTAAATGTATGAGTGTTTTGCCTACACATATATCGTATATCTGTTCACAACCTGTATACTTTGCTTATGAAGGTCAGAGGAGGGGTTCGATACCCTGGAACTCGAGTTACAGGTGCTTTTTAGCCACCAGGTGAGTTCTGGAAATTGAATCGAGGTCCTCTGGAAGGGTAGCCAGTTCTCTTCACTGCTGAGCTATCTCCCCATATCCTTCTATTTCATTATCTTGGTAATAGTGAGTGCTTTTCCATTTAAGAGTTTTAAGCCATATAAACAAAAATAAATATTAAGAGCACTGCCTGCTCTTCGAGAGGACCCGGGCTCAATTTCCAGTATCCACATGGAAACTTACAACTGTATGTAACTCCAAGGTCTGACACCCTCACACCAATTCATATAAATTAAAATTAAATAAAAATATTTTTAAAAATGAATATGATTATAAAACTGTTAGTAACTATTATGGTTTAAAAAACTATTTCATAGAAATTAAAATCAGTTATATAATAACCATAAAATATATTAATTCAAAAGAAATCTCTCAAGATTTTTGACTTCCAAATCAAATGTAGCACTTAAAAATGTTTTTAAAGTAGCCTAAAGGCCAGTCTAATTAATTTTTTTCTGTGTGTTTGTACACTACATGATGACTTCACCAGAATAATAACAAGTCAGGATTAGTAGAAAGTTTCCTGTCAAAGGAAATGACATAGTAATTTGTAATAAAACAAGGTTGAAGAATCTTCCTGTTTGGCAGGAATGTTCAGAGACTGATAACCAATCTACAGTCAAGTTTTTTTGACCCACCTACAGAGACACTTCTGTTAATGGCACAGATCCAAAAATTGTGTTGAAGATCATTTATATTTTTGTGAGGTAATGAGGAAAAATAAGATAGGTGAATCAAAAACCAAATTTCTGTTTAGCAAAATTCAGACAACATTTTCTGTTTAGTAAATACTCAGGCCTTATATCAAAGTATGGAAAAGAATGTTAATTCTTGACAAGATATTTAGTTCACCTTTCTCTAGTAGCATTGAGATATGAAGGGAAGGCCCCATTATGAGGACTAAATGTGTATGATAATTTGCATGTGTCTAATTTCCCCACTTCTTTGAGACCCAATCTCAGGTTTTAGCCCTGGCCAGCCTAAAACTCACAATGTAGATAAGGCTGGCCTAGACCACAAAGGGATCTTCTATTTCTGCCTCCCAAGTCTTCAGATTACAGGCCCATCCCAGGCCTATTGTGCATGAAAAAGCCAAAACACTGTGAATAATTAATATATGCTGCTTATAAAGAAAAATAAGAGAAAAAAGGCTAGTAAGAACATTTAATGAGGGAAACATCATATAGAATCTATAATTTGATTATTTACTTTAATGTTCTCTTAGGTTTTATACTACATAATTCATATTATTGGCTATTTATATCTCAATGTTAATAGCAGGCATCATGCTATTTATTTTATGTATTTTATAGGTGGTACATAAAGTGGTTTAGGGCATTCACGGAGAAAAATGATTATTCCTTCATGGAGAATATGGAATTACTAGGATAAGACCCAGAAATAATTTCGAATTGCTATTAGTTTACATGAATTGGAAGTGATGTGCTACATAAATTCAGTGAACAAGTTTTGTTCCAATATATAAAGAGTATATCCAATTATATCTTAATTTCTTCCAAAATTATATTATTGTTCTCATTTTACAGATAAGGAAATAAAGCTAAAATGTATGAAAAAGCATTTATAATGCCAGAATATAATTTAGGATATGACAACTAAAATTATGTTTCTTATTCTAATGTGTTTTTCTCTTGATTCTTATCAGACTTATGACTTGAGATTGATAGCAAAGGTCACTGCCACAGTATAGTAACTATTACAGAGCTAGTTTATACCATGTGTGTATGGTGTTCCAAATACTGCTTCCAGGCATAGCATATGCATTAATTTTATGTAATTTAGACCTGTTTTGCAGGTCTGGGGATAGCATTAGCCACTATCATATAGCGTATATAGGTTTTTATGGTTCAAGAGATGCAAAGTGGTGGGCCAGGCCTTAGCTGGACATTCCCTCAATCTCTGCTCTGTCTGCTGTCTTTATCCCTGCACATCTTGTAGGCAGGGTAAATTTTGGGTCCTTGTTTTTGTGTATGGGTTGGTATTCTCCTCCCTCCACTAAGAGTCTTGTCTAGTCAGTCTCTCTTGTCTCTGCCACAGGGAGACTCAGCTAGAGTCTCCCTCACATCCTCCCAGAAGCCTATCCTGACTCAGATCTCCAGTTTGTCACAGAGATGCCCCCACCCACATATTTCAGATGAGGGTCAGGAGAAGAGAAAGTTTAAAGAACCTCTTAAGATGACCTGTTGTGGCTCTGATGACTCCTCAATACCATGAATGGATCTAGTGTCTATTTTTCAAATTCTTTAGATTTAGAGAATCTCGATTTTTGCTTCTGAAAGAAGCCTGTGGTATCATTCTGTATTAAATTTAATACTTTAAGCCTCAGGCTTGTTTCTGTATTCTTGCTGATTTTTGCTATATTTAAATCTTAAATCATAAAAATTGACTATTTTACAAGAGTAAAGCATAGCTTGATTTTACAAGATTGTACTTCCAAAATTATGTAGAATGTGAAAAGTGTGTTGACTCACTCAGTTTTATCAGTTTTCATGTATCTACTCAATTTTTAAACTTACTCTTGCTCATTAAAATGTATAGATTCTAGCTTGTATATTTAGGATTTCCAAACCAACTCTAATAATTTACAAACATTATATGTCAGATATAATTCAGCATTTCATTGGGCAGTCTTATTTGAATCTATTTCTAATAGCAGATAGGTGTTCTTTAAAGAGCAGAATTGTTTATATTAAAATATTACATAATGAATTTAATGTGTTCCCTAATGAGTTTTCGTGGTAACCTCAAGTAAATGTCTAAACAAAGAAGTACTGCATTCATAAACGAGCCACCTTGCCACTGGTAACAGAAGGCAACTATTACAGATAACACAGAAGCCAATCTAAAGTGCATTGTTCTTCGCTCAGCTACTGAATGTGAGGACAATAGAGATGCCTATATTCAATAAATAACTCCGTGCGTTAAATGGAATGGTATGTGTGTGTGTGTGCGTGTGCACGCATGCGCGCATGCATGCGTGTGTGTGTGTGTGTGTGTGTGTGTGTGTGTACACTGAAATTAGCAGTAAATAACATCAACATTCAGAATGCTACTCTGTACTGGAAGAAATCTAAAGTATCCTGAACTTCGAAATTAAGAATCATTTTGGGAATGATTAAAGTTCATAAAATCTACTTTAAGAGCAAGAATTACATTTACATGTCTGAAAATAATATATCTAATAAAAAGTTTAAGGAAGAATTCAATTAAAGTTTGTGACAAGCTAATAAGTTCCATAGAAATTCATAACCACATTAATTCTGTCTACAGAGGAATGTTGTCTCTTGCTTAAAAATGGCTCCTTTAGTCACTTCATTTAATTTAGCTTTAGGGTATTTTTAAATATATATTTATGTCTATTTCAATAAGAGAAACCATCTTCTTAAGCCCATTGAAAAAGCAATTATAATTGACGATAATAATTTTGGGTATTAAATACTATTTAAAACTTCCAAGCTATAAAATGCATGCCTTTGGCTAAAGCAGACCTGGGCATCCATCTCTTATAACAGATGTTTCTTTTCCTTGACAGATGACTTTGCTCTCAGTTTTTGTGCTACTAAGTATAACTAGAATTCCTTTTCTTTGTGTTCAACATACAAAAGAAAGAGTGGATAAAGCATAGCATATATCTGACAGTGTGAGTATGATTTATAAAAAAGAAAAAATATATTAAAAAAAGAGACGATCTTCACAAGTTATCTAGTTATTTCACTCAAATAATAGAAAGAAATAAAGCTATAGCACTACCATGGACACAAAAATAATAGGACATTTAGGAGGGTAATGGTTTTTTAAATATTACTAGAAATGTTTAAATGTTATCCTAATAAACAACAAAACTTGAAATGGCATTTGTTACTAATCATGGCAAGTTGGTTATCAAAGAAACTATTTAAAATATTTAGTAAAACTAATGTAATTTTTGTCATCCTATCCTGTAATAAAATATATTTAATTTTTAAAATTAACTAATTGTTAGCTGTTAATTGATAAAACATGAATAGAATTTAATGATATATTTGCCTTATACTTTCTGGAAATTTTCTTTATATCTATAAATACTAAAGGTTTTATATCATGATCCTAAATTAATAAATTTAATGTATTTGTTTTAGGTGTACCTTTCTCACACCAAGGAAAACAATGTGTTCATAGCATACTTTATTCATAAAGACATCTGCTCCCCTATTTACTTTTTATAAGATAATAATAATTTAGAAAATTTAAAAAGAACTCTCATATATAGTATTTGAGAAACTTAATTTACTAATTAATTTACTTAATTTACTTAATTCATTCTGTATACTTTTATCTCTATTTAATGTTATATAATTGCTTTCAGGGTTTTGTACTATCTTATGCCAATTGTGTGGGTTTTGTTTTTTTGTTAATTCTCTCCCAACATTTCCCAACCACAGTTTTTACCCTCCCTCTACTCTTCCCGGGCCCTGCCCTCCCCCTCCCCCACCATACACCTCTCCTCCATTTCCCTTCAGAAAAGAGCAGACCTCCCAGTGATATCAGTGGAACACAGCCTAACAAGATACAGTAACACTAAACACAAAGCCTTATGTCAAGATTGGTAGGGCATCTTATATCTCAGTAGGACGAAATAGGACCAAAGAGAAGATAAAGTTAAGAGACACCTCCACTGCCACAGTTGGGAGTCTCACAAAAACAACAAGCTAACAATGATAGCATATGTGCCTAAGACCTAGCACAGAGCTTTGCAGTCTCTGCCTGCTGCTATGATCTGTGAGTCCCTATGATCTCTACTTAGTTAATTCTGTGGAATGTTTGCCTAGTGTCCTTGAGCCCTATGGCTCTTCCCACTCCTTTGTCAAGGAAACCTCTCTGATGATGACTAGGGTAGGCACAAGTCTATGAGTATAGCAGAATAGCTTTAGGAATCCTTTTTTTTTTTTTTTTTTTTCCTACCCTAGGTATCTGGGCTATCCAGCCTCCGGTTCTTGGTCATCCAGGCAGTAACAGGCATTGTCTCCCTCTTGTGGTATGGGTCTCCAATTACACCACTTCTTAGTTGACCAATCCCAGAAGTTCTGTGCCTCTTTTGCCCTAGGACATCTTGCAGGTAGGATAGATTGTAGATTGAAGTTTTTGTGCTGGCTTGATGTTCCAATCTCACCACTGAAAAAATTGCCTGGTTACAGAAGATAGCTAGTTCAGGTTCTGTATATCCCATTGTTAACAGCCCTCACTAGGTTTACCCTAGTAGAATCCTGGCGTCTCTACTGCAACAGGTTTCAAATTAGCCAACAAAAATTCATATTTATATCAGTTCTCAATTTTCCTAATACTGAGATACTTTAAAACAGTTACTCATGTAGAAATAGCCATAAAATTACTTCCATTGCTCCTTCATAACTCTAATTTTGCTACTGTTATGAATCGTAATGTAAATATTTTTGGAGATAAAAATTTGCCAAGATCCAAAGGTTCAGAACTGCTGATTTAGGTAAAACACCTTGGTTGCTGCATGGATGTCAATTTGCAGCTTAGTTATTTCAGAAACTTAAATTTCTTAATCATATTCATGTCTCTGAGTAGCATAGCTTCTACTCATTCATTCATTCACTTTGTTTTTATGATAAAAGTTAAAGTCATTTGGGAAGAGGAACTCTCAGTTGGGAAAATGCTATCATAAGAGAGACAAATGGTATATACTCACTTATATCAAAACACTAGTCCAAGGGATACATACCATGAAAAACTTTACTTACCGAAAAAGTGGGTCAGAAGAGAGGACATCCTACTGAGACTCTAGGCGAGAGTAGCATGGAAGAATGGGGAAATAGTAGGACCCACAGGGTCCTGGAAACCTACAAGAAGAACTTTATGACAGGAAGATCTGGGTCCTGAGGTCCTCCTCAAACTAAGGCACCAGCCAAGGAGAATATAGGCAGTAAGCTTCGAACCCCTACCAGGACCTAGCCGACGAACATGATATTCTCCACCATTGAGTGGAGAGTGAGATCTGACTCTCACACAAACTCTGGTGTCCCTTTTCTGACCATGTCCCCTGGATGGGGAGGCCTGGTGGCACTCAGAGGAAGGATAGCAAGTTACCAATAAGAGACTCGATATTCTCAGAGCATATATATAGGGGGAGGAGGTCTCCCTCAATCACAGACATAGGGAGGGGAAAAGGGGGGGAGTGGGAGGGAGGGAAGAATGGGAGGAAACAGGGGAAGGGCTAACAATCGAGATGTAATATGAATAAATTAATAAAATTTTTAAAAAGATTGGCTTATTGTAAAATTTGTGTATTTTCTTGATTAATAATTGATATGTGAGGGCCTAGATAGACCATGTCGAGTGGTGTCATCCCTGGGCAGATGTCCCAGGAAATGTAAGAAGTAGGCACAGTAAGACACAACAGGTAAACCTGTAAATGCCACTCCACGATGGCCGTAACTTTAGTTCATGCGTTGAGGTTCCTGCCCTGACTTCTCTCAATGATGAACTGTGATGTGAAAGTGTAGGTGAAATAGGCCCTCCAGTTGCTTTTCTGGTATTCCATCACTGCAATAGAAACCTAAGGCAGCCTAGAGCAGCACGTTTTAGGGTGGATATTCATTGAGAGACGGGGGTGGGGGTTTGTTTTCAGCACTATAATTGCTTGGACTTAAAATAAGTAAAAGTTGGGAATATTTGGAATAAAATTTCAATAACCAAAATTTCTAGTCACAGTAGAAAATAGATAATTTGTTTTATGTAGACTTAAGGAAGAACATTCTGTTCAACTCAAAATACTATAGATTGGAAAAGATACTATATACAATAGTTACTTTGCCCCACAATTGTTTTTGGTTGTGAGTTTAGCCTTTAATGGCTGAGCCATCTCTCCACCCAGCAGAGGATCAGGACAGATTCTGAGACTTGCAGCCAGACTCTGGGCAAAATGCTGTGAGTTGTATAGAAGAATTGGGGGATGGAAAGATGGAGGTGGGGGAGCTGTCAGGAGCTCCACAAGGAGACTATCAATGCTGGCAGATCTGGACCCAGGGGACCTGCACAAACTGATGCACCAACCAAGGACAATGCAAGCAGAGAACTTAGACCACCCCCCTTTTCAGATACAGCTGATGGACAGCTCATTCTTCATGTGGAGAAGTGGGGAAGAGAGCCTCTGACAGGAACTTTGGTGTCCTCAATTTGAACACTGCCAATTGGCACAGAGGCCTGTGGGAACACAGAGGAAGGGGATACAGGCTATCCAGATGAGACCTGATAGGCTGTGGTCAGATGGTGGGGGAGGAGGAGCCTACCTGTCAGAGGTCTTGGGAGAGGCAGAATAGGGCAAAACAGGGATGGTGGGAACAGGAAGATAAGAGCAAAAGGGTTACAATCATGATGTAATGTGAATAAAATATAATTTAAAAATACAGATATCCAACCTCTTATAGTTTAAGAATAGACATCACACATATAATTTCATCTATAAAAGTATATGTGAAACACAATGGTGGAAGTGTTTTTAATTTCTTAATGTTAAGCTACATAGAGTCACCTTTTTAAAATGATAAAATTTATGTTGTACTAGAAAAATAGATAAATAACTATTTTGTGTCTTTTAAAAATATAGTTTATTAATTTATTCATATTACATCTCAATTGTTATCCCATCCCTTGTATCCTCCCATTTCTTCCTTCCTCCCCTTTTCCCCTTACTCCCTTCCCCTATGTCTATGACTGAGGGGGACCTTCTCCCCCTGTATATGCTCATAGGGTATGAAGTCTTTTCTTGGTAGACTGCTATCCTTCCTCTGAGTGCCACCTTCACAGTTTGTGTCTTTTTATATCTTACAAAAATAGTGATAGAACAACAAACTAGTAAACTTCATAAATAATTTTGTATGATTAATTTTTGTATTCAGTCTAATATTAATTTTTCACAGAAATTTATTATGTTTTAGAAATAATAATAAAATTAAACATTCTGTTTTTACTTTTTCTTTCATTAAAAATATTTTTCTTAGATAATACATTCTGATTTGTTTCCCCTCTAACAATGCCTCTGAGATCCTCTCAAACTCCCTTGCCATCCAATCTATACCTTTTCTGACTCTCATTAAAAAACAAAATGAACTGAAAGAATAGTAAAAGTAATATAAAATAAGATAAAACTGTATGCAATTTTAAGTCATATAGTTCAATAAAGAGTCTTTTGCCTTGAAATAAATAAGACGGAAAGTGTCACGGACTGGCAACAACTAATCTTTTTATTACAACATGGACTTTTTTAGTTAGGATATATGTGAAAGCTAAATAATTGTTTTCTTTAAAAGCTATAACTTTAAATGTGCCATATATATATTTGGAACAATATAATTGATGTTAGTTTGATAATGCTCTGCTTCTTAAGATTAATGCAACTTAAATATCTCACAGAATAATAAATTAAAATCTTTGCAACATTCAATGTACTTTAAAATCCATGAATACATTGTGTATGTATGCTAAATAGTGAAAGAGTAAGAGACAGGCTAACATTATATTGATTTGAATATATTAGCAAGCCTTTACTCTAATAGTCTGTAATGAAAGGAACTCCTCCAAAGTCCTCCACTGTAGATGGTGCCAGTAATTGTTTCTGAGTGTTTATGCTGCATATAATTTTAATCTTTAGTAGATAAGCCTTTTTATCCTGATTGATAGAGTCTATCTTTTACATGAAGGATAAAGGACAGTTAAGTATCTAAGCCATCCAAAAATGGTTAATCTATGCCAACTGTTTTTAAAGAGCTGTATAAAATGGGGAAAAATACATCCTGAATTCAATTTGCTTAGACAGAGTAACAATTTTCTATTAGTACAATATAAATATGTATGTATATATACATATATATATATATATATAATTTGAGTCTGTAGACTCTCACATCCATCAGCAAAAGCTTATTCTCCCAATGAGTCTACTATCTATTTTACCACTCAAAACATAACTCAGTAATTTTAATTTGGTCTTATGGCAAACAAATATTATTTGTAGTTGAATGTAGTAAGTCCACAATGTTCTGCTACGGCTCCATTCAGATTTGCTTCTGTTCATGAATATGGATTTATCTGTGATGAAGTTCATGAACTTGGTTCATTGTTGTTAGATCTGTGTGGTTATCTTTGCAGTTGTTATTACAAACACATATGTGTAAGGACCAGGTGAGTAATGTTTATTATTCAATCATTTTTTTCTTCTTCCTCTGTATACTTCAGGGATAATCAGCTCCATTAATTGTGTTTCAGGTTTATTAACTCTGTTTTTCTGTTGTACATTGTGGGGTTTTATTATTACTTTAGTAATGATATTCTATGTCAGAAATTTTTTCCTGTTTCAGAATTTTTTCTTTTTTTGGTTTGCTATCTTTTGCGAATTCCTTAGCAGATCTATCTTTGCTATTTTAACTCCATTAGAAGAACCTCAACATCTTCCTTTTTTCCCTTAGTTATTTCAATAGTTGTATTTTTTTTTTTCTCTTTGAACTGGGTTGCATTTTTTCATGTTTTTCTAAATAACAAATTGCTACTGTACAGTAGAATATTGTTACTGTATTTTACTCTGGACTTTGTCATCTTAATTAACTTACAGATGGTCAATACTCAGTAGTTTATATTTACACTATGCTAGGGGGTGCCAGCCTATTTTAGTTTTGTACTTGGTTTTAGAGACAAAACTTTTATTTATAGACGTGATTTTATTCCAAAAACTGGCACCCCACGAATTTCAGTTAAAAGCATAGAGTTTGTTAAGCATCTTGAAAATTTTGGAATTTGTCCTGCAAACATATTTCCCTTTGAGCTGGGTGCTGAAACCCTTGTTAAGTTCCTAGGGTTACACTTGTTTCTGTTGTCACTTGGTACTGGAACAATTTGAGTCAGGTAAGACCTATGTGTGGGCTGTCAAGTCTCACCTTGGTAGCCTGCTTAGTCTTTCTCTGAGTGCCACCAGGCCTCCCCACCCCGGGGAGCATCAGAGTTCACATCTGAGTCAGTCCCCACTCTCCACTACCCCTTGGTCACTGACATAGGGCAGGGGAATAGGGTGAAAGTGGGAGGGAGGGAGGGAGGAATGGGAGGATACAAAGGATGGGATAACAATTGAGATGTAATCTGAATAAATTAATTAAATAAAAAACATTTAAAAAGCAACTTTAAAAAAAAGAACTATATGAGGGGACATGGTTCTTTTACAGTCACTTGTCCCTGATAGATTTTTCAGAAACACCCCAACCCTAGCTCCCAGGGGCTCTGAAAGCCAGTAAATCCAAATTCTGAGATCCAAAAGGTAATTGAAGACACTGCAATTCATCTTACTCATTCCTACTCTACTTCTTCTCTCCCTCCCCCTTTCCTCCCTTCCCTCCACACAGAGGAGAGACAGTAGAGTCCTTCTGTGAAGCTCCAGTGTGTTAGGTTTCAAACCTGAGTCAGAAGGCTAGGGTGCTTATTTAACACATCAAAGCAGGCCTGGGCCTAGCAACTGGGTCCCTCTGCATTCCTCAGTCCCTACCCTTCACAGGGTGCTCCTGGCTGCCATACCCTGACCCCTAACCTAAACTTCTCCATCCTAAGGTGCTGGGCCACTCTTCCCTATATATTCCCACTATTTTGGTTACCCAAACTCTGTGTACTTCGGGGCCTCTTGGCTGCTGCCCCTGGTTCCCCTGCTCGCCCTCTTCCTTCCTCTCCCCCTCTCCCCACATGGTTCAACAGATGACCTTGGCTTCTTTTATTTTCTCCCACATATGTACAGTAATTCTTTTCCTCCATCTAGTGTGTGACATTTTCCTACCCAGGCCTTGCCTTTCAGGCATGCTCTATGTTCTCTGGGAGCTTTCTTCGAGAGCACCAACACTATTTTATAGAGATCTTCAGGATATACACATTCATGATGTAACAACTTGGCAAAGGCTACCCCCTACCCTGGTTTCAACCATTCATGTAACCTGAGTAGTTATTTCTACAAAATGATTATAAGTTGTCCATCACTCTTGCTGGTAATTTTAAAGATTTACTGTGAGCCATCAGGTCTTAAGTCTTTTTTTTTTCTTTTCTTTTCTTTTTTATTATTAATATATTCTTGTTACATCTCAATGTTTATCCCATCCCTTGCATCCTCTCATTCTTCCCTCCCTCCCATTTTCCCCTTATTCCTCTCCCCTATGACTGTTCCTGAGGGGAATTACCTCCCCCTGTATATGCTCATAGGGTATCAAATCTCTTCTTGGCAACCTGCTGTCCTTCCTCTGAGTGCCACCAGGTCTCCCCCTCCAGGGGACATGGCCAAATGTGAGGCACCAGAGTACGTGAGAAAGTCATATCCTGCTCTCCACTCAAGTGTGGAGACTGTTCTGACCATTGGCTAGATCTGGGTATGGGTTTTTAAAGTTTACTGCCTGTATTGTCCTTGGCTGGTGCCTTAGTTTGAGCGGGACCCTTGGGCCCAAATCTGCCTATCATAATGTTCTACTTGTAGGTTTCTAGGACCCTCTGGATCCTTTTACTTTGCCATTCTCCCATGCTTCTCTCATCTAAAGTCCCAATTGGATGTCCTCCCCTCTGTCCCAGTTTCCTGGTAAGTGAAGGCTTTGGTGGGACATGCCCCTTGGGCTAGTATGCAGATATAAGTGAGTTTATACCATTTAAGTCTTTCAGCTTCTGGGTTAACTCACTCATTATGATAATTTATTCTGTAGGGCTGTCTGTGTGTAGCGCTGTTTATTAATGTGCTTATTACTCTTACTCTGTTTCCTTATTTTCTCTATACTTTTGTTTAGAACATCCTACCTTCCTTCAGACATCAGTCCTTGCTCTGCTTAAGAGCTGCCTTTACTCAGGGATCATCAGGAAAGAAGCATCAGAAAGATCATGACAGCCAGAGTGACTATGTAGAACAATAGTTTCTGGACACAGCAAGGCAATTGCATGCATGCACTCACAGTGGCTGTGACTACATACAAAGACGAGCGTAAGATCAAACCAGCTGAGCCAACATGGAAGCAGTGGGTGGGGGTCATGAGGTCCAAACCTCGACACCAAGCTACTAGTAATGGATTCCAACTTGGGTAGGGAAAGGAGAAGTTTTCTTCAGGAGCGTTGCTCTTTTTAGGCTGTCCATCTACAATGGATGGCCCTGTACTCATACACATACTTACTGTGGTTTTAAAGGAACACATGAAGTTTGGAGGTAGACAGGTAGGTGTGGGAAAATAGGGGATGTTATGGAGGGGAGAAGATGAGGGGGTTGAATTTGATCAAAACATGATCATTCAAACTTCCCACATGATAAAAATAATATAAAATGCTGGCTTTAAATTAATTACAGTTTAAATGTAGTACTAAACTATTGCCGATATGAGTTATCACCTGTGTATGTTGCCTCTTGGATGTTGTCTATAAATGTTTACTTCCTCAGAGGAGCAGATGAGACGTGAGTCATACCCAAGATTTACAAATACATGGCTTGGGCTGAGCTCAGAACATTTCTTTTCTTTTCTTTTTCTTTTTCTTTTTCTTTTTTTTTTTTAAGGAAGAAACTGGATTTTTATTTGTCAAAGGATTAATACAGAAACACATTACTGACAATGAGAATTTCGAACTCTCCTGAAGCTAGTTACTGGACGTATTCATCAATAATAGAATTTGACTAAGATTATAGTTAATACATTTACTACAGCTAGGGTTTCTGTGACAGCTTCTTCAACTCTCCATTGCTTTTGCTTTATTCTTCGGTAGAACCAGTTTTTATTGACAGTTAAAGTATTTCTCTAATTTTTTCTCTAAAACAGTTCTCAAGAAACTGGCCTGGCTGTTTTAGGTGTAACAAACAACATCAAAATCTACAATGTCACATAACTCAAACATCAGCTCTCCTAACACAACATTACAAAAGCAATAGACGATTCTTCATTGTCTTGGTGGTTAATGTTGAATTGTTCTTTTTAAAATTTTGTAGTTTATTATTTTATTATTTTTCTAATTATACTTTATTTAAATTTCATATACATTTATATTATTACACATATATACAGTAAACTACCTATAGCAAGAAAAACCAAGACACAATCAGGAATTATGTAAACATTACATTCTTAGAGTTTCGGCTATTTGTATTTGGCAGCCTTGAAGAAAACATCTTTCCTATTTTGGTGCACCTAAAATTTTAAATGTAAATCAATCTCCATCACATCTTGTCATAATCAACTTAAAACATCTATCTAGACCTAAAAACATCTTACCTCCTTAACAACTAAGCTTCATTATAAAACTAAGCTACCTGATCTTCAGCCCCATTGGAGACTTGAGAAGGAATAAACTTGATTACCTGAGTAACCCGGGATAGCAGCTTTCCAAATCAGTAGATGACAGAGACAGTTTGCTACCTGAATAGTCACCCAAAACTGTAATGTTAGAGCATCTTCTTCAGCCTTCTGGCCCAATATATTAGGGTTAGCTAGTCCTCAATAGTTCCTGCCTCACAAATATGTCTCCCAGAACATTTCTAACTATCCCTAGGCCTATGCCTGGGAGCTTCTAGCCTCTGTACAATCTACTCTTCTGCAAGTCAGGACCCTGAAAGCTTTAGCGTCCATCTTCCATCTGCTAGCCTAGGCCTAGGTTGTTTTCAGCCTCTGAGACTTCCTGCTAAAGAAGCTTAACCATTATAGTTCTTTCTGAACTCTGACTGGTTTGTTCAACTCAGCCATTCCAGCTCAAAACTCCTCTCTAAACTCACTGATTCAATTGGCAAGACTTAAATCCACAATAGTGTTCTCAACAGCATGACTTATTTACTTTAAGCTCTTCTTCCGTCTCAGATGTTCTTCTTTCTGACGCTATTCATTCTTAGATCCATTTAAGGTACCATAGTTATTTAAGTATATTCACATTGTACTTGATATTGTGAGATACTGATGCTTCACCATTAAAGATAAAATCAAGAACAGTGAACAAAAAGATGTGATGCCAGTACTGTGTAAGGAGCTTTCCAGAACTGGGACATAAATTGGAGCTCTTTTATAATTTAAAAACAAAATACAAACAAACAACAATAACAACATCAACAACAAAAAGCCAAAATGGCTTCTCTAGGTTTCTCACTGAATTGCTCTGCTTGGAAAAACTGCGAGTGAACTCTACAAACTGAACTGTACTGACTGCACTAAACTCATGCAAACTGCATAGAACTGTCCTGTACTGAGTGCACAAACTCTACTGTATTCCTGTAGTGTACTCTCCTCCATTGCCCTGTACTGTCTCTGACTCTCTCCCTCGCCCCTCCACCTCTCTCTCTCTCTCTGTCTGTCTCTCTGTCTCTCTGTCTCTGTCTCTGTCTCTGTCTGTCTCTCTGTCTGTCTGTCTCTGTCTCTGTCTCTGTCTCTCTCTCTTTGTGTGTGTGTGTGTGTGTGTGTGTGTGTGTGTGTGTGTGTGTGCGTGCTGTTCTTAGAAGCCTCTTTCTCATAGGAGTTGGGCATATTTTATCTCTGTCTAATCTTTCTCTGATTTCTCACTTTGTCTGTCCCTCAGTTAGGCATCATTGTTTGGGATTAAATATATAGACTAAAGGCATGTTTATATTCCAGCCAGAGTGATTAAGTATTTCAACTGGATCTCACAGGTTTTTTGGATGTGATTCTTTTTCAGAGTAGCCATGTTGTTAGATGAAAATTCCTCTACAGTTGCCACTAAAGAAAAGGAATGAGAATTTTCTGATGATTCACTTTTCTCTTGTTATATTAGCCATCTTAGTCCGTCCATATTTTTATAACCTATTTCCACAGTCTGGGTAGATTGATTTATAAACACAATTTTCATGGTTCTCCAGACTTGGGTACAGCATGCTCGGTGAGCTGGTTGATGTCCTGGCAGAATCTGCTCCTTGATTGTCAACCCACATTTCACTCTGTCCTCACACATAGAGAGAGGCCAAGGGAGTCTCTGGTGTCTTCAAATTGTGGGTTTTAATTTTTTTCCCATGGAGTTGCTTCTCTTTGACATTGCTGTGATAGGATACTGGAGAAAAACAACTCAAGAAGGGAAGGGAAGTGCCTGTTTTTCTCATGGTTTTAGAGCTTTCAGTTCCGAGCTTTCACCTTGATGCATTGCATTCAGTCCTGTGGAGAGCAAAAACATGGCTGAGTGGATGGGAGGAGGAAAGCTGATTTCACCATGGTATATGTAAAGCAGAGAAAGAAAGGAGAAGAGAGAAAGGTCAGGGGACAAGATAGAAATCCACCTCTTGGTAGTCTATAAATTCACTAATGGACTAAGTTGCTAATGAAGGTAGCACCCTCACCAATCTCTCCGTACAACAGCTAAGGATCAAAACTGGATTCTCAAATAATAACAAGATCCACCTAATGACCTAACACCTCCCAACCTCCATAAATCTACAGGACTGGCATGGGTCAATTCATTCCCTGAAGTCAAAAAAAAGCTGTAATCTGTTGGCATCACTCACAGCCTCCAGAACATCTATTAAATGACAAATCATATGGGATAAACTTTCAACTGATACCATCAGCAGATACTTCAGATTTGAAAAAATACATGCTTGCTTTAGTTTTCAAAAAACTTTCTCAAAGACTCCGCTTTCTGTTGTTGTTGTTCTTGTATTTTAAGCAACAAAGGGTTTTCTTAATTTTTTTTTATTTCTTCCATCATCTTATCTTTCAGTCTATTGGATTTCAGGCTATTGTCAGTTTTGCAAATGACACGGAAGAGACATTTATGAGATCCTGGTAAAAATCAGACTGCGACGGTGTTTTTCTGTTTTAATATTAATCACTTCAGATTTAAAGGATAATTAACATTCCGGCCTTTATGTTTTTTTATTTCAAAAGATAAGTTGAAAACTTCCCTCTCAGAACTGTGAGCATCTTTTTCGCAGCTGCCCATCTCACTACAGCTTCTCAAGTCCACAGATTTCCTGGTTGTTCTGTGCTAAATTCTCCCATAAGTGTCTGCAATGTATTTGTGATCCCCTTCACCATAGATGTTTCTACCATTGAATCACATTTCCATCCCCACAATGATGTGTTAATTCATGTTAAAAAAAAATAAGCTGATGACAGAGTTTCTCCAATAAAATATAAAAATTGTTTCCCTTTTGGATTGTTTTAGTTACTTAAAGGACTAAATTTTTATAAAATGAAATTATAAAGAAACACTGTTGTTAGTAGATAGGATATTTCACGTTGATTGAATAGATGTTCAGCATTCTTTTTACACTGTAATAACATAGAGGTTAATGTCAATCTCTTTCAGAATTTGTTGCCTGGAATTTTAGTCTTCCTTTTTCAACTTAGTTTTTAATAATTGATTTAGATAGAATCTGATTATGTTATACTATATTTATACATTTTGATTTTTTGTTTTAGTTATAAACTATCATTTCAATAAGTGATGAATTGTTTTTCAGAACTAATTTTTCTTCTTTTTATTTTATTCATCATCATTTTTAAAGTAATCAAATATAAAGTTTTAGAATTTATTAGATGAAGAAAGATGTTTCCACTGGTTTTGTACTTTGCTGGTTTACACTAAGTACTGAATAAATATAATTTTATTCAGGCTTCATCATACCAAAATGTAGAAGAGACATATTTAAATATTGCTAATATTGTTTAAATATACCGAATAGTGTCAAGTATTAATAAAATTTGTATAAAATTATATATTAGGAGAGAATAGCTAAAATGAAGGCAACAGAAATTAAATAGGTATTGACAGTTATCAATAAGACTAATAAAAATATCATTTTTCTAAATGATCAAACATCCCAATATAAGAACATAGGCAAGAAAATAAACAAATTTTGAGGTGTGATAGCATAAGTGTGTTATTTTTTGTCCAAGCACTGTGAAATTATTTCTTCATCATTATTTGATTGCTATGTTAACAGCAAAAAGAAATAATTATTATTTTATTTCAACCTTATGCTTGCTTTCATTCAAGTTACGGCAATCTGAATAGTTTTTTTATCTCTAAACTTCACTTAGATTTTTCTAGAAGTTGAAATGGACAGATAACACAGTCTTTAAGCTCTCAGTAGTCACTGTTTTAGTAAGCTCTGCTTTTTAAATACATATTTAATATCATATATCCCATATTACAATATCAACAACATTCTTATGCACTTTTAGTTTGATTCCTGCTTTATAATAAAAATTAAGGAAAATATAATTAAAACATATTTGTCCTAATTATGTTGATTATATTAAATTGTGGATGGTATTTAGAGCCAAAGGATAATATTATCTTTTTAAACTCATTGTTAAAATCAAATATTCACATTTTAATTTTGGGCTAACATACAAATATATTTAAACTATTTATGTTAATATTATTTCATATCTATATAATACATTTAGAAATAACTTTATTAATTCATTTTATATTTTTTAGGTTGGAGATCAAACAGGACTACACAGTCATAGAAACACAAATTTTAAAGTATAAATTTGAAACCCCTTGTTCTTTTCAAAGTCCTTGTTCTTTTCTGAACCATCATAGTTTATTTTCTATCAAGAAGTTGACCCTAAACAAGTCCACCTTCCCTTAGAATTTGCATCTGTGTATGTATAGTTCTAAGGATGTTCATTTATATAATTTTCAACTTTTATCTTTATTTACATAAATAAATGAAATCTTTTATTTTGAAGATATTGTCAATTTAATATGGAGGACTCATTAGTTATATAGTTTGTTATAAATTAATAAAGTCCATATGCATTTTTTTAAAAAATGAATAATTAATGTCATACCATTTTGCACTTTCACCATGCAAAATTGACAAAACAATATTGAAAAACAAACAAACAAACAAACCTCCTAAGAAAAATTTGATATAGCTTTCCTATGCTTTTCCAGACCTATTTCCAACACTGCTAAAAGGGGGGAAATTCCAGAAGGCACTGAAGAGACCGCCTCTCCAGACCCCGCTGTTACTTCTGCTCTGGATGCACAGGCTGCAGCTCCCTAGGAGCCAGGTTGGAAAAGTTTCTAGGAAAACAGCTTATTCATGTATAGCATATATTTTAAGTACAAAGGTTTTTTCATGCAAATTTGTATTTTAGGCCCCAGAGTAAAAGTCATATTTTACTTTGACATTAACATTTGTTTTCTGGACTTTTAAAAATATCAATAATGAATGTTTAGATTTTTTTTAAAAAATTATGACTGAAATGCAAATGGTTTTAAAGGGTGCAAAGGTACCTTACTGAAAATATAGTGTAGCTGTTTTATGAAAACTTTTCAAAACCAATCGCTATTGCTTGTGCTTCCTTGAAGATTACAAAATATAAAGATAAATTTTAAATTTTATATATTTTCAAACATTTCAAGTTTTTCCATATAACCTATAAAAATGACAGTAGTTTGTTTTGTAATTCTCTATTTTCTCTACATCAGTTCAGGGGCATTTATAAAATCCTGCTGGCACAATGGGAAATTAAACGAAGTAATTCTGTGCATGATGTTTATGTTCCATGTCTGGGAGAAATCTACATAGATAGGCTAAAGAATTAACAAAATACTTTTAAAATGGCAAAGTTTTTTGTCTGAGACTAATATGAAGTTAAAATTTAGACTTGATGCATTTTGAAAGTAGAGAGAACCATCATTAACAATGTCACAATGCATCATAGTCAAGAATGAGAGCCAGTTTATTCACAGATATTGCACATAATAACTACAAGTGTAAATAATGTAGCTAGAAAACACACAGCTGATATTTTAAAGTATTTTTAAATAATGCTAAGTGCGATCTATAAATACAAAAATTTATAAAAACTTATTTTAATAATTTAAAAACTAATTAATGTAGTAACAGATCTAGAAAACAAAAAAATCATACCTCAGATATTTTAGTCTGAAATAACAAGTACATAGTAGTGTGGAAATTACATATTCATATTTATAAAACCTAATTTAAAAATAATATATTTAACTGAATCTACTCATATGAGTTATAAAATATTTAACTGCATCTACTCATATGAGGTATAATATTAATAAATTTTTCAGATATTTTTATGAGAAAGTGTACAGTTATCTACATATGATTTACAGCCTTTTGCATTTACTTTGTATTGTAATTATTGCTTTAAGAGGTATTTTGTTATTCTTTGTCATGTATTATCATTAAATTGTTACTGCCCTAAGGAGGTAATCAGATCCCAATATATCATTTATATTTCTGTCTCCCAGGAGCAGAAATGAATTGAACATAAGTGTTAATTACACATAAAATTAGTTGATAGAACTGAATATTCAAATTCAAGCATTTAAAATGATCCTTACACAGAAACATATGTTGCATTGACTTATTTGAAAACAGCTTCATTATCTTAGCAAAATGTACTTATTTCTTATTTATTTTTTAAACTTAAGTAATTCTTAACTACTATTCCTCTTTAGTTATTAGCTATTACTAATTAATATTTATTATTCTTAAACATTTATTTTTCTCTCATACATCATGCATCATGAATGCAGATTTTCTCCCCATCCTCTCCTCCCAGTTCCTCTCCCCAGCTCCCTTTCCCCCCAGATCAGCTCCTCTGTGACCCTCCAAAAAAAGAAAAAAAAGAAAAAAAAGTGATTGTACTAGTTTGCATTCCCACCAGCAATGAAGGAGTGTTCCTCTTTCTCCACATCCTCGCCAACATGTGGTGTCACTTGAGTTTTTGATCTTAGCCACTAATGGGGAGGCCTGGTGGCACTCAGAGGAATGATAGCAAGTTACCAAGAAGAAACTCCATACCCTCAGAGCATATACAGGGGGAGGAGGTCTCCCTCAGTCACAGACATAGGGGAGGGGAGAAGGGGGGAAGTGGGAGGGAGGGAGGAATAGGAGGATCCAAGGGAAGGGCTAACAATTGAGATGTAATATGAATAAATTAAAGAAAACAAAAAGATTAAAAAAAAAGACTTAAAAAAAGAAAAAGAAGAAAAAAAGAGTACGCCTCCCAGGAATATCCATATCCTTAATTCTTTTAAACTTTATTTTGATGAATGTGTTTGGAAAGATAATTTGCTGCTTTATTTCTGCACATATATACAATGTTCTCAATCACATTTGGTTCCCTCTACTTGGGATACATAAATCCACTTTAGCTAATGGACCTATTCTAACATTGCCAAATACAGTGCTGGCATGTCCAGAACTAGAGCAGAAATCCAATTTATTAAATTCCAGACAACATTATGTGTGGTTCTGTAACTGTTAATGTGACTGAACTACCCATTTGTTAGGTTCATTTAAGCATGAAGGAAATAGTGAGGATTCTGTACTTTCTCTTCTGAAGTATTGCTGACAAATTTGGCCCAGCTCACTTTCGTGTGAATTACCAAAATTGAAAAAGAACCAGGAACGCAGTTAATAAAGGAAAAATGGACTAACGGATAAAATTTCCACTTTGTTGAAATATAAGACTAAGCCAATTAACATTTTAGTCAATAAATAGTATTTTTATTGTACAAAATACCATTTTCACTAAAATATAACTGGTCATAAATAAATCAGCTTTGTGGATGCTGACATTTACAGGTAAGCAATAGTATCCCCCAAACTTACTACCCATCAATAAGTACATCTCAGGGCAGGCTATAAGAAAGACTTTTAAAATACTGGAGGCTGCTAAGCAGTGGTGACACATGCCTTTAAGCCCAGCACTACGGTTGACGTTCGTTTTCATCCTCAGGAAGTCTTTGTGCCTCAATTTCACAATCACAAACCAGGAGTAATGCAAACATGCTTTGTTTCCCACAGTTGATGTGTCTTTAAACACTTTTGTGAATGTTGGAAGATAAAATTGCAAACTTTGAATTAAAAACAAAAAAGAGTCAGAGGCAGTCGGATCTCTCTGAGATCCAAGGCAGCTTGGTATACAGGAAGAATTCAAGGACAACCAGAGAGACACAGAGTAACCCTGTCTTAACCCCCCAAACACAACAAAAGCCAAACAAACAAACAAACAAACCCTGGAGGTTAAGAAATAATCCAGTTCCTCCTATTTGTATTGCTTTATAGTAAACTTTCTATATCTGTGAATGTGCATGTGCATAAATATCATACAAATATTAATGGCTATGAAAACTGTGAGTAAAAGACAAAACTAATATCCTATCTAGAATCAGAAGAGAATTTTAAAAATGAATTATGAAATGAAGTAAAACAGATAACAAAGAAAGCAGGATTAAGATTTTTGAAAGCTGTCGTCGAGCTCTAAGATAAATGAAATGGTGTAAATTACGTCATATATTCTGTGACGACAGCAACACTGTTTCTCTGACAGCAACACTGTTTCTCTGACAGTCGTAATGCCGTGGTATATTGACCCCTCTACATAGTTTGCTTATTTCTTCATACAATTCCTTTACATTTCTTCTCTGTGTTTCAGTGCCAGCCTCCCCATGAAAGCGTTTTCTTCTCTTTCCATTTTGCTTCACAAGCTGCTGCATTTAGCATTTAGCTTGTTTTCTGTTGATTAACTTTTTAATCGGAGATTTTACATAGGAGAACTCTATAGTCCACTTACTCTTTCTCTGCATCCTTGTCTACCCTCTCCCAGTGGTACCTGTCATGACTTTTGGTTTGGTTTTGTGACACACTTTAATCAGAGCTGGCTGTGTAAGCCTTAGGCTGAAGCTTTCCACCAGTGCAGCTGGATGTCTGGCACTTTCTCCTGCTTGACTCTGGTTAGTCAGCACTTTCTCTCCTCTAACCCAAAACAGTGACGATGCATCTTTCTTTTTCACATAATGCCCCTTTCCCATACGTCTTGTAGCTGGAATCACGCACCTGTATTGTTTTTATGATCATTTCATTTACTTAATATTAATATGCACCTTAATATCCTCTACCATCCGCGCCTACCTGCCCCTGGGCGTGGTCTTGTATGGATTCTATGCAGGCATCCACAGTTCCTTTGAGTTCAGGATTGCAATGGCTGTCTTACCTAGGAAATGACATTTCACAGCTCTTCTCTTTATCTTCTTATTCTTAACATTCTTTCTGTAGCATCTTTAGCAATGTACCCTGACCCTTAGTGATGATAATATGAATTGCTAGATTAATGCTGCAGTTATATTTTCTGCACCTCCATCAAGACAACTTAAGCTTGCCTTTCTTATTTGTATTGTCAAACTCAGAATTTCACCTTAGTGTTCTATTCTATTTCTTGGTCAACTTGATCACACATAGATAATAGTTACTTTTATTTGAAATAAATCATACCAATGATAACACATGCCTATTTTCTTTCTATCTTTTCCATTTCCTTATTCATTTTTCCTACAGAAATAAAAACTTTGGCCTTTTGAATATATATTTTCATTCCAGAGACTCATAAGATTTGTAACATTACAAATATGTTATTGAATTGTGATGTCATCCCTTCCTTGATTTTTCATAAAAGCATGTAAAGTACTGTGTACTTGGAATACCTTTGAAATTTGGTTGCGTGTCGGAAACCTATCTCAAAATTTCTCAAACTAAACCTCCCCTCAGTGTCCTCAATCTATTTCTCTCGGTTCATCAGGTTCATAGAGAAACTGCAGCCTCCCAATGCTCTAGACAACATTTGGGGTTATATACGGCTTTATTGTTTGAAAATATTATAACTGATTAAAAACCAAGATTTTATCCTTTTGCTTTCAAAGTAAATGCAGAAGTCAGTTAACTTTAAAGCCACTATGAAAAATCTGGTCCTAGAAGGCATCTCCTTCCCTCTGGATTAATAAAATTTACTGCTAAATGGTGTTTCAGATTTCATATTACCATACTTGACTTCCTTTTCGTATATCAAAATGTGCTGTAGATTATTGAACCACATTAATGAGAATTTTTGTGAAGTGAAGTCACTTCATTCATTCTTAGATTGTATAAAATATGGTCAGAGAAATATAACAATCAGTTAATTTGCACATATGCAGGTTATAGAAGGTTTCATAAGACATATAGTGAGAATGTGAGAGGATCCAATTTTAAAAATATATACATAAATATATACACATATATTAATAATATATAATATATTACTAATATTGCTACATATTATCATATAGGATGTAATTTACTGTATATGACTAGTAAATATGTGATAGGTTCCCAATGTATCAAATTATATATATATATATATTTTTACATTTATATTTATGTGTGTGTATAAATGTTCCTATATGCACACATATGTCCTTGGATAACATATAAATGTAGAAATGTGATTATAGGTATATAAATATATAGCTATAATTAAATGATATATAAATAAATAGTTAACTATAAAATTGTTAGATTAAAGTAAAACTGAGAGAAAAATATGTATCTGGGAAAAATATTTAAATCTGTTTTCTAAGAAATATTACCAGCCTTAATATCTGTGGAAAAAAACAGGAAGGCCAGAATTCTAATAAGTCAACAGAATTCAAGGGTTTTCCTTCACTCGGGGTAGGGGCAGAGAACACTTTTTAGAGCAGATTTAGTTTCTCAGCAATATGACCCAGAAGGAGCAGGTATTTCTAGTTGCTTCTGTCTCTACACAAGGGCTGCCCACTTGCTTCAGACTGGTTTATTTGCTGTCACTGCTATCCCCATGCTCCCTATCACTCAAGTTTATAACACCACGAACTCACAATTATATTCAGGCAGACAGATTTAGTAGTCCTAAACATCCCTCTGTACTCTGGTTGCTAGGCATTTTCTCCTGCTTAACTGGTTGCTCAGCACTTTCTCTTCTTTAACCCTGGACACTGACTATGCATCTTGCTTCTCCACAAATTGCCCTTTTTTCCACATGTCATATAGCTGGAATCATACACTCTATATCTTTTTTCTGATTATTTCTTTTACTTAATATTAACATACACTTTAATATCCTCTATGTCCTCACTTGATACAACATCTCAGTTCTATTTTTTAACACTGAATATATTTCATTATTGATACCTGAGTGAAGTTTTAGGTGGAACCTGTACATGTTTAGAATATTTCCCAAAACGTTTTCATATGAGTTTTTAGAAAATAATTTTTGTTGTATTTAATGAAGTTACATCTTTATGACTCTTAAATTACATAATTAAAACCCATTTCATGGATCATGTTATTTTATGTGTTACCTGCTTCAACCTTTCCTATTTGACACCAAGATACTTCTACAATGATGGTCACCTGCTATATAAAAGAAGCTGAAGTTCTTCTGACTATACAATCTATATTCAGTCTGGCCCAAGTCTCTCCTTGATAAACATTTATTTATCTTATCATGCACTTCAAAACTGGGCACAATGATTCAAATATTAGGTCCTGCACTAGGGAGCCAGAAGAAGGTTCCCAGGAAGTCTGTTACCCATCTAGACTGCAAAGACCATGTCTTAAAAAGAAATAAAAAACAATATTCAAATCATATTAATAAATGTATCATTTTTATTATAGAAGGTGTTTTAGTAAATTTATTAATATTTGTGACCATGAAAGTTAGGATAACATATATTAATTTGAAGATTAATCTCTTTTATTGATTAAAGACATAAACAAAAATAGTTGATTAATAAGAATAAAGTCCATGATGTATATTTTAATATTTTAATATAAAATCCTTGTGAAAATAATGTTTTAATATTTGGCTAATGATTTTTTAGTCTACTTAGCTATCTTTTTCTATTCTGAGTTCAAGATATTAAAATGTATTACAGTAGTTTCAAGATATGAAAGAATAAAAAAAGACATTCATTAACATACAAAGCATATACAACTAATATCTGAGAGTTTATTAAGTCATATGTATGTACATATATTATAGAATCAGTGTAATATGTAAATGATTAAGAGGTCTCAGAGCATATTAGTTTCATAAAGGTAAGTTGTCTTTCCCTCTTGTGTTTCCAGTTTTGAGTGTGTGCATGTGAAACTTGGAATTAGTGGGGCATTTGCATATCATGCCTTGGGAACCTCTAGTGAGCTGCTGCTAACTGAAGTATGGTATTTGTGTATATGTGTCCTACAATATTCAACATAAGGTTAAATTAACTTGATGGCTAGTTACTTTTCTATGATCAAGGCAATTTATTTAAGTAAGAGGAGTTTATTGTGGACTAACAGTTCACAGGATGAGCCCAAGACCATCACTGGAGGGAGATGGCCGTGGGCATGCAGCCATAGCACTGCAGCAGCATCCAAGGGACATTACAACTTGAGAAGCAAAAGTGAGACAAAAAGAACTAGCTGTAAAGGCATGGACTTTTGAAACCCAAAAGATCAACCCCAGTGACACTTCCTCCAACAAGGCTACACCTCCTAATTCTTCCCAGAAAATTACAGCAACTGAGGGCCAAGTATACAAACATATAAACCTTTGGAGGGTGGGCGGGCTCATTCAAATCACTGTCCCTGGTACTGAAGAGTAAAGCACTTCCTTTCTGTGGTGTCTGACTGTTAAATCATGCATGGGAACATGCTGCGGATTTATAAAGGTAGATTAAAGGTGAGGAAGAACCTGCCATAGTATGCAGTGATAGATAACTAGGTTTCCTTTTCTTTGTGGTACAATTCTATTATATAAAATAACTGAAAATATTAGCATGAACATAACATAAAATAAAGTATCTTCTGGTGGTAAAAGTTATTCAATTTATATAAGGATATTAAGATGATGGGCTATTGATTGACTATAAATTCCAATATTTACTATTAGAAATATAGTTTGAGGCACATTTTTAACCATTCCATATGCTTAATATATTTCTTTCTAATCAGTATTATTTATAGTAATTATTTAACATTACTCCATAAGACTTAATTGAGAAGTTAGTGATATATTTTAAGAAGAGCATATAACAGTGGTATATTACAGTGGTTCTCAAACTGAGGGTCATGACCCTTTTGGGTATTGAATGGCTCTTTCACGGTGACTGCATATCAGATATTTACATTACTATGCATAACAGTAGACGACTTACAGTTTCAAAGTTGCAGCAAAAATAAATTCATGGCTGTGGGTCACGACAGCATGAGGAGCTGTATTAAAGGGTTCCAGCATTAGGAAGGCAGAGAGCCACTGCCATGTATGGTTATTAGCACCAGAATTAAAGCATTATAATTAGTTATGTGGAATTAACATAGGTTACAATATCAGTGACAGAAATATTAAAAGAAAGAAACAAGGTTGTAGGGATGCAATTTGTTCATAAAATATGTGACTAAACAAAAACAATTTTCAATTGTGTTATTTCTTTTCAATTAATGTTACTAAAATGTCATGGACATTTTGCTACAATGTTATATCTGCTTCTCTTAAATTGAAAAGCCATATTTCTTGAATGCCTATTCTTCTATGATCATGGTTGTAATGATCATATAAGCTTAGATTTTAAAGAAAATATTTTCATAATCTAGAACTTTAATCTGAAGATCAGCACAGTAGTCTTGTGAAAATACACACATTTATGTTGAAAGTTTTATTTCCATTAATTCAACAATCTTTTTAAAAAATATATTTTATTAGTTTATTCATATTCCATATAAATTGTTATCCCGTCCCTTGTATCCTCCCATTCCTCCCTCCCTCCCATTTTCCCCTTACTCCCTTCCCCTATGACTGTGACTGAGAGGGACGTCCTCCCCCTGTATATGCTCATAGGGTATCAAGTCTCTTCTTGGTAACCTGCTATTCTTCCTCTGAGTGCCACCAGGTCTCCCCATCCAGGGGACATGGTCAAATATGGGGCACCAGAGTTCGTGTGATAGTCAGACCCAATTCAACATTCTTTTAATCCAGCCATTAGTGTTGTCTTATTTTTAAAATCATACTTTATCTCATATATATCATATATATAAATAATACGACCATATAAAGAGTTGATACAGAATTTGCATGTGAGATGGCATAGTACAAAAAAAAAAACTGGCAACAAAACAACTCCATTATTAAGATGGAAATTTTTAGTACGTAAGAGAGAGAGAAAGTATCCAGAAGCATCTGAAAGAGTCCAGAACAGAGAGAGATTATTGATATTAATTTACATTCAGAATTTTAGCCTCACCAAGATAGAAAAGATGTTTTCTTCATGGTTGCCCAATACTAACAGCCAAAACACTATGAATGGAACATTTATATAATTCCTCATTGTTTTGTGGTTCTTCTTATTGTATGTAGTTTATTGTATATATGTGTAATAATATGAATGTATATGTTAAAAAATAAAAATAATTTTTAAAAAAGCAGAAAGAATAAGACAAGGCTTGGCCAGGGCTATGGCAAGAGAGCTGTAGAGAGTGAACAGCAAAAACAGAGAGACAGCAAGAGACAGCTGAGACAGGGGAAGTCCCTTGGCGTTATATAGCACCAAAGGGGAATCTGGGGAAGGGAAGCCTATGGGTGTGGAAGTGCATGAAGGTGGGAAGCGCCATGGACAGTTTGAGGTGTATAGCGAGTACTTGTGAGGAGGGGCTGAAGGAGCCTGGGGCCAGCATGGTTTTTTTTATATACAACCACAGGCATATAGCAATAGAGTCATGTCCCTTCTTCCAGAGGCAAGAAAATCACTCCTTTTGGGATAGAAAACCTATTTCACAAGTTTCTGAAGAATGCTGGCCTTTATCTAACTGCCATAGATCCTCCTATAGTCCAGCTTTCACTCATTTCTAGATTTAAGGACTTCCTGAAATCTAACAGCTTTTTAAGAAAGGGGATCAGGTTACAAAACAATTGCCAGAGCAATAGAAAATCACTTTTGCTACTCAGATGAATAATGTACTGAGTGTACAAGCCTACTTTCTGTTGTAGTGATGGTCAATGATATTAAAAATCAAACCCAGCTTCCCAGTCACTGCCCCAGAGACGTTCCTGTATCTTTCACTTCCCTTAAAATTTATCCACCTAATGCAATCTATTACAAATACTGCATTTCTATTTCACAAGAACTCAGTTTTAAAATCTTTCAGTCACATCTCTCTATCTCAGTTTACTATAGGAAGCTGATACTACATGTTCAGGAAATTGGAATATGCCTACTTGTTAGATTTATACTCTTTTTTCATCACCCACATTTTGTAACTAACCACAGTTACAATCCAAAGTGTCCTTTGGGCACCATTTCTCTCTGATTTTTAGGAACTCTCTCATTCTCTGGTTCTTGGGTCTTCCCAGCTGCTCATACCTTCATTCCCATGGTTCTCCTTCATCTTGAGATAAGAAGCCTCTGTGCTACTAAGCAAAGAAAATTTGTCCAGGTTCCTGAGTACCGCATGTTAGGGTTTATGCAGCAGAAATACCTTGGTGGATTGGTCAGGATCCAAGGGATGGATCAAGGTTCACACCACTCAGTATATCTCACAAAAGAGATTTATTTGGGGCACGGGGGGGAGGGAGAGAGAGAGAGAGAGAGAGAGAGAGAGAGAGAGAGAGAGAGAGAGAGAGAGAGAGAGAGAGAGAGAGAGAGAGAGAGAGAGAGAAGGAACCTTTTAAAAGAAACATTGTTGCATTTTGTAGCTGGTGATGAGGTGGCACTGAGGCACTGAAGGCAGCCTGGGGCTTAAATTGCTCCCTTTTGTTTATTATAAAATAATAAATATGAAAGGGTAGAGGTGACACAGGAATGGGCAAGGGGTCATCCTCTTTAGACTGCTTCCTTCTGTCTGAAGCAATCAACATCTTTGGGGACCCAAGACAGCTGGGATTCTGGCCAAGTCTTGTGAAAGTGAGCTATTTTACTAACAGTTTAGGCTTTTGTGGGACCATCTGGGGCTAGAGATATGGAGGCAGCAGTTGGAGCAGTTCGTGAGGCTGGAAAAAGTTCAACTAGCACTTTGAAACTTTTGAGGATGCACATTTTAAGGGAGACCTGGAGCTCCTGGGATGCTGAAGCTGGTTGGAGAAGGAAGTAAAGTTAGGGGTTTAAGGAAACATTTTAATCCATGGTGTACATTTGAAACTTTTAGGCCCGTAGTATTGGCAAATGGGGGAGGAGAGTCCGAAGACCAGAGGGAGAGAGAAATCTCACTCCCAGGAATAGGTCAAAGAGGCAAGTCAGGGAAACAGGCTGTTGCCTAACAGCACTTATTTGGAGTCCATATGACGCATGAGAGGTGGATTTCAGCAGGTTCCCTGAAGCTTACAAGAATATTTTTAGGTTTTAGGTATGTAGCATTACTATTGTTTGTATCTGTATGAAATCTACATTGTAGAAGAGGCAATACACTCATGCCGTTGAGTTATAATAGAAGCTTGGGGACCAAAATTAATTTTGGTTAGAAGCATGAACACTCTTCCCTTTATTCAGAAAACTGGCTGTATATAGATTAGACCAGTATTTTAACACAATAAGAAACACTTTTAAGTCTATACATAGAAGACAACCAAAGAAAATTTAAAATCATGAACTTGTGATTGTGATATTAGTAATAAGTGAGTACAAGAGCTAGATTAATAGTTTATCAAAACCCAGTTAATATTATTATATTGGTTAATATTAAATCTCTCAACTCTTGAAGTCTTAATACATCAATAGCATAGGGTAGAAAAATATGAAACATTGTTTACTTTTTTTTAATACCTTAGGTCAATTTCTTTTTCCTTTAACATACCTTAAAATGACTTCTTAGACCCTAAAACATTTTCTTAGATCCTCACAAGCTTTTGCATCGTCGGACTTCTATAAACCTTACCTTGATTAGTCCATTCTTTCATCATGAGACACAGGTGATTGATTACTGAGAGCAGTCATTGTAAATCAAATTCCTTTCAATAAAATGAAAGTAAAATGTTACACTGAAATCTGCTTTGGGCGTTTATCTTTTTTTTTTTTTTTTTTTTTTTTTTTTTTTTTTTTTACAGTCTGGTAGAAAGGTAAAGTGTATCTAGACCAAACAGCTCTAGGAAAGTGAGGCCTGTGGCCTGAGTTTTACATATGAAGAGAACCGAGGTGGCAGCTGAATGAAGCCTTGTTTGCTACAGTTGAACTGTCAAATCTGTCACTAGCCTAGCTGTCAGCACCATTAGAGATCTGAGAAAGACAAATTTCACCAGAGTAAGCAGGAAGTACAGACCAAGCAGCTTCCACATCTATTAAAAGTAGCAGAGACTTACTGGCTATCTGAGCAATCACCCTAGGTTTCTCCATGCTATTGGTGGTAGAGGTCTCAGGACAGCATTTGTCTTCAGCCACCAGGCCCAGAATATCTGGTAGATTTACCTGTGGGGGAGGAACTTGGACAACAGTCCTCACTTGTCTGGACAAAGCAGGCAACCAGCTCCCCAGTGTCCTGTTTGCCTACACTCTGTACAGAGTCCTAGCTGCTAGAGAAGTAAAGGGCAGTTTTTCTCCATTGGCTGACTTTGTCACATTTAACACAAACTACAAGTAGAATTCTTCTGTGTCCATCATCTTTTCAGAGAAAATCTAAGGTGTGCTGCCAGAAGTTGGCACTTCTCTCTAGCACAGTAAGCTTTTGGTCTTTGCTTGGTCGGTTGGCTGGTTGGTTGGTTAGTTTGATTTATTTATTAAACTTAAATGCTATATGCAGCAGCTCTCTGAAGAGTTTAAGGACCTTGATTTATTAAATATATCTAAACTAAATGTTTTTTTTCTAGTTACTTGTTTTAAGCTTAACTTTGAAAACATATACAGGAGGCTGAATAAAACGTATTCTTCTAATTAATTACTTTAGTATGTACACATTGAAGAATTTGATCATTTGCAATGTGACTGGGCATTAACTTGCAAGTATTCATTATTTTTAACAGTTCAAAATAAGTTATTAGTTTGTATAGAACTAAGACTTTACATTCTATCCCTGTAAGGTTTATCCTTAAAAAAAAAAACAATTTTTGGGTTGAAGTTCTTCTAGTATCAAAATAAAACTTTTATTTTGTCAAATAAAGTCAACAGAGAGACTGGCAACTTTACTGATTCTTTTATAGTGCACCGTTATATAATACCACAGTTTTGTGTATGGCTTGGTTTATCCAAATAGTAAAGCTTAAAGTAAACAAAGACAAAACACATCTAGACAAATATTACTATGAACCTGAATATACCTTGGGGGTTTATACACCCCTCCATCCCTCTTCCCCCTATCCTGACCTCCCCTGCCCCTCAGTAAAAGGGAACCCTCCCCCAACTACCAACCATCCGAGCACTTCAAATTGAATCAGGGCTGAGTATATCCTCTTCCACAGAGGCCTGGCAAGGCAGCCCTGCCAATGGGAAGTGATCAAAAAGCAAGCAAAGGAGCCCATGTCAGTGTAGTTTAGATATCAGCATGACTGTGGCCGCATACAATGAGTTTGACAATTTCCTTTCTGTTTCTATTTTGTGGAATAGTTTGAGGAGCATTGGTATTGGCTCTTAATTGAAAGTTGAAAGTCTGGTAGAATTATGAGCTGAAACCATCTGGCCCTGGGCTTTTTTTTTTTTTTTTTTTTTTTTTATGAGAACTTTTAATGATTGCTTCCATTTCCTTAGGGGTTATAGGATTATGTAAGGTGTTTACTGATCTTGATTTAACTTTGGTAAGTGGAATCTATCTCTCTCAGGGGAAATTTGAATAGATGCTGGCACTTTTGAGTCAGCAGCATAGTGACTTGCTTGCCCTGCAGACACTGTGCTCTTAGTACTGACTCCACTGGATGCAGCCAAATTGGAACAGGGACCCTGTATGCTCCTACTGTCCATTTGGCCTCCAAAGGGGGACCAGTGGAGGCATGGATCAGAGGCTGAGACCTGTCCCTGGTGTACAGGATTTGCTCCAGGCAAGGTGGGGTCAGGATGCTGGAGCCATGCGTTTCTGGAACTCAAGAGTCATATTCTAGCAGTTAGAAGGCACTGGGTGTTGTGGGCCTAGGACCATTGTGACTCATTGTATATGTTTTGAGATGGGTATAGAGTGAGTAGCCGTCACGCAGCTATTCTAATGCAGGTTCTATGTCTTTTCGCCTTTTAGGATTATTTTAACTGGCATTGTTTGCTCATTTGCTTCCTTCTGCCCATAACCCAGTCATCAGCTAGAATGATCTATTAAAAATGTCAGTAAGATCTTCTGATTTTTTTTTATGACAAAGCCCTGCCATGATTACCTTCAAATAACAAAAGCCAATATCCTTTTTGTACCCTAGAGATCTTCCCCACCCATCTCTTTGAATTACTGCTCACCACTCCCACCCTTTAAGCTGAGCTGTAGTCACACTGGCCCCTTACAGTTTCTTAAATAAACTCGGCTTGCTCTTAACTTGTGCCCTTTGATCATACCATTTTCTCTTCCTTTCAAGTTCTTCACATTTCTCATTGGCTTTCACTTCAGTCAGGTTTCAAGTATCAGTGCATCAGAGAAGTGTTCTCTGTTATCTAATAGTACACCACCCTGCTCACTCACTCTCTTCTTACTCCATTTTTTTCTGTAGAACTTTTAATACTCAATTTTTTCCTTTTTTTTTTTGTTTCTTTCTCTATACATGACCTAAAATTTTAAAACCTCACAAACTCTGAAATTTGTCTTATATTAACATTTACACTGATATGTACTTTTTTTCCAAGAATAATGTTTGGCAGGAAACAGCTTCTAAATAAATATTTATTAAATGGAAATTATGAAATTTAACAATAATGAGCATTATTAACATCTATGATATAATTATAAATATAAATAAGCCAGAACTCCTATTCTTCTAGTGCTTATATTTCATTTGTCTCAATATTTTTTAGCTATTGGAAACACATTTAAGTGAATTTTTGGTATGTATTTTATGGAAAAATTTTTAGTATTAGAAATACTGTCTCGAAAACTATACAAGTTGTGATGATGATATATATTGATGGGCTATCCTCCAAAACAATGGATTCTATAAATCTTTATTGTCTTGGCTACTCACGGCTGGCTCACATTTATTGAGATTTGTATGTCGATGTTAAGTTTTGTTTGTATATGTGAATTGATTCTACCATATGTTCATGCTGTTTATGCTATTTCTCCTCCTATGCAAGGGATATTGAGTGTTCAGTAATACGTATCTTCCCAAGAAACATAAGAACAGTTATCAGTATATAATTAATTTTCACTAACAATGACTGTGTTCCATTGTGCCTGTACTCATAGATACTTCTTTATTTTCACTAAGTGTCTAAGTTACAAAGAGAAATATATAAACTTTAAAAGCATATGATTGGGCTTGGACTCGACCCACACCCATTGCATTTTTGGAAGGTCTTTCTCTCAGTGTGCTTACTGTATGTACACGTGTTTCCTTACCCCTTCTAATAGCCTTCTTTTAATGACAAACAAACAAACAAACAAAATCCTCATGGGTACAGGGACATGTGTCAAAAAAACCCATCATTTTAAATATAAAAGTTCAAGTTGATACTTATTCATTATAAAGTTTTTTTTATTTTGACTTCAAAAATGATACTCAATGATTTAACAAGCTCACATACTGAACAAAATATCATTTTATTATCCATGTCAGTAAGTCCAATATTTTCCACTTCCACATGCATTATGCTAATAACTTTTCAGATGAATGCATTTTAATTAAAAGAGTTGTCAATTGAAGAGTGTTACTCACAAGCAGGCACAAATACAAACTATTGTTATATGGTATTTAAAATGCTTTGACATTATCAGCAGAGGAATCATTTTCTAGTAGCTGGAAGGGATAAAATGTGTAAAATGGATCCCTTTATCAGTTGTAGGAATCAGTATTCAGTAGGCATGAGATACATGAGCCTGTGCCCTCTTCATTCCATAGCTAATGTCTCATCAGGTCAGTGCCAAAGGTTGAGAAATTGAAGGCGTCCCAGGGTGTAAAAGGAACATGAAAAGAAGCCTTCAAACCTTATTCAGTTAAGTATGAATCTTTTCACAAGTATCCCTCCCAAGAAATAATGAATCCACACACAGAGAGAAGTGGCTGAGGATAGTAATTAGAAAGAAGTCTTCCCTCCACGTTCTCTTCTCCTCAAGGTTATGGAGAGACTGCAGGGAAGGAGTGCGGAGGTCACGTTAACTACATCTGATGAGTCAATTAAAAAGTTTGAGAACACTCTGCAGTCATGACCCACATAACTGACTAAACAAGTTCTAAATTATGTGTTTGAATTGGAAACAAATGATATGTTTACCCCAAAAGCTGGAACCCAGCTATCAGATGTTTTAAGTTATAAGAGGAAAATTAACAGATGCTGTCTGCATTTTCACTCCTTGTAATTGAATGTTAGGATTTTGAAATACAGATAATAAATGCATGTCAACAGTTTATTACAGTGTTGAGAATTCCTTGAAGAGTGTATACTGGCCTCTTCTCCTTCAGGAAGGCCTTAAGATAAAATTTTGTTAAAAGTTCAGACTCTTTGTCCATATACACAAACTATAGCACAGGAGAGGCAATAACAGTTGTGAGGACTAGTCTTATGTCAACTTGACACAAGCTAGAGTTATTTGAGGAGAAGCAATTACACTTGAGAAAATGCTTAGGTAAGGTTGCCCTGTGAGTAAGTCTGGATGTGTGAAGACAGGGATTGTCTTGTTTAATGGTTTGAGATGGGAGGTCCAGCCCACAATGGGTGGTGTCAGCCCTAAGCAGATGGTCCTGGGTGCTATGGAAAAGCTAGCTGAGCAAATGATGGGAGTAAGACAATCCATAGCATTTCTACACAGTCTCTGCATTGGCCCTTGCCTCCAGGTCCTCTGCCTTTTTTACTTTCTGCTTCAACTTCCCTCAGTAATGGGCTGTGAAACAGACCCACAAACTAACATAAGCTTTTTCCTCATCAACTTGTCTGTGGCCATGGTATTTCATCACATCAATAGAAGCCCTAATGAAGACAACAGGTTTAAACAATCAGAACCACGGTTATGTGAAAAAAATATATAAATTGGATGAAGTAAAATACAAATTTCACTAGAGTATATTTAACACAGCAGGAATACTTTGGAGAGTGACTCGGATACTGTTAAGCATGAGTGACTATTCACAGGAACTGAATAGGACTTGGATAGCAATAACTCAGTGGTATTGGGAGATGAAAGCAAAGCATACTGAGCAGAGAGAAATCTGTACAGTTGCAAAGGATTCATCTGATCTAACAAGGAGGAAAATTATGTGTTGGTCATGTCTAATAATTAAAGACATTACAGTATTAATTGCAGCGCTTCCCAAGTTATCTTTGAAATGCAAACTAAATATATAAAATGTGGGCTTTAATAACTAAAATTCTTTTCACCTATGATAAACAAGCTTTACTCACTTTCAGTAACATACTATTTTTCAATAGACAGAATTTGCAATTGAAACAGAGACCAGAGACTAAGAGACCCGTGTGACAGAAAAGTACAATGGAAGTTATTAAATTTCAGTAACCACTAATCATTGTGTTTCTGATGGGACTGAAAAATAATATCATCCCTGGGAGAAAATACCAATCTTAATTTACTTCTTAGTAGTTAATAAAATAAGAGTATTAGAAAAATAATCATTTAGCTTTGCTGATTTAAGTACAGAGAAGTGTCCTAATGGCATATAAATTAACTCTCCCCCTAAAACTAAGCTTTTCGACCACAAAAAAAAGCTATAGAATATGTACTACAATTATACCTCCAAGGTTAACATTAAGAAGATTTCAATAGTTTCAACAGTTTAGTTTGTAGATTTGTTGTTTGTTTTTAGTGTTTCTGGGTAATCTGACTCAGTTACTCAGTAGATATTATATTCTTTCCTTGAGCACTTCTACCATGTGTTCTTTTTAAAAATTTTTAAAAATTATTTTATTTTTGTACATATACATTTATATTATTACACATATATACAATAGATTACCTATATCAAGAAGAATTGTGACACAATCAGGAATTATATAAATGTTACATTCTTAGTGTTTTGACTATGTGTATTTGACAGCTTGAAGAAGACATCTTTCCTATCTTAGTGCATCTAAATTTCTGAATGTAAGTCAATCTCTGTCATATATTGTCGTCATCAACTTAGGACACCTATCTAGCCCTAAACACATCTTAACCCCTAAACAACTAAGCTTCATTGTAAACTAAGCTACCTGGACTTCAACTCCCTCAGAGACTTGAGAAGGAGTAAATTTGATTATCTGAGTATGCCGGGAGTACAGGTTAGTAGATTTCCAAATGAAAAGATGACATAGACAGTTTTCTACCTGAATAGTCACCCAACACTCTCTATAACATTGGAGTATCTTTTTCAGCTTTCTGGCTTATTATATCTGACAGAGTTATTTGTGAGGCAGGAACTGTTGAGGACTTGTTTACTCTATCTTGGCAGAGTTTGGTCATCAACTTTGCCTACATCCAAGCTTGTCCTTTTTTAAGACATAATTCTGTCTGTGGTGGAAATGAGGACCTTTTGACCAGTGGCTTGCTTGCCATTTTTGAAGCCCTCTCTATAAGGAGGTTCTTTGATGCTAATCATCTTCTTTGAGGTAGGATGGGTGTTGCCAGGAGTTCCTTTAAGATTTCTGAATTTTAGTTTATCTGCC
The DNA here is from genome assembly GCF_903995435.1 of Acomys russatus. Lineage (NCBI taxonomy): Eukaryota > Metazoa > Chordata > Mammalia > Rodentia > Muridae > Acomys > Acomys russatus. The sequence continues at coordinate 41,757,903 of NC_067144.1, read as the reverse complement.
AGTTCTCTGACATTGAGAACTGTGACTCGTCTTGCATATGACTCAATCTCTTTAAATATAAAAATATGAATATTATCTCATTGAACTTTTCTGAATATATAAGATAATATTGTTTATGAAGCCTTTATTGTTTTTACTCATTCAATAAATATGATAAATAATAATAATTATGTATCATTGTGTGTTTTGTTCTTGTAACGATTTTGTTTGCAGAAGGTTTTATCTTTAGATAACTATAAGGACATAGGAAATAGACTCACCAGTGTCATACTTACCTCTTTTATACTTTGGATTTTGTCATCAAAATTCCATTTAAAGACTTTCTACCCTTTGAGTTTAGATCATGCTCTCAACTATGTACCTCAGTGAACATACTAACAACATACCATGGCATTTTCAGCTGCCAGTAAATTCCAGTCATTGTAAAATGCCCTGATGCTAATCAGCTTGCTCCTGTGGGACTATATTTGCTCCTCTGTTGTCCACAGTATAAAGAACCTTTCCAGGCCCAAGTTCACACTTCTTACTTGGACATGTTAGTCATTTTTTTCACATTTCTTTTAGTGAATAACCCCTTGTCGTCTCAATGAAGAAGAGTGACTCTATAATTGGACTACACTGAAATTTTCACAAGCTGTTGACCTTAAATCTTTTTACACAGAGGAAGGATAGCAGGTTACCAAGAAGAGACTTGATACTCTATGAGCATATACAGGGGGAGGAAATCCCCCTCAGGAACAGTCACAGGGGAGGGGAATAAGGGAAAAATGGGAGGGAGGGAAGAATGGGAGGACACAAGGGATGGGATAACCATTGAGATGTAACAAGAATAAATTAATAAAAAATAAATAAATCTTTTTACATTTTTTAATTTGTTTATTTTACATCCTGATTGTAGCCCTCTCCCTGGTATGCTCCCAGTCCCATCCTCTCTCCTTCATTCCTTTTCCCTCCCCCCTAGTCCTCAGAAAGAGGAAGCCCTCCTCCCCTATCATCTGACCTCAGCCTATCACATCTCATCTGGACTGCCTGCAAGGCCACCCCTCCAGGGGGAAGCGATCAATGACTGGGCACCAGAGTCCATGTTAGAGTAACCCCTAGTCCCCATATTATGGGACCCACAAGGAGACTGTGCTGCCTATGGACTACATCTGAGCAGGGGGTCTAGGTCCTCACCATGCATATCTTTGGTTGGTGCATCAGTCTCTGCAGAACCCCCTCTCCAGCCAAGATTTGTTGGCTCCAGTAGTCTCCTTGTGGATCTTCTCTCCCCTCTAGGTCCTTCTTTCCCCAAGCTGTTTCATAAGCCTCATTGTGTTCTACCCCAAACTTTGGCTGTAAGCCTGAGGCATCTGTTTTGATCCCCCACTATGTGGAGTCTTTTAGAGGACCTCTATAGTAGGCTCCTGACATGTTCTTTTTCTTCAGCCACTTCTAGGGTCTACTCTGTGTGCCCTTCTGAATGAGAATTAAGCATTCTCCAGGGTCCTCTTTGTTATTTAGCTTATTTAGATCTGTATGTTGTAGTGTGGTTATCCTGTATTATGTGGCTAATATCTGCTCATAAGTGAATGTATATCATTCATGTCTTTCTTGATCTGGGTTAGCTCACTCAGGATTATTATTTCTAGTTCCATTTATTTGTTACAAATTTCAAGATTTCCTTTTTTTATAACAGCTGAGTAGTATTCCATTGTGTAAATGTATTCCCTACATCTGACAGAGGGCTAATATCCATAATATGTAAAGAATTAAAGAAATTAAACTCCACCAAACCAAATAATCCAATTCAAAAAGAGAGGAACAGAATGAAACAGAGAATTATCAACAGAGGAATATCAAATGTCCAAGAAACACTTAAGGAAATGCTCAATGCCCCTAGTCATCAGGGAGAGGCATTCAAAACAACTCAGATATTCCACCTTACACTCTACACTCGTCAGAATTGCTAATTCCAACACTCAAGTGACAGCACATGGTGGCAAGAATTTAGAGAAAGAGAAGTTAGGAGTGCAAACTTGTACAACCACTTTAGAAATAAATCTGGTGTTTTCTCAGAAAATTAGAGACAGTGCTACCTCAAGACCCAGCTATTCCACCCCTGGGCATATAGCCAAAAGATGTGCCACACAACAAGGACATTTGCTCAACTATGTTCATAGAAACTTTATTCATAATAGCCAGAAACTGGAAACAACCTAGACGTCCCTTAGTCGAAGAATGGATAAAGACCTTAAATCTTAAAAGGGTCAGCTTGGAGGAGTCAGGTTTCATTTTACCAAGATTCTGATAGGAAACAGTGTCTGCTAGTGTCTCAAAGTAAAGGGAATGTATTCACCCAGTTCAAGAACAAGGGAGCCATTTTTTTAGACCCAGAGGATTTATGAAAATATGGAGAGTTGAATCTCAAATACTTCCATCCATAATGTTTAGTCTACAAACATAAATTGTCGCCTGTCCATTCCTGACTTAAATGTAGAGGATACACTGTGATGGCAAGTTCATCCTTCTCTTTAGTACGACTCACTGCACAACCATGTTTGGATCTTATTTTGCATTCTGACCTACTTTTAGAAAATTCAAAATTAGTACCTTTATAAACTCTACTATTAAAGCATTCTATTTCAGGCTATGCTGTGAGCAGGATGTTGGCTGAGTTAACTATTCCATTTCTCTTCCTTCAGTGTGTTGACCATGCTGCAGTGTCACCACTGCCATTATAATCCCTCTTTCACTATTGAAGTGAAACAGTCTCCAGTCCGAGATATATCATTGAGTGTCCCCATGCCACTTCTATAACAAAGAAATTCACAGGGAAGAAGGAAATCGAGATACTTTATACACTAGAGAGTTTCATTTTTATTTACCACAGGCAGCAACATCTTCAGGTTTTGCAGTGACCAGTTCGACACTATTGGCTACTATAATTGTTAAACACCTATTTTCTTGATTCTATGGCCTCCAAGTTCTGTTCTGAGGCAGGTGTTGGAGTGGAATGAGATATTAGGATGAGTAAGAGGCATTTCCAAGGAAGAGAAAGTAATGGAAAAGAGAATGGCAATAATGAAGAATGCTTTATTAAGCTAATTAATTCCATAAATAATTGGAGCTAATCCTCCTGGAATACTCAAGGAAATGGCTTGAAGCATGCCTTTTTTCTTTTTTCTTTTTTTTTCTTTTCTTTCTTTCTTTCCTTTTTTTTTTTTTTTTTTTTTTTTTTTTTTAATATGAGACAGGGCTTCTCTGTTTAGTCATGGCTATCCTGGCGTTGCTTTGTAGACCAGGCTGGCCTTTACTCAAACTCAGAAATCCCCCTGCTTCTGCCTCCCCGGTGCTGGGATTAAAGGCATGTGCCACCACAGCCAGCTTGAAGCATGTCTTATGCACTAAATTCCATGAATTTTGTGGTATATTAATTCCTTACTACTGACCTGTCTCACTCACAAATAAGCCCATCTTTGAGAGCTTTGGAGACAACCATCACATACAAAGCTGGTATTGGAGTATTTTGAAAAGTTCAAGGCAAGAGGCAAGTGAAGAATTCCAAAAGTCACATTAGGATGTAAAATAGTCTTGGCTTTCTCTTGTGAGATAAACTTCACAGAAATAACCCCCTTCTATGTTAGCTATACTTCAGAGGCTAATTAAGTGGTTAGAACTTCAGGAATTGTGGAACAGATAGAGTGTTTCATTTCCAGAGAAAAATTATGTTGTCTTGGAATATCTTTAGTCCTTTAGTTGACATCCATTGTCCTCCTCTGAGCTTACTGTAATGTATATGCAAGTATCATGTAAGACTCTGTTGTCTATTAATAAACCAGTAACATCTCCCAATATCCAAATCTAGGAATATAATATGTAGAGTGCAGAACTAGAGCAAATGTTTCTCAAATGATAAATATTCTTCTCTTGTGCTTCCACCAAAAAAGGACATAAAAAGTGCTTTGATTTAGGACTCTCTCTGTTTTGTGTATTAAGCTTCCGTCAGGATAAAATGTACTGACGATAAATACACTAATTTTAATAATCTTGAGATGAGGATGGAGATTCAAAGTGGATGCTGCCCCTCCAGAGGACCTGAGTTTGGCTTCCAGCTCACACACGACCAGGTGTAACTCCAGCTCCAGGCCCATTCCTTCTTTGGCCGCTCTGGGCACCACACTCCTTGTAATGAGTCACAGAAAACTTTCACCATCTCCATTAGACTTGAATATCTTGTTTCAGCTAAAGCTTATTCTCCTTTCGAGAAGAAACAGCTTTTTATCAGAGGCAGCTTTTTGTCCCTGCCTCTAATTTCCAGTCTGCTGTACTTATTGGGTGACCACTGTGTACCCTGTAACAGCTTTTTGGCATTTAGTCATTCACGGTAATGACTTGCCAATGACAAAGCAGCAGAGGTTACTTAAGTACAGAAAAAAAAAAATGAAAAAGAAGGAAGATGCATGGCTGAGTACTTTTCTAGCCAACATGTGTTTGAGAAGGAGTAAAATTAAGGAAATAAAATCCTTTTGTGGTAAGCAACGCTCTAGTAAATCTTCATTAATTCAACATCCCAACACAGAGAAACAATAGACAAATTTCACAGTAGCTAAATTAGATCTCCACCCACTCTGGGATAAACTTCAGTCTCCTACAAATACATCACACCTATTTCTGGAATTTATGTTCCCAAACTCTCCCTAGTCTTTCTTCTTTATTTTAAACCAATTCTATACAAGAATTTTAATTTTCTTGTATCAAAGGCTATTTAAAACACTTGTGAAACAGTTACAGGACTCATAAATACAACAGATAAACAAAACCAAATTCTAGGTAAGATTCTATCACTTACATGTGATTGTTTCTATATGTTTAGATAAAATATATAGATAAAATATATAGATAAAAATATCTCTGATAATTAGGAGCATATGAACACTGGCTTCAGATAATATATTACAATCATGTCCCAAAAGTAGTATAACTCTATACCCTAATTTCCTAAATAGAATAAAAATTGATCTTTTCAGAGCTTTTCTCCATGTCTTCAAATACCTAAGGTGATTTTTTTTTATTGTTTAATTCAGAGGACCCTGTTAGACTTCCCAAATTTGGAAGAAAGGTAACCACTGAGGCTAAAAGTAATGTTTACATTATCTCTTAGTACTGGTTTTCTGCCCAGTGTGTCTCCTTATCATCACCTTTCTCTCTCTCTCTCTCTCTGTCTCTCTCTCTCTCTCTCTCTCTCTCTCTCTCTCTCTCTCTCTCTCTCTCTGCCTGTCTCTCACTCCATCCTTCTCTCTCTCCACCTCCACAGTCCATTTCATTCATCATAGTCAACTCTTCTATTGTAATTGTGCTATCTATAATGTGTATATGTCCTTAGGCATCATGAATGGCTTTCTGTATGTGTTAATTTGGTTTCTACAAATGACATTGTATTTAGGACTTATTTTGATTATTAAAATTTTTTCATCAGCATTATCAACCCTAGTAACACATTAAACTGTTTTCATTTTTATAAACCAGAGTTGGAGTTTAAGAAAGACATTATCATATGCACTTAAGCATGGGCTTAGGTAACATTGCTATTACTCTGAAAAGAGAGTAAGACACTCAGCGCCATGTGTGTGGGCCTCACAAATAAAAGACACAGATAATTAATAAACTTACTCAAGTGTGGGTATAGACTGCTCAGTGACAGTCTAGGTTTTCTTTTTCACAAAGTACTTATGGATCAATATAGGGAACCTTCTAGCAAAAGAGAACTGTAGGGTCAAAGAGTCCACTACAAGCACCACAAAGTAACATATACAAAGAAGCTTCTGGAGCTTCAGTAAGTGAGTTATTGGTATACATAAGAGATGTATGTTTTTTTAATGTTTAGTGAAAGGCATATGTTTGGTTAGGTCCTGTGCTACCTGGATGCAATTACTATGATAATTTAAGACATGATTTATGACTACATTTTAAATTATTTTAGAAATACATAATTTCTTCTTATTTTATGTTCATTCAAGATTTGCCTGCATGTTTGTCTGTGTGAGGGGTGTCAGAACTGGAGGTACAGACAGGTGTGAGCTGTTATGTGGGTGCTGAGGATTGAACCTGGGTCCTCTGGAAGAGAAACCAGTGCTCTTAACCACTGAGCCATCTCTCCAGGCTCCTAACTTTAATTTTACAATATGAATTAATATAAGTATATGACAATAATTATATGAGGTTCCTAGAATTGTGGAACTGTTTTAAGTTTCTGTGCATGAAAATTGCATTGTTAAAAGTTGTATGCCTATGTATGGAATATAGACTGTATATTGTGTTTAAGCATAAATTTTGTCAACATTTGATAAATAAAACATGAAGAAGACAGTCAGGGGGAGGAAATCCCCCTCAGGAACAGTCATAGGGGAGGGGAATAAGGGGAAAATGGGAGGGAGGGAAGAATGGGAGGATACAAGGGATGGGATAACCATTGAGATGTAACATGAATAAATTAATAAAAAATTTAAAAAAACATGAAGAAGAAACATAAAAATTAAATATTATCCCTTATTTGAGAAATCATGTCATGTTATACTTCTAAGGGTCTATAGGATCCTGAATTCAGTAGTATGCGAAAGCAAGCCCAGTACTAGCTAGTATCAATTCATTTCCTTCTGCTTCATAACTATAGATGCATTATGGCCAAATGTCTTGAGCTCTTGACATTATTACTTCTTCTCAGTGATGGATCATAACCTCTGAATAACAACCTAAGGAAAATAGTTGTCTTCTTTTTTTGTTTTTCTTTTTTTTATTATTATTAATTTATTCTTGTTACATCTCAATGGTTATCCCATCCCTTGTATCCTCCCATTCTTCCCTCCCTCCCATTTTCCCCTTATTCCCCTCCTCTATGACTGTTCCTGAGGGGGACCTCCTCCCCCTGTATACGCTCATAGGGTATCAAGTCTTTTCTTAGTAACCTGTTATCCTTCTAAATTTCTTCTTTGAGAATCATGTATCACTGCAACAGAAAACAAAAACAAAACTAAGGCACAGCATTTATAGATAAGCATCTTCAGTGCCATCTTAATGTTCAATGTTGTCATGTTTCTTATTTGTTGCCCCTTATAATGCATCAACACTATTTATTTGGAAATTCCAATCACTTTAAACATTTTAAACATGTTTTCAGTCATTACTCTATTATCAAGATGTAACTGTGTAACAATATATATGTGGGTGGGTTTTAATTGTGTGCGATTCTTGGCTTGCAAAAACATTAGGTTACATGAGCATGGTGGAGTCAATTTTAGAAACAGAGAAATTGTGTCATATATTCTCAAAAGAAAAATAAGATGTTCTTTAAGAAAATCTTTGGAAAGGCAGGATTCTGCAGGTAAGTAGACTACATAAGAGTTTGTTTATTTAATAATCTAGAGATCTTCTTGATAGCAATTGGTATTTGCTAAATCATATGTATCTTTTGTTATAAGCCTTTTCATATAACTCATTTAAATGCTTAACATTTTCTCCTCTAGAGACTCATTTTCAAGTTATTCTATATTGCACTTTGCTGAGTTTGTATTTTCTAACACATATACCCATTTACTTTCTATAAATTGCTGCTTTTAGTTTAAATTATAACTTAAGAACATATTAAAAGTAATCCAAGCTTTGAAAGTAAACTTATTCACTATGAAAGTATATGTAAATATATATGTAAATATAAGTATTTGCTTACTTAGAAAATATGGAATATATTATTATTGGATCTAATTATAAATGTTAAATTGTATTTATATGATATACTTTCATGTAAAAAACTAATATTAGCAAATATAGAAATAAGTATTTTAAAATATTTATTGATAATTTTTCATTAAACTGCCACTTTAGAATCTTGTATTAATAAGAAGTACATATGGCAATATGTAGTTATCTTATGAAGAACTTAAGCATAAAAGTAGCTTAATGGTTCAATATAGTTTTTTACAAGCAAAAAGATTTATGATTCCAATATGACCTTAAGCCCTACATGATGCATAGTAGGGCTTCTCACTTCTGTACTCAGAGTCCTATGAAGCACTCTGCAGAATGCAGTGAGATATATTTAATGGGGTATACAAGGCATTAAATAGCATCATGGCTTTTTCTGAGCAAATGTATTTTACAGTTTTCTCTTGCTTATTTTCTTCTACTCTGCTTCTCTCCTCTTCTCCCTTAGTAACCTCCTCTAGTCTCCTTTCCACTTCCAAGACACATATAATCTTGGCCACCTCTTCTTCAGCATCTCATTTTACCCTTTCTTGGCTTCCTTTCTATGTATCCATGTACACAGCCAAAGCTAGGATCTACATATGAAAAAGAACAGATGGTTTCTTTTCTTTCTGAGTTTGGGTCACCTTACTACTACCCTGCTCCTGTCTTTTCCTGAAAATTAAATAATTTTAATTTTTAAAGACATAAAAAAAAAAAACACCTGTTGACAGACATCTAGGATGATTCCAATTTCTTACTATTGGCAGTAGGGCAGCAGTCAAAATTTATGGACAAGTATTTCCATGCCTTGTCAGCTGTACTTCAGACACTGGGATAATATCCAAAATTTACAAAGAACATTGAAAATTAAACATATGAAAAATAAAACTGCCAATTAACAAATGTGCTAATTAAATTGATTGAAAATTCTCAAACCAGAAACACATGAGGCCACTATTTTTCAATTTTCAAACAGCCCAGCTATAAATAAAGTACAAATTAAAATTGTTTGAAGTCATTGAAGTAGAGATATATTTTCATTTGCAGAATTCTGATATGAAGCAAGCTATTGTTCAATAAGAAAAATTCTGATTAAACTGTGGTCCTAAATTAATTAATAAGTTTAATTGAGTTGCGTTCTAAAGCATTTTAAAAAAAAGTGAAAATCAAGTAGTTGTGTATGATTAAAGCAATAATTATGAACTAGAAAGTAGCCCAAGAAGATATGACGAAAATCATTCTTTTACCCTAGAGCAGTATTTGCAAATTTATTTTATATATTATAGGCCCATAAAATAAAGAAAAACTCTTCTCAGGAGTACTATACAGCCAGGCATGGTGACTCACACCTGGAATTCCAGCACTCATGGAGGCAGAGGCAGGCAGATCTGTGAGTTTGAGGCCAGCCTGGTCTACAGAGAGAGAGAGAGAGAGAGAGAGAGAGAGAGAGAGAGAGAGAGAGAGAGAGAGAGACAGACAGACAGACAGACAGACAGACAGACAGACAGACAGACAGACAGAGACAGAGAGACCGAGAGAATGAGTGTCCTGATTATACTGATGATTCACAACCGTCACATGTTGTATCACACAGTAACTTCACTGTTAACAATGCAAGACGCATTGATCTAGTGCCCTTAACATGGCTCATTAGGGGAGGGGAGTAAAGGGAAAATGGGAGGGAGGGGGGAAAGAATGGGAGGATACAAGGAATGGGATAACAAATGAGATGTAATATGAATAAATTAATAAAATGTATTTAAAAAACAAAAAAAGATTGATTATCTAGCTTTTTATCTCTGCAACATACAATTTTTGGAAGAACCAATTCCAGCAAACTGTCTTCTGGGATGTACACATGTCCCATGTCACCAGCGCACACACATCCACATACATGTGCACCTTACACACAATAAGTGATGTTTAAAAAGGTGCATTGCTCTGTATTTACCAGGCCAATTCAACAGTAATGATCCTTTCTTCTTTTCAAAAATATGGTTTTGATTAATTCTTTTAGAACTTTATAAAATACATTTTGTTCATATTCACCTGCCCTCTTCTCCATTTTCCATCTGATCCATCCATTCTACCACCTCCCTTCCCACCCAACTTTGTTTGCTTTATTTATTTATTATTTATTACCCATCAAGTCCAGTTTTTGCTGCCCCAATACTTTTGATTGTGAGGCTTACTGTGCAACAGTAAACCTATCAAGAGTCATATATTTAAAGGAATGGACTCCCTCTCTCAAAGCAATAAGTTGGCAAAAACTCCTCAGCTATAGGTAGACAGCTTCCACCTTCCACACTGGTTTTGATATCTTGATTGAGTTGGCACAGGTATTATGCATGTTGCCCCAACTGTTGTGAGTCCATATGTTGCTGTGTCCAGAAAACACTGTGACTTTGTAGTCCTTCACTGCCTCTTGTGCTTCCAATCTTTCTCATTCCTCTTGTGGGTTAATTTCTGAGCCTTGTAGGAAATCTTGTGTCTGATTTAGGCCTGCGGTGTCTGTGTCCCTCTACTCTCTGTCGCTGATCAGCAGTGAGTCTTGGATTTGGTTGTCATCTACTGCAAGAAGTAGGTCTCAGAGGAAGGTTGAGAGATGCACTAGTCTGTGGGTATAGGGATAAGTCACTAGAAGTCGGTTTACTTTCTCCCCTGAGTCATTCTCTCAGACTGTTATCCAGCCCTTACTGTGGTGTCAGGCTTGGCCTTTATCTTGCGGAGCAGGCCTTTAATCTAATCAGAAGATGTTTGGTTATTCGCGGAGCATTTGTTCCTCTATTGAATCACTGAGTATATCTTACCAGCCACTATTGTACTTCTCAGGATCCCAGCTGAGTAAACCTCGTGGATACTTTTTTTTCTCTAGTAGAGTGTATGATACCCTCTACCACTATGAAATCTAGCCAATGCTGATGATGTTTGCAGTTCAGGACCAGCTTCATGGTCTATGGCTCTAGGAACTGGAGTCTTCCAAATCAGAATCTTACCATTGAAATCTAGAGAGTAACTAAAAGCAAAGGACACTGGCCAACAATTACTAAAGACGTATTTGACTCTTGGCACTGGAGCTTTTATTCCCCAGCCTGTTATATCAAGTTGGAGACATTGTCCACCTCTTATAGGGTAACTCCATATAAGTTAAACTATTTTTATATGTGTATAATTTAGAAAGCTTCTACAGTAGTAGGTTTCTGATGTACTTCTATCAAAAGGCCTTTATTTTGCAATCTAGGATAGAGATAACTAGCATTTTAACTTTTTAAAGTTGGTGGGCACTAAGGACTGGCCCATGGTCTTATGCATACCAGAAGAGGGTCTCACAACGACCTACATTGCCAGACATCCACAGTGTTTAAAACTCTTAAATGCTTTTTTCATTAGTCATTTTCTTCTGCAGTGGGTAGGAAATATCATATCCACAAGAGGATTTATGTCTCCACTTGCATTAACATGAATACTTTGAATATTCATTTACTTCACATTTGATGTTTGCAAGAATTAAAAATTCATAATTTGCTATACTTAAACCACAAGCATTTTTAGTTAAAATGGAAAGTTAATCAATCTGAGCTATGAACTTCATAAGCCTTTACTGCTAAGATAGATGATCCAGCTGGATCTATAATAGTCCTTCTAAGTTAAAGTAACTCTCTAGAAAGGAATATCTACTTAACTTCCTAGATATCAGAACACTTGCTTAGTGCACTCAGATGATGAAGAAATGTGTTTCTGAATACCACTTCCTCCTTTCTTCACTCCACATGTATGCAAAAATAAATTCCGAGGCAGAGTTCTAAGCCTGGATTTGTATACAAAAAGTCTTATGTTCTAATGTAATGCCCAGTGTGTAACCTGACAAGTCCAGGCTTGAGCTAAGTCCTTTGAGCTGGGATCAATCATCATCCTGTTATCTTAAAAAATAATATCAGTACCTTAAGAGAAAGCTTAAGATTACATATTTCTCAGTCATGTGTTGCATTTGGATTCTTGACCCAGCACATTGTCAGAGTTTGATTATTAGAAACAATCAGAAGATTGTTAATTTAGTGTGTATTTAGCGTGTATCTGAAAAATAAGGTACAATATAAATATAATTTGTTCTATGCTTCCTGGGAAGTCTTATGAAACCTGTTTAGGTATTTATATATTTTTATATAAGGCAGGGTAATTAATATCAGTATTTGCCATTTTCATAAAGTATTAATCCTATATATAACATGCTACTTGCAACATTTTATTAACGGGTTAAGTAAAAAGCTTAAGTTTAGATTTTGGCATAGAGAAGATGGGCTCTATAGAGAAATTTTAATTTTTATGAATATTTGATGGAGTTTAAATAGGATAATGATTCACTACTAAGAGACAGTGTCCTCACTGCTGTAATACTCAGGCCTACTGACACCAAAAATCCACAAAAATAATAAATTTATTCATAGAATTTGGTCTCAGCTGTAGTCTTCTAGATACACCACTGAATTTGTACCTTTTTCATTAAATATCTTTGTAGTTGTAATAAAAAAGTTTTATGTTTGCCTCAAGTGAAATAGAAATGCATCTTCAGTGGCTACATTTTGCTTCTTGTTTTATTCTCTGAAACTAGCTATCATTTAAATGCAGAGGCTTCACATTTTTGCTGCAAAAACAGATTTATGTTATTAACTACATGCCTTGCAGCAGAATTCAGGGCACTAATTTTCTAAGTTTATATCAGTATATTGACTCAAAGTGAATATTTAAGTGGTTCTGGGGAAAATATTGTATTAGAATACGAAGAACCTTTAAGAAGCATTTCTTTGATAGGGAATATTAGATGCATACAATTCTCGAATTAAACCAGTACATAACTATGGAATAAGATGCCTCTGTACCACCAGTGACTGTGGTTGAGTTGACTTCTGCAAACAAAGGACAATGTTTGGGACAGATGATGCTGTCTCACTTTAACAAATCAAGGCTTCTCTCCATTCTCAGACATTCTTTTTCTTAAAATGAAGTTGAAGATTTTCTTCCTCAGGGCTCTTTTCTCTACTTAGCATTGGCTACTTGAGCAAAATTAATTATGATCACATACTACAAAATACTTGGGAGTAGATGTTGTCGAGAACTTAATGAGAAATCATGGTTTTATCATTGCCTTTGTTCCATTGTTGTATCCTTATGCCAATCTGCCGTGAAAAATATAATTCACTGTCTCATTTGTATATTTATTATTTATCTGTCAATCTGTCCTAGATAATTTAAAGGAGTATTTTGTTTTGGGGAGATGTATCATTTCAAGTGATAGTTTGTTATAATCTGTCTCTTTGATTTTTACTCCTTCCTTACAAACAAAGGTCAAAGAAAAAACAAAAACTAACTTCTGTATGTAGTACTTTTTCTTTTAATATATATCTGCAGTTTGTTACAAAGGTGAAAATAAATTGAAAATTTAATAATTTTAACATTGAAGTAAATAAAAGAGTGGCCAGTTACTTTTTAACTATTTATCAATTCCTTGGGCATTTCATATCACTCATCTCAATCCCACTCATCTCCCTGTTCCTCCATATCCATCCTCTGCCATTGCAACTTCCCCTGAAAGAGAATAAAAAACAAACAAACAAACAAACAAAAATCTCACTGTGGAAGCTAAGGGTGTCACACGGTATACAATTTTGCCCAAACAGCTTTACTTGCAAATGTTCATTACAATGAGTCATTGGAAACCTCTGGCTTCTGCTACACCATCAATACTGGATGCTCACTGGGACTCCTTTCAGATATCCTTTTGCTGCCCTGTGTCATGAAGCTTTGGATCTGCAGGACCAGCCCCTTCACATCCTCCAACAATTCATAGATGTTGGGATTGGCCAACTCAAAGCTGTGTCTGGGCTCCGACTGCTGCTCAGTTAGTCTGCATGCCAGCTCTCCTGCACTCACACCACTAGGGGGAGCTCTCCAGCACTGCCTCAGCTAGCTTAAGCCAGCAAGGGGCCTGGCCAGCTCTCCCACTTTGATGTCCTAATGTGCACCCATTCCACCAAAGCCAGGTCTACTGTACTGCCCAGTCAAATTGTAGGCCCATTCTCCCAAGTGCTGCAACTGGCAGGGAGCAGGACCAGCTCTCCAGCTCTCATGACTTCAGTCAGAGCCAGCTCTCCTGCCTGCCTGCCGCAGATGGCAAGGGCCGAGCATCTTTCCCATGCCCACACCATCTTACAACAGAGGAGCACTGGGGTCAGCTCTCCCATACTCAGACCCTCTGGGCCAGACCAGTTACTATTTTAGTGGACAGAGAAAGGAGAAGAAAGTAAACAGATTCTATAGTAGATACAATAACTACTGTAAGTACTATTCAGTTATTCTCCAATGCTATTAAATTTCTTCCTCCTCTGGTCCTTATATTTGCATATACAATGTCAGATATATTCTTTTCATTTATAGGATATGTGATTAGCCTTTGTGCTTTCCATTTGATGATATTTAAAAATTATTAATTATAATGTTCCAACGGGGCCATTTTAATGCAGGTACACAGCATGCTTTGAGCTTAGCAATAGTTTTCCTTGGTTGCTCTCTCAGCCTAGTCATCCTTGTAGCTGTTTAGAGCCTAGGTGAATCTGCAGTGAGACGTCCCCGTAATTGATCTTTTATTTTGCATCAATATTTATGATTTCACTTGGAAAATATTAATTGTTCTAACTGGCTTTTCACCAGTCTATTTGATTTTCAGAATAGACTATCTGCTTTTGTCTTAAATTTAAAATTTGTATCTTGTAAATATTTATATTCCTGGGTCCTAAAGATTTCAAAATGAAAAATCATAAATTTGAGGAATTCATGTTAGTACTTTGAATGTGTAGGTCAATTTCCCTCCATATTATCAGAACATTTTTTGCCCAGAAAGGCTACTTGATTGCCTTATTCTATTCTCTGAGGAAAGAAAGCAATTTTGAATCCTTAGCGACTGCCAGTTGCTTTGGGAATTATTTTTCTTGTTCAAGCATTTTATGCCTAAAAGGAATTCAGCTTTTTTGCCTACTTTATTCAGTTTATTGTGGAAATAAAGCATCATATGTGGGTATGGATGGTTTTAAAGGAAACTCCAGGCATACGATTGTTCATAGTTCTATATATTGCCCATCACTTCTAGCAAATCCACACTTCAAATGGGACTGTGGAGAGATCATTAGTGGAAAAATATTCCTACATGAAAGAAAGCCTTAAAACAAGAACATGCATGTTCTGGGTAAATTTAACCCTGTGCCCTATGTATGCAGTAGGTAAAACAGGTTATTCCAATTTTAAACAAACACATAACTTTTAGGTGTTCAACATACCTATTTGGCTAACTCCAGACAGCATTTTTACTATTTGTATATGAATTTTATACAATGTATTGATTATTTTCAAAACCCAGTTCCTCCCACATAACCCCCTCTTTCTTAGCCACCCAATTTTGTGCCTCTCATTTTTACCCCATTATAACGTTGCGCTGCCTAAATCCTTCATTGGAGGCTAGTAGATTTTCCAGGTGTTACACTCATATAGAAAACTGCCCTTCCCTTCCCAGCACCTAACTAATGACAGCTAAGGCTGTAATTTTTTGCTCAACTCTCATTTCCATGCTTGGAGTTGTTCTGGTTTGACATTGCACAGGTTTTATGCAAGTGTTTCCTGGACACTGTGTACTCATGTGTTCAGGGGCCCTGCTGTGTTCAAAGCACACTATTTCCTTGCATTCACCCACTGAATTCTGATCCTATAGTCTTTCCAACCCCCCTTTGGCAATGATTCCTGAAACTTGGAGGAAGGGACTATGCTGAATATGTTCCATTTAGAGCTGAGCTCAGTCTTCATTGAATGAAAAATATCAAAAAATCAAAGCCAACAGAAAAGAAAGCTAAGAGACTTCTTTCTGCTACTTGGACAGTTTAAAACTTGACAATTACTTTATTGTTTTTAAAATATCTGCCTTACCATGTTGGATTGATGTGGCAGCAACAAAGATTCAGTATTTAAATAGCTTCTCCAAGGTCACTATCTCTGAGGTGATGGTGAAGTGTTTGAGATGAAGAATCCTTTGGACTATAATTCATTCTTACTTAGCCAAAATATCTCATAGATAAAATTTCTATGTCCTTTATTTATCCCTTTGTTAGTTAATATATACATACCTTGAAGTTAAAAAATGCTAATAAAATGACCACAGTAAGGAACAGGCACTCTCTCTTTTATTCTAACCTCAAACGCCAAAATAAGCCAAACTCTCTTCCCTGAACACAGGTATCTTTTGCTTTAGATTGATGAGCTCATTCTAGATTATATTGTGACAAATTGTTACATGACATATAGCTGTGGCTAAATATTTACAGAATCTATTCATATGAAGGAAGGCTTAGATTGGGTCCCACTTCCTTTTCATTTGGCCTTATAACGTGAATGTTTGAATTCCTATTCTTCCTGCCTTTGATAATGGACTATTGTATGGAACTGTGAGAGAAATAGACCCTTTCTTCTTCAAGTTGTTTTTAGTCATGGTGTTTCATCACAGCAATAGTAACCCTAACAGATAGCAGCAGGTCCAGTATAAATGGAAGTAGCTCTCATGAAGGCAGAGACACCATCTGTGGTCACATTTCTAGGGTTCTGTTTTTCCACTCCTCAGGGCATCTGTAGACTATACAAAATGTTAGTGCTGGTGGAATGATAGTCTGGTTGGCTCTTTGACTGATGGTCTTTTTGCTCAACAGTTGTTAATTACAGAGTAAAATTGCCCTTTCCTCTGGTTGCTCAGTGTGTTTTCTTGTAGTAACCAGTATGTAACAGCATGGTCTGGTGCTTTCAATTCACAATGGAACAGGCCCTCCCTTGTCAATCACTAATTAAGAAATTATCTACAGCCTAATCTTTTGGAGGCATTTTCCAAGTTAAGGTTTCCTCCCCTCCAACTGACTGTATCTTGTGTAAAGTTGACAGATAACTAGGCAGCACAGAGGACATTTGTATGTATCTCAGAATGACCATAGTATCCTTTAATATCATACAGGTTAATCTCACTTTGTGGCAAATCACATACAAGGATAGAACGGGAAAACCACTGAACACTTTTCATAGGTCTGGTGATTTTATTCAGAAAATGTATGCTAATTTAAATTCTTTTAGTAAGCTAAGAAATATTTTTATTCTGTTTATGTGTTTGTGTTTCTGTGTGCATTCATGCACTAGAATTCAGATGTTCATGGAGACAAGAAAGAGCTGTCAGGTCCCCTATATAATAGAGCTACATAGGTGGTTGTGAGCTACCTGATATTGGTGTTGAGGACCAACCTTGGGTCCTCTCCAAGAGCAGTGTGTAGGCTTAGTTGTTGTGCAGCTCTCTTCCCAGTTCCATAATTACTCCTATAGATATACTTTAAGAACACATATACCTTAAAACAACCCTATGAAACATAAAACATTACCTATTCTATTTTACAACTGAAGAAACTGAGGGTGTTAAAACTGCTTTGATCATGTGATTAGTGGGGAATTGAAGATACCAGAACAGTAGGTCCCATCCTCTCAACCAAAGGCTCATGGTGAAAATGCTGCTTTGTTGCTTTTGGACAGTTTCATTGCATCGTTTTAACTGTTTATTTATTTTTTATTTTATTTATTTATTTATTTTTGCTAAAACGTTATTAAGCAATCATATCTGTTAGTGGCTATGGATCTCTGATTGTTTCATTCTTCTCCTTTTTGTAGTGGGATGCCATTACTGAAATGGATGAACACAACAGGCCCATACATACATACCAGGTATGCAACGTCATGGAGCCAAACCAGAACAACTGGCTTCGTACTAACTGGATCTCTCGTGACGCTGCACAGAAGATTTATGTGGAAATGAAGTTCACACTGAGGGATTGTAACAGCATCCCATGGGTCTTGGGAACGTGTAAAGAAACATTTAATCTGTATTATATAGAATCGGATGAATCCCATGGGACAAAATTCAAGCCAAGCCAGTATATAAAGATCGACACGATTGCTGCTGATGAGAGTTTTACTCAGATGGATTTGGGTGATCGCATCCTTAAACTCAACACTGAAATTCGTGAGGTGGGGCCTATAGAAAGGAAAGGATTTTATTTGGCTTTTCAAGACATTGGAGCCTGCATTGCCCTAGTCTCAGTGCGCGTTTTCTACAAAAAATGCCCCTTCACCGTTCGAAACTTGGCTGTGTTTCCTGATACCATCCCAAGGGTTGATTCTTCCTCTTTGGTTGAAGTGCGCGGTTCATGCGTGAAGAGCGCTGAAGAGCGGGACACGCCTAAACTCTACTGTGGAGCAGATGGAGACTGGCTCGTCCCTCTTGGGAGGTGTATCTGCAGTACAGGGTATGAAGAAATCGAGGGCTCTTGCCATGGTAAGATGAAAAATACATATAATCTATTTTTTATTTTAAATTGTTTCTCAAAAAAATTTTTGAATGTGCTTCCTGGTCGTTTGTTGTTGAAGAAACTGATTTCCATTAACTATAAGAAAACGTTTGATATGTTGTTTTTCTTTAATATGGAAAAAGACATTTATTTCAATTAAACACTATGAATTCTTGGGTTCATATCATTTTTATAAAGGAAAACAACTTCAACCTCAGTGGATTATTGACCTTTAATAGCAATAAATATAATTTTCACCTATATTAAATTTTTAGTTTTAGTAAGTCTTATTTTAGAATGATATTTTTAAAAAGCAATAACATTGCATAGTGCAATTTAAATTTAAAGCTATAACTTTTATTTTATATTATTTTAATTTGGTTGTTATTTTATTGATATATTTAGGTTTTAAAAATAAAGCAATTTTTACAGTTCACAGAAGTCTATTTTAAATACTCAGCCAAATTTTATTTTCCTTCCTTTTTCTATGGTATTTATATGTAAATATTTTATTTATTTTTGCTACTTTTTCAATATTTATTTTTCACAATATAAACAACTTTATGCCTACACATACCCATTTCTAGACTACTTAAGCATTCATTTGTATATGCACTGGTATTCACTTAGTATCAGTAGATAAAACTTCATTCTTGGGGTTAGCTGTGTGGTATCCCCAGGAAGTACAACTGTGTTTTAAATAACTTTTTATTATGACATTGAATACCTAATTTGAATATGGCATTTTTCTTTCATGTGAATCATCTTATGGAGACTTGTTAATAAAATGAATATATAGATGTAAAATGTTACTTAGTCTTCATAAATAACATCTATTTAGCTGCATTTAAATAGAAATCCCATATCCAATGACATAGAAATAAAAAGGATCTTATAGATCATGGTTACTACTGATAGTCTAATTTCAGTGATAAGTTATTCATAAGCTTTTTCCCTCTCACATCATATTGTATTAACTGACTTATTTACTTCTATTAGATTCACATTTGTTTTAAAACATGTCAGACGAAAAGAAAAGATATTCTCTTGTATATGTACTATATATACACATACGTATACCGTGTGTGTGTGTGTGTGTGTGTGTGTGTGTAACAATAGAAGTGAATGTTCAAAGCTTTAATCTGTAGGTCACATGGGTCCCTGATTGTTGCAAAGTTCACTAAAGCATAAGGCTATGGTAATATCGTCATATTCGGTGTTAAGTTTTTAAAATATATTTTATTAATTTATTCATATTACACCTCAATGGTTATCCCATCCCTTGCATCCTTCCATCCCTCCCTCCCTCCCATTTTCCCCTCCCTCCCCTCCCCTATGACTGTGACTGAGAAGTCTTGTATCTTTTGCATGAGGCATTAAACAGCTGCTCTTAATTAATCACTAGGATATTTCACTCTAATGCAACATGACTATCCTAATGCTTTTGTTTACCTATATCAAGATTTTAGAATAGGGTAAACGTAAATAATGGATTATCCTGGAGTGGGTGGAATGGTGATGAATTTCTTTAGTTTCTTTTTTGTCTTGAAATGCTATCAGTAAAAATTAATTCATATAAGCAGATATTCAAAAATTTGAGAAAAGCGAAAGAGCTGTGGATAAATATTTTATGTCTAGTACCTTATAGATTTTTAATTTAACATGTTTTCTATGTGACATTTCACTTTTAGAGATAGCATAAACCTTCACTCAGTGCTTGAGATGCTTTAAATAAATGATTAATAGCATCAGTTTATGTGGAGGTTGCATATCTGTGTCCGGTGTTCTTAGCTTTAGTATCCTTCAGCTGGTATAGGAGCAGGAGGGACTGTGTACTGTAAACACACTAATCATTGCTAACAATGGGTGACGAAATGAGAAGGGTTAACCTTGGATTTTCTATTCATAGATTACTGACTTCAAAATCAGTTGATTTATACATCAAGCAGCAGTCATAATCAATATCATATACATGTAAAACTTCTCAATATATGTGATTTCCATTATAAATAGTAAATTGTTATCTTCAGACAAGTGGGAAATGCAATAGATGTAAAGAATTTTATAATGATATACTTTCCAACTTAAGCTATTTATTTGCTTGGGCACTTTCTTATTTTTCTTCCCCTGCAATGCGCATATTATTGTTTCTATTGTCTGCCAATAGTTTATATCACTACCAAGCCTCTGAATTTTTCATAGCAATAGTAAAAAAAAAAGTAAAAGTATTCAATGGCATATGAATAAGCTTATTCATGACTACATACTTATATAAATAAAATGCATACCTCAAATTATAACTTGAGTACACATCTAGGGAGGAAAAAAGGAAACCATTATTTGTATTTCACTTTGTTGACTTCTATTTTATTTTGATAAAATAATCATTTGAAAATGTTGATATTGGTTATTTTTTAACATGTGTTCTCTTAGTCACTAGTTTATGGTAAAGATGTTGCACATTTCTTTAGACAAAGCAACACAAAATGTAACTGCGTGCTACTGCACCCATGCCCCAGTTCCTGAAATAATGGCTCTGCGACTATATTGTTTATGAATAAATGCCTAGGCAATAAGCTTTGGCTCATTCCCTGACTAGCTCATAGCTTATATTACTGATGTATTCTATTCAATGTGTGACACATGGCTACTTATCTCTTCTCAGTTTCATGTGTCCATCTTCCTCAGAGTTCCTCAAACCCGCATGGCCATGTCCCTCCTTTCTGTACTTTACCTTCTTTCTCCTTCACCTCATGGTCCCTACCTGAGAACCCTTGACTGGGAACAAAATTCCTGCCTATTCTCTCTCACCCAGTTATAGGTTCTTAGCAACTTTACTAACCGGTCAGAGATATTGGGGAGCAAGGTTTACACAACATCCATCAATGAACGTGACAACGATCATGTCCAGACCACATCCAGATCTCCAGGCACAGAAATCAGAATCTGAAAACACAGTGCACCAGACCTACCCTCAACATCAAAGCATGTCAGCTGGACACATCTTTAGCTTAGTGTATCTCTATAGTTGATCCGTTTAAGATAGAAGCTGAGCTTCCTAATGTGACCATCTGAGTGCTTGACTGAGTTGGATTGTTTAAGGCTCTCTCCTTCTCAGAACTGTTCTCTCAGTGGCCTCCAAAGAGTTAATAAATTAGCTTACATTATCCTACAATATAGAAGGCCCAGAAAAGAAAATCAAACAAAAATGAAGACAACAACAACAAAAGGAAATAAAAGGTGAAGAGGTTTCCGTGTTTCCTAACTATAAAAGGATCTGAGGGGAAGTGAGTGGATGGTACTCAATGAGAGATGGCTACTGCTGTGATACTGCACCACACTCCACTCTGTTTTTCTCTGAGTAATGTCCTTCCTTCTGGCACAAATCCATGCCCTCATTTCACACATCATGATAAATATATATATATATATATATATATATATATATATATATATATAGTTTGTTTGTTTGTTTTGTTTTGTTTTGTTTTTCACATACAAAACAGAGGAATTAGAATGCTTGAAAGTGCTTAAGATTTTAAAAGATGGATTGAACACTGGTCTATTGAAATGATAAATTCACGTACATTTCAGCATGCTACAAACTAGAGGCTTATTATATTCTCAGCAAAGCTCTGGCCTATATCTGGTTCTTACAGCCACTGTCTCCAGCCCCACCCTTGGAGCTCTAGGCTCAATCATTTTCCTGTAAAAGCAAGCCAGTTTTACAGCCCTTTTCAGCTTTCCTAGTATAGGATGGTTCAGCATGCTATTTGAGGTAGCATCCCTAGGCGGGTGGTCATAGTCTGTATAAGAAAGCTAGCTGACCAAGCCTGTAATCTGTGTTGCTCCACAGTTTCTGCTTGAGTTTCTACCATAACTTCTCTAGGAGATGCATTATTGACTTGGAAGCGTAAGCCAAATAACTCCTCTCCTCATTTAAGTTGCTTTTTATAAGAATGTTTTCGCAAAGCAATAGAAAAGGAAAACTAGGACACAAAGCAAATGTTATTACAGTTTTTAACTTGACGTCACAGCAGTTCCTTATATTCCCTAAATATTTTAGTCGGTCAGTCAAAAGTGACTATTCACCACGGTGTTCAAAGGACCTCACGATCTGGCTTTCTTTTCCTTTTTAACCTTGAAAAATTCTACCTGCTGTTCTGACTCACTGTTTTTGAACAATGTGTGTGCTCCTCCTGTCTCTTAATGTTTTCCATGCTTTTCTTAACAGCTTGGTTCCATTAGCAGTTGCTTTTTCTATCATGAAATTTCAGTAATCTTTCCTGATCAAGCGTAATTGTTTGTAAATGCTGGTTTTCACAATGTTAATGTTTTCCTTCTTTCTTGTTTTCTTTCTTGCTTGCTATAGTTTGTAACAATGATGCATGTGTCTCCTTCATTAGGGATGTCAGTTAAAAGACTTTAAAATCACCTGCGTAATAAAGTGTAAAAAATGGACTTCTAGGTTATTGCCAAGTAGTGAGAAAAAGAATGCAACAAGAGTAAATCAACCCATATATTTAAATGTTTCTTCTCATTATAGTTCAGTGATTTAGATCTCAAAGTAACTAGAAAATGCTGGCATCCTTTATTTTATTCATGAGAAGATAAAAATGTTGGAAACAAAAATGTTTCCCTGTAATTACAGAAAAGTAGCTGATTTTATATCAAGAACTGAAGCTCAGCTCTTTTTCCTCTTGACCTGTGTGAGGTAGTAACTGTTGCCAACTTTGCTTGAATAAACTTGAGAATTGAGATCTGGCATTCAGCAAATGCTCAGTAAGGTAACTTGTGTAATTCCATATGTGACTACCACTAGGAGATGTAGGGTCCCTTTTGCACATTTTTGGTCCTTGTAGATAAGATAAGAATAAACTTTGATGAGGGAAGTGTGGATATGGGGGAGAGGGCAGGTAGTGGGAGGGACTAGGAGAAGAGGAGGGAAGGGAAACTCCTGTCAGATGTAATATGTGAGAAAAATCAATTAAAGAAAAAAGATGACACTGAAGGAAACCTAATAAAAAAAACTTCCTAGTTTGGGCGACTAAACAATATGCCACTCAAGCTTAAACTAGTAAAGCCAAGAGGAAAGAAATAGAAGGAAAAAGATGTGTGTGTGTGTGTGTGTGTGTGTGTGTGTGTGTGTGTGTGTGTGTGTGTATGAATACCAAGGAAACTGAATTACACATAAATACCCAATGGCAGCCTGTAAGCATGCATGGGTAGTGGATAGCATAGGGGAGCATATTCCAGGAGTTTATTAGGGCAAACTTGTTTTGTAGTCTGTTGTCCAAAGGTGGAAGATAGAAAGGGGCAGGGAAAAAAGGCTTTGCTTTCTGAGCTCTTCTTCAGCGCCCTAGTTAGGATTACTGTTGCTGTGATGAAACACTATGACCAAAACAATGTGAGTAGGAAAGAGTTTATTTTACTCAAAGTTTCATATAATAGTTCATCATCAAAAGCAGTGAAGACAGGAACTCATAAAGGGTAGGATCCTGGAGACAAGAATTAATGCAGAGACCATGGGGGTGAACAGCTTATTGGCTTCCTCCTCATGGTTTGATCAGCCTCCTTTCTTATAGAACAAGGACCACCAGGTATGGCACCACTCATGATAGCCTAGGACCTTTGTATGCCTCAAGGGGGTCCCTTGATAAGGAAGGCACTTTTTAGGTACATCAGAAAGAATGTTAGAGGCCTTAGATAATCCAATTTGCACAAAAGGAAACAACTTGATATAGCTATTGATAGGTCCTAAATGTTGCCTCGGAAGTAGCTGACTTTAAATGGTCAATGTTCCTTCCCTTCCCTCCTAGACTACCAGCTAAACCCACACTTTCAGAATCCACTAGATGATCCATATTTACTTGGCCTTGAGCAATTCATTTTATAGTCCCAGGACAGCCAGGACTACACAGAGAAACCCTGTGGGAAAAAAAATAAATAAAAAAGGATCTTAGCTTCAAGGTGGTGGCACATGTCTTTAGTCCCAGCACTCATAAGGCAGAGGCAGGCTGATCTCTGTGAGTTCAAGGCCAGCCAACTCTACGGAGTGAGTTCCAGGACACTTAAGGCTACACAGAGAAACTTTATCTCTCTTTAAAAATAAAGATATATTCTAAAAAGTGGATTATTGAGTTGTGAAATTCTCATTCCTTTTCCATGACATTGTTAACATTAGACATGTACATAAATTTGAGAAACAAAATGAGAGCTGCCCTTTGATTCTTTCTGTATCATTCAAAAAAGCTCAGAAATATTATTTTAAGCATATATGTTAAAATTTAAAACCAAATACTTCAAATTACTCTATACATCACAAATCATCTTTTCTTCTTAAATACCAGTCTATTTTTCATAATCATATAACATTTTCCTAACTGAAACTGTCATGCTAGCATACTGTTCCAGGAGTAATTTTAATTGTTTTAATTTATTCTACTTAATTTCATTATTTCTAAGGGTCTGAATGAAATAGTTGATTTTTTTAAAGTGCTAATTTACATCAAATTGCTTTTTACCTCATCTATCTAAAACTATTATAACAGTGTAAAAAAATAACAGACCAATTAACATGCAAATTTGAACATAAGTTTTGTTGTGTTGTGTGTTCTGAAGCGACATGAATCCCCGATAAGCTCCTCATGAACATTAATTTAGGATAAACCTTATTAACATGTTGATGTAAGTGTTGAATTGTGCACCTGCTTCAAGAAGTAAGGGAAACCTGGAGGTATCACATGAGATAATTAAACAAATTTTGTTTCACAGTAGAGATCAAATTTCTGCAATGAGATTCTTTTTAAATTTGTTATACTATGTACTATTTTTTTTTCAGCTAGCATACACAGTATTAGACATCATTACGCATTTCCTAAGGAAGTATGCTTAAGGAAGTGTACTTCTGCACTTATTTTCCCATCTCATTGTGCTTTCCCCTGTACCCTTGTAGCCTCTACCCAGTTTTTTTTTTCCCATTTTCACATCACATATAGTCTTTCTTCCTCCCTGTTCTTCCACAGGACTTCTTTTATCCTGCTCTTGATCTCCTGCCTACTATTTCAGGCTGTACTCAGGTTTACACCCACTTATGCACATACATGTATAATTACAAGCTAAGATCCATATATGAGAATGAATGTGTGCCTTTTTCTTTCTGAGTTTGGTCCACTTCTCTAAAAAAAAAAAAAAAAATCATACTTCCTGAGACCAACCATTCCTGAGAGTTTCATAATGTCATTTTCATTTGAGCTGAATAAAATCACATTGTGTACATGTATCTGAAATGTGCAATATTTTTTTTTTAATTGAGAAAACTCCCTTTTTCTAGAAAGATGCTCCTGTTAATGTTTCCCCTGAGGCTTCTTTGACATTCAGGAGGAAAGAACAGTGGCCAGTCTCAGACTGATGCATAATTGCTCACAGAGGTGAATGGGGCAGGCAAAGGCTTTAGTGACATAGCTATTGATTTGGACTCCCGATGAGAGTTGTTATTAAGGCTTCACAGCACAAGCTCTTCTGCAGTCTAGAAACATTTATGCTTTGAGCTTATAATCTTCTGTCCAATCATGTTATCATAGATGACTGTGGGAGCAGAGAGCATAAAGAAATTCTTGGTGCAAGGATTTCCTGGCATTAAATAAGGGAGGTTGAGAATATGATGAAAAGCTAGGTGAGTCTTGTATCTGACAAAAAAGACAGGCTTACTGGCCCAGACAGTATTTTCTACTTTGAAAGGTTCTCACACACTAACTATAAACTCTGGCAATATAACATTTGATTCCAAACAAAGCCATTTTTCCTTGAAGCAATTCCAGCCTTTCATCAGACTTGAGAAGAATATGAAATCAAGAAGCTTGAAAGAGTCTAAAAATAGAATGAATTATTTCCCTGCGTGACAGAATAAAATTGAGTAATTATAGTTATTTCTTTGCCACAGTCTTTAAAATAAGTTAAATTATAAACTGTCTTAAGATATTTAAAACATTGTTTTAATAATATTTAGTATCAATTTTAATTTTTATTTCACAAAACTGGCTTGAAAGTTATACATTATATTTCTATAGAGTCAACATTTAATGTTTTAATACATGTGTTTCCAAAAGTGTATAAGTTTATTCAGTGTGTCTGTTCCTTTTTTTCTGTTCTTTTTTTAAATATGACAACTACTGAAGCTATCACTTCTGTTTGGAATACTATCTAGAAATAACCTAATATTTATACAAATAGGGTTAACAGTTTATTGGGTCAAAAGTTAGACATAGAAGATAGTCAAGTAATCAAGATGTTTACAACATCTTTTCTATTATTTTCTCCTTTCTTCTGGAAATAAATATTCTTTTCATTAAGTATATCATGTAAAATTTCTTTTGGCAAAGTCCAACATTCTTTCTTTAATGAATATTTATATTTTTCTTTAAGGAGCTAGAGAAATACCTCTGTGGTTAAGCGCTCTTGTTTTTCTGCCAGAGGACCCACATTTAATTCTCAAAACTTAAATGGTGGTTCACAGCTACATGTAACTCCAGTTTGGGGGGATTTGATGCCTTCTTCTGGCTTCTTTTGGCACTGCATGCACCTGGTACTGTTGAACTTAACTCATGTTGCATTTAAATTTTTTGACTCACATGTCATTGTTTAAATATGCACTATTTAAAAATTGAGTCATCATATGGCTAGAGAGATGGTTTGCTGCTCTTACATAAGACCCTGGTTTGTTCTCAGCACTCACAAGAAAGCTAAGACCAAGCTGTAATTCCAGTTTCAGGGGATCACATTTCCTCTTCCGGTTTCCACAGGCATGGCACATATGCGCATCACATACATACTTGCAAGAATATCACAATACATGTGAAAGAGAAATAAATAAGTCTTTAATACTTAGCTTTTAAATTCTCAATTCTTGAACTTTAACATATAGAAGTTCATCTTTCTGTCCAAATTATGGGTAAGGTGTACTAGCTTGCATAAATCATCTCCTTACACACACACAATAACAAAGCTGTGGCCTTTAAATTTCCATTTTCATCTATAGCTTTCACATCTGTAACCAATGAGAAAAAATATATATATACAGTCTTGACGGAGAAGCAACATGCAGAGTAAGGGTTCTTATTATCCGCCATATTAAGTTCCATTCAGTAAAAATAATCAAGAATTGTCTTTATAACCACATGAGTTGTTGACTCTGAGAGATGTGAAGCCATATATAAGCTGAATGAAGTTCACCAAGTTAAACATTAAGTCAAAGATCTCTACAAATTTAAGAGATCTTTCTATTTCCATAGAAATAAGTAGAATTTATCATTTTTGAAGAGGTGTCATTAGTCCTGTAGGACTCCCAAGTAGCAATAGACAACCACTGAATAAATGTACAGCTAACATATTGAGATAATATCATAAAATTTAATAAATTACTAATTTATTCATTGTATATGTAGCCACTCAAAAGCAGTAATCTGTTGGCATTCATTGTTTTGTTCTCCTGTGTCCTGAACACTATACAATGAAACATTTATTGCTTTCTTATAATGAGTGCACTGGGTAGTAGCCAGGTACTATTTTCCATCTGAGCGTAGTGCAAACTAGTCATTTGTAAGATACATCTCAGTAAATAAGAAATGAATTAATGGCAATGATAGTCTCTGATTTAGATAGGACTACATTGTGGAAAATGGAGATTTCCATCGTTGGGTGTTCTGCACACACACTAGTGCCAAATAAAGAAGCATGCAAGGATAAGAATTGATGGCATCTCTCAAAACTTGAAAACAAACTCTGCTTTATCTTCAGTGGCAGGCAAGGAGAAAGACATGATTTATTCCATTATTTGACAACACCAAGAGCAGCTGCTATATAAAGTCACGGAAATTTCTTGAAAGACGCAAACACTGTTGTATTGGGCAGAGATAAACAAGCACTGTCTTGGGTAGATTTCTTTAAAATGGAGAGTAGTATTTTTGGCCATTTCTCTTGCGTTGACTAATATCCTTATTTCTTTGCTTAGTGAGTTCTTATTTCAGATCTAACTGCTGTGTATTGTGGTTCATTCTTTTTCCACTGAGGAAAACTGAATTCTTCATGTTGAATTATAAAATATTTCAGTTAAAATAAATGTCAAGAGGGTTAATTTGAAAAACTTTGAACCAAGCATGGTGGCACCTGCTTTTAATTTCAGTGCCTGTCATACACATGCAGGTGGATCTCCACTACTTCAAGGCCAGCCTGCTCTACAGTTCTTGTACAGCCTGCTCTACAGTCCTTGTCTTGAAAAACAAACACGCATAAACAAACAAAAAGAAAGAAGATAAAAAGAAAACTTTGAAATATAAAGATGTATTGTGAGCTCACTTTTTTCAAGGTGCTGTAAAATCAATAATGGCACTATAATCACTATCCCACACTTTTTAGTGACTAATTGTATATCTGTGTTTTATGGTTATTATAAATTGTTAATATGAACTATTTTCACAGAAATATAACATACCATACACTACTGTAATTTTCAAAATTTTTAATTAAAAAAGTCCAGATAAGTGCTTAGGTAAGTGACACTAACTTATCATACATTATTCTTTGGTAAGCTCGGTGTGGTGTTATGTACATGTGCTCACTGCAATCATGAGGCTGAGGTAATAGTATTGGGGATTGAAGGCCAACCTAAACTGAATGCCAGCCCAGCCCAATGAAGCAGGAACTCTCTGACATTTCTGGATGTGACATTAAAAAGTCCAAACCTCATTTATACATATCATATGTCCTTAGCTGACCCATATTTATTCACTATAAAATGCATTTAGGTTGGTGGATTTTTAATTTTATACTATATATATTTTCATTGGTTCACTAAAAGTCAAGATGGAACTCCTCTAATGCAATAAACCACAAATTAATTTCAGTTCTGTAAAGACCATAGAATAGTTACATTAACATACTGGGTTCTTGAATAATATATTTTAATACTATAATGTTATATTTGTTAATTTGTCATGTATAACATTATAAATAGCACTGTTATAAATGTTAATTTGTTGCTGTCAAAACCACATTTAATTCTTATTTTATCACATTTAACTAAACATAAATTATTCCATATTTCATGTGAAACGATAAATGAAGTTAAATCTAGAGTATTAAACAGAATATTCAAAATGATATACTCAGGCAGATAATAAAAAACATGCCAGGGAAAATATTTTAAAAGCATATTATTAACTCCTAAAGAGTATTATTTCTTATTAGTACCGGATTAGAAAGGTAAAGTCAATTAAATGACATGAGATAATTAAACTGTGGTAAAGTAGAGGCAAGTAATTAATGGTAGCAAATTTATGGCTATTTCATAGCCTAGTTCTCACTTTCTAGAGTTTAAGATTGTGGTGAAGAAGCAATAATGGTTTGGATATAGGGACATGAGTGTCACATTTTAGTATGCCCCAAAGCAAGGACCTTCATTATTGAAAACATCTCACTTGAGAATGGAGAAAATTAGCATCACTTCCATTTCAATATAGGAATCAGGAGAGTCCTACAGAGGGTTTAGTGGAGCACTAAATTGATGCCTCAGGAAGAAGCACAAAGAAAGCAGACTGACTTGCCTGATACCAATTACTGGAAGTTTACAACTATGAAGATTTGTTAGTTTTTAAAATCTTAATAACGGGCAAAAATGTTATGTCAATATTAAAGGATTCAACTTACTAAACAAATTTCATTATATCTTTTTGTTTCATTAAGACAATGTCATCTATTTGTTAAATGTGCATTGATTTTTATATTTTATTAATTACTCAATTAAATTTACATACTAAATGCAGCTTCTTTTTTTATTTTGCTAATTTTCCTAGTTTTTATTACATATTTTTTCCATTTTATTATTTTATTCATATTACATCTCGATTGTTAGCCCTTCCCCTGTTTCCTCCCATTATTCCCTCCCTCCCACTTCCCTCCTTCTCCCCTCCTCTATGTCTGTAGAGCAGCTTCTTCTTAAAGAGCAACAATTATTTTCTTACTGTAACACCTAACAAGTTAGAGGACTATAGCCTCATGGCCAATTGCAGGCATTTGATGAAACACTAATGCTTATATAGCATATGCTTGATAGTTCTATGTGATATCATAAGGCCTACATACCTAAAATATTTATTTCCTGGACTTTCCTAGAAAAATTTTGATAGCATAGACAAATTAATTACAGATAAATTGTTAAATGAATTGCTTTGGCCATGTATTAATATGTATTCATTGTATTAATCATGGAGGCAACCATCTAAATATTTTCCTCAGAACATCATCTATTAAAACATTGGTATTGTACTCAACCAATATTAAAATATTTGTACTAAGGATTGAGGAATGTAATTTCTAAAGCACCCAAGGACCCCATATTATCTATTTTGGAATAGAATGTAAAATGCCATGTTAGAAAGAAAAAGTAAAGGTATGCATGCATGTGTGTATGTTTTTATGAATGTGTGTATGTTAATTTAGTTGCAGAACATTAATATCATGTGTAGTCTCAGAAATGTGCCCTTTATTCAAGAGCTTTCTGGTATTAAGTAATTCCCTCATACTGTAAGATCCACACGCTAAGCCATGCTAGCCATTAACCATCTATTTAGTAAAAGTTGGTGAATTTATATTTTATATTCCGGAAATAAAAGAGTATACAGCAACAAATGGTAAATTTCTGGTTGTCTTATCCTTAACATGGATTTTAAAATGAATCACGAATTCAACCTGAAGGTCATTATCTTTTCTTGGTACTTTCAGAAATGAGTTTATTCAGGTATAATGTCAGATTAGCAGATGTTTACTTCATACTTATTTATTCTATGAGATATGAATTATTACCAATTATAATTATGACTCTTAGGCAATAAAACTATCAAGCTTTTATATATAAAGATCTTGAAAAGCTATAGACATATTATCATATATATATATATGTTACATTCATAGTGTTTTGGCTATTTGTATTTGGCAGCCTTGAAGAAAATATCTTTCCTACGTTGGTGAGTCTAAAATTCTGAATGTAAATTAATATCTATCATATCTCATCTTTATTAACTTAAAACATCTATCTAGACCTAAAAACACTTTAACCCCTAGACAACTAAACTTAATTGTAAATCTAAACTATGTAGTCTTCAAGCTCATCAGAGACTTGAGAAAAAATAAAATTGACTACCGGGAGTGCAGGTTAGTAGCTTCCCAAATGAGAAGATGACAGGGACAGTTTGCTACCTAAGCAGTCACCCAAAACTCTCTATAATGTTGGAACATAATCTTCATCCTTCTGGCCCAATATATCTGACAGACACATACGTAAGGCAGAAACTGGTGAGGGCTTGCTTACTCTGTCTTGGAAGAACTTGGCTGTTACTCAGCCTGCATCCAAGCTTGCCCATTTTTAGGCAGAATTTTGTCTGTGGTAGAAATGAGGACAATTTGCCCAGTGGCTTGTTTGCCACATTTGAAGCCCTCTCCATAAGGAGGTTCTTTGATGCTCATCATTTTCTCTGAGGTAGGCTGGGTACTGCCAGGAGTTAACTTGTCTCATTGTAATTCTTTTAAAGATATTTTGAAGCTACATAATATTATGCATAATTCATTGGTATGTAGTGAATACTTTTGAAACAAAATAGCATATTTTAAACATCAGAGCAAGTTGTGTATATTTATAAAAATGTTCTTTATAATTTATTATTATATTTCAAATCCATCATCTCTACCTACATCTTTTACTCTTCTCCCCTCCAATCCCTTTTCCTTCCAAATTTCAGTTCCTGTTCTCTCTCTCTTTTTTTAAACCCCACTATGACACATGAACTTCCAACATCTCTTATTTTTTCCCACGAGTAAACTAATTTCCATTTAGGTGTGTACTCATTATAACTGTGGTATTATTTATAGCACCATTATTTAAACTTTCTGTAGAATTTTTATATTTTTCATTTCTATATGTTATCTTTTTCTGCAGAAACAGATGACTGATAAATATATGATACATAGTAAATTTACTCATTATAATCCATTTCAGCAGATGCTTTAAAAATTATTTAACATTTAATCTAAAATGACTTTTTTCTCTTTTAATTAATATTTTAAAAGTTTTACATATACATTTTTATTATTATACATATGTAAAATAAACTACATAGAGCAAAAAGAACCATGAGACAATCAGGATTTATATTAATGTTGCATTCAAAATGTTTTGGCTATTTGCATTTGGCAGCCTTGAAAAAAACATTTTCCTATCTTAGTGAGTCTAAAATTCTGAATGTAAATCAATATCTATCATGTCTCATCTCTATCAACTTAAAACATCTATCTATACCTAAAAACATCTTAACTCTTAAACAACTAAGCTTAATTGTGAAGCTAACATATTTGGGCTTTCATGTTAACCACTTCCCAAATGAGAGTATGACAGAGACAGTTTGCTGCCTGAACAGTCACCCAATACTCTCTATAACATTGGAGCCTTCTGGCCCTATATACTCGACACATATATTTGTGAGGCAGGAACTATTGAGGACTTGCTTAGCCTGTCTTGGCAGAGTTTAGCCATCAACTCTGCCTGCATCTAAGCTTCTAATTTTTTGGCAGAATCTGTCTGTGGTAGAAATGAGGACATTTTGCCCAGTGGCTTGTTTGTCACATTTAAGCCATTTCCATAAGGAGGTTCTTTGATGCTCATCCTCCTATTTGAGGTAGGCTGAATGTTGCCAGGAGTTAACCTGTCTTACTGTTAAAAAATCTTTAATATAATAAAAAAATATTTAAAAGCCATATTCTTTAGGACTCTGAGGTTTCTGAAGACCTTATCCAACTCTTTTACCTTTTCTGTCTATAGAATCATACCTATCTGTTATATTTAGGATGTATATTCTTGTGATATAAATAGACTAGTAATTGACTGGACCATGATGTGATCAATTGACAATTAACTTTCCTAACTTACTTATCCTAAACAGCCTGCAATAGCCCTTTCAGCCCTTTGAAGTAGGATCTTATGATTCTTTGTATTTCTTCAGTGTCTGTTGTTGTCTCCCTTTTCATTTCTGATTTTGTTGATTTGGATAGTGTCTCTCTGCCTTTTAATTAGTTTGACTAATGCTTTGTCTATCTTGTTGATTTTCTCAAAGAACCAGGTCTTGGTTTTGTTGATAATTTGGATTGTTCTCTTTGTTTCTAATTTATTAATTTCAGCTTTGTGTTTGATTATTTCCAGACATCTACACCTCTTGGGTGTTTCTGCTTATTTATTTTCCTAGAGCTTCCAGATATGTCATTAAGTTGCTTATGTGGATATTTCCAATTTCTTTATAAAGGCACTTAGTGGTATTAATTTTCCCTTTAGCACTGCTTTCAATGTGTCCTACAAATTTGGGTATGTTGTTCCTTCATTTTCATGAATTTCAGGAGTCTTCAATTTATTTCTTCCCTGACCCAGGTGTCATAAAGTAGAGAGTTGTTTAGTTTCCATGTGTGTCTAGGCTTTTTGTTATTTCTGTTGTTGTTGAAGTCCTGTCTTAGACCATGGTTGTCTGATAGGATATATGGTATTATTTCAATCCTCTTGTATCTGTTGAGGCTTGCTTTGTGACCTACTATGTGATCAATTTTGGAGAAGGTTCCATGAGGTGCAAATAAGAAGGTATATTCCTTTTTGTTTCGGTGAAAAGTTCTGTAGATATCTGTTAGATCCATTTGATTCATATCATTGGTTAATGATGTTATTTCTTGGCTTAGTTTCTGTTTCAATGACCTATCCTTCAGTAAGCAGTAAGATTGGGTTGTTGAATTCTCCCACTTTTATTGTGTGGGGATCAATGTGTGGTTTAAGCTTTGTTAATAGATCTTTTACAAATGTGGATGCCCTTGTATTGGGAGCATAGATGTTCAGAATTGTGATATCATCTTGGTTGACTTTACCTTTGATGAGTATAAAGTGTCCTTCCTCATCCTTTTTGATTAATTTTGGTGAAAAGTCTATTTCGTTGGATAATAAAATTGCTACACCAGCTTGCTTCTTGTGAATATTTGCTTGGAATATTTTTCCAGCCTTTTACACTGAGATAATGTCTATCATTATGGGTGAGATGTGTTTCTTGAATGCAAAAGAATGATGGACCTTGTTTATGCATCCATTTCATTAGTCTGTGTCTTTTTATTGGAGAATTGAGACCATTGATGCTGAGAGATATCAATGACCAGTGACTGTTAAGAGTCTTAATTTTGATGTTGGTTCCATTATAGAGTTTGTGTGGCTGTGTTTTTGCGATGGTGTAGTTATATATTTCCTGTGTAGTTTTGGTTGTAGCTTGTCTCTTTGGGGTGGAGTTTTCCTTCTATTAACTTCTGTGAACCTGGGTACATGGATAGGTACTGTTTGAATTTTTTTTTGTCATGGAATATTTTATTTTCTCCATCAATGGTTATTGATAGTTTCGTTGGGTATTGTAGTCTGGCCTAGCATCTGTGGTCTCTTAGGGTTTGAAGAACCTATGTCCAGGTCCTTCTGGCTTTTATGGTCTCTCCTGAGAGGTCAGGTGTGATTCTGATAGGTTTGCACTTAAATGTTACTTGGCCATTTTCCCTTGTATCTTTTAATATTTTTCTTTGTTCTGTATATTTTGTGTTTTGATTATTATGTGACAGGAAGTTTTTCTTTTCTGGTCTACTCTATTTGGTGTTCTTTAGGGCTCTTTTATGTTTATAACCATCTCCGTCTTTATATTGGGGATGTTTTCTTCTATGCTTTTGTTGAAAATATTTTCTGGACCTTGGATTCTGGTGTCTTCTCTTTCCTCAATGCCTGTTATGCTCTGGTTTCTTCTTTTCATGGTGTCCTTGATTTCTTGGATGGTTTGTGTTAGGATTTTCCAGATTTAGCATTTTCTTTCATGGTTGCTTCAAGATCTACGATTGTATCTTCTAGACTTGAGATTCTTTCTTCCATCTCTTAGATTCTGTTAGAAAAGTTTGCCTCTGTGTTGCTCGCCTTCCTCTCTGAGCTCTCATGTTCCTGTTTTTCTTCTGTCTGTGTTTGTCATTGTATCCATTTTCATCTTCAGCTCTTGAACTGTTTTATTGGCTTCTGTCATCTGATTGTTTGTATACTCCTGAGTTTCTTCCATTGCCTCTTTATAGGCCTTCAGATCTTGAACAATTTTACTGAGTTCCTTCATATGGTTGTTTGTATTTTACTGAAAATTTTCCAGTGCCTCTCTATAGGCCTCTTTTATGTCTTCCACCTGTTTGGCTACATCTTTCTGCATTTGATTATAAATTTTATTTGTTTCCTCCATTATCATCCTCATTACTAAGGATTTGAGGTCATTTTCTCATATTTCAGTTGTGTTTGAGTTCTCTGGGTTGCTTTCTTTGGGATAGCTGGGTTCTGCAGATGCCATATTGTTTTGGTTTTGTGTGTGTGTGTGTGTGTGTGTATTATTTTATTCTGCACTTTAATTATCTTTCCTTCTCTGTTTTTGGGAGGTAGCTTCTGGAGTCGAGTGGAGGAAGTCTGAGGATAGATGCACCATTTTTCTCACGATTTCCCTAAGCCAAAAGCTATGATGCTTCACTGGCCTGGATGTCAGGAGTCCAGCCCTGTAGTATAGGTCTCTCACAGCCAGTGATCCCCAGTTCCACTGTACCATGAGTCTCAGAATCATACTGGGTCTCAGAATGTGCGTTGAATCCGGCCAAAATGTCCACAGCCTTCTCGGCCCCCTCATGACACCAGGGTTCTCTGAGTTTTCTGTAGTTTGTTCCTTTCAAACTGTGGAGTACTCCCACTGTAGTGGGGTGAGGAGCTTGGTTTTCATGGTTAAGAATTCCATGCAATTCCCTAACTCATCTATTGGAGCTTCTAAACACCATCCACGCTGCTCACTGCCAACTTGGAGTCCCCTTAAATAATAATTGTAAAAAGAT
The DNA here is from genome assembly GCF_903995435.1 of Acomys russatus. Taxonomy (NCBI): domain Eukaryota; kingdom Metazoa; phylum Chordata; class Mammalia; order Rodentia; family Muridae; genus Acomys; species Acomys russatus. Next base: position 41,721,814 of record NC_067144.1, on the reverse strand, counting down.
TTGAACACTAACAAAAATAAAAAATAAATAAAAATAAAATTGGGGAAAATGTTTAAACAAGATAGGAATAGCATTTGTGTCCCAGTTTCTAAATGTTGAGAAATTGCAAACTTAATAATGCATTGTGAGCATTGTCTCATTCCCTAGAATTCAGTCTCCTCTTTGATCTTCCCCACTTGACTTTTGCCTTGCTCTCCCAACTGCCTCCCATCCTTCCTTCTTCTCTCCCTCTCTCTCTTCCCACATTTCTTTCTTCCTTTCTTCTATCCTTCATTCCTGCCTGCTTGCTCCCATTAATGCATGCCTGCATTTCTAACTTCATTATAATCTAGGACAAATTTACATATATATGATCAAATAAATGAAACAAATAATTTAAGAATGCTCCTAAAACAGTGTTTGCCTGTCAATATTCAGCTTTCTTAGGAAGAAGCAGATATTAGAAATTCTCACAGAATTTGACCATCTAATTGAAAAGTGGAAAAAAATGACAAGGTATAATTTTTATTCCCACAAAGGAAGCATTGAAAAAATTAAACATCTGGAATGTCTTTTTGCATATTACTTCAAAACATTAATCAGCAATGCATATTAGAGTTTCTAAAGGGAAAAGCAGTTCATCTCATAGTGCAATGTAATAACCAAGACTGTTTATTTACTATCTAGTGGCCATAAAATAATAATGTTTCTGCAATAACATATTAATTTTCTTAGGACTGCTTTACTTTACCCAGATGGTTTACAATTAAAAATTGGTCTTGCATGTATGCATTGGCCAGATAAAAGTATTCATTTGATTAAAATAAAGTCATTATAAAAATCTAATGAGTTCTCCAATGATATGTAAATTAAAATGAAGATCATTGCCAGAAGTTATATTATCATAGAAGGAAATAATTATGAAATCACTGACATATTTGCCAACAAATATTGTTGATATTTTCATAGAGAAATACAAAATAAATCGAAGGCTAACATCCCATTTAAAATAGAAATATATATCAAAGGCACAATGGAGAACAGAATTGTCATCTAATGAAATTATACACTGTGATTACAGCAGGAGAGGATTTGTCTTGCATTAAAAATAATGATGAAAGATAACAACATAGAATGACATCTTCCATTCTGTCACTATACAGTGAATATATATTTTATTTTATTTTCTAAGTGATACAGACACAATCTGATTATAGCTAATACCATTTGTAATATAGAAAATCCATCACCATCCATATGACTAAGATAAACATACCTTCAAAATTAAACAGTACCAAAGGCAAATGTATGTAACACCAAGTTTAACGTTAAGAAAAAAGTAGCTGTATATAATTAATTAAATTACAATCAGCCATGGTTCTTAAGATGGCGACCATTAGAAGTCACAAGTTAAAATTTACAGAACAAAGAATGCCTTGGAAGGGTGACATCCTGGTGGGACAGAGGAGGTAGAGTTGGTGTAACTGCATATAGGTGACAGTGTTTCCCATTACAAAGGGATTTTTCCTGTGTGAAATAGGAAACCCATTCATAGATTTGTTGAAAGTGAGATTTTTGGGATTAAAGGAAAATTAAGGAAACACAACAAATTTAAGATTATTTTTAGCATTCATTTTGTTGAATGCTACAAATTTTAACTAAACTATAGCTTATTTGCTTTTCCATTATTATTTTTTTCTGAAGAAAAACCAACATCTTCATCAATCATTGCAGTTCAAAGGGAAATCACACGTGATGAATGGAATGAACATGAAGAATGTACACTTTAGCAAGGCAGCTGATGGTAGCTTCAGTTATGGTAGAGCTTCTGCCAGCAAATATAAACACAATACAACTCACAGCTCTCTGCCCAGAGTCCTGCTGCAAGTCCCATTAGTATGTGACCACTGTTCTGATTCCCCTCTGGGTGGTCTCTCAGAGCACATCCATGTTGGGCTATAATCCACTTATAACTAAGTATATATCATATGTGTCTTCTGGGTCTAGGTTTACTCACTCAGTATGATATTTTCTAGTTCCATCCATTTGCCTGCAAATTGCAAGTATTCCTTGTTTTTAATAGCTAAGTAATATTCCATTGTGTAAATACACCACAGTTTCTTCATCCATTCTTTGGTTGAGGGACATCTAGGTTGTTTTCAGATTCTGGCTATTACAAATAAATCTGCTATGAACATAGTTGAGCAAATACCCTTGTATGGTGGAACATCTTTAGATTATATGCTCAGGAGTAGTATAGCTGGGTCTTGAAATAGCAGTATTTGAAGTATGGAAGAGTTGGGGGATGGAAGGATGGAGGAGGGGAGTTCTCAGGAGCTTCACATGGAGACTGTCAAGACCTATGGGTGTAGACCCAGGGGGACCTATTTGGACTGATGCACCAACCATGGACAGTGAAAGTAGAGGTCCTGAACCCCCTGTTTGGGTATATCCAATGAATAACTCATTCTCCACATGGGGAAGGTGGAGTGAGTAGGGGACTGCCTCTGACAAGATCTCTGGTGCCAGGGATTTTATCACTGCCCCCTGGGGGACAGACCCTATGCGAACATAGAAGAGAGAAATGCAAGCTGTCCAGATGAGGCCTGATAAGCTATAGTCAGATGGTGGGGGAGGAGGACCCCACCTGTCAGAAGTCTAGGGGAGGGCAATAGATTGGAGTGGGGGAGGATGGATATAGGAAGATAAGAGTGGGGGATTATAATCTGGATGTAATTTGAATAAATTATAATAAAAAACAAAAAAATAAACACAATAAAATGACAAGAGATGGCATAGGGCCAACACTAATGAGAGTATAATACTACTGAATTGCAATTAAATTAAATTATATGTTATAAAATTTTGTAAAAGAAATTTCTATATTATAAAAATCTACAAATGATATGTGTTAATTATTATACCTGGTTGAATAACTAACCATTTTGATACACTGTTTTTCATATTTCACGATTTTTATAATACTCAATTTTCATAGAATTGATGATGTGTAACTTCAGATTATGACTTCATAAGCATAACATATGTTCTAACAAAATCAACACTTATGAGTCTAATTAAGTAAATCTGAAATGAGATGCTGGATTTAAAGTTACTCCTTCAAATGTCAGAATATTCAACAAAATATATACTTTAATATTTTTTATGTTCTTAAATTATTTTCAGATCCTTTCTCATTTGAAGTGAATTACTCCCTTTAGTTTTTCATAATGAATTTTTTAATGGATAAGAAATATCATCCTTCAAAAACTGAGTTTTCTTCATAAAGATGAGCTCTTTGCATTACAATGATGACTGCATACTTAATTTGACTTCTTCAGTCTTAGAAAGAAAGAAATAAGATATTACACATTTCTATGATAAAAATAATTTATATTATAAATAAAATTCACTTTTAAATTAAATGGGGGAAATTATGTAAAAACTGATGACATTACAATGACTTATTTATAGCATTTCCATGCCATAAACAAAATTTATAATGACATAAATTGCTTTTTCAATTGGCAATTTTATTATTATTGACATGCATTGATAGCTGCATTTCGAGCATCACAATAAAGATAATGAAAATGTGTTTCATCCCCCAAACTGTAAATTGAGATATAGTACAAGTCTGGCCAGGCATTGCTAACAAGATTTCTGTGGAAGGAAATGTGTGGGTACACGATCAATGAAAACCTATAGCTCATGCTAATGCTCATGCCTTTCTTTAGCTGAGACAAGCACCCATGCCACGTTTCTTTGATAACAACCATTTGTTTCCTCACTTGCTATATTATTCTACACAGAAACATTTACATGCACACATATGACCTGCACATATAAAAATAGATAAATATGAACCTTTGCTGTCTGATATCAGAGAAATCATCCTAACCTAAAATATCAAGGTTATGGCCAAACTGATGTCTGTTTTTCACTTCTGAGTCTAATGGAGCTAATGTTTCCATTGCGTGTGCATGGCTGCATATGGATTTTAGGTGCACTAATAGCTGGTCAGCATCCCTTGAGACAGCTGAGGACCTTTTTATTCCAGTATTCTTCATTTTAGCAATAACAGGCTGATTATTACTTAGGCAAATGTGTGTTGGTTATGTTTGAGTAAAGACAGGCAGTTGAGGAATCAGTGACTGGTGTACTGTTTATTTTAATGTTCCTTTAAGATGTGTCCTCTCTATGCTTTTAGCTTTCTAGACTCTTCTGTCTAGGTTGAAATCAGGGCTTTAGGTCTTCTGTCACACCCTGTCACTTCCATAGGATATCAGGGCTGCAGAGTGGAGGCTCAGGCACTTGGAGACTTTGTTCACATTAACCTGACTGGAGTGTCTTAGTCCAGAGTTCTGGTATAATTTCTGGAAAAAAAAATCTCAGCCTAGGAAGTTATTCTGTACTTTGTTATCATTTTGAACTAATTCCATTCTAGCCCAGTGCTAGGATTTGGAAGGCCACGACCCTACTTATACAGAGGTCCTCAATTGTTACAAAAGAAAAGCAATTTTTTTCTTGAACAAAACAGATGTAAAGTAACCCTGTTACTCATGAGACACCCACTAGAGGTGCATTTTTGAAAGCCATATTTCCCCAGCCTCCTAGTAAGTGGAAATGCCTTATAAGACAAGAAAAGGCTAGGAGGTGAACAACAACCCTGAGGTTTTTACAAAAGCCACTTTTTATAGTAACATGAATCAGGTATTAGGTTCTCATAGACCAAATACCCAGAGCACATGGAAGATTCAGAATCCCAGGAACCAAAGCTAGACAACTTTCAGAACACATGGTAAAGCCAACTGCGTTACTCCAGAACACAGCTACAAGCATTTCATTCTTGGAACGGTCTTCAGTCCAATTCAGTCTGCACAGCAAGGCCTTCTAAGCTGTATAATCTAAGTCCCATAAGATCAGACTTATCGAAGCAATGTCTCTTCTTCTCAGTCGCAATGTTCTGCATTTGTTTCTTTTAGCTTGTCTATAACAAATCATGTGATAAAGGCAAATTAAAGGGCAGAATAATTTGGGTCACATTTGAAGGATATAATTTATTATGGTAGAAAAGTTCTGGCTCCAGCTATTTGAGGCCACTGGTTACTGTATGAGAGCCCAGGCTACAGAGAGAGCTGAATGCTAGTACTTAGTTTGCTCTGCTCTTGTGTTCATGGCCACAGTCTATGCAATGGTTTTATCCACATTTAGATGGGGCCCATTCACCTTTGTCAACCCAATTCAGAATTTTCGTCACAGACAGGCCTAGAAGTTTGTCTTCTAGATGGTTCCAGATCTTGTTAACCATCAGAGTCATTTTAAAAATTAGATAAGGAAACATTTTATGTCACTATACCCAGCTTAGAAAGAAATATCATACCTAGGACAGTGATATTTATAAAAATTCAAAATTGTTTTACAAAGTTCTTAAGTCTATTGAGCATGAACAAAATATTCAAACATACAGTATAAAAGAAAAAAAGCAGTATTAACTGATGCTAATGTGCTGGTTCATTTTAAATGTTAACTTACCCTAACTTTAATCTCTTGTGAAGACACCCACAATTAAGGAATTGTCTAGATCAGAATGGTCTATAAGCGTGTCTATGGGGGTTACAATAAGTTGTATTATTCCATGGCAGGTAGTCTTCAACCAAATTAGTGAAGTAATATATCTTCACGAACAAACTAGGAAGCAGACAACACATGCATATATATTGTTGTTTCCTTGAAAATGGGCAGGGTGTGACCAGTTTTTTCAATTTATTTCTTCTTGATAAAGGATTGTGTCACAGAATTCAAACCTAAAAAAACCCTTTCACTCTGTGTGTTGTTTATGGTCTGGATATTTCATCACAGCAACAGAAATCAAACCAGAATAGTTACCAAAGACAGACACTTAGTTACAGCATATACTAAGATATGTGCTATAACACCTGCTTCTTACCTCAGCAATGGGCAAGCATGACAAGTAGGTGTCTAGAGTTCCTGAGGGGGATTACCCCCCCCCCGTATATGCTCATAGGGGAGGGGAAAAAGGGGAAAATGGGAGGGAGGGAAGAATGGGAGGATATAAGGGATGGGATAACCATTGAGATGTAACAAGAATAAATTAAAAAAAAAAAAAAAAAGAAACACACACACACACACACACAAAATAGGTTTCTAAGGAAAATCCATAGCTTTAGTCTGAGGAATAACTACACACACACACACACACACACACACACACACATTTCTTGTACACAAGGTACAATAAGAAGAAAGAAAGATCACTTGAAAAGTAAAAAAAAAAAAAAAAAAAAAAAAAAAAAAAATGTCTAGAGTTCACTGGCCTGCCATCCTAATTGAATTGGTGTGCCCCATGGCCCAGTAAAGGAGACCCTGTCCCAATAAAACAAAACAAAACAAAATAACCACAACAACACAACTAAAACAAACAAGGTCAATTACAACTGTTGAATGACCCCTGTGAACATGTGGTTGGTCTCTGAGCTACAACACACACACACACACACACACACACACACACACACACTATTGTGTGACTTTGTGGACACATGAACAAATATATATCCATTACAGAGGGAGCGGCAATGACTGATCAAGAAAATGGCTCCACCAAAATCTTTGTTTGTGAACAGTAAGTTGGGATTACTTACAGGAATGTTGAGAAGACTTTACTTATGGTAACATGGATAATTCAAAAATAGTTTCATAATCAAAGGCCTACTCCAACATTGGTGACAACCCATGAAAGATGCATGACTAGACTCCTGTTCTCATCTAGGCAAAGCTGATGTATTTGAACACTGTCTTCCTTCTCAAAGTTGCTCCTGCACATGACCTTAGCATTCCTTAATTGTAGTTCTTATCTTTATGTAGATTAGGCATAATCTCCATCAATTTATGGAAAATAAAGCTCAGTTTGCATAAGGTAACACTTCCACATCTATACTCCACAGACCATTCTCCAAGATCATTTGGTGATGCCTTTCACTAGCTTTAAATAAAATCTTAATTCACATCATAGTAGCTCTTCACTCTCAACATGATCAAGCCCTTGTTGGCTTCTGCAATTTCACTGCTTTCTTTCTTTTTTTTTTTTTTTTTTTAATTAATTAATTTATTTATTTTGGGGTTTTTTTTTGGTTTTTTATTGTTATTTTTATTTTAATAATTTATTCTTGTTACATCTCAATGGTTGTCCCATAACTTGTATCCTCCCATTCTTCCCTGCCTCCCATTTTCCCCTGATTCCCCTCCCCTATGACTGCTTTCTAAACCTCCCTTTCTTCCTATTTTCTTCTATTTTTATCACACTGTTCTTCAAACTCCCCAAGCTTCTTCCTGGAGTCCTTTACATGTGCTTCTTTCTCTGACTTAATTATAATACTGACCACTCCTAAATAATAGCTTACTGTGGCTGCCAAAACAAATCCCACAAAGTGAACATTTAATATGAGTCTACTTCCTCAAGGTGCTGAAGACAGGGAGAACAAGATCAGTGTAACACTGGGTTTAGTTCTTGATGAGGACTCATCCTGGTTTGCCCATGGTTTTCTTCTCTATAAGTTCTCACACAATATTTTCTTTATGTACCCTCAGTTGCACTTGTGGTGTCCCTATTTCTTTCTATGAGGGTATCGTTTTTTTAGGATTATGGTATGTTCCATTCTGATTGCTTCATTAACCTTAATCATCTCCTTAAAGCTACAATTTGTAAATAAATTAACATGGTGGATTGTAATTTCAACCTCAGCATTTGTAGGCTCATACACAGTTCAGTAGGATAACATGTTCCCAACTTCCTTGTCACCCTGATCAATACATGATAGATTTCCTTTATTCGGGTTATTTTTAACCTTCGTTTGTTTCAGACACTTCTTCTTCCAGTACATTCTCTTCCCAGAGTAGCATAATTATGCAGGAGCAAGAAGATGTCTGACTTGGTTTATTCACCATTAAGCTCATTATGCATAGGATTTTGCTTGGCATATGTGCAGTGCTGAGAGCATATCAGTGAGTGAACGCATTTCTCCAATTGACTGGGCATAATCATTTCTGGGTTTGGCACGTAGCATATCAAATCTTTTCATTTCCTTTTTTAATAAAATGTCCAAATAGGTTGCATAACATCAACTAATAACATACACTGGGTTCAGAATTCTGGCTCATTTTTCTTTTGTTCCTTTTATTTAAAATATAGTTTTTCTCATATAATATATCCAGATTATGGTTTCCCCTTCCTCTACTCCTCAAAGTTCCTCCCCTCCCATCCAGATCTCCCCCTCTTCTCTGTCACAAGAAAACAAATGGGCTTCTAAGACTAATAATATGGTAAAGTAAAATGATATGAGATAAAACAAAAACTAACACATTGGAATAGGACAAAGCAAGCAGAAGGAAAAGAATCCAAGAAAAGGCATAAGCAAGAGATATATATTCAGAGACTCCATTCATTCACACACTCAGGAATCACATTTAAGACACTAAACTCCTGAGGGAAGACTCATGAGTTGTGTGATTTGTGTTGTTATCCAGGATAACATAAGACAAATGTATTTTTTCCAAGTGCACCACCAAATGGAATAACTAATTTCTTAAAGAGTTATAATATATCATTATTTTAATAAATTATTTTAGTTTTTTTTTTCAATCAATGCCTCCAGCTATGTTATAATGAAATTTCTAACTCCCTTTTTCATACCAGGTGGCATCTTTTTGACTTTTTCTTGGAAAGGTGCCAGAACTTTTATAGCTGCTTGGGTTATTAGTTTATTCTTTCCCTCATTTATTTGAAAATGTCAATCATGAATTTTATCCAAATGATTTTGTACAGTTACCATCTGTGATGACAGCTCTCATAGCATTGGAAGTATTAAGGTGTGGGTGGACTTCCAGATATTTCTCACTCCCACATCTAGAAGCCAGCTCCATCTGGCAAGGGCATGACGTGACTAGAGTAACAAATGTCTTCTGACCTGACTCAGTGAGGCTGTTGGATTCTTTGCTGCTGATTTCTGTTTCTCCTGTAACACTCAATTCAAAATGCCATCGTTGCATTGGGCCAGCAATGCCTGTGTTTTCTGTGTAGTGTTAAACAATTCCTTTGGAAGTAAGAGGTGACTAAGCTCATGGATCACTAGGAAAAAATATGAAGCAAGAGTCGGCTTTATATAGTTCATGTCTTATTCATTAAAGCCCACTGAAAGCTGCCACTGTGGTACCTCTTCTTTGTGTATGAGTCTTCAAATGTGTCCAGCACAAGGGTAGTTCATAGCCTTTCTTTATCCAATCATAGTAAGATAGTACACACCCCTCTGTATTTTGAACATTGTTGTGATGCCAATGGTTTCCAAAGTTATTGTGAAAGAGAACAGAGCTGCCTTATTAAATAGAAAGGAACATGATATTCATTAGATTTTTCAGTGCTGTGTAAACATCTGAGACATGATAATGCTCTAAAAATGAGAGATATAACACAATATCAGAGGTTTCTGATAATTACTGCTTAAGGTATTAGTGACAAAGTATAATGCACCAGTAGTATGTGGCAGAGGAGGCCACTCACCTCATAATAGTCAAAAGCAGAAAGGAAGAGAAGATAAGTTGAAGATCCCCAACAGCTCCTTATGAGGCATACCTGTAGTAACTAGACTTCCTTCCCTGCTCCAAAAGAATTAGAATAACACCACACACAGATGATCAAGCCTTTAACCCAGAAGCCTTTGTAAGAATGTAGAGATCCAAATGATATCAGACATTCTTTTAGACAATTGCAAATGTATGAGAAATTCTTTGAGCAGGCCTCATTTGAACCAAAGGCTGTGTGTTCCATGCTTACACAGGTAGGTTCATAGGGTCTGTGTGCCTAGAGGATCCTAATTCATAATCTCCTACGAACATTTGTGGCACAACAGTGTAAACACATAGAATGATTAATTTTCTTCTTTATTGACAATGCTAGACTGTGAGTAAATCACATTGACATTCAGCTAACAAACATTTTCATTATATATTAGTTATAATATATATCTCACTTTAAGTATTTCATACTAAATCATTGTCTCTTTTTTCTATTTTTATTTCACCAGTAGTTAGTCACCCCTATGCTTACGCATTATGAGGTAAAACTATGCCAAATTGACTAACAGATATACTTGTGACAGTTTATATATTGAATGTTTTAAATATTCTGAATATTTTTATTGCCTTTATACCTAATTTCAAATAAAGAAAATCATCCTTAACGGATTTTTACTTGCCAGAACACTAATTATATTGCTAGTATTTATTCAATTTTTATCATATCATCTTTCTAGTTTACCTTTCTTAATTCATTCTATATATTTTGATTTTACTATGATGTAAAATGCATAGTAAAGTGCTAGCTATAGCATAAGATAATAAGACTGAAGAATGTTTTCGGAAAATATATTTTTAAAATTTATATTATACAAAGTTAAGAAGTAAATTCTTAGGATTATTTTTTTGCCAGCTTACAATGTTCTGTTTAAAGCTAGTTTCTATTTATATCCACTTGTATAAAACATTTTCAAGTAAGAAAATATCTCATTTTGCTTGCTGAAGAGTTATAAAATTCAATTATGCATGAAGGCAAGTATCACCCCAAGTAAGTAATCAATCTGTAAAATTAACGAAATGAATCTTTTGTATCATCATGTCCTCAGCTTATTTTTGTGCATTTCAGTGGTGACAATATTCTATACTTGAGTGCATTGTACAGCAAAGCCAAGTGACAAAGCCCATTCTTCACCCAGTTTGTAATATCTCCCCCATCTCCTTCTTCCTCTCCCCTCTCCTTTCCTTTTCATTTTAAAGGGATTCTTTCTGGATTTGGTGGTCAGTTCATTTCACATTCTTTCAGAACATTAATTTGCATATCAAAGTCCAGAGAGAAATAAACAGACCCTATAGTACCATCTGCTGTTCTCACTCTATTGAAACCTACAGATGAATAACACAGTAGATTTGAGAAGACAGCTTTGCTTTTTAAATATATACAAGTATCTTTTCAGTGGTAAATCACACAAATATTTACATATGCTTAAATTGTTTCATATTTAAACACCAATGTAAAAAAATAAAACATTTTTGCTGAAAGGGAGTGGTGATACGAGGCAATTAGCAGGTTATTATGGCAGCTTCCTGGAATTCTGTATTAAGAACATTGCCATTTACGGCTGAACTTAAAGCATTATGAGCAAACTGATCGTAAGTTTTAAAATTAGCATATATGTCCTGAACTTTTTTATCTGTTCCATAGGAAAATAATTATAATAAGAAACATAACAGTTCAAAAATTTAAAAGACTGAAGTCAAGAAGATTGTTTACAAGATTTACTTAATTATACTATGTTATGAGACAAGAAAACAATTCAGCAAACAGGGATTTTGCCTACAAAGAAGTCATTTTTTAAATGATCTTTCCTATCCTCCCTAACTGTTTTTCATGAGAGTTCTGAAACTTACCATTTTTGTTATTAGAACATTTACCTAAAAATAAAACAATATTTTTGTTTTAATGTTGAAGGTTATTTTTAGAAAACTTGTTTCTCTTAGATTTTCTCTTGACCCAACTATCACACAAATAATTGAGACATTTTTATATTTGTTTATAAAGCTTTACAACACAATCTTGAGCAGTTTTAGTCTGTTCTTAACGGTCTATGTTATGCTGACTCTGTCTTTGCCAGAATCCCCAACCTCCTTGCTATTTAGTTCTTTCCTCGCTCCCACTGAATCTTTTTCATCTCTCCTGCACCTCTGCCTGTGGCTGAATCCCTTGCTGAATCTTCTAACTCCTCCTTCCTTGGCTGGCAGCAAGTCCAGCTCTGTTCTCTGCCCTGTTCATCAATTGGCTATAAAATGCCTTATTGGCATAGCAAGGGGACAATTGGAGAGCAAAATTTATACAGCTTTTAGACAGGAAATTCTTTTTTAAAAAAGGCTTGCAACCAGATATTGGAGGGGATTGTATACAAATAATCATTTGAATTATACAATACCCTTATGCTAACACTTTAACAATAAAAGTTTTGCATTCTGGAATTTACTGAAGGATAGAAATCATTTTGAAGAACAGTAAAAACATGCAAAGTGTCAACACTGACTTAATGAGAACACTTCATCTCTATGTGCAGTGCTAGTACTAGCTCTGGGATGATGGTTACAGATTGTGATGCCATATTTGTTGAATTCTGTACTTACCACAAAACAGGGAAGATGTCATGAAGAATTTGTGATAATTACATGAGGAAGCATACACAGATGATTAAATATAACACCTTTGGCCTTGTTAATGTTCACTATTATTACACAGAATTTCATATATTTTCTTTTTGGTATTTTGAGGCAGGGTGTCTCTGTGTAGCCTTGGCTGTCTTGGACTTGCTGTGTGGAGCAGGCTGGCCTTGAACTCACAGAGACCCACCTGCCTCTGCCTCTACCTCCCACAGTGCTGGGATTACAGGCATGTGCGACCCCACCAGGCATCGTAATTTTTTTAAACCAATGAGAATTTGAAACCTTTTAGGGAAAACAGAAGAGTGGAAAGAATGATGGGTAGAGACCTTGAAAGACGAAGGACTCATGGAATAGTTTATTTATAAAAAGAAATTCTGACATTAGAAGATGGAAATTGGATAGAAAACTAACATGTTATTCATTTGTTCAGAAGTGAATATGCTCATATTTCCTGAAGAATACTAGTCTCAATAGAACCTTGGCAATTTTAAGTCTGTTAAGGCTATGACATGAATAAACATTAACAGGTTAATGAAACTCCTGTCTGAAAATAAGTGAAATCCAGTTGCTTGTTTAATGTACCAAAACCCATCCTTCTAAGGCTTCAGAATGGTCCTCAGGTCCTCTTAGAACCATGAGGAAATAGTTTCTGTCCCAGAGGCCTGCTGCCATTAAAGAGAGTCTATTTTTATTAACATTCCTTCATGGATTTAACTACCATTATGTGGTTAGGGTAAAATATCTTGCTGATGACCCATTTCTAACAGTTCTTAATCAAGAAAGATTTGCAGTGCTGGATGTACATTTTCCTTCACATTGACTCTTAATACCTACATCCTGCTCCCCTGTTTAGTATTCTCATTAAAGCTGTAAGTGGCCACATTTTCTTTTGTTACTATATAGCACTTTTAGTATGTTCAATATTATTTCAGATTTTGATGGGGTTTTGTATTGATATCACAAAAGATCTCCAAAGTGAAAAATATAAAGGAAATGGAAGAGACTGTGCAGAGCAGGGATACCAATGCTCAGCTAAGCCACCAAATAGTTTTTGAAGGAACTGGCTCATTTTTCTTTCCTTTTTTTTCTCACCAAATGTTCTTTGTTTAATTTTTTATTAATTTATTCAGATTATATGTCATTTGTTATCCCATCACTTGTATCCTCCCATTCCTCCCTCCCTCCTGCTCTCACCCTATTCTACTCCCCTAGGTTTATGACCAAGGAGGACCTCCTCCCTGACTACATGGTCATAGGCTATTATGTCTCATCTTGGTAGCAGCAGGAAATGGCTCATTTTTCAAGTCAATCTTTCTAATAACTCATTGCATAGAGGGCTATATCAAAGTATATATTTTTATTCCTTGGATGAATTTATAGAACCACTTTAAACATGCTTGTCAATGGTTATTTTATTTATAACATGGAATTAGTATCTTTCCTTGTTACTGTTAGAAGTATTAAGTACCAAATTCAAGTTAAACACAGGATACAGAGTATGGTGATAACTTAAGTTCAATAAACATGTCTTCCCTTCTGCTTTCTTATTTAACAACAATTGTGAGCATGATGACTATTGGAGTAGGAATCACTGTGCCATAAAATGTCCAGAAAGATTGCTCTATAAGGGATAGTTGTGCAATGTTCTTTTCTCATTCATTCTAAAATTGATTTTAAAAAAATTCAACAGCTATGAAGTTTTCACAAATAAATGTTATTTCTTTTTTAAATGTTTTAATAATTTATTCATATTACATCTCAATTGTTATCCCATCCCTTGTATCCTCCCATTCCTCCCTCCCTCCCATTTTCCCCTTACTCCCCTCCCCTATGACTGTGACTGAGAGGGACCTCCTCCCCCTGTATATGTTCATAGGGTATCAAGTCTCTTCTTGGTAGCCTGCTATCCTTCCTCTGAGTGCCATCAGGCCTCCCCATCCAGGGGACATGGTCAAATATGGGGCACCAGAGTACATGTGAAAGTCAGGCCCTACTCTTCCCTCACTGTGGAGAATGTCCTGTCCATTGGCTAGATCTGGATAGGGGTTCAAAGTTTACTGCACGTACTAAATGTTATTTCTAATACTAAGCACAGCAATATAATCTGTGGAAACTTCCAAACACTCAGGTAGTTGAAAACAGGATCTCTTAACTGCCTGAATTGGAGATAAGTAGGACACAAATGAGACACTGTCTAAAAGAAAAAAGTAAAATGTTTATGAAACACCAATGAAGATAACATTTCAGTTATCATATTGTACTGTTAATAGATGAAATTTGATCTTAAATAACTAATAAAAGTTCTAATACTTAAAAATAACATGAAGTAAACATGATCTTTCAGATAAGTTAACTAACTAAGAACCTACATTCTTAAGGGCTCAGAAAAAAATGTAATATAAATTTATGTCATGTGATAATTGTATTATATTTTGCTGGGCAAAAGCTTTTGCTTTAAATGGGAGAGTGTAACTTCACTGTTAGTATTTCTTTCCCTTGTGAAAATGAATATAGTGACTGTAAATATATACAGTTTAAAAGGTCAATGTACTATTGCATTTTTATAATTAAAAGCAAAAATAGAAATTAGACCATAGATACACATTTCAACATTCACAATCACAGTTCCATTAGACATATTGGAGAATTAGGAACTAATTGCATACTTATTTTATAAAATACAGACTTCTATAATTGTAAATGTGACAGTCATTATTTCTAGTTCTTACTTTTAATGTTAAAACTAATAGCCCATTATTAAAAACATTAAATCCCATGTGATACATATATCTGTATAATTTATTTTTAAAATCTTGTTTTAACAATTTTCAAATTTTCTTAGAAGAAAATGATAAAACAGCCTAATATTATATATTTATATAAAGAAATAATATATATATATTGAAATAGAATATATGTATACATATATATTCAATAGCACTAATTTTTGAGAAATACTTTTTTGGAAGTAGCTGCAAAGAAATGAAGTATGGATAATACATACTAATTAATACAAAAATTTTAGGAAATGAAAACTATTCTTTCCTGGCAACAATCTGGAGAGTACTTATTAGAGTGTGGTATACAGAAAAGCAGAATTTGAAGAATGAGGTGCATGAGAAAAGGGTGGGAATCCTTTTTAACTCTATTGTGGTCATAACTTCATCTAAGCTCAAGAAATTATGTTATCAAATTGATTGAAGCTTGTTTAACAAAAATTATATCACAGAACAAAATTGTTCTCATCTTTGTAGTTTTGAAATAAATAAATAAAATTTAGAGTTACGATTGTTTTAAAGATTTTAATTACATTATTTATTATTTTTCTCATACATTCATCTTGATCATATATTTCCACTCTCCATGTCCTTTCAGCTCTCTCCCACATTACTATCCACCAAACTTAATGTTGTTCTTTCTCTGACTTTCTCTGTCTCTAAAAAAATTCTAAATGTAGACAAAGACAAAAGCAATAAACTGTAACAAAAAAAAGCGCACAATAAAACATGGGGTCTGTTTTGTGTTGGCCATCTCCTCATGAACATGAGGCCTGTCCTGGAATATAATTAATATATAGTGTCACTTCAGTGCAGAAAACTGATCTTCACTTTCCCATCAGGTATACCTTGCAAATAATTTTTTTAAGTGTGGCATGGATTTGTGTTTAATTCTCCTTCTCTGTGCTGGGGTTTTGTCGGGCTTGAACTTGTACAAGTCTTATACATGTTGTCATGGTCTCTTATTTCACATTACATTAACCTTCTGTCTGGAAAATACTATTCCCTTTGGATAATACACTACTTCTTGCTACTACAGTCTTTCTACCTTTTCTTCTTCATAGATCTTAGACCTTGAAGAAAAGTTAATTAAGACATCCCATTTAGGGCTGGTGCTCCAAGATATCTCATTGTCACACCTAAGACAGTTGTGGGTCTCTGGGATAATTACTATCTTTTGCTTCTTGAGTGGTAATTGAATAATTCACTGCTCTATAAGTATAGCAATATGTCATTTATCTATAAGTAGCCAAGTAGTAGTAAGTTTCTTTCCAGTACCCATGACATGTTTATTCTCAGGTTCTTGGTCTCATTTGTATGGGTTACATCACACAGGGTGGACCTTAGTCCAACTTTTATTACCAAATACTTAATTAATAATTTGACATCATTAACTCCTATCACACTCACTTCCAAGTCATTCCAATTCTATCCTCGTTATTGTGACCTTACAAAAGGTAGAAGAAGAAGAAGGAGGAGGAGGAGGAGGAGGAGGAGGAGGAGGAGGAGGAGGAGAAGAAGAAGAAGAAGAAGAAGAAGAAGAAGAAGAAGAAGAAGAAGAAGAAGAAAGAAGAAGAAGAAGAAGAAGAAGAAGAAGAAGAAGAAGAAGAAGAAGAAACAAGTCCAATTTGTGTTGATCATTAACTCGCTGGAGCATGGTCAAACTCCCAGTGGCCGACCCATTAAAGAAAATTGAGTTCTTCCTCACCTACATCCTCACCAGAAACCATTAATTGTGGAGAGCTATACATCATCATCCTTATCAAAAAGTATTGGTTACTCACTCCCATAACATCTGCCTCTATAATACCAGTATACCTTTCAGGCAGGTTGCTGTCTTAGGTGGTGGGGTATGTAGGTAGGTAATATTAATGACTACTTTTATCCTCTTGTAACATGTGTAATACTTTCAGCACTGAGTACAAATTAGTAACAGTGAACGCTCTATTTAGGTATCAATTTGATTTCTTTCTTGTTCAATGATGTAAGTAGGTGGTATATTCAGCAGTAGTCTTACCATCATACTGTGGATGATAATCAATAGCAGTGACAATATCTTATCGGATTTAGCCCATGACTCAACAAGATTAACCCATTCCAGGCTCAAGGGATGCTACTTGGTAACATATGATGTTTTGTTTGTTAACATATGATGTTTTGTTGTGGTATTCTCTCTCCTCCCCCATTATAGAGTGGTGACTTCATTTAATTCCTTTTATATAATTTAAGAAGCTACTAGAATAGTATGTTTCCATATGTATTTTCAAAAAGCCTTTAGTGTTAGTAGTCCCTCCTCATATTCTCTCCTTTACCCTGCCCTACAGTCTATCTCCCCATTTAATCCTTCTATTTTAGTTTCCCTTTTATTGTTTTATAGCACTAAATTCTATTTCATCTTCCATGGAAGCTCCCCTCTACTTTCCCTTACTAGCTACCTAAACTAGATCAGGATCATTGTTTCTAGTGCCGTCAATTTACCTGAAAATTTCATAATAAGAAACAACTAAATAATACAAATGCAAACGTGCCACATTTTCATTATCAATTCATCATTTGATGGATAACTAGGATATTTCAAATTTCTGGCTACTATGAATAGAACAGCAATGGACATGGATGATAAAATGTCTCTGTAGGAAATGAAGAGTTCTTTGGAACCTTTCATTTCAGTTATCATTAGTCAACACTGAACTTCACTGTTCCCTGCACAATTGAGCAATCCATCCTTTCCTCACATTCAGAATACTATCTTGAAAAAAAATATAAGGCAGCTCATATCTAGGGTGAAGCTAGTTTGTTACCCTAAATAGCCTTTCCTATGATGTCCACTTCATCTAGTTAGCACCATGGAGTGTATCAGCGCCATCGTTTTGGTGACTGTTCCAGGTATTGTAACAACATTTATTTTCCAAAGCTCCACTTTCTTATAAATACTGTTTCAATTAATTTGCATAATCTTTCTATAGAGATATGTATCCCATTTGACTATTATCTCATAAGTTATTTTGCTAAGTATATTTATGGATTTGAAGTACAAGAAATGACATAGAAAAGTGTCACTAGATGAAATAATTTGCAAAAACTTAAACAGAAGAACAATACATACATGTATAAACCGTGATTTTTATGGCATAAAAATTATACTTATTTCCTGTGATATTAGAATTACTAGTATATCATATTTTTAAATTATACAATTGAATATACACTCTACTTTAAAAGTTACATTGGAGTTATTTAGTATAAAAAAGGTATACCATGGCCAATTTAAATAAAAAATATTGATTATGAGAAAGTAGTTACATAATTATACCTACTATAAAAGTTACCCAGAGCAGCAAGAGCTGAAAAGTTTAAAGAAAAGTGAAATAGTTGTTAGGAATAGAGTTTTGAGCAAGCTAGTGTATGATGAGGCTTCTAAAGATTAATTCTGAGAAATACAGATTGAACCGGCCTGAAAGATGATATTAACCTTGACTATGGTCACTGCATTTGAAGTTGCAGTTTTAATCACATTGATTTGGGGACAAGTGTTCAAAGCATTCATCTTATTTTGTGTATTAGTCTTTATTTGATTTATATTTATGTACATGTGAGTGTGGTACCCAAGGAAGTCAAAACAAGAATATCAGATACTATGGGACTGGAGTTAGGGAAGTTTGTGAGCTGCCAGGTAGGTTCTGGGGATGAACCTATGTCTTCCACAGGAGCAGGCAACTCTTCAAAGCCCAGAACACATGTTTGAAAGGTTCACGCACAGTAAACTAATATAAATTGAATAAACTTGTGCATAATTTTATAGATCAAGTTTAATCTAGAAAAAATCTCAGTATTTCATGTTGTGGTGTGAATTGGGTGATCAGTGTCTAACAAAAAGCAAACAGCATAACTCCCCGAATTTATTATCTCATACAGCAGCATTTAAAAACTATAAAATAGATTATCAGAAGAAGTTATTTAAGGGATATGAATGAAAAAAAAATATTCTGGTTTTATCCATAAAATATGGTAGCAATAAAATGCCTCTAGACTAGTCAATCATATAACAAAACCAAATAAGTTCTACAAAACATTGTCCATATTTTTAACATAATAACAAGAATAGAATATGAAAACTTAAAATAACATTTGCATTTTTAAATCAGTAGAAGAATAAAGGCTCTCAACATATAAGTGAAAACTGTTTGAGAAAATGGAAATGCTAAGTACCTCGGTGAATATGTATTCTAGAAGTAGGCAATTCTCATAAACTACCTGACAAGCTCACACAACTGTGCTGTCAGTCAAAAAACTGTGCTTTGCAGAGACTGAGAATACCCAACTCAGAGACAAAGAAAGTAGCCACTTATGTCCTAAAATGAAATGAAAATCATCCTTGTTCATAATTATGGAAATTTCATTGGACTTCCTAAGGTCATGATTTAGAAATGGGCCCCAAGTTAAACCTTCATCGTCCCCCTGATGGTACAGAATAACGGGCTTATGTCTAGTCACCCCCAAATTTCAATACAAAAATGAATTTACCTGCTATGTTTTCACGTACCAAGTACCTTCTTTAAAAGAATTATAAATTATTATTAAGAATTTAAGTCAGAGTTTAGACAATAGACTTAAAGACTTTACTGTAGTTTTCTTATTCACTTCCACCTGTGCTTTTGACCACAATCTGCCCCTCTATATTACTAATAAGATTGTATTCTAAATCAATACTCTAATTTCTTGATAATGATGCTTTAGGAACAAATTGTCTTATTGACAAGTTTTAATTTCATCATTATTTTCTGAACTGTCATAATGAAATCATTTCAGCTGTCAAAATGAAAATATATTCTGTTCAAAAACATTTTTATGGACAAGAAATCATGTGATCTTGTTGATGCTTTGTTCTTCCGGAGCTTATCAGCTATGAGTGTAAGCAGATCTGAGCAGACTGAAGATTTGTTTCTCTTCATTACTGCATAGTCTTTGTAATAAGAAACTTCAGGGCTGTGCATGTTTCAGCCTCAATAAATCCATGTTTGTAGACAATAGGTGAAGGTATTAATTATCCAAAAAGCACTATATAATAGGATGAGACAAGATGTACCAGAGCATTCTCTAAAATCAGATTTCTGTTTCTAGGATCTCTTTGAACTTCTGAGTCATCTGTTAAAGGATATTTTCCTCCACTTGAACCTTCCTCTGAAAAAAGAATATTGTTCAAAATGTTTAGAATTCAGTTGTATTTGAACTGATGAGATTTCTTCTTTGTTTTTTCTTGTACCTGATTGTTTAAAATTGTTCAGGTTTACCTGTTATTTTCAAAATCTTGTTTATATTAGTTTGTTTTCAAAGCACTTCATTATAACACACAAACACACACACATACACTTAAATACACCCACACACGTGTTCATGCATGCATGTACATGAGTTTAAGTTTCCAAGTGAGTAACACAATTGAAATAGGTAAATCATTAGCATAGAGTGGTTTTTGCTCTTGTACTCTGTTCTGTTTCTGCAACCTCAGAAGACTATGCAAGAAGTTTCTGAAATAGTTTTAAAATAACCTTCATCATTGTACTGCTTGAAAGACTTCTGTTTTTGTTTTTGTTGTTGTTGTTGGTTTTTTTTTTTTTTTTTTTTTCAGTCTCTGTAGCCCAAGCCAATGCAAAATCCACTATGTATCTGAGGCTGGCCTTGAACTTGAGTGATTCCTTCCCCAAAATGCAAACCTGTGAGCTACAAAATTTCCATAGACATTTTTTAAAAATATAGATATACTCACAGTCAGCTTTATTTCCATAATACAAAAGACATCGCAGACAAATCTAAGAGTACATAATATCCAACCTCCTTTTGAACCTTTTGCTTCTGAATTTCATTTCAATTCTAATTAATTTTTTTCTAAAAATGCCATTTTGGAAACAAGTGAGTTAAATCAGGACCAGATGAGGTGTGCACCTGTTAATCTAAGCACTTACAAAGGTGAGGCAACACAGCAAGACTCTGCCTAAAAAGAGACTGAAGTATCTCCCAGCTTTCCTTCAGAAAAGGGCACACACACTCGAGCAATTATCAGTATTGGTGTATCTCCTCTGTTGCTTTTCTCCTACCCTTTTCTCTTAGTTCCTTATGTCCTGCCAAATGCCTTACCCTTTCAGCAGTTCATGTCCCTCAGCAGGAGGCTTTGCAGATACAATTCATCTTTTGTGCAGAATGCAGAGATGAGAAGTAAGCTCTGGAGGATCCTAACTTTTGCAGACACCAGGACTTTCCAGCATGCTCACTCTCCATCCTTCTATTCCTAGCAGTTCCCCAAGCATATTTTAAAAGTGATACATCCCTCTAATATTGTGAGTACTTTTCTTCTTGATGCTTTGTTATTTAACATTTGATTCCTGCATCATGTGGCAACGTCCCTTAAGTTTCTTTTTTATGAAAGAAATAGACTTGCCCTAATTATAAAAGTCTTCTATATATATATATATATTATATATATATATATATATATATATATATATAATATATATATATATATATATATTATTTTGGCATATCTGGAATTTTAATTTTAAAACTGCAACATTTTTGTAGCATATTACATGTACAAAAATAATTTTCTTCTTAGAAATATATGGGTATAGATGTACTTTTCTTCATTTGTGGACCAGTACCCACATTTAGAGTTTAACAGACATTTTTCTTTAGTTTTTGAAATTGTTTGATAATCTATCTAGCTTTTCCTTCATTCATTTATCAAAAATAACAGTGCTTTAATTCTTGTTTATCTTTTCTGTAGTCCAGTGTTGTGAATCAGTTGTATTTCCTCCAATTTCAAATGTTGAAATACAGCTGTTCTGATACTGTGATAACTAAAAGTTGGACCTGTGAGAGGTGATGAAGGTCATGAAGGCAGAAATGTCATGAATGGGATGTATGCTGTAACAACGGAGGCCACACAAAGGGCCTTTGTACCTTCTATCATCTAAAGACTCAGGGAGAAGATAGAACTTTAAACCCAGAAGTTGGGTATCACAAACTGTTAGCATCTGGTCAACTTTACAGAAATATAAAAAATAAGCTCCTGTTGTCCATAGCATTCAGTGTAATAGACTTCTGCTATGGCAGCATCACCAGACTTTTGACTATGTCAATTTTCTTTAAAAACATCTATTTATACTTTAATATTGTCCTGCCGTTATGTGTTAGGCAAGACGTGGATGAGATCAAGAAATTTATCATGAACAGAAATTTGTTTTACACAAAGCTAGAGGATGATAGGTTTAAATCAAGGTGATAACTATTAGACTGTATTTCCTGTAAGACACTGCTTTCTCCTCAAAGGGAAACCACCAGTGTGTTCACACAAGGTGGATGGTGAGAGTCAAGCAAGCGGCTGAACAGTGCATGAGGCCTTTCTCTCTCTTTTAAAAGATTGTTATTGATTCTTTATGAATCAGGCACCCCCGGCCCACTCATCTCCCCATCTCTCTGTATCTGATCTCTGCCCTTGAAACCTCTCCCTTATAGAAAACAAACAGTGGTCAACATCAGAAACTTCAACAACAATGTCATCATCCTCATCATCATCATCATCATCTCACTGTGGAAACTGTTATGTGTAACATAGTATACCCATTTGTTTAAACAGTTTTACATGCAAATGTTCGTTGCAATTATCATTGGTCTGGTTCAACACCTTTAGCTTCTGCTACACTATCAATACTGGTTCCTCACCTGGTCTCTTCTCAGGTGTTCTGTTGCGGTCCTATGTCATGGGAGATCTTGCAGCTTCGGTTCCGCAGGTCCTGCTCTTTCAGATGTTGCAGTAGTTCATAGATGTGGTTTATTTTGATGTTGGCCAATACAAATCCCTAGATTTGGGCTTCAATGGTAACTGAGTTTTTCATCCCACCACCTCTCTTGTGCCCATTGCCACCAGGGACATCTCTGCTGCTTTGCCCAGGTGAGGGATGGAGCCAGCTCTCCAGTGTTCATTCCGCTAGGGCCAGTTCTTCCATGAGCAAGCAACCTGGGCCAGCTCCACTGTGCTTCCCAGGTGATGGGGCGTTGGGGGGAGTTGTTCTCCCAATTGATGGTGGTGGCAAGGAATAGAGCCAGATCAACCATTCTCATGAAGTATTTTCATGGACTAATCACCCAGCCCTGTCACAGAGTTAGTGTTTCTCCTTTTTATACTATCATACTGACAACACTAGAATGCTCAAGGGAATGCTATAAGTGATAGCATTTTCTAAAATATCAACTTTTTGTTTTCTCTTTCATAAAAGCTTTATCCTATATAATCATATTTTTTGTTTTTTTTTTATCTTTTTTATTTTTTATAACATAATTACATCATCTCTCGTCTCCCTTTACACCTTGTCTCCCCCAAAATTTGTTTAGGATATATCAGCCCATTGGCTTAAAGTCTGAATGAAAATAGCATTATTAAAGGAATAATGTATATCCATTGTTAAAAGCAGGTGCATATAGACTGATGTTGGGTGCAGGGTTCTGAGTACTAGGATGTTAAGTGTTTGGAGAGTAATGTATGTTTATAGTGCATGCAGGCAACGGCTTCCATCTGCCAAGTGCATTATTAGATGATGGGTGTGTGTATAGCACAAACCAAGTGGAATGCCAGATTGCTAAACTACTCCCTATGCTTTCCTGTCTCAGTTGACTAAACTAAACTAATTGGAAATGGCATTATCCAAATAATGATTTATATGGTATTTACAGTTTCTATTATACTGAAAATATGTGATTTATTCAATAATTTTTGAAGACAATAATTAAAATAAAGTTAACATTAAATATTAGGTAATGGATTTCTTGACCAAAAGGTTACAATAATATGAGACAAATATATACTAATTGATAAGAATAAAATGAATGTCAATGCATATGTGCCTCATCCCCCCATAAAATGTCTTATAGTTCAATATAGAAGTTATACACATTCATACATAAGCACACTTTATTTAAAAATCACTATCACTATTTGAAATTCCTATGAAGAACAGAAACATTAATAAAGATAAGCAAAAGTATAAATTTAAGGTGACCAAGGGAGACTTCACACCAGGTTGTCTGAAACATGATGAATACATAGGAGATAGAGTGCATCCACAGAGAAAACGTTTTCATTTGCAAAGGCCTTTCAGGTAATAGAATATTTTGCAAGAAAACACCAGTGTTCAAAAGATATAGTGTGCAGTAAGATAGTTAAAAAGATAACAAACGCTAAGATCGCACAGCATCGACTTTATGCCATGCAGGTGAGTTTGGACTTTGCTCCATATGCAATAAAAAACCACTAAAGGTTTATAAATTGAAAGAATGAGAGGTAATGAAATTTGACAAAATGACAGGAAATCAATCACAAAAGGCAAGAAAGAAGGAAGAAAACCAGACACTAATGTTGATGGCTGGGTCAGTGATGATGCTGGACAGAGTGAGAGCAGTGGCAACACAGAGAGGTTTTAAGATAGTATTTGAAGACTATTAAATGTGACATATCAAGAACTAGAACACAAGTTTTGTTGGTCCAATAAACATATAGGCATGAGGGGAAAATGTGAGAATGTAAATCCTGAGATTCATGAGAGAAAAAACAGTTCAACAATTGTAAGGCAAATTTTTAAGCAAGCTTTAATTAAATACTGAACAGAATGGACTGGGGCCAGGTCTACTCTGGGATCCCAGAGACGGGCCCCATTTTTGCAGGGGCTTAAAAAGGCAAAATCCATACTTCGCTGCATTTCCCATCAGATTCAATGGTGCCAGCATACATTCTGATGTATTTCCTGTCAGCATATCTTCTGCCCGAGTGTGCTCAAGCACATCTGGCGACGATGGGCCAAACAAGCTTGTTTTGGGAAGTAAAAAAAAAGAGCATGTGGCATGTTATTTTCCAAGAGCTACAACCCCCGTCATTCAAGGGCAAGTGGGACATACAGGTTGACTTTTGCTCTTTCAAGAAGGCAAAGATAAAGCAAAGAAATATGTAGAACTGAGTTCAGAGGTTTGGCTATGGGCAAGGGAACTGGGAATTGTAGCAAAGCAATGAAATGACTAGCACACACAGCTAAAGTGGACTGAAAATGGTTATATATTATTGAACAAAACATTATATTTTAAGTTGAGATTCAATACACTTATATTGAGAGATATAAGTATAAAGTAAGAGAAGGTGCACTAGGACCTATTATTTAAGTTGGTGAAATATGACTAGGAAGAAGAACAAAAAGGAAGGACTAGTAATGCTATCTATAAGGGAAGGAGAGAGCACCAACTAAAATAGGCTTGGAGCCTCATGTAAATATTTTAATAAATGAGTAATAGCAGTATAGTAGAGGCATATATACAAATTATACTGTGTTTAATGTGTGATGTGCAAAACTTGCGTGTAACAGGTGATAAACTAAAATGTTAAAAAAAAAAAAAAGAGCAGTGGCTATTTGTTATGCGTTTATGGCTTTTGATCTTGAATGTCTTATTGCAGCTATGGGGCACTTTAAAGTAAGCTGTTAAATGTTAAGTCCTTGAATGTAATTGGACATTGAAGAAATTGCATATAGCGTTTATACTACCAGGTTCAACAGAACTGTGGAAGACAATGGAGAGAGAAGCAACTAGAACACCAAAGCATGATCTATTTGTCAGTTGTGAGGGACATCCTGTAGGCTACACTAGGATTCTTGCTGATTTGCATAATGTACTAGTGTATAAATTAGACAACTCTGAATAGTCACTTAAAATAGTGTAGTTAAATATTCCAATACATAATACCTGTAAGTAACTTTCAAATTCTATAAAGTAAGGAGAGAAATTATTATCTTCATTATATAAATAAAAAATTTTATACAATAAAAATTTAAATGTAAATGTCAAGTTAATATCTTAAATATAGACCACATAATATAAAACTATATGGTTTTATCTGAGACTTTTATCAAAATAAGTTCTTCAAATAAAACAAATACAAGATGATAGATTAGATTAAGATATGCAAGTCATTTTCAGTTTATCATGGCCTTTGATCTTAAGGATAGAACAGCTTATTATAAATTCTTCATGTTATGGGAACTTGAACTCCTTGGAGTGTTTTTTGTATTATTATATAAGCTCTCTTTCTCTGATCAATCTAAATTGACTTTAGCACAGCTATAATGATCCAAGAATTCATATTATCTCCAGAGATGGTGCCTGAAAGAAAGTAAGTTAATTCTTTAGCTATGTCAAATCCTTCAGTGATAATTTATTTTATAATCAGTAACGCCAAAGAAATGATGCAGTTGTTTACTGAGGAAATAGGAAAATTGAATTAACTATTCATTCATTCTCAGTCTTACCTGTGATTTATTCTTGCCCATGAATTGTAAATTATAGGTATCATTGGTAAATATATTGTTAATTCTGATGTTTAGAATTTAAAGCTGGTGCTTGAAGAAAACACTAAAGGGCCTGTGGGCTGGAAACATGCAACAACTGTTATTCTGAAGTTTCCTAACTTTGCTTTTCTCTTCCTCTAATTACTTCTAAGTTCTGTGTTTGCTTCTTTACATGACGTTCAAATAAATTGAAACAATATTTACTATCTCTTTAATTTGCAGCAAGAATCCCAAGTGAAAGAATACAAGGTGGTCTGGATTCTGGGCTAGTATTCCCATTGGTCCTGTGCACTTTGGCATTGATGACATGCACTTCTCTTTCAAAGATATATGCCATCCTTTGTATTAGGATTAATTTGATCTTTGACTGCATGAAAGAATTATCATGCCTTGTTCTTTCTAAAACTTGTTTGCTTTTTTCATGTCCATGGTTTACAAGTAGAATCAAGAATGTTGAGGCATTATTTATAGAAAGCTTGACTATTCTTATGAAATGGTGCATGCCAACTGATGGAATGAGAATTGTGACATTTAAAAGAATTTCTCTCTTTGGAAATCAAACGAATTCCTCTGAGAAAGAGTGCCCTTTCTATAGCTACCTGTGCTCATAATTACATAGTTTATTCACTTGGGTTATACCTTAAATGTGAGACAGAATTTCATTAGTTCTGGAGGTGAAGATCAGTCTAATTATCAAGACAGTGGTAGTCAGACTTCTACTACTAGAAAATGTGCCTGAGCAATTCAGGGCTTTCAAGGGGAGGGAAGATTTAATTTGTCTGGTGGCTCAGATGTCTTGGTTAGTGCATGTTTGATTGCCCTGATCCTTTAGCCCCAAGAGGAATCGGAAAGCCCATGGTGAGACAGAGCTTGTGAATCCATAGTGATATGTAAGGTACAAAACATATTCAAGGAGTAAAAAGTCATGTATTGGTACCAAAACAGTCCAGCCTAATGGCGAGAGTGTATGAGTGGGAGGCTGTAGAAAGAACACCATTTTCACCAAGAAGTGGTTGTGTACAGGAAGGGGTTCTTGCCTAAAGTCCCTTTCAAGGACACCTTGCCATGGAAATCATTGGTGCCATTATGTCCCACTTTGCAAAGTTTCTAACACCTGTGAACACAGCACAGGATAGAAACAGAAGAGACATTGCATAATATTCGTGTCACAAGAGGGTTGTAACATCAAATGTCAAGGCTCCTTTTAGAATTGATACATACTGTAGCTCTGATTTGGATTCATGTGTTGAAGGCTTGGTACTAGTAGTGGCAATATTGAGAGATTTGAGGAGCCTAAAATTGCAACATGGTGAAGTGTCGTTATGTCATTGGCAGTTCACCATTGAGAATGTCTAGGGATCAGGCCTTCTTGTTGCCATTTACTCCCTAGCTGTGGGATGAGTAGTATTCCTCTACTACACTCAGGAAACATCATGTGCTATCTCCCTACAAAAACAAACTGATAATGCTAATTGATTAGGGATTGAATCCTGGAAAACACTTTGCCAATACAAACCACCCTGGAGCTCAAGGTATGGCTTAGTGGTTAGAAGTACCCAATGCTCTTGCAGAGCTTTCAAGTTTGGAGCCCAGAACGTACATGAAGGCTCACACTGTGTGTCATTGCAGTTTTAGGATATTCAACTCTCTCTTCAGCTTCTATGCACAAATACGCACACTGTACATATATTCTTGCATACAAAGCATACGCATCACAATGAAAACAAACCAAAGAAGTTAGTTAGATCAGTTTCTTTTTTTTAATTTTAATTCATTACAAATTTTTCAGATTACATCCTGATTGTTATCTTCACATGCACACCCTCCCTCTTCTGCTCTATTCCCCTCCCATAAACCTAGAAGGGGACCTCCTCCCCTACCATATGACACAGCCTACCAGATCTCATCCTGACAGCCTTCTTCCTTTCCTTGTTTGCCAGCAGGGGCTCCCCACCATGGGGAAGTGATCCATTCTTAAAACACTACGCTGCCTCAGGCTTAGCATGAAGAGGAATCTTTCTGTCACTCATGGCTGTTACAGACCCCTGTCCTCAAAATTCTACAGAATGATACCCCAGTGCTAGTGGTTCCCCCTTAACGAACTGTTCTTTGTTCTGGCCCCTAGCAAACTCCCCTGCTTTTAAGCAGAGACAATTGATCAGCAGGAGGGGTTCAGGGCTTTTCAGTCTCAGGGTGGGCTGTGGGAAGAAAGTGAAAATATAGTGAAATTGGAATTGGAGCAATCACATCAGACAGTACCCTGTGTATGATCAGATCAAACTAAAATCTCGAGAGCCCATTTACCATTGCCAGGCTCTGAAGCAGGCAGCCAGGAGCCTGCTGCGATGACTTGCCTCTCTGTATAGTGACTCACCAGCCTGGTCTCAGCAGGTGAGTCTTTAGAGCCAGCTGTGTGTAGCAGAAAGGTAAGTGCAATAGCAGAACCAGGAAGTGAAGCAACTTCCCTCCTCCGGTCCACACATACCATACATATATCATGCTGTGATACTGTGTTTCATCCTCTTTCTGTTCCATACTGCAGCTTAGTTTTCACCATTAAAGGTCCTTTTGAGCTTCAGAAGTATGTGGAATTGATACAATGCATTTACCTTCTCAAATTCAAGAACAAAAGACAGGACTCAGTCCTAGTGTAGGAGCAGAGGGATGAAGTCATACGGTAATTCTACACTGGTTCTATATTGCCAGGGACAGGCATCGGGCTGTGTGTACTCCAACCAGGGCTGCTGTTCTCCACTTTAGAGATTCGTTAAATCTTACGAGCCAGACAGGGGACAAAATAGACACTTATAAAATATAAGTGGGTGACTTTGAAAGAGCTTTCCAAGAACAGAGACAGTTACTATACGAACACTCTAGCAATTACCAAGAGAACACTAAGAGATCTTACATCAAACTATAAAACTATAGCACAAAGCTCCTTTCAAAGTACACTATGCAGTGGGGTCATTTGAATTCTAGCCTCTTGCCCTGGGTAAGCTATACAGGTTCCAGGTAGGACACTGCTCTTTAGCTAACTCAACAATAACTATTGTTTTTTGTCCAATATCTTTTGAAAATTAGCATCCAAAATGGATAAAGTATAAAGCCAATATGTTTTGTTCTAAAGTCTTTTATATGGGCTCTTCCTAGACATTTTATGTTGTTGTTTTTATACGTGAAGACATCAATACACCTGTTTATTACTGAAAGTGACTGACCACACAGATTGCCCCAGGCCCTACCCAAAATCCTTAATGATCAATGGGCAATCCTAGGCTTCTTAAGAGGCATTCATGGGTTTTCACAGTTTAGTTTCCTCTAGCATGCCTTACTTCTACGGGGCATCGCAGCTTCCAGCTGTATGTCTTCATAAATTATGCTTTATACTGAAAAAAAAATGTGTATGAAATGTGTCTATTCCTGGGGCACTTCCTTGCTTTGCTTCATCTTGCAAGGTTCAATTTGTCCCATAAATGATACAGGTGAAATACTTCTGGCATGTCTCAGCAGGAACTGTTCATGCTCTCCTCTGTGTTCCTTGAGCATTTTTCCTTAAATCATAATTTTAAAATGTTAAGCAATGCATATAATATTTTCTCTTTAATCTAACCACTGAGAAAAAAAATAAAGTTAACTTTTGATTAGCCGGTTTCTACATACTAAATATGGTACTTGTTGCTTTTATATATGTGACTGTATCTAACTTTCCATGTTTTCTAAAACAAGCAAGGTCAAAACTAATTTTGCATAATCACACACACACACACAATCTGATATTTTGAATCTTTCTTTAACTTAAGGTGAAACAATACTGATGATGAAAAGTAACATTCTGCAGAATTTTCTCAGGCTTCCTTGACTAAGTCCTCCTTACTGCTAGAATTTTATTAAAATCCAAAGAGATTCCTGTTGTTTGTTGTTGTTGTTGGCTTTGGTTTGTTGTAAGCAAGCTTTCACATAGCCTAGGCTGGCTTCAGTCCCCTTTTCCTCTGCCATTACTTCTGTGTGTTAAGATTGCATGCCAATGCCAACATACCCAGATTTCATATGTTCAATAAATAAAAGAGATACAAAAAATAACAAAGAACAGGAGGAAGAATTAGGAACAAGAGAAAGATAGACATTAATCAAACATTAAACAGAATACCACATGATAGATAAAACCACATGCTTCTCAAACCTCTGAAGAGGTCATTGGGTTTAGAATCCACATAACTGTTAGCCATCATCATAGTAATTAGAATGCAGGAAATAAAGTTAATAGAATGAAAGACTAACTACAAACAAAACAAAACAAAACACCTCAATCTCTAAAGCATACAGTGAAGGTGAACTTCGGTCAAGTACAGTTTAAAAAGATGGCTCAGAGGTTAAGAGCAAAGGTCCTGAGTTCAATTCCCAGAAACCACGTGATGGCTCATAACCATCTATAATGAGATATGGTGCCCTCTTCTGGCCTGAAGGTGCATACGCAGGCAAAACACTGTATAAATAATAAAGAAATAAATCTTTTTAAAAATATAGAAAGAATTTTTCTGAAATATATCATTTTAAGGAAAACAGCATGTACTTGTAATTATACATTATGCACTTTAATCAAGATTATTTTTCCAACAGATGGCTATGCATGAATTTAATTACAATATGGTTAAGAAGGGTTGGAGTGTCACAAAATGGCAAATTATTATAAAGCACATAGATGTGAAAAACTCATATAGTCAACATTTATTTGAAATGGACTTTTTTATTAGTAATGCAAATCACTCAACCACTTTATCAGTTTTTTGTGTTTGATCTTAAACATTTTCCTATAAAATACAGTTTTATTACAGCATGACTGACAGGTAAAGATTGCACATATTTATGAGGTTTTGTTTTGTTGTACATACATGTTGCACCATGATGAATGCAATAAAGTTGGTAGCATAGCACTTCATATAGTACCTTTTTATTGCTGTGGAAGTATTTGTAAAATACATCCTTCACAAATTTCAACTTTGTAGTCTAATATTACATTTGACTGTCTCTACTATATATAGTCCGCATAGTTTTTAAATAATTAATTAATTTTACATCTTGACCGCAGTTTTCCCTCCTGCCTCTCCTCCCAATCACCTCTCCATACTCACTCTCTCTCTCTCTCTCTCTTTCTCTCTCTCTCTCTCTCTCTCTCTCTCTCTCTTTCTCTCTGCTTTCTCTCCCCCACCCACTCCTCCTCCATTTTTCTTCAGAAAAGGGCAAACCTCCCATGGATATTAACCAGTCAGGCCATATCAAATTGCAGTAGGACTAGGCATCTGCTTTCCTATTAAGGTTAGAGGAGACTACCCAGTAGGAGGAAAGGATCCTGAAGCCAGGCAACAGAGTCAGAGACAGCTGCTGCTCCACAGCTTCAGCTGGTAGGAATCCACAATAAGACCAAGTTACACATGAATGGGTGTTGGATTTTGTCAAATGCTTTTTCAGCATCAAAAACTTCTGTAAGGCAAAGGACACTGTTGACAAAACAAAAAGGCAGCCTACAGACTGGGTAAAGATCCTCACCCACCACACATCTGAATGAGGGCTAATGTCCAAAATATATAAAGAACTCAAGAAATTACAGCAAACCAAATAATCAATTAAAACATGGGGTACAGAACTAAAAAAGATTTCTCAACACAGGAATATTGAATGGCCGAGAAACACTTAAAGAAATGCTCAAAGTCTCTAGTCATCAGGGAAATGCAAATCAAAATGACTCTGAGATTCCATCTTGCATCTATCAGAGTGGCTTAAGATTGAAAACTCAAGTGACAGTTCATTCTGGCAGATGTAGTAGACAAGCAGCACAGTCTCTTTGTGAGTCCCATAATATGGGGAATAGGGATTATTTCTGACATGGTCTCTGTCTCTCTCACGTTGATCACTTCCCCCTGGTGGGGCCGCCTTGCCAGGCTAAAGACGAAAAGGAAGCAGGCAGTCCACATGAGACTTGATAGGCTTAGGTAAGATGTTACGGGAGGAGGGCTTATTCTTTCTGAAGACTAGAGAAAGGAGAAAGAGAGTATGAAGGAGGGATGGTGGGGTCAGAAGGTAACAAGGGAGGGGGCCACAACTGGCATATAAAGTCAACAAATTAAATAATAATAAAGCCCAAATTATATAACTATAATATATGTGCAAAGGGCCTGGCTACAGAACTTTAACATATGTGCAGGGAGTTCATGTAGGCGCCCTGGCTGTGGTTCAGTTTCTGTAGGCCTCTGTGAGCCCAGTTAGTTGATTCTGTTTGTTTTCATGTGATATCCTTGACCCCTCTGGCTTCTACAATTCTTTCTTTTCTCCCTCTGTAGGATTCCTCAAGCTCTGCCTAATGTTTTGCTATGGGTCTCTGCATCTGTTTCCATCAGTTGCTGGAGGAAGCCTCTCTGATAACAGCTGGGATAGGCACCAATCTATAAGTAAAGCAGAATATCATTAGGCATTATTTCATTGCTTTAAAAAAAGTCTTAGCTTCTGACTTCTTCCCCCTTCACTGCCCCCAGGTAACCACCATTATGAGTTTTACATGTTTGTTCGTTTGGTTGGTTGGTTGGTTGGTCGGTAGGTTTTTGTTTGGTTGTTTGTTTTGGTTGTTTGTTTGGTTATTTGTTTGTTTGGTTCGCTGGTTGGTTGGTTGTTTGGTTGGTTGAATGGTTGGTTGGTTGGTTAGCTGTTTGTTTGTTTGCTTGTTTACTTGGTTGATTGGTTGGAGAATGGCAGAAATTCCCTTTCTCTTTCTTTATCTTGCTGAATTTTCCCAACATAATGACCTATAATGCATTGATGCTATTGTAAACAGTGGGGTTTCCTTCTTTAACACTGGAAGGAGTGCATGTATGTGGCTAGGTTTCATATTATTTATTCATTCATATACTAATGGATACTTGGATTGCTTTCATTTCTTGGCTATTGTAAGCAGCACTGCACTAAACACAGCAGTGCCTACTATAACTCCTTGCCCGATTGGATAGCCTTGGTCTTAAATTTTTTCTCTGAGATCCATTCGTTCCTCTTGGTCCATAGTTATTCACTGCATCCCCACACTCAGCCTGGTGACTGGCATTTCATTTTATTTTTCTTTGCCTTCTTTGATATTTTTCCTATTGAAAAATTCTTTCAAATGCTGAAAAAATTGTTGTAAATGACACAAAATAATAAAATGCTAAAAATGACTGTTATTTTCTTACTTTAAAGGAATAGATAAGCCTTAGAAATTTTATAAAATAAAGAGAAAATGTTCACAACACACACACACACACACACACACACACACACACACACATACATTTTTCCATTGAACAGATGTGGCATGATTTGTTTAAACATTTTTGGAATGTATGTGATTTTAAAGTTGCTGTGTATTTATCATGCATTTCTTATTCTACTTCTAGAGCCAGTCCTTTTGTGTTGATTCCATTTTCACAAACCAAAGGCAAGAAAGCCAATCAGAAGACAGTAATGAAAGAAACACTAAGACTTGAAAACAGAACTTTGGTATAAAACACATATCTGAGATTCTGGGAATAAAGAAGTAAGAAAATATAGTGTTATTCTTGAGAAATGGCAATACATTTGTGGCATACTAGAAAATCCACAATTTATTGAACTTTCTCTATAGATTAGATTGTCTACCTCTATGGGAAATAATGGGACTCTACCTCACTTATAAAACAAATACAGATTAATACTAAATATAAATAAAAGTAGTATGAAAAAGAAAAGAAGAAACAATCATTTTCATAGTTGAACAAAATAATACAGACTTAAAACAGCACACAGAGTGCAATGAGTATAAAAGTTCCATGCTATTTTAACAAGAGACCTTGTAATGTGATTCATCACTTTATCAGTTTAAGTGAGAAACTTGATCATCTACAGAGATGCAGGAAAGTCCTTTCCCAATTCTGACACCTTTATTTTATGATATGAACAGTTGGCAGCATTGAAATAGAACTGGGTGTTCTTAAACTAATAAGAAAATGTTTTAAGACTCTTCCTCATGGTGAGAGAGTGGTATGGGTTGTCTAGCGTCACTCTTTTATTCAGCTTTCTGATCAATTTCTGTATCCTAAAGATGAACTAAAATGAATAAAGAGAAATTAAGCATAAATTCCATTTTCGGACATATTATTATCTACATAGAAAAATCCAAGATCATTGAGCATTAAGCTGCACAAATCAATAGGAGCTCTCAAATTTCTCTTTGCACACAATCAATTTGCAAAAGCGAATAGTATTTCTGTCTATCAAGCCTATGGCAGTAGAACTTATAGCTGAAAGTAAGATTACATTTACACTATAAAATAATGTACTGGTTACGCTGGTGGGTTTTAACTGACATCTCGACACAACAGAAAATCACCTGGGAATAGAGTCTTAGTGAGGAATTATCTAGATCCAGTTGGCCAGTGAGCATGCCTGTGGGGATATGGGGAGATTGTTAGTTGATGTAGGAAGACCCAACCCACTGTGGGAAGCACTATTCTCTGCCTCAGGACCCAGAGTGAAAAGTGTTACTGGAGTACTAAGAGAAAAGACAGGCCAGAGTCCAGGAGTCTGCACTTTGCTCTTGAATTAGGATGTGAGGCTCTAGTTCTTGCCTTGCTTTCCATCACACGATTGGCTGCAACTGTGAATAGCAAACCAAATAAAGCAACTTGCCCCCAGCTTCTTTACGTCAGAATATTTGTCACAGCAATGAAATATGAAATTAGAACACTGGCCCAAAGTTAAAAAAAAACTTTAAGTTCTTTCTAAAATAATTAAAATATGTTTTTTTTAATGTTCTAAAGGAAAATCTAAATTAACTACCTGCTTTTTAGATGGTGACATTAGTACTCAAAATGAATCCATGAAAATCACTGATACTGATAAACTCAGATACAACTAGTCTGCATGAGAACTTTAATTTGAAATAGTCCCTATAGTTTTTCTTTATTTGTATGGTTGGAGAAATCATGGTTGGAGGTCAGAAGGGTGAAGACATTGCAAGCAGTAGCAACAGGTAAGCCATACAATACTTAGAGTCATACAGGATGGTATACAAGCAAATGCTGCAAGGCACACAGGCATATGCTTGTCACACATGGGTGGGCACAGGCACACATGCAGATAAGAAAACAGGCCATAAGAAGGCCCACACATCTACACTAGTTGCCTGGCAAAAGGCACTGACCTCTGACCTCAAGGACATATTTTATATAACAGTAGACAAAAGTAGCACTTTTCCAAGAATAGTTGTAAAATGGTTATATCAGAGATTACTCTTGGTCCTCCAGATGTCACGTGTCTGCCACCTCTAGCCCACTCATTTATGTCAGATATCAGGGCCACCTGTGTTTTAACTGACTCATACTGCATACCCAAATGTAAGTGGTCCTTACAATTTCCTGTTACCAAACATACCCTATCAACATAGACATTCTAATCTTTTAAAAAATGGCTTAAATTCATTTTAATATTATATTTTAAATAACCTGGATTTTAATTTACATGATATAATAATAAGGTTAAATTAGATTTCTTTTTTATTTCATTAATATATTCAGATTACATCTAAATTGCTTTCCCTCACTTGTATTCTCCCATTCCTCCCTCCCTCCCACATTCACCCTATTCCCTTCCAGTAGGTCTGTGACCTAGGAGGATCTCCTACCCCACTGTATGGTCATAGGTTATCTTTCAAAACTCATCTTGGTAGCCTGTTTATTCTTTCTCTGAGTGCCACCAGCCCTCCCCACCATGGGGAAGTGGTCAAATATGGGACACCAGAGTTCATGTCAGAGTCAGTTCCCACTATCCACATAACTGTGGAGAATGTCCTGCCCATTGGCTAGATCTGAGTAGAGGTTCAATGTTTACTGATGTATTGTCCTTGGTTAGTTCAGTAGTTTGAGCAGAACCCTCTGGGTCCAGATCTGCCTGTCAGGATGTTCTTTTTGTAGGTTTCTAGGACCCTCTGGATCTTCTGTTTCCCCATTCTCCTATATTCTCTCACCTAAAGTCCAAATAGGAAGTCCTTACATCTATCCCAATCTCCTGAAAAACTGTGAAGTATAGATAATATTAATTTAAGCATATCTAAAATTCTATAAGATATAAGTAAATAGCACATGTGTTATACTGCTATAAACAATATAACTGAAAGAACTGTAGTCATATCATGGGTCTGAAGTCAGAGACTTGAAAACATTATTTTAAAATTAAATTTGTTATATAATATATTAAGATAAAACTAGATTTTAAAAAATATTAGGGTAGATTATTAATATGGAATATTATATTTTCATAATGTCAGCATAAAAAAAAAGAACAGAAATTATTGACATGTTCAAATGCTATCATTTTTTTTCTCATAGAGTGTTTAAACAATGCTTTGAGTATCAATGTCCATATAGAAATCATTCACAATGATAAAACATATAAAGGAAGTACCAGAATTGTTGAAAAAATGGATCGATGACTGCTCTCCTGGATTTTTGTGATGTGTGTAATAGGCTTATACTTATGGAAGCATCATTTTTAATTTTATCAATACAGTTAATAAAGATATAAAATATATTTTGTTAGAATCAAGTAGAATGCAAATAAAGAACATAAAATTCAATAAACTGAGCATAATAACTGCCTAAGAGGATGATTTCCTTGACATTTTAGGTAATGAGCTTGTAAACTAATAAGCAAACTATGACAAGCATATCTAATTATGTTGTGGCCGAATCTGTTGAGAGGGGAAAATTATTTTTGGCTGGGAGAATAATTCACTAAGAATGTAATAACCGAGCTGCGGCTTGATGGAAGGATAGGGCATAATAGGCATGGGCTAGAATGAGAATTGTTGCAGGTGGAAGAAGCTCCATGTGCTCAGTTGCACAGAGGTGAGAGATGAGACATTCGCAGGTGGATTGAATGTGGCACCTAGGGATCACACAAATAGAATGTTGAATGGCATGTTGTAGAGTATAGCCTTTATTTATGAAACAATGAACAAGGTTGAATAGAAAGATTGTTCTTGCAGCAGGATATAGGATACAATGCAAAAGTGAGAAATATTGTGGGGGACAATAACTCAAGCAAAAATATAATAACTTTCCAAAGAACAGCGTTGGCGAATGTTAAGATTGATGCAAGAAACACCTAAGGAGTCAATTCATCTAGAGGCCAATGTCTGCACATATGAAATCATTCACTGCATGAATATTTGCTGATTGGCAGGGATTAGAGATAACTATGAAGAAAATCAGTAAAAGAAAATCTGCTTTTAAAATCTTATTGATAGCAAGGGCAAGATGCACAAATAGCAATAATCTACTAGTGCAACTTAAAATAATTTGCAAAGTCGGTGCTAAAATGCCATGCAAAGTAATGAAGATGGGAGTGAGAGTTGTGTTAGGGACACAGGGGCATGTGCAGCATTACACAAGGTTAGTAAAAAGATACCACTATGAAGGTGAGATGAGTGAAGACATGAAGGAGATGAAAGGTTGAGTCCTCAGCTATGTCAGCAACAGTAGTCTGAAGCAAAAGCACATCAGGAGCCGGTTCCTTGAGGCAGATGTATATTGGAGAATTTCAGAGCCACGTGACTGGAAGTTTGTGGGGACAAAACCAGCTCACAGAGAGGCTATCCAAGAGACTATGCCTGATGTGAGGGCTTTTAACACAGGACATGAAGGAAGCAATCAGAATCCTAGACAACAGGTGTTTCACATATGTCTTGTGTGTTCACTGGATGACTACTGTTACTATATTGAAAAAGTGTACTGTGAAAACAGGGAGCATAGACAGAAAGCAATCAGATCAAACTCCTAAGAACAGCAGACATTGTCTTACCCCCTTAAGGTGGAATGATCGTGACCATGACGATTACATTGATACGTCACAAAAGGAAATCAAGGAAAAAAGGTCATATTGATGGTAAGGATAGTACTGCTGTTTGGAACCATGCTAAAATTGAAATGCAAAGGGCATTGTCAAGTAGATTTTAAATTTACAAATTTATCAGCCATCTTCCCCAGACAATTTGCAAATTATTTAGAAAATCTGCTAAGTGAAGTGAAAATGTGTTGGAATTGTAAAAGAATTAAAAGTGTCCTGGTGTATGAAATGCTAATCTTCTAACCATCTGAAAAGTATCAGACAGAAGACACACCAGATACTTTCTTTTTCTAATCATTTCAAGAAACATGACTTTAATCTTTGGACATAGACCAGGGATCTTCTGTATCCAAGCATCTTTGATATGACATTCCCAGCATGGAACTAATAATCACCACTTACCACAAGCGATTATATTAAATAATAATAGGATATTGGTACCAACAAAATAAGTGTTGACTGTAAAATTACATTGACAATTCCAATCTACTTCATCATCTTGGAGCTTTACATCACTCACTATTGCTAGGGGACAAATAGGTTATTAGACCTCTGACATTATGAATGATTATATAAACAAATGATCACATTTAGAATGTAGTATCTTTGGCAGTGGTCCCAGTCCTCAGGCTGTATTTTGGAACAGTGATGTCAAAATCTCTGAGCAGGCGATTCAGTCATCAGCAAACAATTCTAATTCCAGGATTAAGTCAAATCTGAGGATACAGAATTAACTGGAAGTTATTTTATTCAGGAAGATTGCCACTGGAAACTACATGTCTCACAATTTCTGGTGCCACACCTAATAACAAACCAGCATCATTAAGAAAGCAAAGATGACAACTTCTTTCATGAATATTGTCTAGATGAAATCAGGCTCAAGAAATTCTAGACAGAAAACAAATATCTTGTCCATAATACCTCACTGGGGAAAAATCTTGAAGGTACAGTGTAGCATGACAGAGTGGTTGATGCTCTGATCAGTTTAGGGACACAGTAACTCATTATGAGGTCATAAGCTGTGTGTCTTCATCTGGGTAGACATTTTCTTTTTAGAAGGTGCACCTTGTACTGAGCCTGAAAGAGACTGTGAAAGCTAACATATCGTTTGCACATCAGCACACCTATGTCTCATCACATTAGAAGAGTTCACTACTTTGAGTAGCTTTCAAATTATTGGTAAGCAAAGCTACAGAAGCACCATGAGGAGATAGACTTTCTTCAGCTATTCTATAAGGGTGAAAACATTGAATTGATGTCACACTAGTCCTCAGGTCTAAAGATACAAGGCCATCCAATTCCTTCTCACACTGAGCAGAGGAAGCTTGAGATAGCTGTCGGCATCTATGATTCTCTCTTTATTCATTTGA
The DNA here is from genome assembly GCF_903995435.1 of Acomys russatus. Classification (NCBI taxonomy): domain Eukaryota; kingdom Metazoa; phylum Chordata; class Mammalia; order Rodentia; family Muridae; genus Acomys; species Acomys russatus. The sequence continues at coordinate 41,682,133 of NC_067144.1, read as the reverse complement.
TTATTTTTATTTTCACACAGACTTCAGAAAGAGTAAATTGTTGCTCACTTGGCGAGCATCACCAAACAGACCTTTATCATGGAAGAAACAACCAACTAATATCAGCCTGACTTCTCAGGAGGAAAATAGACTTAACAGTGTGACTCTAAGCATTACTTTGGAATTTCCACAATAAATTCATGCACTAATGTAGAACTTGATTGACTTAGTGCTGGTACAAAACTCTTTTCAATGGGGCTTATATTGATTGAAAATATGGATCTTGTCAGAGAGAATAAGTTTAACTGGGTAATATGTCATATAATGAGGTTTCAGTCAGGCCATGTCAGAACCTTTAGAGAACTGGTAAAATAGATGCTACTAGAGCCACCGTGCAAAATAATTCATAAGCTGGAGATTGCTCCTATTTTATGAGATAGTCAAGATACTATTGTTTTACTGACAAAAGTAACTTAAAGGCCACCACTGTGAAATTATCACTAGAGAGATACTTTTTTTCCATAATGAACTCCATGAAGAGATATTTATTAAATATCTTCCTCATAGGAACTGTGGAACTTATATTTTCATTTTATCTGGGTTTTCAGGTGTTAAACATTGATCCACATAATCCAAGAAATTATATTTTGCAAAAATACACATAATATTCATAATGCAAATCAATACATACTGTGTGTCACACCTGAGATACAGTGTCTTATAAGCCTGATATGCATGACACCTATTTTAGAATAACCTAAATTAATTATCACTTCATTATATAATACAGGGGGAAAACAACCAAAATTTCTTAGTGATGTTTAGGGATCTGATTTGGCATTAGAGATGGCACCATGACTTATGTGATGAGATCCAGAAGGAAGATCTCTCCCAGATAATTCTGCCTTCTCAGTCTTGACTTAATCGTGAAATCAGTTAGAACGTTTTGCTCATATCTGAGTCTCACCCTCAGCGGTTCTGGCATTACTGTTCCAAATAACAGCCTAAAGGATCACTGTTAGCCAAAGATGCTGTATTCTAAATGTGAACTCTGAGAGTCCATTTATAATATAATCACCTCTCTGGCCCCTAGCTATGGTGAATGATGTAAAAGCACTAAGATTATAGAGATCAGTACAATTAATGTGATTTTACAGACAACATTTATTATTAGTTCCAACTATATTATTACTATAATCATATGGGGTAAGTGTCATCATTATTCCCACTTTATAGATAAGGTAGAAGCTAATGTAACTAAGGCTACAGAGATAGTAAGTGACATCACTGCCATGAGAACTTACTCTGTCTGGGTCTAGAAGACTTACTCTTAACATGGTTACCAGCACATATTATTCCTACTGTGCATGATGCTTTCAGATCACTGAACTGTACCTATATATTTACATGCCTTCTCAAACCTCTGTCCTAGTAAAATTCTCTACATTTCCACTTCACTGATCAAAAGTTGACTGTCTATTGGAAGTCCTATCTTTCTCACTATTCTGGGAAGTGATGGCCCCACTCTAGCACTGATCAAAGACAATTATGTTTAGATTGTGTTGTGTAACTTACATGGATGTGTATGTGCTTGAAAGAACAGCCCAGTTGCATACATTTTGAAACTGCCTTAAGATATTCTGAAGATTAGTAGTAGTAGTAGTAGATTTGTTGATTGATTAAATGAATGATTAAGTGAACGAAAGCAACATTGAATTTATTCAATGATGAAGACAAATGTAAATCTTAGTCTTCTAAGAAAATTGAGCTAATTAATTTGGTTAAATAAAAGATAAAACTAAAACATGAACGTCGTTATAAAGGCATTTCGATTCTTGACTGGTATTAGATCTCATCATGGTTGTTCATGATTTAAAGTTGATGCATAATGCATTCTGTACTCACAAGTAGTTCCAAAAATATCTAAGAAGATTGCCTGAGAAGTCCTCTAACAATTGACAACCGTAAACCATGATGGAGACAATGTCTTTTGTATCCAGCTCACCAAAGACGAGGTGAACTGAAATGGAAGATGAAATTAGGTGTAGTGCAGGGTGAAAGGGTCATCCAAGAGGTAAGACAAAGAGAGAGAGCTTCAAACATAACAACCAGAAAGACAGGGGACAGGTAACAGGAGTCATAAGACTAATTCAAAATAGAAGCAAGGAAAATGGTTCAGATTAAAGTTCTATTGGTAATTGCTGGACAGTGAAGGGAGCACCTGGAGATTGAACATAAGCTAGAAACATGACTATGATGAAGCATATGTGATGGTCATCCCTGAAGTGACATGTACTGTGTGAGCGACAGAGCAAGATTTAAAAACTGGAGCTCAAACAATGTGCTACACATTCATAAGTACCTTCAAGAATTATAAATTGTGGAACTAGTTTATCACTTAATCTTGCATATTGAAGCATAATAATGCTGATCCACTTCATTATTAATAAGGCTTCTTGGTGTTGCTACAGTCAAAGACACCATTCAAGTCACATGTGGCCTGTAGAATATAAACTATCATGTAACACTTTATAGAAATAATTTGATAAGAAAAGAAACAAAACATGTTTACATGTATTATAGATCTATTGAAGCATGTAGGAATTACACTGATCTCTAAAGTAATAAAAATATTTTGCCTTTAAGCCTTTATAATTTTCATCAAAGAAATAAATATCAATGGTGAGTCAATACGAAGGAAGGGAAGGGTGGCAGTGAATGTGAAGGTTTTGGAAAGGAGAATGTTGTAATACTTGTGGGGAATAAATTATATCTTGAGTATGACCAGAACTGTGTGGCTTGAGGAAGTGGGTGTCAATCTGTTCATACACTAGGACAATGCTAGTCAGTGAATGAGCCAGGGTTAGCAAGACTTAAAAAGACAGATCAGCTTCTTTCCTTGACACCCACGGAGACCATAGAAAGAAAGGAGTGGCTGAAATGATTTATCAATTCAAAGTGCTTGCCATCAAACCTAATGATCTAAGATTGATCCAGGCGATCTACATGGTTAAAGGAGAAAATGGATTCCTTTCCATCTTTATATATATACCTGCACCCACCAAAGAGAAACAAATAAATAAAATAAAAAGAAAATAATTCTGAAATGTGAAGAAACTAGACATATACCAAACATGTGCTTCTTAAATTATCTGCATCAGTCTGGCTTAATAAGAGCCATTGTTTTCTGTACCTAGAAACCATCAGCAACATGACTCCCTAAACATGGGCTAAATAGGGACAACAAAACATATGCTAAAGTGAATGGTGGAAAACCATAAGGCCTCAACCCTACACAATGAACTACCTGCACCACATACAGAATTGTGCGAGTGGAAGATATATTCTTCCCAGAGAAGAACACACCAATTGGTTATCTGATAACAAATGGCCAGCCCAAGTAATATTATACAAACTGAGCAAGGCATAAGAAACAGAGAACCACTCAGAAATTCCATTAAACACTGAACTAGAAGCCATAATATATAAACAGAAGGTCTGGTGCACCCGTGGATACCCTATGCTTGTTGCTTCATTCTCTGTGTGAATTCAAATCAGCATTTGTCACGTTGATTAAGAAGGCTTTATTTTCTTGTTATCTTTTATTCCTCTGGTTTCTACACTATTTCTACTTTTTCTTCTACAAGATTCCCTAAAGGGAATGATTTGATGAGATATCTATTTAGGGCTGAGTGTTCCACGTTTTCACACTGCATAAGGTCTGGCTGTGAATCTCTGTATTTATTCACATATTCTGCAGCAGGAAGTTTCTCTGATGATGGATGAACAAGGCACTAACCTATGATTATAGCAGAATGTCATTAGGAATCTTTTTTATCGCTACTTTTCAGGTTGGTATTTGATTTACCCTAGACTCATGTGCTGTGAAGTCTCAGATTCTTGGTCCCTCAAGAAATGTTGGATATAGGTGCAGTCTCATGTAATGGGCCTAAAGCCAAATCAGATATTGGTTGATTACTTCAATAAGTTTTCTGCCACCATTATCTCATTGTATCTTAGAGGCAGGAGACAGATCTAAGGATCTGTGGAAGGGTTATTGTTTGTTTCTCCTTCGGTAGCATGTAGAATACCTTCCTGTACTAAAGACCTTAGAACATAGGGACCAAGACTCTATATGGGTACCAGCTTGGCTTCTTCATGTTCATGTGTGTTTTATTTTTAATCTTTTACTGTAATCTGATAGTATAACCTACCATACTGCATACCTAATATTTTACACTTATCAGAATGAGGGATCCTGATTGTTTCTCTAAAGACCAATGTGTCAGGCAGCAGCAAATCATAAGCAAAGGCTTCTGAGTGCTTCATTGACATGAGTTGATTTCAAGGCCCGCATTCCATTTTTACACTACAGAAAACTAAATAATGTACTGTCAGGACCAACAGAATTTTGATGAGTTCTTGTACCACTAACCTAGTAAGAGCTGGCTAGGACTCTACCCTTACATCTAGTATTTTTCTATTGTATCACACTACCTACAAACCGCCTTAATTCTTTTTCTACTTTAAATATTTCATGGATTGGTAGTTACCAGTTTCTATGGGATATATTTCACAAAGGAGTTCCCAAAACATTAAGCAACTGACAGATGGAGATATAGTTAGGAAAAGCAGTTGGCTAAAATAAAACTAAAAGAGATTAAGAAAATCAATTGACTCACTAAATATAGATATTATAGAAAGGTCTGAAAATTTAATAATCTGAGTGTTAAACTATATTTCTATATTTCATTGATTATTTACAATAGATTATTATTATTATAGAACTACTGGAAAGAAATATTAGCTATTAGCAAAATAGAATTGAGTTTCCACTACAAAGATCTGTCTTCCTAGTCTACTTTCCTTGACTTTCTCTTTTAAAAAGATCTAAAGTGAACACTTTTTTGAAATAATGTAAAAACCCATTAAGCAATTGCTTTAGGACCAAGAGGGATAAATCTGGGTGTCTCCTCCCCAGTGATTTGTGGCCACTGATCCACTAGGTAACGGGGAGCAGAGGTGTGGACACAGTGCTCAGACATCAGTGAGTACAATGGAATAAGTTTTCAGGACCATTTTCAGTGAGACTGCTCTACTTTATTCAGGGTGAGCAAAGGCTATATGGTTCTTATGGAGTGGGTGAAGGGTTCCCAGGGTAAGTGAATAACATTTCCTTGGACTTGAGACACTGGGAATGCTTTAAATACCAGAGGATGGGGGAGGAGGACCCCACCAGTTAGAGGGCTAGGGGAGGGGAATTGGACAGAAGAGGGAGGGAAGGTGGGAACAGGAAGACCTAATGTAAATAAATTATAACAAAAATGTACAAAAATTAAATCAAATCACCAAAGTAAAATTTAAAAACAAAACAAATGAACAAACAAGAAATTTCAGGTACATATTGGGCAGGTTCTTATCAGGAGAAAGAAATGGAACCTATATTTTTGCCATGGGCTATGTGGCTCCCTCAGGGGTGTGGATCACTCTCCAGGTGAATTCAGGCAGTGAGAAAGAAGCCCTTGCTGAGAAATGGAGTCCTCAATTCTGCTCTGGAGGGGTGGACAACAACCTTAAATAGCAGGGTCATCCAACATATAAATACTTTTTAAAGTAGTTTTGCCTTCAGATACTAAAACAAAGCAAATATTTGTATAATATTTAGAAATATGAGTATACTGAAAGTAATTATTAATAATAAAATAAATATATACATAGATGATATAACAACAATTAATGAAAAAAGCATTCATGAATTTGAAAGAGGGTAGTGAGGGGTATACGAAGGAGTGTAGGAGGAAAGGGAAGTGAATATGATAAGTTATCATCTCAAAAAGAAAAAGAAATGATATTAGTAAGACTAGATTAAAAAACATTAATTTTATAAAGTGAAAAGTTTTTTCTAATTTCACTTTGCCTATTTTAAACAATAATGATAATCTATTATATATGTTTTAAATTTCTTGACTTCAGAACTGGGTGCCCATCATGGATATCTTTTCTTTAAAAAAATTATTTCTAAGAATTTTGATAGAATTAGAAAAAATAATTTTGATAGGATTATTTTTCACTAACTGCCCTCTTCACTATTTTTTCATTTTATGCCTTTTATTATTTCTACATTTGGAAAGTAATGAGGCTGATTCTGGCTAGCTATGATTTTTGAAAGTCTGACTCTAAATGTACACACACACACACACACACACACACACACATATATACATATATATATATATATATGTATATATGATTTAAAGTAGGTGAGTGGGATGTGGGATGTGGGCTAACATATTTAGCTTAGTTTTATGCTACAAAATACCTCAGACTGTCTCTTAAACAGTGTCAAATCTGAGTGTAGTCAAGGGCAGGCTCTAACAGAATGAACGAAGTTGCTCATGAAAATTGCATGTGTCATGTCCTAGCCAAAACCTACTGAGGCTGAATCTCTGAAGAAGTAGTCTGGGAATATGTGTTTTTAACCAGGTTCCCACATAATTTTTATGCACATTGAAGTTTGAGACTAAGTCTTTATATGCATAATGGTCAATATTTATGTTCTAGGGGTTCTGCACTGTCTTATGCTGCATTTTTAAAGAATTAAAGACTACACCTTCATCTGTAGGGGCAACATTAAACCTTAGCTCAAAGACTTCCACTAATTAAAGTTCATGAATGAAAATGTTTGTTTATAGAAAGATTTTGCCTGGGTCATTAACTTTTAGTAAGGTTTACAATCTTTCTAGAATTAAATTTATCTAGAAATATGTAAGGGCTGGCTGAGTAATACTAACATGAACAACTGAATATGTGAATGCTGTAAGAGACGGTTTTTAAAAATAGTAGTGTTTAGATATTATTTTGTGGGAATTATATGTTTCATTATCATTTTCCCTTAAAAAGTGATGCTAACTTTTCTATGGATTTCCTATTTTAATTTTAAAAATACTTTATTGTATTTTAGTTATAGGAAAATGAGAATAATTGCAGTACTAAGGTGTATTGCAGAGAACAATGACAATCAAATTGACTATTGACTAATTTATGATCTATATTTGTGATAAAAATATTTCTATACATACACAAGAGGCATATATGTATATACATCATCTCATGTCTTTTACATGGACCAAATAGCATAATATAAATATAATCTAAAGTAGGAAATTTTTACCAAGCTTGTTTTTCATTATTTTCAGTATATATATTTAAGTGATCAAGAGAAATAATTCAGTGTTCTGTAATTTCATGTATTTTATATAAAAGACCAAACAAAACAGAATAGATTTTTTCTTAATCATTTTGATATTGCAACTGGACTTCTAAGAATCAGTTGAATATCTACAAATCAAGTCTATTGAATTAGGTAGTTAATAATTTGAACAAGTCTTTTTTACTGACTTACATCGCTAAGATCATTTTTCATGCATGAAGCAATTTCTCACAAGTAGTAAAAGCTCAGAATAATGCTAGAGGTAAAAATGTCTTTCTGAGCTTTTGTGTTTTCTTGTTTGTTTCGTTGTGGGAGTAGCAGAGTGGAAGTTAGAAGTGGTTTATTTGTACCTGAACAATAAGATCTTTACACCAGGCACTCAGAACAGATACGGAAAAAGACAAGCCAACTAAAGTACACAAGAAACGGAAGCAATCCACAGTAGGAAAGGTAACTTTGCATGTCTTCAGGAGAAGGAGATGCAGATATAAATCCCTAGGCATATGACTTTAAAAACATTGGACCTGGTATCTGAGAATCAAGATTTAAAAAGAAAAAAAAAAAAACTTACTTTACAAAAATAACCTACATAAAATAAAGCCAGCTGTTTGACAAGAAATCATTATTTTAGCTTGCATTTTAATGCTTCATTGGGTCTAAGCAATCCTGTCCCTTTGGAAAGATAGTTATTTAGGATTTGATCAGTATAATACACATTGCAGTTCTTACAAGGTATTTGATTGGTATTTGGGATATATGTATACATCAAGGGCATTGTTACATGGGCACAAAAGGAATTCTCCCTTGGTGCCACTGGAAAGGCATTTGAGGATTATGACACAATTTGCCTGTTAGGGTGCAAAACTCATTGAAGGAAAGACCCCAGACTCAGATAGTATGCAAACAGTCTTTATTTCTGCAGAAGTCCAGCATACAGGGATCACCACTCAGGCAGAATGGCAACCAGGATGTGAGATTGTAAGTTTTTTTTTTAAAGCCAGTGATGGGAATTCCAGATGCAGTTAGGTCATCTTTATTTCCATTGGTGTAAACTAGAAGCACTTGGGTAGGGATGCATCTGGGATTGGCTGGCACCAAGTCAGGAGTTTATCAGGAGTTAGGGGCCCCACTTAAACTTGCAGTAGAGCAACCTCTGGCCAGATGTCTTGGCCAGTTCTGATTGGCTGCCCATTTTCTGTGTTTTGCCCTGTACCTGAAGTTTCTATTTCTGAGAAACAGAAATCTAGGCCTAGGCTGGCACAGTGAGAAAATGAAGGCTGCCATGGAGTGGCTTGCGCTTATTTAACCAGGCCCTCTCAACGCCCATCGTAATAAATGTCACATACTCACTCAAACAATATGATTATTGAGAGTTTCATTCTTGGTTAAGAATTTAGTGCCAGATTCATCATAATTATACCAAAATAATTTATATAAGGATTAAGCAGCGATAATTATTCATAGTTGTCCATTTAATGTTCAAGTACCATGAAATAGAGCAACACACTGAGCATATCCACAGTAAAATAAGAAATAATGCTCATTGAACATTTATGTTTGAAACATGAAATCCAGTGCATTCATCTTGTCATTTAGTCCTTTGCTAGGCATTACCCTCCTATTACATACAGAAAACTAACATTTAATAACAAATATGGTAAAGAGAGTAATATTTGAGATAATAAGGCTTCAATGGGTTTTTATATTTGGTGGCTATAATTTAAGAAAATTTAGGTATTACAGAATAACCATTCAGAAGATTAAATAATTTCACAAATATATTCATTTTTATATAATTAGCATTATGCTGCTTTATTAGATTTTCTAAGAGTTCTTTCAAGAGTCACTTGGGTGAACATAGGCATTCAATGAATCTCTTCCTTCATTCACACATCCTGTCTTATTATAAAAATTAGTAGTATTGTAAACAATTAAATATCAGCTAACACTTAGCTCAAGAATATACTAACATAGCAGCATACATTCAAGACTTTCTCACGTACTCTGGTGCCTCACATTTGACCATGTCCCCTGGAGGGGGAGACCTGGTGGCACTCAGAGGAAGGACAGCTGGTAGCCAAGAAGAGACTTGATACCCTATGAGAATATACAGGGAGAGGTAATCCCCCTCAGGAACAGTCATAGGGGAGGGGAATAATGGGAAAATGGGGGGGGGGAGGAATGGGAGGATACAAGGGATGGGATAAACATTGAGATGTAACAAGAATAAATTAATTAAAAAAAAAAAAAAAAAGAATAAGAACCCTGAAATAGGAGTGGACTGGGTGGATCACAAATTTCAAAATGACAACTGGCAAAAACTTAGTAATTAACACTAGAAATTTGGATGAAGAAATTATTTATGGTTTTCTTAAAGGAAAATATCAGATTCTCAGGTGATAAGACTCTGATGGCATACAGAATTACAGACAGCTTGGGATTTACATTTGGAATAGGAAATGGGCAAAGTTAGAAACTATGTAATTCTGCTTTCATCCGCAGTTGAGATCAGGATAAAATTGTGACCAAGACGCATAGTTAGAAAATGGAAAAAATTGAATTTGGGAATACAAAAAATGTGATAATGCTATAGCAAATGGTCAGATCCAAGTAAACACTGAATCAAGCTTAATCTGGATCCCAGGATAATCTTCCTTGTGTTATTGTTTGTTGGGATGTTTTGTTCTTGTTTTTTATCTCAGAGGATTTTATCAGCTGAAGTACTGGGGAGGGGGGGAAAGGAAGATACCTGTGATTCTTCATTGGTTGGAAAATGGATAAGCATGTTCAAAGCACATTAAACATTTGGTTTTAAGTGGAAATAAAACTATCATCACATGCTACAATAGGTACACTAGGAAAAGAAATAGTTATGTACAAGGGGAAGATATAATAAATATAAAAGTGGGCTTTCAGAACTCTGCCTCTAAAACCTACTTAGATAATAGTACCCAGAAAGGATCCAAGACTCAGCCATCATTCATTCACTCACCCTTCATTTATTTCACAACCCTTCAAAAAACATTTTATTATATTGTGTATTGGGGAGGGGGTGAGCAGTCGGTCTAGATGTCATAAGACTATTTTCAGGAGTCAAGTTTTTACTTCTATTACATAGACTGTAGGGTTTGAACTCCGGTCTGCAGGCTTGTCAATGAGTGCCTTTATTTATTTTTTTTAAATTTTTATTATTAATTTATTCTTGTTACATCTCAATGGTTATCCTATCCCTTGTGTCCTCCCATTCTTCCCTCTTTCCCCTTTTCCCCTTATTCCCCTCCCCTATGACTGTTCCTGAGGGGGATTACCTCCCCCTGTATATGCTCATAGGGTGTCAAGTCTCTTTATATGCTTAGGAATCTCAGTAGCCCTGTTTAAGGATTCTGTAAATGCCTGTTATATTATGTGCTATACTGGGTGCTATAAATATAGATACTTAATGCACACTGTATATCTTAAAGAAGGTTCTAATATAACAAAGGAGGTATATTAGAGAAGCAGAGATTAACAAAAGGAATTTGATTGAGCCTATACACTCTATGTAATGCTATTTTTCTTTAGTTATTTTCTGATCAACTCCTCCTTGCCCAGCCAGTGTGTCAATAGTAATAATAGTAGTAGTAGTAATAGTAGTAGTAATAATAATAATAATATATATATATATATGATATTTCGATGTACTACTGAATAAACCATTTCAGGGCTTGCTATGGTGGCCTAAATAGCACAGAAAAGATTCTGCCCAATTTTGTCATCCTAATATGACTTTTTATTATCCCCAGTTAACCCCAGAGTGCCTTTGCAGCCAATAAGAATAATGACCAATGGTTTTCCTATATTCACATTGCAATTGCCCTGAGGCTTCATGTCCATTTCCCCCAGAAACACTATAATCCCATCCTGAAAGAAAGTTCCTGCATGGAAAGACTCCCTTTTCTAGCTCCCTTTCTGCCACCATGATTGTTAGTTCCAAGTTCTCTCTTCACTGCTGTTTCCTCAACAGAAAGTAAACAAAAGCAAACTTACATGAGAATTCTGGTGCCCCGTTTTTGACCATGTCCCCTGGATGGGGAGACCTGGTGGCACTCAGAGGGACGATAGCAGGCTACCAAGAAGAGACTTGATACCCTATGGGCATATACAAGAGAAGGAGGTCCCCCTCAGTCACAGTGATAGGGGAGGAGTGTAGGGGGAAAGTGGGAGGGAGCAAGGAATGGGAGGATACAAGGGATAGGCTAACAATTGAGGTGTAATATAAATAAATTAATAAAATATTTTTTAAAGGAAAGGAGTGGAGACTTGATGAAATCCTCTGGGCTCTAATATTTGTACACTGCTCTAACATACTCAAAATGTGCATGCTCATAAAGCATTGTGGGCTTTTGAAAAAAATTGCTTCTACTAGAAAATATAAACCTGGTATGAAAATTAATACCTTGAACTGAGACTGTTAGAATTCTTTGAAGTAATGGGTCTTTCCAGGGAGTGCATTATTCAAAATAGCTTAAAATATGCAAACAATACACCAGGAGATTCATAGTCTATAAAATTATTCTAAGGCAGAATAAAATTTCTCTGATCTTTAAAGGGATTCAGCTATTAATTTTTAAATGCTGAACACAGTTGACATTTCAAATTGAATTGTTACCAGAGTAATCACATTGAATCTCTTGGTTAAATGTTCAAAATGGAGCCTATGAAATATGTATGTGACCAAGTCAAGACACTTACTGCTCCCGAGTTTGCAATTTTTATTTATATAAAACACTGCTTTTTTTATATAAAAATGAAACCATCACTTACTAGCAAGGCACACTTGTTTTGTTTTGTTTTGTTTTGTTTTCAAAGAAAATCAGACTTTGGGAAACAGGGGACTTAGATGATGTTTTTCTATAGCTGATCTTGCTAAATTCTTACAGTTTATGAGAGGATGGGTTTAAATAATGAGATTTGAGATCAAGATACTTAGGCTGTTGCGTTAATACTGGGGAAAAGCAGCATGCCAAGGCAATGTTATGTATGACAAATAACTCCCAAGATCAAATTATCTGGCACATGGAATGAGTACATTTGCTGATAAATTAATCAATTTTTTGGAACATGACGCAGTGTTTTTGTCAGTTTATTTAGATTAAGACTGCCTTTCAGTTGTTTTAGAAAATAAAAGAAAAAAAATATTTATTTTAGTAACTGCATTAATTTACTTCTCAAATAGTTTGCTTCACATGTGTGCAGCCCTAGATTTTTAACCCCAGAAATACAGGAAACAGGTCTGCTGATAAATGCTTGTCTTGTAATCACTGCTTTTGGGAGATAGAAGCAGGAGGATCAGACATTTCATATAGTCCTCAGGTATCGGGTAACTTCAAAACTAGCACTGGCTACATGAGATCCTATAAATAAATGGTTAAATAGTAATTAGGTTTTTTATCATCTTGATTTCCTTAAAAATGACATATAAATAATAATGGGGTGCCCAGATTTTCAAAACCATAAAGTAATTCCTTAGTCTCTGTTTTGGAGTCAGTTCTCTGCAAACTCCTTTAATCAAGATTATTTGTGCTCCCTTTTTTTGACTGTTACATTCAACTTGGAGAGTCTAGGATTCATAGAATTTTACAAATATTTGTTGGTGCTTGATACAATGGCTCAGTCCTGCAATTCCAACACTCAGGAGAGTACATGTTCTGCATAGTGAATATCAGGCCGGCATGGGTTGTAGAGTAAAATTCCAAGTTAAAATATTGTTAAAATATATAAATATTTCATGAAAGAATAAGTTATTTGATGTGTTTAGAATGTGAAGTTAGTAATAAAAGTGTTTCCCACTGTAGTTGACCATGGAACCTAAGAGAATGGGACCTAAATTGAGGTGGACTAAAGGCTAATCAAATAGCCATTAGAGCATTAGACAATTTCTACTCCCAAGATCAGAAGAATCACACGAGTAAGGTGTTCAATCAGAAGGATAAGCCACACATGACAAATAATTGACGATAAAATGACAGTCAATTGCAGTGAATAAACTGAAGTAAATTCAATCTTATCACTAGAGTTGAGACAAACACAAAAGTACATTCTAAAAGCAGTTCTCTGTTTTTGAAGAAACTGAGGTCATATCATGAGACTCTTGTCTTCTTTTCTTGGAGTTATCTAACAAGCACTCAAAATTCCCATTCTTGGATCATGCTCCAAAACGAAGTATGTATAACAATGCATTGCTTGATTTACTCTGTCTACCTTGTTCCCAATGAAAAGAATATTTGACTACTAAAGTGGTTGACTGGTTGTCATTTTAAGAATTCATACTTCTATTCTGCCAACAGAATCCTCTTCAAAGAATCTACTCCGGAGGAAAGTATAATATACACAAACCTGTCCAAAGTGAATATTTTTATGAAGACTAGATATTGGGATTCTATGGTATACAAATAAACATTTAAATAAATTTCAACATTTACCACTCATTTTCACTGTTCACTTTAGTTGTAAAGCAAGTTGTGTGTCCTGGAATTGCTAGGTTTGGGGAACCTTTAAAGAACAGAAGAGTCTCACAAAGTGTTTCTCAACTAGTGCAATGGAAGACATGGTATTTCTAAATGGGTCGGAGCCTTTGAAAAGATTGAGGAGAAGCTGAGGTTTATCTTATCAAAACAGATATCTGAAGCTACTGCCTTTTCTTACCTCTGCAGCAAGCTGCCCCACCAGGGCATCCTCAGCACCCTAAATATGTGGTCACCTAATTTATAGATACAGAGATTTCAGGATATAGATTGTTTCTAAGAATGTGGCTTTAGTTTTAATAAATCTAATGCAAAAGTCACATCTGGGCTCTAAGGTTTTCTACATAATATTTTCAAATGAGTACAATCCAAGACTGGATTTATCTAGATTGATTAAAGAAAAGAATTATCATGATAAGACAAATTGATACAGTATGGCAGAAGGAACATGCAGAGGCAGAGGCTACATTTAACAACTAAGGAGGTAAAAGGGAAGGTTGGCAGTGTGGAGATCTCATACTGCACTTGCTATGATGATTCCCCAGATTGAAGAATCCCGGAGACAAACATTCTGCCTTTTGGGGTTTTCTTAATTCTAAAATTTTCTTTCTTTTCTTTTATTTTTAAATAGATTATTCAGATTACATTCTGATTGTTATTCCCTCACTTGTATCTTCTCATTTCCGCCCCCTCACTCCATCTTTTACCCTATTCCCCTCCCCTAGGTCGGTGACAGAAAGGGACCTCCTTCTCTACCATATGATCACAGCCTGTCAGGACTCATCCACATAGCCTGTCCCCCCCCGCCCCCACCTCCTCTGAGTGCTATGAGGCCTCCCTACCAAGGGGAAGTGGACAAATAGGGGGCACCAGAGTTGATGTCAGAAGCAGTTCCTGCTCTCCCCACAACCATGGAGAATGAGCTGACCATTGGCTAGATCTAAATAGGGGGTCTAGGTTTACTGCATGCATTGTACTTGGTTGGTACAGCAGTTTGTACAGGATCCCCTGGGTCCCGGTCCTCCTGCATTGATGGTCTTCTTGTGGCGTTACTGGACCTTCTGGATCCTTCTATCTCTTCATTCTTCCATACCACTCTCACCTGGAGTCCATTAGCAAGTCCCAGAATCTATCCCAAAGACTCTCAGAGGAAATCCATGTTGGGCTAATATGCATTTATAAGTGAGTATATACCATGTGTATCTTTCTGGGTTTGAGTTACCTCACTCAGCATGACCCTATCTAGTTCCATCCATTTGCCTGCAAATTTCAAGATTTTCTTATGTTTATAGGTGAGTAGTATTCCATAGTGTAAATGTACCACAGTTTCTTTCTCCATTCTTTGACTGAGGGACATCTAGGTTGTTTCCAGATTGTGAATAAGGCTGTTAAGAACATAGTTGAGCAAATGTCCTTGTTGTGTGGTGGAACATCTTTTATTCATATATTTTCAGTAATAATTTCACAGGTCAAAACTTTGGGCTATTTATTTTATGCTATAACAAAATTAAAATTTGACTTAGGACAAATCCTACATTTTACATCATGAACCTGCCACACATAATCACTGGCTATTGCATTTGTACGGATTGTTTCTTGCCTAGCGGTAGGTAATATTGTATTGCATGAAGCACAGAGAGTGAATAAGACACAATTCAGGCTCTAAGCAGCTTGAGATTCAGCATAAGGGAATGAAAGTTTTTCACCTCACCCCCATTAACTAAATAGTGATACAGAGGAGCTGATAAAAGGAAAAGTGCACATTAGGATAAAATACTGAAAAGGGAACATTTGTCAAAACATGAAGTTGAAGTCAAGGATCAAGGTAAATGTAAAAGAAACTATTAAGTTACGGTTTTAAAACTGTAGTTATCAGAAAGAGAAGGGAAGAAAAAGGAGCAAATGGAGCCTAAAGATAGCACACATGGCTGGCAGCATAGGCAAACCAAGAGAAAATACTCGTCGGTATTTTACTGTAGGATCAGAGATTTTTTTCCAACAGCAGAAAAATATGATATAGCGATAATTACTAGTTAAACTAGTCTTTGAGAAAATTCTTTATACAATAAGGAATATGGGTTACAGAATGCAAAAAGACACATTGATGGGATGTTAAGGAACTTGGAGAAGTAGCTCAGTATATAAAAGTACTTGCTTCAAGCAGGAGGACCTGACATTAATCCCCAGAACCTAGAAAGCAGTCCTGTGTGGCGGAGTGTGTCTATAATCCCTTAACAGAGAAGTGGAGACCCTGGGTGATCCCTGGGTGGTCCCTGTCCGCCAGCTTAAGGAGTTCCAGGCAACCCTGCAATTCACAGTAGCCAATGAGTCTGAGAACAATAAAGTAACAATTCAACAAACAAACAAAACAGCAGCAATGTGGACAGGACCTAAGGATTAATACTTGAGGTTGTCCTCTGGTCTTCATATGTGCATCCTCATGCATGCACACACATATGTATACACACGCATATACACATATGTACACACACATACACACACAAACACAAAGGACTAGAGAGGGAAGTGGTAATGATGCAATAGAAGCTAAGCAGCAAAGGCTTTTTTGATTTATTGTTTGATGATGAAAGCATTGTACTCAAGTATTTTTATGATTTAAGTGCAAAGTCAATTTAAAAAGAGACACTGAAAACATAAAAGGAAATGACAGATTTTTTTGGAGATAAAGAGGGAGCCTGAAAGAGGTAAAATTTTGGTTATAGGAATTTTTTCACTTTGATTAGTCAGGAAGCCTAATTTTTCATTGGCTTATCATTTCCATTAGAGATCTCCATTAACAGTGTCTACTTGGCAGTACAGTGATGTAGTGTTTATTAATTGTAAATGTAATGAGTGTTACTGGCAAAATAGTCCTATGTTGAAATAAATACGATATGAAAATCAGGTTTTATGTTGTTCGTTCTTAGTGTTTGAACATTCAAAACAGTTAATAATGGATACATTATTGGCACAACTTCAACTAAAAAGGAAAATCAGAAAAAGAAATATGTATTAATAATAAATTTATGACTCTGCCTGGTGGTTTTTATCAATAAAGCCAACATTTGGGAGGCTGAGGCAGAAAGACCAAGAGTTTGGGCTACAAAATAAAGCCTTATACAAAGCCAAAGCATAAACTGCTCTATACCGTAAAGGATGATGTTTCTAAGAATTGTAGTAGGTCTCTGTTGCTCCGTTTTCCCAGCTTTTTCATGTTCCCTGGCCTTGTACCTGCTGATGTGTTTCCTTCTAATATGGCAACATAACTATTGTCAGGAAATCCTTCTTGATTCTCATCTCTTATTCATAAGAACTTTTGTTTTCTTGAAATAGGAAGTCAGAGACTTAGACACAGACACCTGTCGGGCATACAGTTGTGAGACACAACAATAACACTTCTATACATAAAGACATGGACAGATCTCTATAGCTGTCAAACAGAATTGACATCTTATATGCCTTATTATAGGCATCTTGCTCATAGAACTGTGAGAAAACCAAACTCTCACAGAAAAATCATATTCATTCATTATTATTTTTAAACCAGAGCAGGCTTAAGAAATTAGTATTTGCTGGGAAGTTGTGGCACACACCTTTAATCCCTGCACTCTCGAGGTAGGTGGATTTCTGAGTTCAAGATCAGCCTGGTCTATAGAGCTTCAGGACACCCAGGGCTATACAGAGAAACCTCGTCTCAGAAAAAAAATAGTATTCACATAGAAATTAACTGATAAGCATGAGTTAGATAATCATAATTAATTATAACAATTTAAATATGTTCAGCAGGTTATTAAACTTTTAAATAGTACCAGATATCTTTATTAGTGGCTAATGTAATTTGTAAATCATTTATTTTTATTTATGTCTCTTTAGACAAGACTAAAAAGAGTTCAAAAATATAGTTCACCCACCACTGTGGTAGCTTTTTTTTTTTTTCTCTCAGAAATGTCTGTTATCAAACTGCTAAATATAACTTTATATTTTCCCATTAGGCACACTACAACTCAGCCCTTAAATTAACTGGATTTTTTCTGGTTCAGGAGCCTATGGAGAGGTGTGTTTTGCTCATAGCATGTGGTCCTTCCACTCCAGGCTTCAGATTAACTTTGACATCAAAAGCTGTTTCTGCTTACAACATGGTAGAGCAAATGTCCTCTTCTCTTTATCATTCCTCATCATGTTTTTCATGAGTGGAGCTGTTTTCATTTTTACATATAGTATTCAATCCCACACGCAACTTACATGTACAGTAAGAAATAAATTAAAAATGGTTTCTATGTAAATTTCACATATGAGATTTCCCCCCTATTTTTTAATACAAGAAATCCTTGCAATGTTAATGACATATATTGTACCAAACTATGTAATATATTCTACCAAATGCTGTCTTTCATCACATGACTTCCTACCTTTACATTGGGGCCATATAATTTGAAAGCAAGTCTAAGTTTAAACTACTCCTTAACCTCTTCCAAAATGTGATTTCTTTGGATAGTTGCCTACTCTTTTCTTTTGTCTACACATTTGAAATAAGTGTTGTATTAAGGGGTTTAAATAAAGAATATTCAATTTACGGTCTTAAATAATGATTGAACTGAGAGTAGAGCAATGTTGCAAGCCTGTGATCAGTGTAAGGGAAGGCAGGCCCTCAGATTCAAAAATCAGTACAAAACACACCTAAAAATCAAGTTCTCAGCAAAAAGGAGAATTGTTACCCTGGAGGGTCAATCTGAGCTGCCTCTGGTCCAGGTAGAGACATCCAGCAAGCAATGGCAGTAGCAGCAACCAGGTATATTTTGCAAGAGTGCGGTTTTATGGAGAAAGGGGAGGGTTCTGTTGTTCAAATCATAATTTTGATGGTTGGACCTTTGTGTTTTGTCTCAGGAATGGAATGGAGAGAAAAGGCTAAAGAGGAAAACATGCTGATGCCATATTTGCTATGCTTGGGCCCATTGGAGAGCTCTTTACTCCCATCTCTTTGTTTTCTTGTTGGGTGACTGGGTGTTGGGTAAGTGGGCCGTGTTCTCGCTGGAGGCTTCCTGCATCCAGATATTGGGAGTGTCATTGTTAGGAACCCAAGTAAGCTGGAATATATCAGTCAAGGTTGGGAAGAGCAGGTGGCTTCCTTCTAGGTTCAGGCCATCTGAGGCTCAGGAAGTGTAGGCAATGTTGGAGCATTTTGTGAACCTGAACCTCAAATTAAAATTTTATGAATACTGGTATATACTATCTTTAGTAAGTATGATATATTAATTCCAATATGAGTGCAATGATTTTATAATCTTAATAGAAAGAAAGAATATAAGTTCATGTATACATAAATATTTAGATGCTTTTATTCTTTTCATTCTGTAATGGATCATTTTCATTGGTTGTGGATAAGTGCATAAAGCAGATCCTACACTGATCGTGTTAAATTTAGCATGATGATTCACAGCTTACTATTTGAGGGCCAATTCTAGTATGTATAAATACATTCGTTAAGTTGATAGTCTTTTCCCCTCCATCCGTATTGACATGTTTCCTTGTCAGTCTTTTCAAGGTCTTTTTCAGGCAGCCATATTTCTGGGAGTTATTAGCTATAATATTCCTGTCCAGTCCAGAAACCACTAATGAGCAGCAGTTGTTCAAGTCCTCAGGTCCTATAATCATTCTCTCTCCTTTTCTGCAATGTTGCCTTGACTTAGATGTAGAAGTTGTGTTATATTTATCTGATTTAAGGTTGAGCCCTATGATGTCTCTTCACAGCAATATAACATTGGCTAAGATGGGCACCTAGATGCTTATTGCCTACAGTTTAGTTAGTTGTGAGTCTCTGTGATTGCCTCCATCTGTTGCAATAAAAAGATATTCCAGGAAATGTGAAAGCTTTACCTACATACTGGTATATGGATAAGTATTTAGAAAGCAGGAAGAAACTGCATTTCTTTAGTAATTTTGTAATATAGGTCCTCCTTTAGGACCCATGACCTCTCTGACCAAAAACTCTGGGCTACATTTATAGTAACTGTCTCCTAATTAAATGACCTTTAGGGCCAATTAGGCAGTTATTGGTTACACAAAATGTTTAAGTGTAACAATGTTGTATCATTGGTGGTATTATACCAGTCTTATCACTGTGGTGTTTGGGCTTCAAAGCTGAGTGAAAATGTTGATGCTTTACTTCTCTGGCAGTTTGCAAGGGCCTTTTTGTTACTATGAGATCTGGCCCTCAGGTAGAAAGTTTCCACATCAGTACCACCTTACTTTCTCCAAATGTTGTCATTGAAGTACATACCATCTTCAGCAATAGGATATTACTTTTATATCCTTGTAGCCAACAGAGAACAATGCTAATAACCTGTATTGTATGAGAAGTCTCAGTGACACACAGCCAAACATTGGCTGGAGCACTGCAAGTCTTGTGGGAGAGTGAGGGGAAGGATAAAAAGACTCAGAGGGTACAGGAGCCCCACAAGATCAACAGAGCCAACTCAGCAGTGCCCAAGGAAACCTGTGGAGAATGAAGCTCCAACTAAGAACCATGCATGGACAAGAGCTAGGCCCCCTACACAGATGTAACTGATGGGCATCTCAGTCCTCATTCAGGTCTGCTACTAAGGGAAGTGGGAGCTGACTCTGACATGGACTCTGTTGCCTGCTTTTTTATCACTTTTCCCTGGCAGGGCTACCTTGGAAGGCCACAGAAGAAGAGGCCACTCAGTCTTAATATGACTTGGTATGCTGGGCTGATTGGATGCATGGGGGCTTTTCTTCTCTGAGGAGTAGGGGAAAGATAGGGAGGGAGGGCGGGACTAGGAAGAGAGCAGGGAGGGAGCTATGACTGGGATGTAAAGTGAATAATTAATGAAATGAAAATTAAGTAAGAAGAGGTCTTCTGGACACATACACATTCAAAAAAAAAAAAACCACAACTCTAGAAACCTTTTGCACTGGGGATTTTGTTAGATAGTATATAGCTTCCAGGGAGAATATTACTTTATTGCGTGAGGTAACTCCTTAAGTGTGTGGGGGAGGGCATGCACGAGCTCATGTGTTGAGTAAGCTTATATATACAATGATATGTTTCTCTGTGATTTTTCCAAACATTTTTGGAAGCATATGGGCTAGCATAGAGGAACACATATTCAGTTGGAGGGATGTATAAACGTCTACAGCTACAGGCAAATCAATGAGAAGAATCTTCCAAAAGCTAGAAATAAATCTACCATGTGAACTAGCAATACCACTCCATGCCATATAGACAAAGAAGTCAACCTTCCACTGCAGAGGAATTTGATCATTCATGTTTGTTGCTGCTCTACTTGTATTAGCTAGAAATTTGAAGGGAGCTCAGATAGTCATCAGTTGATGAATTAATAATGAATATACATGTAGTCCATATAAACAGTGGGATTCTATTCATCCATGAAGAAAATTAAATTATAAATTTACAAATAAGTTGTTTTAACTGGAAAATATTATGCTGAGTGAAATAACTCAGATCCAAAAATACAAATGCTACAATTTATCTTTTTTTGTGTGTGGCTCCTAGGCACTAACTGTTAGGTTTATTATATAACTTGGAGTAAACATACAAGCTGGGAAAGTAAATGTGACCATTAGAGAAGGGTGGAAAAGCTCTAGAAAGGGGATAGCAGGACATATATCCTAAGAAAGGAGAAGAAAATGATGGATAATACTTCATTTGGGAGGTGGCACAAGACTGAAACAGATGAACATGGAAAAATACATTTTTAAATCATGTGTGTGGAGCTAGGCACGATGGCACACACCTGTAATTCCAGTACTTGAGGGGCAGAGGCAGTTGGATCTCTGTGAGTTTGAGGCCAGCCTGCTCTACAAAGTGAGTTCAGGCCAATGATGGTTACACAGAAAAACTCTGTCTCAAACAAAGAAAACAAAAAGAAATGTCTGTGTGTGTGTATGGGTGTATGGATGTGTGAGTGCATACTCATGTGTGTTTGCCTGTGTGTGTGTGTGTGTGTGTGGGGGGGGGTTTGCACATCTAAATACAGTACCTTTGAAGGCCAGGAGAGAGCAAAGGATCCCCTCTTGTACTGGAGTTACAGATAATTGTGAGTAGCCAGACATTCTGGGAACCATATTTAGGTCCTCAGTAAAAGTAGCATGTGTTCTTAATTGTCGAGCCATCTCTACAGTCGACATTTCTAATTTTTAATATGTATTTTCAATTTACTTCTAAAACATTGACAACAGTTCTCTCTCCTACCAGTAATATGGAAGAGGGGTTTTGTTGTTGTTGTTGTTTTGTTGTTTTGGTTCTTTTTGGTTTGGTTGGTTTGGTGTTTTATTCTAAACAACCCAGGATAGTATCAGAATCTCAGTTCTTTAAGTTTCCCCTTATTCTTGAGATTTGACATATGAATACAGTGAAATATCATTATATCTAACCCCAAATATACCTCCAAGACTTCCTGTTTCCCCTGACACACATCTGCCTCCCAAATTCAGGTTCTTTCTGTCTTTTCTTCTTATAACACACTAAGTGCAGTTGGTATTGTGCATATTTGCATGGATATGAAACCATTGGCAAATGGGATTACTAACCTATGTCAGCAGCAAAGAAGAAAAAGAAGGAGGAGAAAGAGGATGAGGAGGAGGAAGAGGAGGAGGAGAAACAGGAGCAGAATGGGTATCCTTTATCCAGTAACTATCAACTGCCAACAGCTCCTCACTAAGAAATGAGGCCTAGAGATCATCTACTCCACCTATACAGGAATTTGGGATAGATTGATCTCATGCAGGTCTTATGCAGGTAGACACAGCTGATGTGAGTTTAAAAGTGTCACTGATATGAAATACTGAAATACAAATAAATATTTAGAAGGTATCTTGACAGTATCAGCATTTAGAAAAATAAAAATATCCAGGTTCTCCCTCATGGTTAGAGACCTACTGAGGCATGAGCTTTTGAGGTGGATTATAAAATGAGGCATGGAATTTCTCCTTGTAAAGCAAGTCTAAAATCCAAAAAGAAAGTTGTAATTTACCCCATAGTAGCCAAGTCACTGTTGCAGCAGTACGTACATTTCCATTGGAACCTCGGTATTGCAGCAGGCATCCTCCAGGACTCAGACAACGATGTCTATTCTCCCCAGAAGCATGCATAACATCTTCCCGAACTACGAAAGCTATTCAAAAGGGAAGAAATGTTTCTAGTTGGTTTAAAACTGTTTCTTTTTCTGTGCCCTGCATTTAAATTGTAAGGTACCTAAAGCAACATTGTTCTTACCATGTTGTTATAGAAGGTAACCAAAGGCAATGTCAGTAGCTCGCTCGTGCCGTTTTTGAGGTCTCTTGGGCCTCCCTGGGCAATAACTCTAAGGAAGTACACAATTTTTTTTTTCCATGAGGACTTAGTTTTGGTTTACTTCCCACTACCTGATCCTACATCCTTCCTTTATTAATTCCTTAGCCCCACCCCACCCCGCCCCACCCCACCCCACCCCGCCCTGCCCCACCCCGCCCCAGTACCATCCTCATTACGGACACTCTACTCTTACTCTAATAAAGCATGGAGACAAACCTACATAATTGCCTTTGTATGTCAGAAGTCACAATGTTCTGATCTCCAATTATTCAAAAGGTCCCCTTAATTTAAATGAATGTCCTTGTACTGTTTGGTACTTCATAACAGGAGCAGTAATGTATTATCACACACATCTCTGGTCTGTCCTAGGGAGCACAATAGACCCCTTTGCACATCTTCTCAACATATTACATAAGAAACTATTTGTGGTAACACGATCTACTTTCTACAGCGGTTTGAAAAATTGGAATCATTTTGTTTTCTGCTCTCATTGTAAATTTCAGAAAATTTAGATATTTAGGTGTCATGGCCTCCTTGTTTCTTTTCAGTGTTTCATTTGAGCTTGACATTTGTGGGCCATATTTTTACTTGCATAATGGCTCAGGTTATCAGGCACTTTCTGTGCAACAAACTTTTAAAATAGTATGTCTTGGCTAAGCTTTAAAAAGTTTTGGGCACTCTGACTGTTTTCTTTTTCTTAATAATTGCTAAATATTCTCCCACTTGATATTGTTGCCATTAATAAATGTGTAGCTGATAATAAACCATATTTCCCCCATGTTATTGTCAGTACAGTCAGTAAATTCCTTACTCTTCCAGTGCTTATAATCTATGTTTTATAAGATAATGTACATTTCTATAGACCAACGGAAGTCAAAACTCTGTGATACTAGAAACAATGTTTGTGTGCTTCATAGCTACATACTTACTCTTTAAATTACAGCAAAGTATGGCCTTGTAGGGGAGGATATTCATGACAACAAAGAAAGACATTTCTTACACTTATATGTCCCTTCTTATGAAACTATTTTCCAAACAAAAATCACCTCAGATAAGTAGTTTTTTCCCTTATGCTATACAGCTTTCCCAAGTAATTAACATTTCTACAACCATTTTTTAAAGAAGAATGGAAGAGTAGACTGATAGAGTGTATAAGAAAAACATTTGAGAAAGTCTAAAGTGAGTGCTGGTAATAAGGATACAAATAGCAGGATCTGAAAAAAAAATACACTTGGAGATTTGTTGGCACATTGCAAGTAAAAAAAGCGATAGATAGATAGATACATACATACATACATACATACATACATACATACATACATACATACATACACACATACATACATACATATTCATCTGCACCATCAACTTAGAACACATGGTGCTTGCCTATACATAAAATATGCTGGACTAAGAGGCATATATGGTTCCACCTATAGAATGTTCTTACCAGCTTAATTATTTTTTGCTTATTTACAAATAATGATATCATTATTTTATATTATATTTGTATGTAAAGGCAGCTGTAATTAGAGGTCACATAGTCTACTTTTTAAAATAAGGCTTATTTTGAGCAGTTGTTAAAAAATATATTCACATATGCTTACATATTTCCATATTTATGTTTGCACCCAAAGGTATGAAGCATACTTATTTACAGATGAGCTCCTCTTTCATAAAATCTGGTCATTCCTTGGTATCATCTTATCCTTTCTATTTTTGTTAGAATATGACATGTTGCTGTAATTTTGTTTAATTTTATTTTACTTAATAAAATGCACTTATTATATGTAGGAAGACAATATTCCAACAAATTGAAAAATCCAAAATATGTGAAAACTAGAATGTTCTTTTTCTAGTAAGTTTATGTTATTAATGCATAATGAACAAATCTATTATAGTATCAAAATTAAACTTATTTTGCATCAATATACAAAAATCTATACCAATGAATTAAAAACAACCTTACTTGTGAGTAACAAGTAAGGCCATAAATTGAGGCGTAGATTCAGTAATCTACTTTTTCTCTGCTACAAACAGAATTCTGCCTAAAACTGAGCAACTTTGGATGCAGGCAGAGTTTACAGTTAATCTCTGCCTAGACAGCATAAGCAAGCCCTTAATAGTTCTTGCCTCACAAATACGTCTGCCAGATAATTTGGCCAGAAGGAATAAGATGATGCTTCAACTTTATAGTTTTGGGTGACTGATGAGGCAGCTAACTGTCTCTGTCATTTTTTTTTTTTTTTTCCATGTTGGAAGCTGTTAACCTGCACTTCCTGTTTACTCAGGTAATTAGGTTTTATTCCTTCTCAAGTCTCTGATGCGGTTGAAGTTTAAATAGTTTAGTTTTACAATTAAGCTTAGTTGTTAGGGGTTAAGATGTTTTTAAGTCTAGCTAGATGTATTAATTAGATAATGATGAGATATAATAGATAATGATTTATATTCAGAATTTTAGATGCACTAAGACAGGAAAGATACTTTTTTCAAGGTTCCCAAATACAAATAGCCAAATTACTAAGAATGGGTAACACTAATATAATTCCTGGTCATGACATGGTTCTTTTTGCTATAGGTAGTTTATTTTACATATGTATAAAAATTAAAAATTATAAATAAAAATGTTTAAAAATGTTTTAAAGTACACTACAAACAATTTACAGGCAAATGTGTTCAAATCACTACAATAAATTGCAAGTTAATATTTAACATTATAGTTTTCTGGCTACTAGATTAAACATATATTTTGCTAGTTCATATATGCTCTCTTCCGGACATAATACTTTTAACCTGACAGACTTTTTTTTTCTTTTTTTAATTATTAATTTATTCTTGTTACATCTCAATGGTTATCCCATCCCTTGTATCCTCCCATTCTTCCCTCCCTCCCATTTTCCCCTTATTCCCCTCTCCTATGACTGTTCCTGTGGGGGATTACCTCCCCCTGTATATGCTCATAGGGTATCAAGTCTCTTCTTGGTATCCTGGTATCCTTCCTCTGAGTGCCACCAGGTCTCCCCCGCCAGGGGACAAGGTCAAATGTGAGGCACCAGAGTACGTGAGAAAGTCATAACCCACTCTCCACTCAACTGTGGAGAATGTTCTGTCCATTGGCTAGATCGGGTAGGGGGTTAAAGTTTACCGCCTGTATTGTCCTTGGCTGGTGCCTTAGTTTGAGCGGGACCCCTGGGCCCAAATATGCCTATCATAATGTTCTACTTGTAGGTTTCTAGGGCCCTCTGGATCCTTCTACTTTGCTATTCACCCATGCTTCTCTCATTTAGAGTCCCAATAGGATGTCCTCCCCTCTGTCCCAGTTTTCTGGTAAGTGAAGGCTTTCGTGGGACATGCCCCTTGGGCTAGTATGCTGATATAGTGAGTATATACCATTTGATTCTTTCTGCTTCTGGGTTAACTCACTCATTATGATCATTTCTAGCTCAATCCATTTATCCACAAATTGTGGGAATTCCTTGTTTTTAATAGCTGAGTAGTATTCCATAGTGTGTAAATGTACCACAGTTTCTTATCCATCTTTACAGATGGACACTTAGCTGTTTCCATGTTCTGGCTATTATGAATAAGGTTGCTATGAACATGGTTCAGCAAATTTTGTTGTTGTGTGCTGGGGCATCTTCTGGGTATATTCCAAGGAGTGGAATAGCTGGGGGCTATTCCCATTTTTCTGAGATTGCACCATACAGATTTCCAAAGTGGCTGTACTAGTTTGCATTCCCACCAGCAATGAAGGAGTATTCCTCTCTCCCCACATCCTCACCAGCATATGGTGTCGCTTGAATTTTTGATCTTAGCCATTCTGATGGGTGTAAGATGGAATCTCAGAGTTGTTTTGATTTGCATTTCCCTGATGACTAAGGAGGTTGAGCATTTCTTTAAGTGTTTCTCAGCCATTTGATATTCCTCTGTTGAGAATTCTGTTTAGTTCCAAGCCCCATTTCTCAATTGGGTTATTTGGTTTGGTGGTGTTTAATTTCTTGAGTTCTTTATATATTTTGGATAATAGACCTTTGTCAGATGTAGAGTTGGTGAAGATCTTTTCCCAGTCTGTAGGCTGTCGCTTTGTTCTCTTGACAGTGTCTCCTGCCTTATAGAAGCTTCTCAGCCTCATGAGGTCCCATTTATTAATGGTTAACATTAAGGCCTGGGCCGTTGGTGTTCTGTTCAGGAAGTTGTCTCCTGTGCCAATACTTGTACACTTGTGTTATGGGTATGTAGGTATATATAAAATAACAATTTTAGGATGGAACTAGCTGATAAGTTAAGAAACCATGAAGTGTAGGCTCCTATACATGGAACACAGTCCTATTTGTGAAGCAGCATTATCACCGCTGATACATCACAAATGACAATATTTTGTGTTTTGTGTTCAATATTATTTCATGCTATATAAATCCTATATGTTGTCTATCCACTAACTTGGCAATGAATACTTAGGTCAAGCTCAGTATCTCAACTCTTATGCATAGTGGTCTGGTTAACATGTCACTGCTGCTTATTTTTTCACCACACCCAATCCATGTCTAGTAGGAATATTCCAGGAGTTGAGCTAAATCATATGGTAGCTTTAGTTTTGACTCTATGAGCAGGTGCTTCCCTCACACCATGACTAATTCACATCTTTCCCAAGAGTTTGTAAGGTTCCCTTTTCACCACAGCCTTTCTAATTTTCTCTTTGAAAATAATTGTTAAAACTGAAATACGTTGTTGTGTCATTAATTGTTTGACTTTTTGCCTTGTGTTTAGTAATAGAAATTATTTCATAAACCTATGGCTATTCATGTGACCGCTCAGAGACATATATTTGGACCATTGGCCCAGTCTTCATTTGAGTTGTTTTTGTTGCTGAGTTATGTGAATTATAAACCTATTAAAGTGGATAGTTCTCCAACATTTTCTTCTCTTCTTTTTCTCCTTGCTCCATTATTACCATTTTTGTGCTCAAGATTACACGAAATCAAGCCAAACAACATCTCCCCAGTGCTTAGGAGAGGTTCGAGTGAAGTCCTAGGTTAGGAGAGGTTCGAGTGAAGTCCCAGCCTCAGTTCAGAAAATCTTTGTCATCAATGTTTGCAGGAGAGAAATCATATTTTTCTCCCGAGGGATATGACTTCTGAAAGCTACACAGGATCAAGTGACAGCTTCTATACTAATTACAAAGAGGAAATAGTGTGTGGCTTCAATGTGTTTTAAAACAAAAGACAGGGGATGGGGGGGTGGAAGCACAGGATCCTGGCAGAAAATGTGGGGGTGCATATAGCTGAATGCTAGAATATTGGTGAATATAAACAGAAAATATTATATACATGTATGAAATTGTCAAAAAATAAAAAATAAATACCTAAGCCTTTTGGTTTAGCTTATTTGATTTTCACTTTGGTTTTGTTTGTTTTGTTTTTTGAGACAGGGTCTCTCTATCTAGTCCTGAACTTACTACCAGGCTAGCTTCAAACTCATAGACGTCCTCCTGCCTCTGTCTCCCAAGTACTAATATAAAGGCCTGTGCCAACATTTCTTAGTAATGTATTTACTTCACAATTTGATTGATACAGAAATATTTTCAGCCCTTCAGAGTTAATGACTAATGCTAGTTTACCATGACACTATTTTAAGATCATAAAACACTTACAAAATAGTCTATTTTGACATAATTTCGGCAACTTTTGGGACTGACTCCTATTCTACACTTAATAGCATCACAAAAACCCAGTTTTACAAATAAATGTAACATTCATTAGATGGCAGTTTATCCAAGTTTCCTTTAAGTTATAATATGAAATGAATGCTGTCTTACACATCATTCTAATAGCCTATCCATACCAAATGTGTTATTTTCTTGAAAACTTTACCTTATTTTTTTTTTTTTACAGAATTATAGTTCTACTAATGGGATCAAACTAGTTCGATACATTGAGTCATAAAATGTATATGAAATTTGGAGTACTGGTACTATAAACATTAAGTGGTAAAACGCATGGCCAACTTGTATGTGCTAACTGATTCACTGGTGAAAGAGCTGTATGTATGTATGAAATTCTCAACCAGTAAAAAGGAAGTTATACAAAAAGAAGTCCCTGAACTTTGTTTTTGCTATCGTTTATTTGGTTTTGGTTTTGGACTGGACTTACCTCAGGAATGGTCCTTAAGAGTGAAGAATATTCACTATGGATGAGTTCAGCATTGCAGTGCATTGTTCATGGTCAAATCCAATGCAGTTCACAGATTTATGCTTATTTCATATACCTTAAAATTTATATTCCACTCCATTTATTATAAATAAATAACATGATCCATTGTGTTAATGTATGAGGGAATCTGGTTCTCTTTAAAGCTAAGGCTTTACCTTTAGTGTTACATCTTAATCACTTTTCAACTACTCAACTTATTTGTTCCTCATATCAGTACAAAATAGAAAAGTGTTATCTTTGAATAATGAGAGAAAATTGAACATTCTCACATGGGAGGTATTTATTTCCCTTATATAGAGCATAGCAAAATTATATTTTTAATGATATTTTTGTGTTTATTTTATTTCATTTGTTTGCTTATTTGTGTGTGTATATGAACACATACTATTGTGTACCGTGATGTATAAACGAAGGTCAGAAGAGAACTTGTAATTTGTTCTTTCCTTCCATCATATGCGTCCTGGGAACCCAATTCAGGACTTTAGGCCTGCCAATAAGTAATATTACCCACTGAGCCACTTCTTTGGTTCCATTATAACAAACCTTTAGTGTTGTTTTGAATTGTTTAATTATTATCCTTCCTAACAGTAATACACAAAGAAACTGTAAATTGTTAGAAAGCATACTTTGAGAACAGTATACATTTGAGTACTAATGCTCAAATATATATATGTGTGTGTGTGTGTGTGTGTGTGTGTGTGTGTGTGTGTATGTGTGTGCGCACACACATATATGTGCATTCATATAGTAAGAGTTTCTACCATTTTGGGGAGTGCTTACTATGTAGTATTTTACCACCCTAAACATTTTAATCTATGCTTAACTAACAATAATTGAACAAATTTCTTCCATAATAAAGTATCTAAGGAGTTTAGGCATCTGGAATTTGTTATTTTGATTTATCAAATTGAATAAAACAATAATTTATATTTTAAAGAATATACTAATAATGCCTAGTACATCCTTTTCAAAGGCTCAATTTTGCCTATTACTGGATTGCATATTAGTAAAATTTTTGTATTTTACATAAATGATATACAGAAGGTACTAGAACAATTGGTGACACTACTTTAAGGTATTTGGTGTTCACAGGCATGTCACAAAACAGATTTACTTATGATTATGCACTGCTGCTGTCAGCCAGGAGCAAAACTGACTGAGGAATGCCTAATATGAGGACAAATGGCATAGAATAGAAAGAATTATTCAGATTCAAGTGAGGTGGGTGCATTGGAGTTAAGCTGTGAAATAGCTTGGTGCATGGTGTCTCCTCTTTCTCTCATGCTATGTCAGGCACTGGGGTGTGGGAGGGGTTTACTTTCAGTTCGAGAATTGTACCCAGGCTTATGTAGTGGCTGCATACAGAAAGACTGAGTCTCAAATTCAGTGGTTTAGGAACATCGTTAAAAGTGGCATTATTTCAATTTAGTGTGAGAACATTGAAGTGAAAACTGACAACTCACATCCTGAGTTGTTCTGCATTTTAGAAATGGGACAACGGCCCACTAACCAGGCAGGTGTGTATATAGAAACTAATTTATTTAGACAATGGAAGAGAGGAAGTTATATCCCCACAAGGAGTGTGGAATTGCTTCATACACATTTAAAAATCACTCCTTTTCAGTTAGAGTTTTATCATAAATGAAACTTATGCTATTCCTCAGATCAAAGAGAAGCAAGACCTAGCAGGTACCATGGGTTCTCACTCTATAGAGCTGTTGCTATATGTACAGCTTTCATTTACTGAACACTGGCTGGCTCAAACAATTTAGAAATATTTTCTCTCTCATTTCCACTAAAACATTTTCCACATCTAAAAGTTACAGAATTAGTAGAAGTTACAAGATTTCAGTTGGAACTTGAAGTGAGTCTAAATATCCATATTGATATTTAAGCCACAATAACTGAAGGGGAAAAAAGAGTCTATCTTTGTCTTTTAAACAAATACTGATAGAGGATTTTCCGTGACGGAAGGTCAACTCTTTCCCTGCACTCCTTTGTATATTCATCTACAGTCTCTATTACATTACAGCCTTCTATTGTTCATATTCCTGAAATATCACCAAACATTAAACATTATATCCTGCTACAGGTGTTTGATCTGTTTTAATGCCTAACATTACAGTAAAAAAGAGTCCTGCTCAAAAGCAACCCATAAGTGTGACACTTGACATGACTGAAGTTTGAAGATATGGTTAATGTTTGTTGTCTTGTAGCCTCTTTCTAAGAATAGCATTCAATATATTCTATAACAAGTACAGTAATGAATAGATACTGCCTTAGGACAGGGTCAGAGTTGTAAGTATCTCCTTTGCTAACAACAATATTGGCTAGTACTAGGAGAGAATTGGATGTAAAAATTCAAGAACAAGATCAGGGTTGGTGAGAGGCACTCCAGGAAGTGTAATACTACTTCATAAAGAATTATTTCACGTGGAACCATAATGTAAATTACCAGAGAGAACAAGCTAAATATAAGATACACATCTCACAAGTCTGAAACACAAAAGAAAAGAAGTACTACCTCAAGAATCAGCTATACCACTCCCGGGCATACCCCCAGGAGATGCTCTCCATATAACAAGGACATTTGCTCAACTATGTGCACAGCAGCATTATTGGTAATAGCTAGA
Source organism: Acomys russatus (assembly GCF_903995435.1). Taxonomy (NCBI): domain Eukaryota; kingdom Metazoa; phylum Chordata; class Mammalia; order Rodentia; family Muridae; genus Acomys; species Acomys russatus. Next base: position 41,650,265 of record NC_067144.1, on the reverse strand, counting down.
ATCTGGAAACAATCTAGATGTCCCTCAACTGAAGAATGGATAAAGAAACTGTGGTACATTTACACAATGGGATATTATTCAGGAATCAAACACAAGAAAATCTCGAAATTTGCAGGTAAATGGGTGGAACTAGAAAAGATCCTCCTGAGTGAGGTAACCCAGACACAGAAAGACACACATGATATATACTCACTTATAAGTGGATATTAGCCCAACATACATATCCTCTGACAGACTCCACCCCGTGGAGGATCAGGACAGATACAGGGACTCACAGAAGGACTCTGGGCAAAGAGCTGCGAGTTGTATGCAAGAGGAGGGGGATTGACAGACTTGAAGGGTGGGTACTCAAGAGCTCCACAAGGAGCCTGTCAAAGCTGGCAGATCTGGACTCAGGAGGCCTACACAAATTGATGCACCAACCAAGTATATTGCAAGCAGAGAACCTAGGTCCCTGTTCAGATGTAGCCAATGGACATGTCATTCTCCACGTGGGACAGGCGGAAGTTGGAAAGCAGGGGACTGTCTCTGACATGAACTCTGGTGTCCAAGGTTTGATCACTGGCCCTTGATGGAGAGGCCCTGTGGGAACACAGAGGAAGAGGAGCAGGCTATCGAGATGAGACTTGATAGGCTGTGGACAAATGGTGGGGGAAGAGGACCCCACCTGTCAGATTTCTAGTGGAAGGGAATAGGGAAGAAGAGGGAGTGAGGGTGGGCACAGGAAGATATGAACAAGGGGATTACAATTGGGATGGATGTGAATAAATTATAATAAAAGAAAAGTATAAAATAATAAAAACTTATAAATGCAGTGTTAACATGTATGCTTTTTATGTGCAATTTTCAATCCAAATAACCACAGAGGTTAGATACTTGGCAAGTGACAAGTGATTTTTCAATTATTTTTAATTTTTTTGAGAATTTCATACAATATTTTTAAAATATATTCAACTTCTCTTTCTAAACTCCTCCTCTTACTACAATTTCACCCCCACCCAACTTTGAAATTCTCAATCATTTGTTTTGTTTTGTTTTGTTTTTACCTTGTTCCAGTATGCATAGTCTAGCTTTTTTTTTTTTTTTTTTTTTTTTTTTTTTGAGTAGGGTCTGCCCTTATGTGTGGTCAGCCTACCAGGTGTCATGTCATTAGAATAGCAGCTATGAAAAGCCAAGAGCTCCTCACCTAGTGATGAGATTTCATGCCCACACCGTCCCACATGCAGGGGGTTTTTCTGCCCGGAGCTTGAATGAGTCTTATGCTTGCTATCATACTCACTGAGAATTCGTGTGTGCACCTGCCCTATTGTGTGAAGGCAGCTGTTTCCTCGATGCTCTTAATCTTGTCTTGTGTTTCAATCATTCGTGCCTGACTCCCTTCATGAAGAGCCATGAACATGAGAGTGATGGATGTCCTAATTAGGACTGATCACTCTACAGTTTGTGCTTTGCACATTGGCTAGCTGGGGGCTGTGTGTTAATTGCTATCCTTTGTCAAAAGAAACTCTTCTGATGAGAGTTGACAGATTCTCTGCTCTATGCATACAGCAATAGGCATTAGGAGTCATTTTAATATTATGTCCATTTATCAGAATGAGAGAACGATGTTCTCTGTTATAGCCACACAGTCTCAGGCCATTTAACAGTGAGTGCAGGTATGAGTTCTGTCATATGGACCCGAGATCCTACTAGAAAGCACTTGCTTATTTCTATAACATTAATGCCATGGTTGCACTAGCAGCCACATTATGTTAATGATTTTTTTGTGCCTAGGGCATTTTGATGATATAGTTTCAAAACCTGAAACTCAGACAAAATTATCTTTCCTGTGGATAGTCCTCCAAATGTATAAAATTCCGGAGTATTTGAAGCCCATCATTCTATTTTTGCACGCCATTTTCAAAGGAGGTCACTCAAACAAGACAATTTCAAAAGCTCCCAGTTCTAATGTCCTCTGGATGTTAGTGGTCCCATACTCTATGGATAACAATAGTAATTAAATATACAACATTACTCACAAGGAAATAATTAAGCCCAGCTTCCAACAGAGGAAGCTCTACAGTGGACATGTAAAGTCACTTCCAGAACTGGGTAAGACTATTCATCTGCAACCCCTTAAAAAGTTGAGTGATTCAAGTAAACTAACCTAGGACCACGTGGGTCCTAGCATGCAGAGCATGCATGAATGGCTATAGACCCCTACACATATATAGCAGATGTGTATATAGCAAATGTAGTTCTGCTAACCATTGGAGATGGGGCTCTCTCTGACTCTGTGGCCTGCTTTTGGGTCCGTTTCCCCGAGCTGAGATGCTTGTTTGGCTCACTGGAGAGGATATGCTTAGTCCTGCTGTGACTTGATGCTCCAAGGTGGGTTGGTATGCATAGGGGGCTTCCCTTTCTTGAGAAGAAAGAGAAGAAAACATGGGGGGAATATGAGTGAGCGTGGGACTAGGAGGAGAGGATAGAGGGGACTGCAATCCAGCTGTAAAGTGATTTAATAAATAAATTAATGGGAAAAAAAGAAGTATAAAAGGTAAGCAAGACCTCAAATCTCCAAGACATCCAAACTCCTCCCATGCTGACTTCTGTTTTACTTGAAATATAGGCTATATTTTTGTGATCCCAGCCTACTCATGCTTAATTAATTATGACTTTCCCCAAATAAGAAAAGTATAGCTTTGGTGTCATTAAAAAAAGTTGAAGGATTCATTCATTGTGGTTTCACCTTGTCTAGTTTTAAAACTTCTGGAAAACTGATACAACATTAGTACATTAATTGAAAACATAGACAGAAAAGCCAAATGCATGGTTCAAGCCTTTAATCCCAGGGTTCTGAAGGCAGAAGCAGGGAGGTCTCTGTGAATTTTTAGGCCAGTCTGGTCTACAAAGCAGGTTCCAGGTCTTCCTGAGTTATTATAAAGGAAAACTGTTTCTAAACAAAACAAGCAAAAAAAAAAAAAAAACAAAAAACAAAAAAAAAAAAACAAAAAACAAAACCAACCAAAAAACCCCGTATAAATTATTTTATTCACTTCCCGAATATGAATAAAGAACAGAACAATATAAATTATATTGAATCTTCATCTGTGTATTTAATTGCTTAATAATGCACTGTAATCTATAGTGTGAGTACTAATTATTTTAAGGTAATTACATTTATTTATTATACTTGCTGTTCATATCTTATATCCTAATAGAGAAACATCAATGGCCTTCTTGACAAAATTAGTGTATTTCCTTCATGTTAGAACAAAGAATAGGAATGTACTTTAATCCAGTTGAAAGTGCCCTTGCTTTCATATATGCTACTAATTCTTACATCTTTTTGTTAGGTTTTTTTTGGCAAGTGTATTTTACAGAGAATACCATCATAAAACTTTTTGAAATTAGAAAAACAGAAGCAGTGCAGAATCAATGTATATGAATTATAACTTTATATATTTTATACATATACTTAGAGATCACACTATAAATTCATGTCCTTTTTTCTCCTGCAGGGCATAACAGTACAAAGAAAAGGGTGGTTAGACATTGTGACTCTTTTTAAACTCCAATTTATAATGTGTGGTGAATATATTCATCTCAGTGAGTGCATAAATTACCTCACATATGAGATTTGAAAATTCAAGAAATGGAAGTGAAAAGGCAACAGACAGTAACTGAAAATAAAATTCTAATTTATTGCCTCATGTGACCTGGGTTTAATTTGTTTACATTTCACAGGGGAAACACCAACTTGCATGTTCTCTTTGATATAGTGCGTATAAAACTGAAATATTGTGTTTCTGCTTGGCTAATGGAGTCATTACCTCAATTTTAAACATCCTGCACCTGAAATGGGGATTCACACTGAACTGATCAGCTAACCAAAATTACCACAAGTAAAAGCAATTTTTAGATACTTGAGCTTTCTTTTCAAATGACTTTCTGGTGTTCTACTTAAAGAAAATTATAAAACTCTCACATTTAGAACCAAGAAAAATACAAAAATGCATGTTGTAAGGGAATAAAAGAGATACTTGAACACCTGGGTATAGCAAATAAAATATTTATACATTATACATATAACATTGATAGTTTATTTGGTAGAAATCAACATTTGACCAAAACCTATGTTCTATTTTTCACACAAGCACTGTGATAAAAATATAATTGCTCTTTTCCACACTTATCTAAGACAAGTTGCACGAATAGACAATGCGCAAAGAGGACTGTGGTGTGTGATTGTCCACTCTGATGTTTTTACAGACATTCCAGTGATTTCAAAAAGGAATTTTTCTTAAAGTCCTTACAATATATGGAAAGTTCTTGATCTCGGTATGACGTTGTAGATGAGACATAATGGAAGACGCCAAATAAGTTGAAACCACTCTTACAATCTGTTGGTTATGATTGAAAGGACTGATAACTGTTAAAACACATGTTTTATTTTTCTTTTTAAATTGAAAATAGACTTCTTTCATAATATATATGTGTATATATATTATGAAAAACTATATATATTCTGATTACATCTTCCCATTCTCCGACTCCTCCAAGATCTTCCCAGATACCAAACCAAACAAAATCCATACCCTTTTTTCTCTCTTATTGAATACAATTACATAGTAGTAATATAATAAAGATAAGTTAAAATAATAACAAACAAACCAAAGTAGGACAAAACAGGCAGGGGATAAAAGAACCAAAGAAAAAATCACAAGAAACCTATACAAACTCTGAGACACCAGAAACTCATAAAAACAAAGTCATAAACAGTAATATATAATAAAAGATCTGTGAGATTATGCTACTATTACTACTACTGTGCTACCACCACTAATAATAATAATAATAATAATAATAATAATAATAATAATAATAATAATAATAATAATGCCAGACCAATCATTTTGAGAAAAAGACCTTACAGTTTTACATGGTGGATCAGGAAGGAACCAGTCAGAGCCACTATGTCTCGAACTAGACTATACAGAACAAATCTGTATGCACAAATATAGGATCACTTATGTTTCATTGTATGAAAAGTCCATATATAGTGTCAAAATCATATTATTTATTTCAAGATAAAATAAGTATAGAGTCATTGTTTAATAGTTCAGTGACCTTTTGACATATTCTTCACTTTTCTAATTTTTAGTTTTCCATTTTGTACAAGTAAAATAATATTTCTGTTAAAGGATTAATACACATGTCAAATGAGAAGAGCCATTTCTACTTGCTAATCATGTATTAAATGCTTTTGTTTTTCTATGAAGGTTTTGGCTATATAGCATATTCCATTGCTCCCAGCATAGGTCTTCTTCTAGTTATAATACTTAAAGTACAAAAAGAAGGGCAACCCTTGTAAATGGAGAAGTATCCTGTGTCTGTGTCTGCACCTTTTAACTATTAGGGAAAAGATGGCCCAAATACCTGTTTTTTATTTGTCTTCGGTTTTTCGGGAGGAGGCCCAGATGATTCTGATACATTGAGAATCATGAAGAACAGATAATTTGGGCTCTTAAATACTCAAACTTAAAAGGTTTTGTTTAAATCTCAGTCAAAATGTTTTTTACCATGTCACCACCATGACAGGTGACTAAATAACTATCCTAAAACGTATAATGTAGATTTTCAAAAGCATGTTGCATTCACTCTTTCTTAGTAATACAATGTCTGTGTTAAAGCCATGTCTTATTCTGTACCACTCAATGTGCCAAGCAATGGACATATCAAGTGAATGCTAGAGAGGGTGTGATGGCATGGAAAATAATGTGTGAAATATCTATTACAAAATGGAGATCAGAGTTTCACATCAGTCTGTATTTGGACATCATACCTAGGATACAAATACATGGCATTTCTTAACTGTGCCAGAGGAGCGGTTCTTTGCTGGAGTGAAAATAGTTGTCTGATTCCCTTCTCAAATATGCACTTTGAGTATACTATATTTTTTCAGAGGTTCTGGAAGTTACAATAATATTCTCAAATCTGACTGTGACATTTTTTTCAGTATGAATATTATCACAATCATCGCTGCATGGGTTACTTAAATTTGGTTTGAGCATATGTAAAATCCTGTTTACTGATGTGATAGGAGATTTTCCAGTCTGTAGTATATGTTCCTGATGAAAAAAAGTCTCATTAAATAATGAAATTATACTCAGACCAATAGACCATCAAGAGTTTGGATAGAACTTGTGGGAAGATCCAACACCCATTCATGTTTAAAGTTTTGAAGAGATTGGGAATACAGGACACATACCTAAACATAATAAAGGCTATATACAGCAAGCCAATAGCCAACATCAAATTAAATGGAGAGATACTCAAGGAAATTCTCTAAAATTGGGGACCAGACATGGCTGCCCACTTTCTCCATATCTCTTCAATATAGTTCTTGACATTCTAGCCAAAGCAATAAGAGAAAAAAAGGAGATCCAAATGGGAAAGGAGGAATTCAAATTATCCCTGTTTTCAGATGATATGATAGTGTACATAAGTGACCCCCAAAATTTCACCAGAGAACTCCTACAGCTGATAAACGGTAAATTGGCTGGATACAAAATTAACTCAAAAAAGTCAATAGCCTTCCTTTATACAAATGACAAATATGCAGAGGAAGAAATTAGGAAAACCACACCCTTCACAATAGCCACGAACAATATAAAATATCTAGGAGTAACTCTAACCAAGAAAGTGAGCAATTTGTTTGAAAAAAAAAACTTTAAATCTCTGAAGAAAGAGACTGAAGATGACATCAGAAGGAGGGATCTCCCTTGTCCATGGATCGGGAGAATTAACATAGTAAAAATGGCCATCTTACCAAAAGAAATTTACGGATTCATTGCAATCCCTATCAAAATACCTACACAATATTTTAAAGACATTGAAAGATCAATTCTTAACTTCATATGGAAAAACTAAAAACCCAGAATAGCTAAAACAATCCTATACAATAAACAATCCTCCAGAGGAATTTTCATACCCGATCTCAAGCTATACTATAGAGCAACAGTAATTAAAACAACATGGTACTGGCACAGCAATAGGCTGGTTGATCAATGGAATCAAATCAAAGACCCAGATATGAATCCACACACATATGGTCACTTGATGTTTGACCAAGAAGCCAGATCTGTTCAATGGAAAAAGGATAGCATCTTCAACAAATGGTGCTGGTCTAACTGGATGTCTACATGTAAAAAAATGCAATAGAACCATATTTGTCACCATGCACAAAACTCAAGTCCAGGTGGATTAAAGACCTACACCAGAGACACAAAATAGGTTAGAAGAAAAAGTAAGGAAGATCCTGGAAGACATTGGCACAGGAGACCACTTCCTGAACAGAACACCAACAGCCCAGGCATTAAGGCCAACAATTAATAAATGGGACCTCATGATGCTGAGAAGCTTCTGTAAGACAGGACATACTGTCAACAGAACAAAAGTGACAGTCTAGAAACTTGGAAAAGATCTTCACCAACCCTACATCTGACAAAGGTCTGATATCCAAAATATATAAAGAACTCAAGAAATTAAACACCATCAAACCAAATATCTCAATTGAGAAATGGGGCTCAGAACTAAACAGAGAATTCTCAACAGAGGAATATTGAATGGCTGAGAAACACTTAAAGAACTGCTCAAAGTCCCTAGTCATCAGGGAAATGCAAATCAAAATGACTTTGACAGTCCATCTTACACCCATCATAATGTCTAAGATCAAAAATTCAAGTGATACCATATGCTAACGAGAATGTGGAGAAAGAGGAACACTGCTTCATTGCTAGTGGGAATGCACACTTGTACAACCATTTTGGAAATCTATCTGGCGCTTTCTCAGAAAACTGGAAATAGGGCTTCCTCAAGACCCAGCTATTCCAGTCTTTGGAATATACCCAGAAAATGCTCCACCACACAACAAGAACATGTGCTCAACCATGTTCATAGCAGCCATATTCATAATAGCCAGAACCTGGCTATTCCAGAGCTAAATGCCCCTCAGTTGAAGAATGGATAAAGAAACTGTGGTACACTTACACTATGGAATACTACTCAGCTATTAAAAACAAGGAAATACTGAAATTTGTGGCCAAAGGTTGGGACTAGAAATGATCATACTGAGTGAGTTAACCCAGAAACAGAAAGGCTCACATGGTATATACTCACTTATAATTGGGCACTAGCCCAAAAAGCATGTCCCACAAAAGTCTTCACTTACCAGGAGATTGGGATAGATGTGAGGACATCCTGAGACTCTAGGTAAGGAAATATAAGAGGTGGGGAAATAGAAGAATCCAGAGGGTCCTAAAAATCTACAGGAAAACCATCTTGATGGGTGGATTGGGGCCCAGAGGTGTCTGCTCAAACTGTTGCCCCAAACAAGGATAATACAATATTAAACATTGAACCCCTACTCTGATCTACTCAATGGACAGGACATTCTCCAGTTATGTGGAGAGTGGGGTCTGATTTTGACATGAACTCTGGTTCTCCATATTTGACCACCTCCCCTTGGTGGGGAGGCCTGGTGGCACCCAAAGAACAAATAAGCAGGCTACCAAGATGAAACTTGATAGCCTATGACCCTATAGTGGAGGATGAGGTCCCTCTTGGTCATAGACCTAGGGGAGGGGAATAGGGTGAAAGCAGGAGGGCGGGAGGAATGGGAGGATACACATGATGGGATAAAAATTGAGTTGTAATCTGAGTAAATTAATAAAATTAAAATAAACATTTTTAAAAAATAGTATGTGTTAAAAAAAAAAAAAAAAAAAAAAAAAAAAAAAAAAAAAAAAAAGAACTACAGGGGGAGATGGAAGAACAACCAGGAGCCATGGAGTCATGTTCCTCTTCTCTTTCCTCTCCTAGTACTTACATTAGAATTGTGGAATACAACCACTATCTACATTCCCCTTTGCATTATCCCTGATACAATATAAAATGTTTATCCTTCATAAAATGATTCAAAGACCTACATCCCTGCCTTTCCATGGCTACTGTCACATATAGGGTCTCAAAGTCCACTTTATCTGTTTACAGTTAGAAAACATGGAGGAAGCCCAGGACTTTATTAAGTATCTAGTCCTGGAACTGACCCAATCCTATTTACTTATGAGGAAGAATTTATCAGCGGAGCTATTTACACAAAGCTAGGACATAAAATCCCTGGTAATATAGCTACTTCCGACTTCAACCCTATATTTAGAAAGATAGTATATAATTTTTCGAGAATCTCTAGCCATTTAATTAAATTGTACATCTTTAAAACATGCATTTCTCTAATTCTTATTCCAGAGCTAAAAGGGAGAGTAATACCCCCAAGAGACAGATTTTGATTAATGGAGATGCATGTGCCATAGCCACATGTGCTCTGTCAATATCCATGGAAACCATCATTTTGCCTCCCTTTAAGGTAATATGGTCTTTCTATCTTGTTTATACTACATAATTCTCATTTTATTAAATCATAACTATTTGATAGTGCCTTTATTTTATAAGTATTTCCCCAAACAGGAGCAGTAATACCAAATACTTTGAAAATCTGTCAAGGAAAAACATACTTCTCGACGATTGAAAGTTGTTCTCTTCAGCCAGTAACTGCAATTTCATATGTAGAACAGGGTCCATACTGCTTTAACTTTATAAAATATATTGTTTGTTATTGACACTAAAGAGATGCCTCAGCAGTTAAGAGCACACACATGATGCAGCCCTCAACCATCTAGGTCCAGGGGATCTAACTCTTCCTCTGACCTATGTAGGTTCCTGAATACATGTGCTGCACATACATATACTTAGGCATACACATATTCATTTAAATTAAAATAAATAAATATATAGAGTCCCAATAGGATGCCTTCCTCTCTGTCCCAGTTTCCTGGTAAGTGAAGGCTTTCGTGGGACATGCCCCTTGGGCTAGTATGCAGATATAAGTGAGTATATACCATTTGATTCTTTCTGCTTCTGGGTTAACTCACTCATTATGATCATTTCTAGAAATAAAAGGATACAGAGGGTCCTAGAAATCTACAAGTAGAACAATATGATAGGCAGATTTGGGCCCAGGGGTCCTGCTCAAACTAAGGCACCAGCCAAGGACAATACAGGAGGTAAACTTTAAACCCCTTCCCAGATCTAGCCAATGGTCAGAATATTCTTCACTGTTGAGTGGAGAGTGTGATATGACTTTTTCACGTACTCTGGTGCCTCACATTTGACCATGTCCCCTGGAGGGGGAGACCTGGTGGCACTCAGAGGAAGGACAGCAGGTTACCAAGAAGAGACTTGATACCCTATGAGAATATATAGGGGAAGGTAATCCCCCTCAGGAACAGTCATAGGGGAGGGGAATAATGGGAAAATGGGGTGGGAGAGGAATGGGAGGATACAAGGGATGGGATAAACATTGAGATGTAACAAGAATAAATTAATTAAAAAAATAATAATAAATAAATATAAAAGGTGTGTGTGCATGTGAATGTGTGGGTGTGCATATGTGAGTGTGTGTGTCTGGGTGTGGGTGTGTGTATATGTGTGTGTGTGCACATGTGCTTGTGTGTATGCATCAGCAGGTGTAAACCAGCCATGCACGTGGAGGTCAGAGGACAACTTTCAGGAGTTGATGCTCACCTTCCACATTTCTATGGAAGGGTCTTTCTTATTACTTCTTTGTGCTGCATAGTTCAGGGTAATCGGCCTGTAAGATTCCTAGCCCCACATTCTTCTGTCTGGAGCTGTCATCTAGGAGCTCTGGGATTACAGATATGCACCTTTATATCTAGCCTTTCTGAGACTTAAATGAAGATCATCGGGATTGCCCCATAAGTGGTATTGCACATGGATCCCACCAGAGCTGGCCTCAGGTCCTATTAACTGTGCCTAGGTCAGGGCCAGTTCATCCTTTATGCCACCTTTATACATGACATCAGCAAACCTAGAACAATACAAGCCAAGGACCACACGTATCAAGTAGACCTGGCCTTTCAACAAACTTTCTCTTTTCTAGTTCTAAAATGTATGCTTGCTACATGACAGTTTTGTGTTCATATGAACATTTTGAAATGCTAAAACAATTTTCGGATAGTCTCTGTAGAGGCCAAGAGGAAATATTTCCAAAACATGAAATAAAAGAACATCTTGAATACAGCTGAATATTCTGATCATGATATAAGATGTAAATAGTAACTTTTAATTACTTTCCATTTTCATTATAGCTTCTGTCATAACAACTGTTTTCTCCTTTTTATGTTGAGAAACCAGCAAGTGCCTAGTTAACATTAACTGTCACCTTTTTTTCTACTTTTGGAGATTAGAATATTATTACATCATTTCTTTTTCCTTTTCTAAATATTATATTGTCACATTAGTTTAACTTCAATTCAAAATTTGAAAACATTAGTGCTAGGCAACTATTTATCTTGCATTATTAACATTATTCAATTATTAAAATCTGGGTTTTTAAAAAATATTTCAATGATTGAAATATAAAAAAATGTGAAAATGTCAAGTGTGTCTCATTTTGATTAGCATTATAATTTTAAAGTTCTTGCTGTTTTGCTACTTAAGTTACTATTTTAGTTCTCACATTTTGAAAGCCAACATTTTTACTGAAAAATTTACAAGGAAACAATATTTTTAAACACAGAAAAGAGAAATAGGGTGTTGGGTGTTAAATGGTTAAAATAAGAGTACAGTGTTCATAGATGAACACAACATAAGAAAATTGTTAAGTGCTTTGGATAAGGAGTTTGCCTCTTCCACCGTGTATGAGATAATTAGAAACCTGTCATCTAGGATCCTGGGTTTTATTAGCTTTAAAGTGATAAACTCCATTTGACATTAGTGTAAAATTTTTTAAATTAAGTAATATAAAAGAGAATTTCTACTAAAGTCAATATATGACTGGAAAAATAGTTATAATCTCTCTCTCTATATATATATATGTGTGTGTGTGTGTGTGTGTGTGTGTGTGTGTGTCTGCATGTCTCCCCCTCCATCTCTCTTTTTCTTTCTTTACTTATGTGGGGTGCAAAGACTACAAAGATGCCACTGAGTACATGTGGGAGGTTGGAACACAAGATGTTGAGTTGGTTATCCATTCAGCCATGCAGATACAGGGATAAAACAGGGATATCATTGGGCTTCAAATTCAATACCTTAATGGTTAAGCCAATTCTCAGGCCCCATATTATCAGTAATCCAAGAAATTTTCTTAATAATGTTCGAATTTTGGCTATGAATCTCAGCATCTGTTTTGAAGCCCTGCTGCATAGCCAAACTTTGGGCTATTTGTAGGAAGTGTTGTGAAAAAAAATGTGTGGAAGGAAAAAGAGACCTGGAAGAGATGGAAGCTCTACAAGAAGATGGACAGAGCCAACTAATCATGGCTTAGAAGGGTTTGCTGAGATTGAAGCATCACCTAAGGACCATGCATGGATTGGATTTAGGCCCCCCAACAAAGATGATGAACATCTCAATCTTCATGTGGGTTCTCTGATAAGGGTTGAGGGGGCTTTTTCTGACATGGACTCTGTTACCAGCTTTTTGATCACTTCCTCCTGGCAGGACCGCCTTGACACCTCATAGGGGAAAAGGACATGCTCAGTCCTGATGCAATCTGATGAGCTGGAGTGGACTAGAAGTAGGGCTCTCCTTTTCTGAGAAATAGGGAAGGGGGAGGGGAGGGGAACGTAGAGTGCAGTTGGGAGGTGAGGAGGGATGGGGCTATGACCAGGACGTAGAGTAAATAAATTAACTAATAATAAATAATTTTAAAAGGAATATATACCATTTGATTCTTTCTGCTTCTGGGTTAACGCACTCATTATGATCATTTCTAGCTCAATCCATTTATCCACAAATTTTGGGAATTCCTTGTTTTTAATAGCTGAGTAGTATTCCATAGTGTATATGTACCACAGTTTCTTTATCCACTCTTCTACTGAGGGACACTTAGGCTGTTTCCATGTTCTGGCTATTATGAATAAGGCTGCTATGAACATGGTTGAGCAAATTTTCTTGTTGTGTGATGGAGCATCTTCTGGGTATATTCCAAGGAGTGGACTAGCTGGGTCTTGAGGAAGCCCTATTCCCATTTTTCTGAGATAGCACCAGATAGATTTCCAAAGTGGCTGTACTAGTTTGCATTCCCACCAGCAATGAAGGAGTGTTCCTCTCTCCCCACATATATCTGCATACTAGCCCAAGGGACATGTCCCACGAAAGCCTTCACTTATCAGGAAACTGGGACAGGGAGGAGGGCATCCTATTGGGACTCTAAATGAGAGATGCATGGGAGAATAGCAAAATAAAAGGATACAGAGGGTCCTAGAAATCTACAAGTAGAACAATATGATAGGCAGATTTGGGCCCAGGGGTCCCGCTCAAACTAAGGCACCAGCCAAGGACAATACAGGAGGTAAACTTTAAACCCCTTCCCAGATCTAGCCAATGGTCAGAATATTCTCCACAGTTGAGTGGAGAGTGTGATATGACTTTCTCATGTACTCTGGTGCCTCACATTTGACCATGTCCCCTGGAGGGGGAGACCTGGTGGCACTCAGAGGAAGGACAGCTGGTAGCCAAGAAGAGACTTGATACCCTATGAGAATATACAGGGGGAGGTAATCCCCCTCAGGAACAGTCATAGGAGAGGGGAATAATGGGAAAATGGGGGGGGGGAGGAATGGGAGGATACAAGGGATGGGATAAACATTGAGATGTAACAAGAATAAATTAATAAAAAAAAAGGAATATTAGAATTTAGTTGGGCTTGGTTGCACATAGCTTAAAAATGAAGAGTCTAAGACAGCAGGATAGCATTTCATAGTGGATAATAAAAAATAAAAATAAAACTTCAATAGAAGCAACTGCAACCCTAGGGATAGCATTACCATCAACTATGTATCCCCATGTGAATACTTTATAGCCAATAGAATCTTGGCTGTAGAAGGTGAGTGACTCTTATATCACTGTGCATCGTCACCTTGCAAGTCTTATTGACAAATGTTCAGGACCCAGCCCATGCTGTCATACTCAAGAAGTCTATGGAAGATCTTTGTGTTTCTGTTAATGTACTAAATAGTATTGGCGTATGTGAATCCAGTTACCCCATTTTGACATCTCCTGATTTTCTTTCCATTATAATGGTCCTAGCATGAATGTGATCATGTGTAATGTAGAGCTCCACCATAAAGACATATAACTTGAGAAGCTAATTCAGAAAACATTGATGAAAGCATCTTTAAATTGAAGGTATAGGCTTCTGATCTTAGCTTTACATAGCTAAAAAATTTAGTTTATATTTGTATATGAATATATAGAGGAAATGTGTTTATAGAGTGTCTGTATATATTCATACTAGGGATATATATTTATATTCATATAATCTTAATAAATATTATACTTACAGTTAAATATATATATATATATATATATATATATATATATATATATATATTGCTGACATTTTCATTGCACAGCTATAGTTAGAGTAGTTTAGAAATCTATTATGGTCTCTCTATATATTTTTAATCCATGGGCATTTCATTGCAGTACATAAATATGTTCGGGTGTAATGATTAATAATGAGATTTACTGTCTTCACGGGTATTGAGAGTACTTGGCCTTCAACCTCATACCTTATTATTTTTCTAAACCACTGAATATATCTCAGAGGAAGGATATAACCTGTCATGAGGTCTGCTGACCTCGGCACTTAAATTCTTAGTGAGACATGCAAGTGTAAAGTTAGTATATCAAAGTTGTGGTTTTATTTCTTTTTGTTGTTTTTGTTACTGCTGCTGTTGAATGATAAAATTTGAGTGATATGGATTGGTTTATATAATCACTGTCTCTGTAGGAAACACAGTTGGTATTTAATGTTTCATAGAAAGAAAGCCAGGTGTGGTGACTTATGGCTTTATTCCCAACACTTGGTAAGCAGAGGCAGGCGGGTCACTGTGAGTTCGAGGCCAGCCTGGTGTACAAAGTGCATCTAGGATGTCCAAGGCTACTCAGAGAAATCCTGTCTTGGGGAGAAAAATAAAGAACAAAATCTGGCTTGTTCAGCTAAGTAGTGCTCATAGAGGCTCACAGAGACTGAAGCAGCAATCATTGAGCCTTGCATGAGTCTGTTCTAGGTCCTCTGGAAATATGTTATGGTTGTTAGCTTGGTGTTTCTGTGGTAATCCTAACAGTGGGAGTGGGGGTGTCTTTGGCACTTTTACCTTATCTTAGGCCCCTTTGCATACTAATGAGTTACCTCATCCAGCCTTGTCATGAGGATTTGTACCCAGTCTTATTGTATCTCATTAAATCCTGTTCTGTTACTATCCCTGGGAGGCCTGCTCTTTTGTGAAGAGAAACAGAGGAGAAATGGAGCTAGAGGAGTGGGGAATGAGGGCTGGGAAGAACCGGGAGGAGTGGAGGGAGGGGCAAAGGCGGTTGGGATGTACTATATGAGAGAAGAATAAAAGAGCCAAAGGCATGGAAGTGGATTAAAACATTTGCTAGTTTAGACCTTACATTTCCCCTAGGCACAGGTGTTAAAGAAGGTGGTAAACAGCACAGGTGGAGCCTAGTAGGCAGTCCTCTGTTCTTATGGGCATGCTCCTAATGGAATGCCCAGGCCCCTTCTCACACATCCATTGGTGGAGTAAATGACTGACTCTCCTGGCTTCACAAGTCCCTCCCTGACTCTACTGCCACGGGACCAACTCACAGCTTCTGTTGATCTTGGACTAGAGCTTCAGACATTTATGAACAGATATATTTGATTTTTAAAAGCTGATTCATTCCATATTATTCTTATAGTAATGAAAAGATAACCACCTCAAACACAAAAGTAAAAGTCTTTATCATCAAAAGAAAAAAATTAAAATACCCCAAGGTCAATGCCTATATTCTCTGATTTGTATTATTATGGTTCCTACAGAATATATGCACTCAAAAACACTTAAGTGAAAATTCAAATGTAAATAAAATACTGTGGAGGAATGGTGAATGGATGTAACATCTATCAATAAAGCACTGTTTAGCCAATCAGCTGGGGAGAAGGACAGAAAGTAGAAGGTGGGGCTTCCTGGGGAGGAGGAGTTTTGATCAGTTGAGGGGGACATTGAACTGGTAGGAGGAAGATGGGGTGAATGGCTGGATAAGCATCTTAGTGGTATCCACTTGGGGTTTCTGAAATATATATCAGTTTAGTATAGCTTGTTGCCATAGTTTAGGAGAAGATTTGTATTAGTTTAGTTTCTGTCCAGCATTTACTGCTTGCAGCTTTTAAGTACGCTTCAGTCTGCCTGTGTCAGTAATTTGCCTCTTAGGCCTGTCGATACATTTTTTTGTAAGAAATACAATATTTGACATTTTTAATTCCTCACTAAATCCAGTATATTGTTGTATTATGAAAAAAAACACAAATTATAGCTAGCTCAGGAACCCAAGAGACTGCTTAAAAGATATTTGATATGTAAAGTCATAAATATATTATTTTTAAAAATTAGATGATTTAAAATATGAGTGTATGTGTTTATTTAAAAGTACAAAATATTTAAAAGTAAAGAAATTAATTACATTTTAATTATTTTTCAGATTAAAAATAGGTATACAAAATTTTAAATGGTTTTGAATTAAAAGCACTGAGTTCAAAAATAAAATATTTTGGTTGTTCAAATGTCTGTTATAACTGAATGAGTGTCTCATGGAAATTAAATCATATTGAATCCTATATTTTTAATGAAGTCATTATGTCAAACCTGTAGTTCATAGCTGCATATAACTGTTACTTGATGAAAATCTATGTCCTCACTTTCAGCTTGGAAGATGTTGCGTTCTAAAATACAGCTTGGATTGCTTGTCTCCTGTATGTCAAGTTTGTGTCTACAACATGAAAAATGACTGTAATTAGTAATTGAGGTGATAACAAAATTCAGTGTTAAGAAATACTTCCTAGTATTTTAATCAGATAACAGATAAATCAGAAGACTGTATGCAACTAATGTTTCTAAAAATAGAATGCACAGTAGACAGGAGTTATTAAATCACATCTGTGCTTAGGAATGACATTGTGAATGTGAATAACATGACAAACAATGAGTTTCTACTCCTTTCAAAATGAATACTTGCAAAAAACTGTGTAAATATTAAATGTGGGACTTTTAAATCAGAATATGTATATCTTGAAAGCATATTGTGAGTAATTGTGGATTTACAGTAATCAAGTCATCTTCTAAATGCATATTGGAGCTGTTATACTTTTTTTAATCAGCTTTTGAAGTTGGATCATTAGGCTGTCATCCTGTGTGCAGCCACACCTTAACACAGAGCAAGGTGCTATACCCTACATGCGCTAGCCCCAGAGACTGAGTCAAATGTGTTATTAAATACGTGAACAACCAGACCTATATTCTAGATTTCAAAATTGCAAAAGTGAATTCCCTTTTATCTGCCTCTCATTATTTCTAATTATTTGTGTATTATCACATTTTATGGCAGTTGAAAACAATGAACTTACATCTCTCATTCAACTTTAATGCATAGGGTTATTTAAATCTGCTGTTTTTTTGGTTTTGTTATGTTTTTAAAATAACCTTCTTGTACATTCAAAGAGGGTAGGCAACACAATTTATAGAAGAAACAAAAACAATTCCTGACAAAGTATGGAGAGATAAATTAAAACTGATATGTCAAAGTAAATTTAGAATGTGACTTAGCTGAAGCCATGTAGCCAAGATTTGTAACTTGTTAGAGTCTATTATGTGAAATATTACTTCCTAAGTTATGACAAACACCTAGTGGCTGCAGAGCTAAGACAATTTCTAGAACCATGAAAGCAAGCCAGAAAAATGAAAAAAAAAAAAAAAAAAAAACCACTTTTGTTAAAAATATCTATGAAAAAATCAGGGAGAGGAAAATTCCATGGTGCTCCATCTTGATCATTGAATGTGTTTGCTTTGTTTATAGTTGCTGGGGAATCAGTGGCTTTTGCTGTTACTATGTCTATCATTATATAGTTCTACTGTCTTCTCATTAATAAGATTATAAAATGAGCATTAATACAATCCCCTCAGTAGTAATTGATGACACTATCTGAAATTAAGTATGTAACATTATGAATAGTAATGTTCAGAATACTCTGGGGTGTGTGTGTGTGTGTGTGTGTGTGTGTGTGTGTGTGTATGTATTTGAAGAAATCAGTGAAGATCTGAAGATTAGCCTGTTGATTATTAGCTTTTTGATATGTTAATATAAAGTAATTATTCCAGTGAAGCTGAAAATAAGCAAGTATGATCATTAATTTGAGTTTAGGCTTTAGTATTGTTAATCACAGTTGGGGAAAATATTTTTAACAAACCTGGTCCAGTATTTACCCATCATGCTTTGCCAACCATGAAATATGAACTGATCTTTCTCTCAACTTCTAATTTTTTTTATTTAAAAAGCCTTTGTTTTGATTTTGCAAAATACTCTGACTTTTGTCTTTTTGTACTCACATATATTTTCCCATAATTCCTTTGGGTATGTTTACTAATTAATGAACTATGTTTTCTTATAATTACCTCTTACTAATAGATAGTATTTTGTTCCATAAACAATACCAGGTGTCTACTGATTCCTTTCGCTTTTTGCTTTTATTTTTCACTTATCTGGATACCAGCATACCTTCTCACAGTGTATGGCCTATGACTTACATCTGACTACTGGATAACTAGCAAAACAGTACATGTCTCTCCCAGTATTAGATAATAAAAGGCCTCCATGTCGTTTATCCAGCTTTGCACCACCTGTCCATTCATACTCTAAGGCAAATCTGATGACCTCCAAGTCCCTCTGCTGTGGATAGTTATCATATGGAAATAGTTTTGACTCATATAAGTGGCAATAAAAATATGTGATGCTAGAAAGTAAAATGAATAACAAATGAATTTCGATATAATGTATGGAAAATATAGCTATAGTTTTGTATGTGACAGGTTTAAAGTCATGAACTGAAATTCTGAATGAAGACCTCACTTGTGTTGAGTGTTCAATAAGGCTGGTTAATGACTTAGAGTTTCTATTATTGTACAGTGCTGGAACATTGCAGTTTCAGATGTCTTCTTATATTGCTGTCCCTGTAATAGCTATCTGTTGACCACCTCCTGTTTGAATTAATGCCTATTCTGTGAATATTAGGGACTCATTTTAGGAATATTCTACTAGTTTCCACCTACCTAAAGGCTAACCTGTCATCAAATAACATCTAAGGCCTATGATTGATCTCTCTATATTCTGTAACCAACCTACCTGATGTTTCATCAGTATTTTGGAACAGTGTCTTAATTTATAACTTCTATTACAGTAAAAACTTCATGAAGCTATTACTTCATTGGAACCTTGTTTTGGAGGTAACTGAATATATGCTTCTGGGATGAAGTCACTCATATTTGGCTCCAAAATAAATGATCTCATTCCCTTTGAGATGAGAGTTGTGTTTTTAAATCAAAAAGTCATTGTGAAGTGGTATAGTTTATGGAGACTGTTATAATAACCAATGTTACTGTTATGTGGCTACAGTAAGAAATAATAGATCAAAAGATGCATAAAGCCAAACTATTTTATTAAAATTTAATTTTGTAATTCACATCATAATTGAATGTATGGAACAAGTATCCATCTCCAAATCAAAGCATTCAGTAGAAGTAGATGAGACATGCACATTGTAGCAACGATTAGTTTAAACACTGGTGATGAGCACAATAGTGATAAGGAGAGATGTTTTAAATGGTATATAGTAGATTACTGTTTGATTATCACCTGGATATATTAAAGAAGAAATAACATTTGTGGCAGTCATTCTTTGGACTTCTTCCCAAGCAGTCAGGGACCATGAAACTCTATTACTTATATTATCTTCTCTATAAATAGGGAACAAAGAAAGATATGGTACTTAATTCACCAATACCATACAGCCCTTGAATTGGAGGGCTGACATTCATGTTAGGACCCAAACCACTGTCAAGGTAGAGCATTATATTCTGCCCTGTGAGAGAAAGGGGACAGAAAGTTGAAAGCAGGCAAAATAACACACAGCGAAAGGCAGATGCTTCCAATAGCTTATCTTTATTTCAGAAAAGCATAGTTATTACTCTGAACATTTTCAAAGTGGTATGTCTTCTAAGTTTTTAATGTGTGTTTTTGAGAATTTTATACATGAGTATTATATTTATATGATTTTCAACTCACACTTTGCCCTCACAAAGTTCCTCAACAGCCTCCCTACTCACTCTCCAATTCATGACTTCTTCTTCCTTATTTACCATGTCTGTGTATGAATGCAGTAAGAAGAACTAGAACAAGAGATTAGTAAACAGAAACTATTTTTTTATTAAAAACTTAATTTAACTCAAAATCAAATAAATGGTGCAGAGTCATCTAGAGATCAAAGAATAAAATATAAGTAGCTGAGATATATTCAATATAATAGAAATTAATTTTCTCTAAGCAATTATGAAGATCACAGCCGTGGTAATAGGAGATGGTATAAATGGCCTCAATTCTGATGCGACTTGATGTAATCAGGTTGCTTGTTGAGGAAGCTCCCTTTTCTGAGGAGGGATAGGAGGAAGAGGAAGAGAGGGTAGGACCAGGGGGAGAGGAGGGAAGGGTTTACAATCAAGATGTAAAGTGAATAAATAAATTAGTTAATATTTAAAAGAATATTCTACACATGAATAAAATATGAACTAATTAAAATACAATTGTTCATAGTAAAGTTTGTAGATGTCTAAACTAAAGAATATTCAAAGACCAAGTGACATTACGACAGTATTGGTTAGTGAACTACAATTAGATGTAAACACTGCTGCCAAGATCAAATCCTTCCTCTCCAATTTCTTTCTTCTTGATTCTTATGTTCACTGC
Source organism: Acomys russatus (assembly GCF_903995435.1). NCBI lineage: Eukaryota > Metazoa > Chordata > Mammalia > Rodentia > Muridae > Acomys > Acomys russatus. Next base: position 41,629,367 of record NC_067144.1, on the reverse strand, counting down.
ATCCTTCAGTGAAGGTGAGTGTTTTCACTTCCAAATAAATCACATTTTTGCCTTGTTCCAGGCTATTGCTTTGATGCTAGTGTGTAAAAAGTCCCAGCATCTCAACATGTATCTGCTGGAAACACTTATTTGAAGTTCCTGGTAATTACTAATTTATTTTATAAGATTTCTCCTTCTTAACCAAATACCAGCTCCATCTCTAGAGCCAGTGTCAGGAACACAACCAAAGTATCAACAAGCTTCTTCTTGAAGGCAAAATGCACTATGTAGGTTTACTTAGAATATCAAAGGGTGATTTAACTTTTTAAAAATACATGAGCAATCAAGTTTTAAAATTTGCCATAATAAGTAATGATACATATAGTTTCATAAAATGTAAATTGACTAATATATCACCCTGTTTATTTTATTTTTTTTAATATTGGTTTAGGAGCTGAAGGCAGAGTTCAGTTGGTAGAATGCTTGCCTGGATATAGGAAGCGTCAAGCTCAATTTCAAGCACTAAGTAAACCAGGATAGATGGGCTGCCTGTAATCCCTTGTAGTAGCAAAAGGAAGAAGAGTTTGATGTAATCCTTGGCTACGCAGCGAATATGAGGCCAGCTGGGGCTGCATGAGACCATATCTTAAAACATGAGAAATATTAATTGAGCATTTGGTACATGCCTACAATCCAAGCCCTTAGTCAGAAGGAAAACCTGTAATTCAGCTACATAGTAAATTTGAGCCTTACCTGGGCTTTATGACACTGTCTCCAAAACAGAAAAAAAATTGATAAATCAAAAGATTGATTAACGTAGTGTCTCATTTTCTCATTGTGGATTTTTTTTTCCAACCTGTCATGCCTGCAGTCCATTCTCGTTGTGACACTTACTGTGTGGCATGCCCATTAGCAAACAGATGAGCAGTTCTAAATGTTTTTCTTTGCAATTCCCAAAATCACCTAACTGGAACTTAAGAGCTCTTCTGTTCGATTTATCAACTTGCTTTACCAGTAACCTATGGCAGATGTGCTGCCTTGGATTGTGATCCCTAGGTCGGTAATGAGAAGATTTGCCCTTTTCCATTGATCTCTTGAGGCTTTGCGTTTTATAGTAACGCATTACTGAATAAGAAGCCCACATATTTTGTGACCTCAACATTGAGTCTGAGGTCAATATATATAAGTATTTCTTTATAGACACTAAAAGCTCTTCTTTCCCCAGGTGTTCACATCAAGATTTTAGACATTTGCATTAAGCAAGGGTAAAATCTGCAACCAAGCCTTTTGCACTGAACAGATAGCACTGGGAGAACTTAGTCCACGCCACTGGGAACAAGCATTGCTCAGCTGCATTCATACCGGACCCTTGACTGCTACATCTGTGAGATACAGTAAAGTACAGTAAAGGTCTGGAGAGATAACTCAGTGGGTAACAGTACACACCACTGAAGCCTGATGGCACAAGGTAAACCTATGAAACACATTCTGGGAAAACAATACAGACGTGTGAAAGATGTTCACTGAACACCCTGTGTGCACTGTGGGAAGAGTGCACTTGTGTGTGCGCGCACAATATGATGGTGGTGGTGGTGGTGAATCCAAGTTTGGTATAATTGTCAACTTAACAGAGTTGTCACCTGACAATTCATTGTTAAGAAACTGTTCATATCAAATTGGGCTGTTGGTAGTCCTGGAAGACTAGTCTTAATTGGTAACTTGTGTAGGCAAGCTCAGATCACAGTGTGTAGCACCAGCAAATGAGCAGGTGGTCCTAGGTTAAGTAAGAAGATTAGGGATGCCTTAAGCTGCAAGCAACCCAGTAGGCATCATTCTTCCATGATTTCTGCTTAATACCTTGCCTTGATTCCCTCAAGGATAAACTGTGACCTGGAAGCATAAACCAAATTAATCCTTTCTCCCCTAAATTGTTTTTGTCAGAGTGTTTTGTTACATCAACAGAAGGAAAACAAAGACAAACAATAATTAAAGAAATGAAGCATTTTTAACCACCAAGCTCGGAGAATATAATTTTATGATATTAGGCTACTGTTTTTACTTAATATGTTGTAGGTCCTGGTATGCTATATATAGAGAGTTATTAAAAGGATAAGTATGTCCTTTTATGAACACATGTGGTGACTGTAAGTTTATATCTTACCACCTAATACCACATATCTATGTATATTTTCCTTTATTTTTTTCCTTGTTATTTATATAGTTAAAGAAAGTAGAATACTTGTTTATCTTTTTTAAATTAATATATATCCCTAGGCTTTAATTTATGTAAATGTGAATTTTAAAAATAAACAAGTATTTTCTGAAAAAAAAAAAAGTATAGGTATGCTTACAGTTTGTGGGAATTCTCTCTATGCAGTTCTCGTCCGGTTACTCCACTAAAGAGCTACTTTTGTTTGTACCTGGTTTCCTTCCACAACTACTCCACAACCAAATTATCTTAGATTACATACTGCTCCTATTTATACCTGTGGCATGTATAATTTCTTCTTTTAATCCCTTTGTTGAAGGTTGTGTGTTGCTTTCCCTTTTGTTTACTGAATCAAGTCATATGCTTATATACTGAGGTGACTGTCCCATTAAGACATTTTTTTTCCTGGCAATATGTGATCTGTATTCCATGTGCAAGTTGTTCTAATACATGTTTTCATGTTATCAATTATGTTATGTCATATGGAACATACACAATTTTATTCAGATGTAATTTTCTGTCTATATCATCCATGAGAATTATCTTGATTTTAGTGGATTAGGAAGCACCATTCCCTAGAGACAAGATCACATGTACCACATGATCTGTCCTTCAATGAACATTGTCTTTTACTGGGCCTCTTTTTTTGTTCTTTATTTTATTTACTCAAATGGATTAAGTTATTTCATCATAAGAATCTCACTCTAGTTGTCAGTGGGTCATTTTTAAGTGAAATTACATGTCGTATATTTTAAACATTTTATTTTAGGGCCTGTAATCTTAGGTTTTCAAATAAAACTCTGTGACACTTTTCTGAGTACCAGAGCTGTTATTGTACATACAAGACCTATGTTTCCTTTACTAAATTTAGCTTCATTCAAAACATAGCAGGATACCTTTTCTTGTTTCTGAAACCTTTATAATTCTAGCTGGCACTTCCTATATCATGCAGTGCAAAGCTAGGTAAATTGCATGCTAGGTATAAGCTACTGTGGTGTAACACACCACAGGGAGTGGTAGGAAAGGGCTGTTAGTGGGCATTCCATGGAGGGCACAGTAGGAAAGTGACACATGAAAACAATATGCTTGTTATTATCAATAGTTAAAACCAAATGGATAGCAAAGGTCCCATTTAAAAATCAATCAATGGATGCCAGAATATCTTAGTCAGCATGAATCATTGATATTTGCAGAGGGCTTTATTTTTTTTTTTTTTTTCGTTCCAACTCTAGTGTGAAATGGACAAGAAACGGCACTGAATGGGGTCGAGGAAATGACCCAAACTTCAGTGAATATCCAGATCATAACTACAACTTTGAAATATAGGCACATTGCCAAGACAAAAAAAAAAAAAAAAAAAAAAAAAAAAAAAAAAAAACCCAAAAAAAAAAAACAGTACACAGGAAAAGAAGACAGTGATTAACTCAAAACGCATGTGTCCATTATTTGATATTGTAGACTCATGATAACTAGGAGGTAAAGACATTCATTTTCCAATGACTTTTCTCTATATACACCTCTGACAGAAGCCATTACATGACACAACTCGTAGAGGTAATCTGCTGTTGAATTTTCACTATTTTTTTTTTTTCTTGGCTGTGGAAGATTGAGTTCCTCTATATCTCTTTGGAACCTTGGTCTCCTTCACGAACATCGCTGTTAACTTTTTATGAGAACATTCTGAGGACTCGTTCATGATTACTTTGTTGCATTTGATATTATTTCTTTGTCTCATTTTCATGGGGATGGACAAAGGGTATCATGAATGTCAAAGGCTATGACACACTGCAGTTGTACTTAAAGCTCTAGCAACTAAGCTCAGGCAATCCGACAGCAAAGAGCAGGCTGCCCCTGAAACCATCTTTGTTCTGTAGCACATACAGCACTATTAAAATTAGAGATTTATTTCCTACCTACCCCCATTATGGTGTAAGATGGTTAAAATCAAGATCATGATTTACTGATATAGATGCATGTGTGTGATGAATGAATGGTCACCTCGAAGCATGCACTCTCCGACAAAATTAAGCCGCATCCACTTTAGCTCATGAGAGCTCTTTTCCTGAGGAAGCTGCCTGACCAAACACAGGAATGGACATAGATCATTCAGTATAGTGTGAAGGGTATTCAAGTTTAAGGAATGAAGCAGGGCTGTTTTCTATAGTTCTAGTTCAGGACAGTGAAACTAAAATAAATAAATAAAGCCTTTTCTTTTATAAGAAAAGATGCTACTATGGTCAGGTGTCAAATGCACAGCTTCATGAATACTTCCTGGTAATGTTCCGACATGGCAGAAGTCATCAATGACGCCATTACTTGGAGTAAAATCCAAACGTTATGAAGAGGTGCTAATGTTCACAAGCACAGAGGATTTTTATTTTTTGTCTTTACAGGCATGATGGGACAATAAGTCAGAAACAAAACAATAAGAAATAAAATTCGATTTGCATTTCCCTGATGACTAAGGAGGTTGAGCATTTCTTCAAGTGTTTCTCAGCCATTTGATATTCCTCTGTTGAAAATTCTCTGTTTAGTTCCAAGCCCCATTTCTCAATTGGGTTGTTTGGTTTGGTGGTGTTTAATTTCTTGAGTTCTTTATATATTTTGGATATTAGACCTTTGTCAGATGTAGGGTTGGTGAAGATCTTTTCCCAGTTTGTAGACTGTCGCTTTGTTCTCTTGACAGTGTCTCCTGCCTTACAGAAGCTTCTCAGTCTCATGAGGTCCCATTTATTAATTGTTGATATTAAGGCCTGGGCTGTTGGTGTTCTGTTCAGGAAGTTATCTCCTGTGCCAATATGTTCCATGCTCTTCCCCAGTTTTTCTTCTAACTGATTTAGTGTCTCTGGTTTTATGTTGAGGTCTTTGATCCCCTTGGATTTGAGTTTTGTGCAAGGTGACAAATATGGGTCCTCCTTAGCCATCAGAGAAATGCAAATCAAAACAACTCTGAGATTCCATCTTATACCCATCAGGATGGCTAAAATAAAAAATTCAAGCTGCACCACATGCTGGCGAGGATGTGGAGAGAGAGGAACACTCATTCATTGCTGGTGGGAATGCAAACTAGTACAGCCACTTTGGAAATCTATCTGGTGCTATCTCAGAAAAATGGGAATAGGGCTTCCTCAAGACCCAGCTATTCCACTCCTTGGAATATACCCAGAAGATGCTCCAGCACACAACAAGAAAATTTGCTCAACCATGTTCATAGCAGCCTTATTCATAATAGCCAGAACATGGAAACAGCCTAAGTGTCCATCTGTAGAAGATGGATAAAGAAACTGGTACATATACACTATGGAATACTACTCAGCTATTAAAAACAAGGAATTCCCGAAATTTGTGGATAAATGGATTGAGCTAGAAATGATCATAATGAGTGAGTTAACCCAGAAGCAGAAAGACTTAAATGGTATATACTCACTTATATCTGCATACTAGCCCAAGGGGCATGTCCCACGAAAGCCTTAACTTACCAGGAAACTGGGACAGAGGGGAGGACATCCTATTGGGACTCTAGATGAGAGAAGTATGGAAGAATGGCAAAGTAGAAGGATCCAGAGGGTCCTAGAAACCTACAAGTAGAACATTATGATAGGCAGATTTGGGCCCAGGGGGTCCCGCTCAAACTAAGGCACCAGCCAAGGACAATACAGGCGGTAAACTTTAATCCCCTACCCAGATCTAGCCAATGGTCAGAACATTCTCCACAGTTGAGTGGAGAGTGGGATTTGACTTTCTCACATACTCTGGTGCCTCACATTTGACCATGTCCCCTGGAGGGGGAGACCTGGTGGCACTCAGAGGAAGGACAGCAGGTTACCAAGAAGAGACTTGATACCCTATGAGCATATACAGGGGGAGGAAATCCCCCTCAGGAACAGTCATAGGGGAGGGGAATAAGGGGAAAAGGGGAGGGAGGGAAGAATGGGAGGATACAAGGTGTGGGATAACCATTGAGATGTAACAAGAATAAATTAATAAAAAATTTAAAAAAATAAAATCTAACCATTATAAAAGGATGCAAATAAATGTAAAGAATAAAGAAATTAAAGGCAAAAAATAAACAAAAATCATTTATTTTGAAACTATTAAATATTCATTTACTGAGGACAAAGCACTGTGTCAGAGGCTGACGGCTATAAGCACATTGAAGAAATGTCTTGATCTCAGTGAAGTCATAATAGTGTAAACCATGGATAATAATTGTGGTAATTGCAGGAGAAATCCTACACTCACCTAACTCAAACCAACTTAATCTTTACAAGAACCTTTAGACCTGGTACAAAAGGGGTGTTATGCCAGTAAACAATGTAGGTAAAAAGAAATGAAATTGTGAAAAATAATTTTTAAAACACTAAAATATTCCCTCATGGGCTTCTTACCTTTGTGGTGTGGGAAAGCCAACTATGTTCTAAACATCAACTAACAGAATATAAACATTGTGCAATCATCAGAAAAGCCCTACCTAGTGTAAAAGTTGTTTCATTCATCGACATAAAGTGGCAAAATTATTTGTAAGTGACAAGGACTGACAGTCCCAAAACACCCAGATGTGGTCTGAGTAGGAGTTTCATAGTGGTCATTTACCAGTTACACAGTTTTCTTTTAAGAGACATATCAGGGTCTGAATTGCAGCACTACCATTAAATGGCAGTCAGGAATCACACTATAGTGAATATGTTTGATTCATTTCCTTTCTAGATACTGTCTTGTCAAATCACATTTTCAAGGATGTTTTATTTAGTATTATTTTGTTTTGTTTAGAAACCAAATATCCTAGATCACTGATACAAATGAGAATGAAGAGAGATAAGACCTGTGCCTTGGTAATATGTGGGATATACTGAAGAATATGCAATATATATTGAAAACATAATGGTGTGATGGTAACCTCTTTATAATAAATATTCTTATTGAGAGTCTTTAAGAGAAAGGCACAGAGAAAGCTTGAGCTATGAAAATGATGCCACCTAGTGAACATATTCAGTCCCCTTCTCACCCAAGTTTGATTGACATGGGTAAGATGCTCCAGTTAGATAAAATGAATCAATAAATTCCAGTATTATGTAGCATCTGCATGTCCAAGTGAAAACTGCCTGCATTGCAGCTAGAAGTCAGGCCAGGATTATACACCTAGAGTTCTTTGGCTTCCACACACTTAGAGGTTATCTTCCACAGCAACAGCAGCACAAATGTGAGGTTTTCGTGTGGAATAAAAAGGGTAGTTTTATTTATGATCTGCTTTTGCATGTTATAAAATATATCCCAAATTGAGTTTTCAAGATCTGTTATTATGGTGTTCATTTGTTGTAAGTGAGTTTTTTCAAATTGTATTTGACATGTACCTAGTTAAGTGCTTGTTTTCAGCTTTAACATAATAAGCAATATGCACTATCACAGCTTCTATTTTCCTGCCAAGCAGAGAGTGACAGCTGTGTGGCAATATGTAATGCATATTTTCATCTACACATAAATTGGAAGGAAGAAAAACAGTTTCTGGGTGGGCAGGTCACTATCATTTAAATGAATCATTAAAATTATATTTTCCCTAGAACCAAAATGTAATTGCTTTTCTGCTTAGATGCACACCAAAGGGTCTTATTTATATTATTGTAACATATTTCCTCTCAATTGACAACTTTCCCAAGATCCTTTGGATTGTTTTCGTTTTCCTTACTGTTCTCCACTCAGGCAATATTCACTTACTTCTTTGCAAGGCTTCATATTTCTGAATATATATTCCAGAAGGCAGAATTGCTCAGTGCTTGGTGTTCTAGAGCTCCACAGTTGTTTGATTGGCAAGGAGGGAATTGAAGATACGGAGAGTGCCACGTACAGGGATAATTCCTCACATACACACACAGCTGAAGAACAGTTATAGTCCTTGACTAAGGGCTGTAAATGTGCTGTATTTTAACTGCTTTAAAATAAAAACATATGAGCTGATATGATGGTTCCATAGGTAAAGACACTAGCCAGTAAGCCTTATGACCTGTGTTCAGTCTGGGAACCTGCATAGTAGAAGGAGAAAAAATTATGCTCTGACCTCTACACTTAGGCTATGGCAGGAATGTGTGTGTGTGTGTGTGTGTGTGTGTGTGTGTGTGTGTGTACCTCCACTCACTCACATACACACCACAAATAAATAAGAGAAAAAATATTGAAAATATTGAAGTCAAATGAAATATATTGTTCATTGTTTCAACTTTATAATTTAATAGTGTACTACTAGTAATTCGGGCAATATCTTAATGAGTGTCATATATATATATATATATCTGTACTAAGATTTCATATAACAATATGTGGTTTGGTATTTATCTGATTATTTGAATACATAAAAATAGAGTAGAAATTTAATCTCACCTGCTTTTAATTTGCTGATATAGACATGATTTGTGTGTGTGTGTATGTTTTGGCAAGTTTTTCAATTATTAATACTATGAGGCAATTTAATTACAAGTTGGATATGAGTGATATGATTTTTCAGAAAACATTTTTTAGAGAAATCTGTTATCTCTAATAGCATCCCCACAATGTTGAGTCTTAACAGACTCATCATGGATTTGGAGACATTAGAGAGAAGACAAGCTTGGAACTTTTCTAGATTTGATTCAGGACTTTAGGATCATATTGACTCAAAACTGACAATAGCTCCCTAAGCACATGAAGTCAGATTTACACCAAAAGTTTAACCAACTTGGCCTCACTTTCTGTTATTCTCTTGCACTCTGGTTAAGTTCTTTTTCTAGCCAACCAAGATGATTTAATAGGCATGCTTTAGCAAAATTTGACCTTGTTCAAGGATTATTTTATAGTAGTGTTTTCAGATAAATGAAATATGTAACATTCTCATGACTTTTAGTTTACTTTTATTGTTTATTCATTTGTTTTGAAACAGGATCTTCCTACATAGTTCCTACTAACCATTAACTCATAATCCCCGTATGTTTGCCTCTCAAGTGTTGGCATTGTAAGAATGCACCATCACACCTGACTCCTAAGCATCTAACGTGTTGGACTCTGAGTGTCAGTCCTTCTTTTGAAGAAGGCCTCATTATCCACTCATTCCTTTAAAATCATTGCCATCTCATTTATTGATAAGACCATCTCCAGATTTCTTTATTAACTTGCCAAGAATCACTGTGTATTATGTCATGTTTGGACATGATTCAACATGCAGTTGGCTTTTCTACATCACTGTCATTGTACTTACAGCTTGTATATAGTCACTGTTTTCAAAACCAGTTATCAGAGTCTCATATGTGGGAACCTCTTTGGGATCACTTATGCCTTCAGATGCATTATGACCTATACAAGGTGATATTTCTAGGCTCTTATATCCTTAAAATTACCTATGTGACCATTATTTTGCTTTGATACATCCTGTCATTTGTCACAAGCCTTGAAACGGATACCAAGGCAAAATTTGCATTAAGGATATTTATTAAGTGGGCCCTCCAGTGAACAAATAGGGCAAGGAATAAAGAACAAAACATTGAACTGAGGTGCAGTTTTTAAAAAGGCTCCCTGCAAACAAAAAAGATGTTCTGCAGCAAAAATAGCCAGTCAGAAGTTTAGCAAATTTAGGCCTGGGAACCTTGACAGCGTCATTGACAAGTTATGAGTATTAGCTACAGGCATCACCTTGTATACACAGCCACACTCTGGAGAGCAAACGAACACTCTCTGCAGCCACGCCCTTCACACTAGAGGAAGGAGGCCTCAGTCCTCAAAAAGGGATAGACTAACATAAAATGCGATTCACTCCTTTTTTCTCTATTTAATACCTGGGAATAAATGATCTCAATCTCCTCTACCCTGATCAAAGCACTTCAATGGTGTGTGTGTGCATGTGTGTGTCTGTGTGTGTGTCTGTGCACGAGGGCACATGTATATGTATTTTGTACTAAAAATACCTGTTCTAATGAATATTCTTTAGAAACACAATAAGACAAGATGACATATAGCGATTATGCTTCTCTTGTTTTGAAACCAAATCTCCTCATGTAATCTAGTCTGCCTCCCAAATGCTGGGGTTCAGGTGTAAGGCATCAAGACTAAAGAGATCCTATTTCTTAAAGTCTTAGATATAGAGACCTAACATATTTTAAAATATTTATCAGAAATAATGACCCATTTGTTCTTCACTAAACAGTTATAAAGGAAAACAGACACATCTAAAGGCATTAGAGAGATGAAGAATTCACCACTTTACTTCATCTAAAACTTTATTGCAGACATCCTTTCATGGGATGACAGCAGAATTGTTCCTGTTTCACTTGCTGTGTCCTGAGACAAATGACCGGTTCTTGGTCACCAGGAGGGTGTGATTGCTCCCCCTTTCATTAACATTGGCTGCGCTCCTGCTTTCATTCAGAATACAGAAAAAACAGAAATTGAATATAGCAATAGAAGCACTGGCCTAGAGGACCTGATAGGTAAACAAAGCCCCATTCTCCCCAGACATCCCCTCAGACACCTTTCAAGTTTTTATCACATCTGGGAGAACTTGTCACAACAACCATTCCTAATGCTGATTGGATTTAATTCCTATAACAGAAAATCTGTATATTTGGATATAAATTATTTGTTCATGTTTCTAAAACCATTTTTAAGTTTTATTTATTTTTTTATTTTTCTACATATATGAATGTATGGCTGCATGCATTAAATATACCATGTGCATGCATTCTTCATGGAAGCAAAAAACAATAACAGACCCCTGGAACTACAGTTGCAGACAGTGGTGACTCACCATTTAAGTACTGGAACACCAACCTGTGTGTCTGTAAGAACAGCAATGCTTGTAATCACTAATCCATCTCTCCAGCCCTGACACAAATCCTTTAATAACAATAAACAGAAATTTTCCATTGCCATGGCCAATATGTTGATATTTTAATATCAGCCAATATAACTGCTCCCTATGAGAGGGAGAGAGAGAGAGAGAGAGAGAGAGAGAGAGAGAGAGAATATGTCTGTGTGTGGTGTGTGAAAACTGATTTTTTACAATACTTTGGTTGCCTTGTAGTTTTCATACTTTTTTCTGAATCGTTTTGAGGTATAAGTCAAAGTAAAATAAAATATTGTACAGTATGCCTATGTGAAATGAATATCATAATAAATTTATCCATCACTACTTCACAACTTTTTGGTGATTGTGGTAGGCATGTTTAAGATGTTTGCTTTTAGAGATTTATAATGTTGTAAACACTGTCCTTTTATTAAAACAGACAAACTACTCAACCTTTTGTAGTGTCTCCCCATTTTCTCTCTCCATCTTGCTCCAACTGCCATTCTGCTCTTTGCCTCTGTTGGGCTTTTTAAATTCCAAATACACGTGGCATTTTCAGGATTCATCTTTCTGTGTATAGCTTCTTGTTCCAGATTCCCCCATATTGTTAATAATGGTGAATTTTTTTTCTTTTTTTTTTATTAATTTATTCTTGTTACATCTCAATGTTTATCCCATCCCTTGTATCCTCCCATTCCTCCCCTCCCTTTTTCCCATTCTTCCCCTCCCCTATGACTGTTCCTGAGGGGGATTACCTCCCCCTATATATTCTCATAGGGTATCAAGTCTCTTCTTGGCTACCTGCTGTCCTTCCTCTGAGTGCCACCAGGTCTCCCCCTCCAGGGGACATGGTCAAATGTGAGGCACCAGAGTACGTGAGAAAGTCATATCACACTCTCCACTCAACTGTGGAGAATATTCTGACCATTGGCTAGATCTGGGAATGGGTTTAAAGTTTACCTCCTGTATTGTCCTTGGCTGGTGCCTTAGTTTGAGCGGGACCCCTGGGCCCAAATCTGCCTATCATATTGTTCTACTTGTAGATTTCTAGGACCCTCTGTATCCTTTTATTTTGCTATTCTCCCATGCGTCTCTCATTTAGAGTCCCAATAGGATGCCTTCCCCTCTGTCCCAGTTTCCTGGTAAGTGAAGGCTTTCATGGTACATGCCCCATGGGCTAGTATGCAGATATAAGTGAGTATATACCATTTGATTCTTTCTGCTTCTGGGTTAACTCACTCATTATGATCATTTCTAGCTCAATCCATTTATCCACAAATTTTGGGAATTCCTTGTTTTTAATAGCTGAGTAGTATTCCATAGTGTATATGTACCACAGTTTCTTTATCCACTCTTCTACTGTGGTGAATTTTTTTTTAACAGCTGTTGGCATACATGATTACTCTTGCGCCAATGCAACAAGGTTCTAATTTCTTCATTATTAAATTTGTATGGGGTTAGATTCACTTGAACTAACAGTATATCTAAAGTACAGAGGATTTTCTGGTGTTTGTTTTTCCTTTTATGGAAAATAGGGTTTTTTTTTTTTCAAACAATAGATAACGATTACATCTTCCCCTCTTTCTACTCTTCCCAGGTCTTCCCCATCTCCCCTCCCATCTGAATCCACTACCTTTCTACCACTCACTAGAAAAAAACAGGCTTATAAAACATAACAATGAAACATAACAAGATAAAATCTAACAACATAAAATAAAGACCATCAAATCAAAGTTGGACAATGCAATCCGACAGAAGGAAAAGAGCCCCAAGAGAAGGTCTAAGAATCAGAGACCCACTCATTCACACACTGGGAAGCCCCATAAAACCACTAAACTGAAAGCTAAAATACATATGCAGAGGGCCTTGTACAAACCCTTATAGGCACTGACACACAAGATTTCTCACCCTAAATATTAATCTGGACATAGGAGAAACGTACAATTACATAGATGATGCAAGACAAGTAATTTTATTCTATAAAATAAACCAAACTGTATTCCTAGCAAGTGGTAGGCGCACATGAGTATCTATTAACTTTACAGTCAACTCCTTTAGTTTTAGTGTAGTTTATGGGACAACAAAGATAACAAACAGATAACTGTTTGAAGATTCAGGGTACTGAACAAGAAATCACAATTTTAAAACTTTGATCTTCAAATACTGTATCAAATGAGGGAGCTGCTAAGTATTCAGGCGTAGTAATTCAGATAAAGCTTTAAGTGATTAAACTGGCTTGATAGTTCACTCCATGCTACCAGGACAATTGTGGCTTTATGTTGTGCAGCTTTCTGCTTCTCTGGACATTATCGTAGAGCATCCCTCAACTTCTCATTGAGAATGGTGAGCATCAGTCTGGAATTCTGCTCATTTTCTTCTCTCATCCTCATGCTCTCTGATTCAGCCATGAGTATTGCTCATCACAAAACCCGAGATTCAGATTACTTTTAAAGCTAATTTTTATTATAATTTGTTCAGATTACATTCTGATGGTTTTCCATACTTGTATCTTCCCATTCCCAGCTTCTCTCCCTCTTCAGTCCTATTCCCCTCCTCTAGACTGCTGACAGAAGGGGACATCCTTCCCTGGCATGTGACTATAGAGGATCAGGTCTCATCTGGATAACCTGTTTCCTCTTCCTCTGTGTGCTGCTAGCCCTCCCCACCGTGGGGAAATGATGAAATTGGGGCACCAAAGTTCATGTCGGCATTAGATTATTTTTTAAACTAAAATATACCGTAAAAGCTGCCTATTCTGAGCCACTGAGGTCTCAGTATCGCACATTTGGCATTGTCCATTCATCTTACTGTTGAACTGTCAGAGACTGGAAATGTTTCACCTTTAGAGAACTCAGAAAACAAAGAGTATGTCTAATGTAAGTCTTTTTGTTCAGTTTTTGCATATTATTTATCTGTTTCTTTTTGTTGTTGTTAGTAGTAGTTTCTAGATTCCTCGTCACAGTCATTTCAGTTTGCAATGATCCATGGTTTTCTTTGATTTATCAGATTATACTGTAATAACATAATTTATCCTCTTTATTTTCTTTCCCCAAATCCTCCTATATACATACCCCTCTTTGCTCTTTTAAATTCATGGCTTTTTTATTAGCTGCTATTACATGCATGCATGCTTATGTATTTAAATATATATTCCTAAACACAACCATCTCAGTCCATATAATGTTATTCATATATATGTTTTCAAGGCTGACCTTTTGGTATTAGATAGCCACTTGGTGTGCTCTTCTCCATGTGTGACTATGTCTCTTACTCTCAGAATTTCCCAAGTTCTTGTAGTTCTTTGTGTAGGCTTGAGCCTAATAGGCTTTCCCTGTTTGTTCTGCCATGTCTGTTGGTGTCAACTTTGTTGGCAGATTGTTGGTGAGATTTTATTGGTGTATCTGTGACATTACTAGAGGAGTCAATCTCACAGCAAATGTCCTGATTCTATTTCTTGCAATTTATGCCCCACTCTTACTCTAATGATGCCTAAGGCCTAGGTGTGCGGGTGATTTGTATATTGGAGGCTGGCTTCACAACTTTGGGCTTTTATTGACTGTGGATTTTTGTAATAATCTCCATCTGTTTCTAAAAAAATTTCCCTTAATGAAAGGCCATAGGGTAGGCCCTATATTTAAGAGCATGAGAACCACACAGAGCACAAAGATCCAATTCCAGTTTTAGTTATGAACTTGGGGAAATTGTGTAACTTCTCAAACATTCCATTTTTGCTATCTGTATGATTGTGCTAACATTTTATATTAAATGTTAATTAGTATTAACTATTAACTATTGTAAATAGCCCATTACATATCCTTCCAGTTTAACACATTTCTCTGACTTCCTCCAGTCACTGGAAGATAGGTACCATCTCCTCGCTTGTGTATATACTACAAAGTATGAAACTTGTATTAACTTTTATAAAAATACCATTATGTCATTTACTTACAAGGACCTATCAAGAAAATTTTCTGTAGGAAATTCTATTTTCTATCATCACCATATATGTATACTTTTAATGCCATCAGTAGTATGATGATTCATGTTAGAATCTGTCTATGACCTCATCTTATTAAGACAATTAAATCTGTCAGTTGGGTTCCAATTTTTTTCTTCTGTCTAAATGATAATAATTTTCAGAGGAGGGAATATATCTTAGTGCTTTGGTGGTGCTTGCCTAATATGGGCCACAACTTGGGTTTGATTCTCATGATGAAAATTTTACACTTTTACACACACACACACACACACAGAGAGAGAGAGAGAGAGAGAGAGAGAGAGAGAGACAGACAGACAGACAGACAGACAGACAGATACAGACACAGAGACACAAACACAGACACAGAGAGACAGAGACAGATACAGAGACAGAGACAGAGAAAAAGAAAGGCAAACAGTGAGACAGAGAGACACAGAGACAAAGACGGAAAGATAGAGACAGAGACAAGGACAGACAGAAATTAAAGAGGTTGAGTCAAGCCAGGATACTAGGAAGCTGAATCTCGACCAATTATTCTCCACTGTTTCTTCCTTTCATCGATACTGTCTCCTACTTCCAGACACTGACAATCTATCATACCCCATTACATCCAGTGATTATTTCTGTAGTGAATGTAACCTTCAAAGTTACCTAAGATAATGTTCATCAAACACCTTGTTGAAATACATAGAGTGATTCTATGTGTCCTAGTTTATTTTCTTTTTTTCTGGGATAAAATAACCAGGCAAAAGCATCCTAAGGGATAAAGGGTTTATTTTAGCTTACAGTTCAAGGTTTGGCCTATCAATGAGCAAGCCAAAGTAGCAGGAACTCAAAGCAACTTGGCACAACATACAAAAAGAGAAAAGGATTAACACATGTGGCCAACAAACTCCCTTTATCCATTTTCTCACCCATGGTGGATGGAAATTTTCACCTCAATTAACCTAATCAGGATAATATCCACATATATTTCTAGAAACTCATCTTCCAGGTGACTCTAGATCTGTCATACTAACAATTCACACCAATCATAAAAATATGTCTTAATCTAAGCAAGCCAGGAGCATCAACCAGCAGTCTGATCACATTACTATCAAAAAGGTGGAGGCCACACCAAGCCCTTATAGGGGATCAAAATATCAAAGCTATGTGGACACTTAGTATATTAAGTGGGCCTCTAGCCCTAGATCTCAAAAAAATCCAGCAGCAGTGAAAATGAAAATGGAATAGGAGGAGAAATAAGACACAAATAGAAGAATTCTAAGTGGTCATTATTAATGAGGAAATGGAAGTATTTTCACATTGGTTCAATCTAGCAGGAAAGGGAGAAACCAGAATGAATACATGGAATGTTACCCACATTTTTATATTAGTTTTACTTTGTAAGTCAGTTTATAGGAGCACAAACTCATTTGGATCCTTGTTTGTTCACTGGTCCTTAATAGAAGTCCCATAAATTCATGTACAGTATGCCATTTAACTCAGACACAACACACACACAAAAAAAAGTGGTTTTAGGAAGCACCCTTTTTCTCTATTTTAAGTGCTGGGATGCATTTCCTTTCACTCAGGGTTGCAGCCTTGTTTTCCTGTCTCATTATTTCTAAAATGTCAGCAATAAAAGTCATTTACTCTCACAAACCTCCTTGAAGCATGGCAGTGTGATCCATCTTCTATGAAAATCAGAGTTCAGCTGCACTTGTTCTTACTATGTCTTATTATGGCATCTTTGCCATTCAGAGTCCACTTTCAGTCTAGAAATCTACCATTTCTCTTTGAGTTTTTTCATGTAAATATATATGAATTTGGATATCTGTCCTTTTGTATTTCAGAAAATAAATTCTTTTGATGAAATAAACATTTTATCTTTAGTTTATAGTCTTCCTATATTAAATAAACCATAACACACACCTGTTTCCTTATGAAAAATTATTTTCAGAATTTGAGTGAAATTATAAAATTTGATGTGAAAATTATAAATGTTTTTATTAAAAAGGTATAGTTCTTGCTGTGACTATTTAGTCAACAATTTTATCAATTAGGGAGCACAGAAGCTTAATGCTTGTCACTGCCCTGGCATCTACAAAGACAAGATGATAATGAACTGGTTTAAACCTGCAATGGCACTGCCAGCAAAGCATATGATGGCTTTAAACCCTAAAATGCTTATAAAGATGTCTACTTATCCTTTACCCTATATATAATAAAAAATATCATCTTAGGTTTTCTTAAAGTTTCCTTTTGTAGCTTATGAATATGCAAAATTGAAACTTTGATGTGATAAAAGAGTAATTTTCTCTAACACTATGATTCAATACCATATGAACAGAATGATTAACAGTTTTTCATGAGTCAGCAAAATGAGGGTTTATCTCCACAGGGTGTTTTAAAGAGCATGAACAGCTTTTTTTATTGTCCTGGTTGATAAGTGTATAGTATAAATAAAAAAGAAACACTGTATTTAACTAAGAGACATTTTGTGAGCGAATTATTTGTTTAAAAATCTTACAAATGATAAAACAACTTCACAGATGTTACATCCTGCCAAGATCACACATCCATTTGAAGAAAGGAGGTTAGTAAAAGTCTATATTCTTTTCAATATAATAAATGACTTCAAATGAAAGATATGCCCCTTTCCTTCTTCACACTTCTTTCTGAAGTACAGAGTTCTGACAGCACCCAAGCTCAAAAGACAAAGCATTTTCCAAGTTTTTGATGTTAATCTCTAAAAGAAACTGATTTTAAAAGTATCTATATATGATTTCTCAAAATGGAGAAGAAAGAAAAAAACCTTCACAGTTATATACCAAGGAGCAGGGCAGAATAATGGCCAGCTGGACATAGTTCAAATTTAGGAGTGGCAGCAAAATGTCACTCAAAGTATGCTGGCATCTAAAAGTCAACTTACTGAAATTAATGGGCGTACTTAGGCATGTTATGAGGGGTTTTGTTTTTCTTCGGTCTCTTGATGAGGACTATGAACTCAGTGATTTGACTTCCTCTAGCTTATGTATCACTTGGGTGCACATCCTTGCTCTAGATTAATCAGGACATATTGGGTTGTTTCTGAATGAAAACATTAGCTGCTCTTACAGTTCTACCTGTCTCTTTGGCTGGATACCATTGTTTCATGGTCACAGGGACTTGATCAAGAAGAAACATAGACCATACAATCACTTTTAAAGAAGTTTCAGATCCAGTTTATCACAAGCATCCTTGTCATGGAAAGATTCTGCTATTTGGAGCTAACATCTAGGACAAAAGATAAAAAGTAAATGTTACAGCTGGGGTCTAAAAGCAAAATTATCTGTTCAGCTATAGAATGATTCCAGACAGATATATTAAGAAGAAATATAAAGGCATTGAATTATCAGCCTGTAGTGTTTCTCAGCCTGTCTGGGGTACTAAGAAGTTTTGAACTGTCCTTGCTATGAACTGCTTTCTGCATATTTTCACAGAGTTTATAGCCATTTTGTGTTTCTTGCACTGCATTTCCTCGTTAAGTATTCAGTGATATTTATGCCTGGAACTATACTTGTCTACTTACATACATACCCTCAGTAACAAACAGAATAATTATTGTATTTGATATTGCTGTACTTGAGCTATGATCTAGAAATGAAATTTAAAATCTAAGTCATTATATACCCCCCATTCTTCCACAAGACTCCCTGCACTCCACTCAGTGTTTGGCTATGAGTCTCTGCATCTGTTTCCATCAGCTTCTGGGTGGAGCCTCTAAGAGGACAGCAGTGCTAGGCTCCAATTTGCAAGCATAGCAGAGTATCACTAATAGTGTCAGGGGTTGGTTGTCTCCCATGGGAAGAGTCTCAAGTTGGGCCAGGCATTGGTTGGACGTTTCCTCTATCTCTGCTTTATTTTTGTCCCTGCATATTTTGTAGGCAGGGTAAGTTTTGGGTTGAAGTCTTTGTAGGTGGATTGTTGTTCCCCCTCTTTCCACTAGGAGTCCTGTCTAGTTAGAGTGTGTCTGTCCTCTTCAATCTCCATGACCCCTGCTACTAGGAGTCTCAACTAGAGTACCCCCTCATATCTTCCCAGGAGACTACACTGTCATACATCTCCAGCCTGTCACAGAGAAGACCCTGCCCAAGGTTTCTCTTCTCTCTGTAAGCCTGCTATCCTCACACCCCTGCTCTCCCCAAGTCTGATATCTGTTTCCACAAGAAGACCAACAGGGCCAACTAACCAGGGCCCAGAGGGGCATATGGAGACTGAAGCTCCAACCAAGGACCATGCATGGACTGGACCTAAGCCCCCTACACAGATGGGTAGCTCAGTCGTCATGTGGATCCCATAGTAAGGGAAATGGGGGCTGACTCTGACATAAACTCTGTGACCTAATTTTCTATCACTTTTCCCTGGCAAGGTTACCTTACCAGACCACAAGGGATGATGATGTGCTTAATGCTGATACAATTTGATATGCTAGGATGGGTGGGTAAGTGGGGGCTCCCCATCTCTGAGAAGTAGGAGAGGTTGATAGAGGAAACAGGGAGGGATAACGGGACTGGAAAGAGAAGGGAGGGGGCTAGGTCCAGGATGTAAAATGAATAATTAATAAAATAAAATTTAAAAATTAAGACTTAATACATTATTCATGTGAACTGGGGTGTTTTTTTATGTGTGTGTGTGTGTGTGTGTAAATTGCTTATCTGATGGCATTAGACTTTGTTCTATATAGAAAAAAAGACTCTTTAATATTCTGTATCTATATAGTTATCAATATCCTCTCTCTGACACATAGTCACAAAGCAAGATGCCTATGGCCTACAATTGAATTTGCCACTTTTTTTTTTAGAGAAACAAGATTGTTTTAATGGATTTCAGCATCACCTGCTGTTATACATCATGTTGGTTTGGTAAGCATGGAAATCTATTGATTTTATGTGTTCCAATTTCCAACTGAGTGGTTAATCCGTTTATAAAGCAAATGTATTTGATGCAAAGAAAGAAAATGCTGTAGATATCTTTCCACTGATAAAATTCTTCTGGCTTCAGAGAAATTGTGTGTGTCACTATAAGCCTTCATTCATTGACTTACCAAACACAAGAAATGATCAACTAAAAGAAAAACCTTAAAGATAATAAGTGATACCATCCCTGAAATAAAGAATGTGTTTCCTGGTTGTGAACAAAACTGAATACTATTTGTGAGTAGACAAACTGCTAAATACACAAAATTCTGTACCCTCAAACTTACAAGAGTGAACATTTCACATGTATATGGAGTTACGTATAACATGTATGTGTAAAGTATAGCATGGATATGAAAACACTGATTATGATAGTTTGATAAGGCGTGTCTGGCTATTTTGCTTTTAAAAAAAGTGATACTTATAGTAAAATTTCATGTTGATGTTACTGAAAATATAACATATATAATGCTTTGTGCACTAACATTTGTCTCTAGATACAGGCAGAATTTTCTCAAAAATGTGTTTACTGTATCTAATGTATAAACAGGTGTAACTTATACTGCTTCCATTAGTATCTCAAAGAAAACAGATATATTTGATTTAATATTTTTATTTATCCAACAGTAAATTATAGTCACTAACTAGATAAAATTCATAACAATTTTGTTAATGTGAAGTGTAAAATACTAGCTATTTGATTGTATTATTGGTATCTAGCAGGAACAATAAGTACATTTTATTGAAAGATTTTCTCTATTTTTATTTATGAGAATTTCATGTAAGTATGTAAGGAAATTTGAACACCTCTACTACCATTCCTCCACTCAGACTCTCACTTATTTCTCCAATATGTCCCCTGACTTTTAAGTAGTACACTAATCTCATTTAGTCCTGCAGAAGTTTTCCTGGGTATGGGGACAACTACTGGAGTATGGGAATCTTACTAGGTCCTACATCCTCCAAAAAGAATGATTTTTCAACCTACAATCAATGGTTAACATCTACTCAATATCTCCACAGGTGTGAGACCTGTCAATTATCTATAATATCTATACTCCTAACTTAGATATCTTGATCTTGTGTAGGCCTTAAGTAGGGAAGATAAGCAGAGTAGCATGAATTCATGACTGTGATATGTCATTGCTAGAAGACAGGATTTCACAGCATCTCTCTCTCTTATATTTTTCTCTGCCCCTTTAAGTTGTTCTTCAAGTCCTGGTTGGGGGTTGGGAGTGGGGTGATATATAGCCGTCTTGCTTAGGCCTGAGCCCTCAGTCTCTCATTTTCAGCACTTTGGAGAGTTACAAATCTCTTTGTTTCCTTGGTTTGGTGTCCATTCCAAAACAAAGCTTCCCTAACCAAAGTTGGGATCAGTCCAGGTCATGGGTATGAAACTAAATATTTAGCAACTTGATAACCATTTAGCAAAAGTGCAATATCCAGTTCTACCGTATGGCCTATGACCTCCCCAGTCATGAGATTTTGACCAGGAATAGAGAACAAGGAATGAAAGTAACCTACTGTGGAGAAGGCCTCAAATCCAATCAGAAAGTGGTTAGTACCCCCATAATCATCTTAGCACTACTGTACAAGTGGGCACACCTTGCCTGGAAGGTGAATATTATATACTATGTGGACAGCACTGTACAAGGCCATTGATATTTTGGTTTTGGTCTTGGTTTTGGTTTTAGTTTTTTCACAGCACCATGAATAGCATCTTTAGGTGCTAAGAAAGACATCTATTACAGAAGAAATTTCCTTGTATGTTTGAAATTGTTTTCACCATGTCATACTGACTAAATATGGAGGGAATCAAGAGATATGGTCTCACTCTGTAGTTAAATGCATTATTAGTGTATATGCCATTGTAACTTGTCTTTTTTCTTGTTTATATAAGGTAATGAATTCAGTTTTCCCTAAGTTACCATTCCTATCCTTCACTTAAATTGAGTAAAAATACTAACAATTGGCTAAACCGGTAAAATAATCCCTAGAATAATGGAAATTATGAGCATAAAAATGTGTAAGAGTCACAGAAATATTAAACCACATTGGCTTAGGGTTTAGTTAGGCATTTTCAAGTATTTCATTAACAGTTATATCAACACTTTAAAGAGTAAATCAAAAGAATATGTCGAAATATACAAATACAAAGACCAAGACCATTGTACCTTGCAACCATTTCACAATGAATAACTTTATTGATGCTTACAGAAACTTACAGCTAAAATTCCAGGGCCCTGTATGTTAGTTGACTTCAAATTGGTAGTTTTGAAGGAAATGTAGTGTTTTATTAACACCATGGAATGTAGTGTATACTCTATGTCAGGGCTCCTAATGAAAACTGGCTGTTATGCATTTTATCAGGAGGGGAGGAAAAGAGAGAGAGAGAGAGAGAGAGAGAGAGAGAGAGAGAGAGAGAGAGAGAGAGAGAGAGAGAAGCTATCTTCTAATTTCCTTACAGCTTCTCATTTCTGAGTTCTAAAGCCTTGAGAATGAGAGATATTTAATTTCTATAGATTGCTTTCATAGCATTCTAATAAGTCTGTCATTTATTTCGGGCCAATTTATTTTAATAAAAACTAAATAATGTCCACAATTCTAATCAACAAAAATAGAATATCAGGAAGCAGGGCTAATGGTATAATCTCAGTGGCAGAGCACAAGCCCACTGTGTTTGTGGAGCCTCTGTTCAGTCCCTAACTCTACAAAGAATAAACTAAAGAAGAAAGAAACAGAAGATGAGGAAACAGAATGGACAACTCAAGTTTCACATGAAATGACTTAAACTTGCCATTAGGGTCCCTGTGCTTTTACACTAGTTTTATATTATTTAGATCCGGTCCCAAATAGTATTAAATGTCAACTGTGTTTTCTCTTCAGTGAAAAATTGCTTCATATGCATTTCTGCAATGATCTAAATTTAGGGCAGAGAAAACAAAGGTACTGTAAAGGATGTTTGAATATCTTATTAATTTATACACATAGGGACTGGGAAGTAGATCTGTAATCAGCCTGTCAAGACCAAAGACAATGAGCAGAGGAAAGAATGAGCTAAGAGTTTGTAAGAAAAACAAGAGGGAGGAGAAACTACTTATCTTGAAAGCTGCCTGTAGGAAAGAGACAGAAGCAGGAGAGAAACCATGCCTTTTCAGTAAGTCTCTCGTTGCCCTAAAATTTCTCAAATGGGTTAGCCTGGCTTGCTGGATATATCAAAAAGAGAAAGAAAAGACAATGAAAGTAGTAAAACATACATAGTCATTAAGACACCTCTTTTTCGCCATCAGAGACTCATGGCTAAAGTAATTATGACAATGTTGAAGGTCATGACTTAGACTTCACTGAACCAGGTGGTGGGAGTAAAGAACTGACTCATACAAGTTATCCTATATCCTCTACACACAGCACACAACATTCTCCTCTCCCTCCCTCCCTCCCTCCCTCCCTCCCTCCCTCCCTCCCCCTCTCTCTCTCTCTCTCTCTCTCTCTCTCTCTCTCTCTCTCTCTCTCTCTCTCGCTTGCTATCTGGCTCCCTCTTTCATAAGCATACAAGCATACATGTGCACATTCACACACACAAACATACACTTAAGTGTATATCCAATAAATATCTTTTTAGAAAACACCCTTTTCAAATTTTAAGTTAGGAACATTGGAACTTTGGTATAATTGTGACAATCATTGACGCTTTAAATCATGCCGGTCTAGGATTAGAACAGCCATTTTCAGATGTGCAGTGGCCTCTTCCTGGCCTCTCTTTCATTCCATTTCCTCTAATGTCAGGATAACATTAACAAATATCTTGTCAGAGTCTCACTGTTGGATATGATCCTGAAAGGATCTGATCTGCCCCCATCCTCCATGTACATCTCTACCCTAGCTGAGCTTTTAGATAAAGATAAAATGTACAACTCAGTGAACTCAGGCCAGGCCCACTGATCCTGGCAAACCATGTACAGAGAGCTGTGCTTAACCCTAGCAGTAAGTAAAGAGCAGTCACAGCTGCAGGCCTTCCTCCACCTGTTCTTACTGACCTCAGAATTGTAAGGTTAGGTACCAATGCCAAGGAGGCGCATTTGTAGTCACAGTTCTATTTTTTGACTTGCCACGAGCATCTTAAATGAAACACAGAGGCTGACCCACTTTTTAAAGGCTTTAGAAATCTTAATTGGGAGCAGCATAACTCCACCAGTGCCAATGAAAGTCTTTTTTCATCATCAGGAAAAGTGTAGCACTATTGCTTTGAGAAATGCCTGGTGTCATGGAGGACTCTTACCAAATAATATGCCTTACGGCAACTACAGGAAGCAACTACAGCCTGGCTTATTTTGTGTTTATTTAGAAAAGGCTATAAAAAGAACTTATTATATTCTTTTGAACTAGAAGCCTAATAATGTTTTAGGGCAATTGTTAACCTTTAGCAAAGAAAGCCTTTATTTTGGAAAAAAAAATACATATTCCTATAGATTGTTTCTGGCATATTTCATAAGGAAATCAACATGCATGGATTCATACAGAAAAAAATACAGATGAATGCAACAAGGTTCAGATGATTATCCCATTCTGCCAGTATTATATTGAAATGATGTATAAAATACATAAAATAATTCTGAAAACTTATTGCTAATCACTAGATATGTTTAGGATTCTTTTTCCCATACATTTAAGCAAGAAAAAAAATTTAAAAAACTAAATAAATAAATAAATAAAGAATAGGGCAAGATATATATATATATATATATATATATATATATATATATATATATATATATATATATATATACATACATACATACATACTGTCTTCTGACTTTTGACAAATTAAATCAGGTTGTTTTACATGTCATCATTTATCAAAAGCTAAAATACAGTAACTAGGAAGCTAATATAAAATCCTAGTTATGTAGATAAATGCATAAATGGTTAATGCTACTTCAACATTGGGATGATTAAGGTTAAATTATTGATGAGACTAAAGACTGCTGACTAAATTCCCCCAAAGGATGTACACACACACACACACACACACACACACACACACACACACACACACACCGCTCAGTGACTGTTAATCCCAGTAACAAATGCTTTCAGATAGTTTTGGAGTATTCATCTCAGTTGTAATATGGACATAAGTAACTGCTATTGATGTAGCTCGCTTTTGCAGAAGGCTGAGAAATGGCTTCAATAAGAGGCATACATCCCACTAGGCTTTGGTTCAGTGAATAGGTTACAAAATAAGACTTTTTCAAGATCAAAAAGCAGGCAGTTTATGCATCCTATGGCTGTGATTACATGATAAAGCCTGTCTTGATGCAGTTATGAAATTTCCTACTACTTTAAACAGTAATATTTTTAAGTATCGCTGGGATCTCAAACTTTTGAAAAGGCATGGCAGTTTTTTTTCCTGACCCAGGCTGGAGATTTATTGATTTAGAACTGGTGGTTACATTAAGAAATTATTACCCCTGCCTGATTCTAAGCACCAGGGAATTGCAGTTCTCTTGTCCCAGAATACTCAGGCAGTGCTCGCAGCTTCAAGCTCAGCCCATGAAAGCTCATTCCAGGTGTGAAGTCTATGTCTGTTTACCCCTAGAACAGAAGAAAACAGTAATTTCATCACTTTTGTAAGCAGATGTTTAAGTCTAAAAAAAAACAGAAACAAAAAAGCAAGGGCAAAAAATGCCAAACAAATCTATAATTCATCCAGGTAGTTATTTTGGTAATTAGCTAAATGACAATACAAGTCTACAAGGGATCTCCCAGATAATTGCAGATGTACTGTAAAAAAAAAAAAAAAAAACAAAAAAAAACAAAAAACAAAAAACAAAAAACACTGTCACATCACTAGTAAGTATGTTTCTTCCAGAAGTTCAGCTATGCCATACCAAAAGGCAGCAAATTACTTTCCATTACAAATACCTTCAGATTGCTCCTTATGAATATTTTATCTGTTCTAACTTGTTGGATGTAGGTAGGAATAATGAAAACTGAGCTGAGAGAGAGAGAGAGTTCTGTTTGTAAAGTGCCAGTCATGCCCACATGAGGGCTGGGTTCAGAACTTAAGTACCCACACAAGATAGCTGGGTATGGAAACAAATCTAATACAGAGGTTGCAGAGAACCCCTCTAAGCTCACCGTCTAGCCAAGCAGTGAGCACTGGGTACCATGAAAGAGCCTGTCTCAAAGAAAAAAAGGAAGTGATAAAAGAAGGCCTATGATTCACACATACACACACACACACACACACACACACACACACACACACACACACACGTGTGTGTGTGTGTGCATGTGGACCCCATATACAAATATGCATATGTTATTGAGGAAATTGGAGTTCAATTTGGTTATTAGCTTCATCAATAAAATAATGTAGATTTTGGAGTTTGCAAAAAAAAAAAAAGGCACATAAACTTCATCTTGGCAGCTTCATATAGAGGGAAACAGAAAGGAGAGAGAGAAAATCATGTTTTTTTGAGCAAAAATAAAAAACTCTCAGATTGGTCTGGAATTTGCCAAGTAGGTTAGGCTGGCTTTCTGGTGAGCATGGAGTTCTTGCTATCTCTTCTTCGCTGCCTCTCATATTGTAAGGATGGCTCAGTGCCTGGGTTTTTTTATATGGGCTCTGAGGTTCAAGTTCAGTCTTCATGCTGGCAAGGCAAGCAATCAAGCTGGCCGTCATTTGGTTAGTTTTAAAGACAGCATAGAAGCTGTCTTAAGGAACTGAAGAAGCTAGCGAACAACCTTTTATATTTTCATACTGAGCCTGATGGGTTTATACATACAGTGCTATGAATCAATTGCCTTCCAGAGAGCTCCTGCTAGGATTTCAATGTTCTTATGTCTCAGGACAAAGACTCCGACAGAGACATGTGGGAAGTAACAGAAGGGGTAGTTTATTAAGGGAGAGTTATGCACTAAAGAGAACAAGGAGTCCAGAGATGGGGAAAGATCTAAGGCTCAGTGATTCCATGTGGGACATTTGTACTCCACACATTTTCTACACATAGGTGTACATACATGTGAGTCTTGATTGGGAGTGGTTTCTATTTCTTCTATCAACCTTTTAAACTTTGTATTACCGTTTATTTATTTTTTGATTACCCCTTTTTATCTTTTCATTAAATTTGTATTGTTAAAACAGTTTTAAAATTTAGACATATTTTGATAATAGTCTTCCCTTCCGCCACTTCCAGATTCACTCCCTTTCTCTACCCATCTAACATTAAGTTTTCTCAAAATAACCCCAATGCAACAACAAAATCACCCCAAGAGAACAAAACAATACCCCTTCAAAAATTCCACCAAATAAACCCACACACACATACACACACACACACACACACACACACACATACACACACAACTGATAGTCAATTATATAATTATATGTTGGTCAACTACTCCCGAATATGGGTTCTGTCCTGAAGGATAGGCTTTCATTCATTCATTAATTAATTTTTAAACTATAATAATATAAAACGCAAACTACTACATCAAAGCAGGACAAGACAAGCCAACAGAAGGAAAAGAACTAAAGAGAAAGAACAATAATCAGAGATACACTTCTTAATAGATCCAGGAATCCTCCCAAAAATGAAACTAGAAACTTTAACACATACACACATACATACGTACACACATGCACATATACACACATACATACACATACACACACATACACACATACATACATACATACATACATACATACATACATACATACATATGCAGAGGACCTGGAGCAGACCCATGCAGGCCCTGTCCATGCTGCTTCGGTCTCTATGAGTCCATATGAGCTTTGGTCATGTTAATTTGAAAGGCCTTGTTTTCTTCATGCCCTCCATCCCCTCTGACTCTTGACACTCTTTCTGCCTCTTTTTCTGCGGGGTTCCCTGAGCTCTGAGTGGAGGGATTTGATGGAGACATTCTATTTAGGGCTAAATAATACAAAGTCTCTCACTTTCTGAATGATGTTTGGCTTGTTACGATCTGATACAGGAGAAAGTTTTCTGATGGTAGCCGAAGGGTACTGATCTGTAAGTATAACAGAATATCATTAGGAGTCATTTTACTTTATTTGTAGGCTGACAAAAATAATTTAGAGGTTACTTTGGAGTCCCTGGGTCAAGTCCTATATTTTGGATTTTTCTGTCAGTGTCTGACACAGATTAAAGAGACGTGAAGCAATGCCTGATCTTAGGAAAACTTCTTATAAATTTTAGATAGTGTAAACTTAATTATATGTAATGCATCATTAGGCTTCATACTCAGTCAATCTGTAATACACTTAATATGTCTGGGTCTGTCTTCTTTTCCATTTTCAGTTTGGAACAATCCTTTAGTTATGAAAAAATTCATCAAAAGTATTTTGCCATCTGAAAGTCTCCCATATTTTTTCATCTTCATTACAAGCCATACATTTGAACAAATTTTCATGTGCTCTAATTAATAAATTAATTAATTAACTACTTTTAAGCTCATGTCAGCACATTCAAGATGACCTGGTGTTCTTAGACTTCTTCTATTTGTTTCTGACAGCATGGCGACATTCACTTTGTTTCTATATCCCTAATCATTATTGTCCCTGTAATTGGCATGTTAGTATTTATGGCCAAAAAAAAATTTGTGCTGAGGGCTGTTGAAATGTTTTATTTTAAAATCCTAGTGACATCATATACTATAAGAATTTGAGTTAGTACAACATGTTCAGTGTTTCTGACTACACATTTGTAAGGCAACTTGTTACCATGTAAACAATATGAAAATTTATGTACATGCAGATAATATATTTACACAGGCATAAATAAAATTTTACAAATTTTCTTTGATTCTAAGTTCAACTGTTGATCTGATTATTTACTTCATTTAGCATTAAGTATTATCTAATAAATAATCTTTACTTTCAAAAATATAACTCACTAGAAATGAAATAGAAGAATGAGATTTCAAAGATGTAGAGCCTAACTTGACCATTGCTAAGACTCTATAAACAGATGGGGTACACATCAACACTTCATTTTAAAATTGGATATTTTACCTTTATCCTAAGTTGGATAAGAACTTTGAACAAACTTTTATTTTGTTTTTAAAAGAGAAGTGTACAAGTGGATCAGCAATAATTCTACATTAACATCACACTTGCAAATACAAAATTATCCAAAAAGTGAATAATACTACTTCCCGTTCTTTCTGGTAAGAGAACACATATATTTTCTTTTAAATACAGAATATGTTTACTCACATTCTGAGTGATATTGCTTGCGGGGATTGTATCCTGTAATTTCCACATGAAAAAAGAATTTAGTATAATAATGTTTGACAACCATATGTACGCATTATTTAATTTGTACATTAAGAATACTCCTGTAAGAGAAATTCACATCAATTCACATTTTAAGACATTTTTTGTAGCCCAGGTAAGCCTTGACTGACTATGTAGACAAAAATCACTTTGGATTACTAATCTGTCTTCTTCTGCTTCTCAAGTGTATGGCATTAGAAACCATGATGTTCTCAGGGAAATATGTATTGTCTTTGTTTGTGTGTGTGTGTGTGTGTGTGTGTGTGTGTGTGTGTGTGTGTGTGTGAGGGAGAGGGAGAGAGAGACAGAGAGAGACAGAGAGAGAGAGAGGGAGAGGGAGAGAGAGAGAGAGAGAGAGAGAGAGAGAGAGAGAGAGAGAGAGAGAGAGAGAGAGAGAGAGATACAGGGAGACAGACAGAGACAGAGACAGAACTAGAAAAGGGTACTTTGACAGGTCAAGTAGAGGAAAGGGGGCAGTAAAGACATGTGACTTAACAGCATAGAGTACACTATGTGGTAAAAATGGGTAAAAGATAGAGGACAGTAATAAGATTTCTCATGGCCATCTGTGTTGTTTTTAACATTTAGTATTTGTGTGTGTGTGTGTGTGTGTGTGTGTGTGTGTGTGTGTGTGTGTGTGTGTGTGTGTAAGGTACACATTTCTAAGGAGCTAGCTTATACTTACCTTGCTCTTACTTTACTGGTATAATAATCTAGTATAGCCAATTTTTTAACTATTATCATCTCAATGTGCACATAAGGCTTTGCACATTAGAATAATGTTAAATAATATAGACATGGATCATACTGTAACTGTGCAAAATTATGTCTACATAGGCTGTGAGCTTTTCTCAATGTACTAATGGTATGTCAGCTATTTTCCTTGAATTTGCCCTTGTCATAGCCAAAGCTTATTCTTCCTAATGGCTAAATTTGTTTCTGGTAAAATAAATTACTATAAAAATTTATTACAGATATAATTATCTTATTGAAACCATTCATAAACCATTTAATTTGCCCAAAGTAATCTCCAATCACTCTGAGGCTAATTCTTCCACCATACCACAGGAAAAAATCAATAGAGAGATTGAATTATAACTGTAAGTATTCTAAAATTACAAAGGCAGATTGAAATTCAAATAACAGAAGAGAAATGACAAGTAATTATAAATGAAATGTTTAATTACAAATTGTGTACTTCGATTAATTTTGAATCTGTATAAAATTAAATATTCAGAAATTGTTCTGAACATACATAATGGTGCACATGGAGATTTACTAATATAAATTAAACTGGCTATCTATATACATATATAAATGGGTTGAAGATATAAGGTAAATAAACAGCAAATGAAATTTTCTCAAAATCCCTAATAATTATAGACTGCACAGAAAGAGGTCAATGAATATTAGAACATTTTAGTCATAATAATTAGCTGCATTATAGAACTAGTATAAAATAAATTTTACTGTAATTCTTAGTTCTAAGTAACTGTACCACATTCTTTAGTGAAATTAAAGTGAGCATGAAATATTGAGACAGTCTATGAATCTTCATTATATGCAGTGTTTTATTGAGACATGTAACCCCTTCCTTCCTTTAAGAAAGGGAATTTACATACACATTTACCTACTTTATTTGCAAATGTAAGGCTAAAAGGACCAAAGCAGATGTCATGTGCATTAACTAAGAAGATTGCTAGGATACTAATGGGAAAGTCAGATTACCAGAAAAAAAAAGTGTTTTTTGTTTTTTTTTTTAGTTAAGGCAGGTGGAGGGATAAATATTCTTTTGATTTACTGTTATTGCCACAAATAACAAGGAAGATGTGCCTTGATCAAAGTGCGAGATTCTGCTCATACACTCGTGCAGCCTACAGATCGCACAGCAGATGAACAACAGCCTCTCGTGTTTTACTTCAGACTCATCTAGCAAGGTGAGCTCCCATGTGAAAACAAAGCTGGTAGTTTTGTTTTGTTCTGTTGTTAAGTTAGGCAATTTCAAAAGTATTTAAAGCATGTAAGGTGGAAGGTAGTAGCAGAGCATTACTGTAATACTGTCCTTACCTGTAGTAATGCAACATTACTATAATACTGTCCTTACACGCCGTACTTGTGAATGCCATTGTGCTTTTACAATACATTGGCTCTAAACTAATGGGGAATATGTATTTAATATTTATGAAACATTCCTTAAATAAATTATATATTTCTAAGACTTTACAGAACATCCCTCATTTTTAAATCAATAAATATAATTATTAATTAATAAAAGAAGTAAGCGCTGAGTGCTCAGCATGTATCAAGTGCTTTTTCAGTGTCTCAGTAGAATAATACTTGCAGGCGCCAGTTTTCAAGTGAAGCACTCAGAATTGTTTAAAGTGTTACATACCAAATATAATCTGCAATTTTTGATATCTACTTTGACTGTTCCATTTTAGGGGAATCCTGAGTAATAAGAGCTATGAAAACTGCTATATCATTCATGTCAGCCATTATCTTTCTCCACATGTCATCTCCTGTATTAAGAAGTCCTGTGTTAGGCAAGCCGATGAATTCTTTTTCTTATGTTTGTTTGTTTGGTTGGTTGGTTGGTTTGGTTTTTCGAGACAGGGTTTCTCTGTGTAGCCTTGGCCATCCTGGACTCACTTTGTAGACCAGGCTGACCTCGAACTCACAGCAATCTGCCCGCCTCTGCCTCCCGAGTGCTGGGATTAAAGGCGTGCACCACCACACCCGGCACGGATGAATGCTTGCATGGCAGCATTTAAAGAGTTGCAGACATATTATCTTGCCAAACAGTATATGTGCTTATTTTCCTACCTAAATTTTTTCATGAATTTCATAACTGCCAAAATTATAGTAAACATGTGAAGCCTTATCTTTATAATACAGCCCTTAGAATGTTAATTTCCCAAGTTACTTAATTCTTAGCCAGTGTAGGATAGGAAACTGAGCTAATGAATGGGTAATAATAGAACATAGAAATTGCCTGTGGAGTGAGCTGTCATGTAGATACTCAAAAATGAAAAACAAAAACCTAGCCAATTTATTATTCTCCTAAGGTTGAGATTGCTAATAACTTTAATAAAGTAAGATCAGAAAAATATTGTCTTTGAAGGTAATATATTATAACCACTCATGACAATAGCTTTCCTTCTTATTCGAGTATACCAGCTTTAGAAAATGTCATATATATAAATTTAGAATATAATATTATATGCATCCATAGTAACAGAATGGAAGGTGGAAGATATTTAAATGTTTCCAGTGACTGGTTAAATTGGAGGCACCTCTTGAAAGACAGTGGGCATGGATTGCAGAAACATGGGTTGCATTTTGAGTGAAACTGAAATAGAAATAAAATGGTAAAGTGGCTTATGTTACTCCTAGAATATTAGGTTAAATCATGTATACTTTTTCTATAAGTTTTAATTTTTAAAACTGGTCAAAATGAAGACACAGGAGCCAATGACTTCAGTCAGTGGTTAAAGGTGTTTGTTGCCAAACCTAATGACCTCCCTTTGACCCAGAGACTCATTATGCTAGAATGAGAACTGGCATCTAAATTGTCCTATAAACTCCATATGTACACTACCACACATACATACACACACACACACACACACACACACACACACACACACACACACACATACACACACACCACACATACACACACACACACACACACCACTCATACACACCACACACACACATACAGACACCACATACACATGCATTGATAAATGTGATTTTTTTCAGTTTAAACATAAACTGTATTTAGATATCTAAGTAAAAAGCATTGAGAGTGTTAAAAATGTAGATATAACTAGTGTTTTCCAAATATAATTCACATGTATTGATTTTTGTCCTCTTGAAAAAATATTTACCTAAATTTTAATTACATACATTTAAACATAAAAAAAAGTTGATGAAAAGATTCATAATAACTATGAAGGCTACATTTATTTAAATCCAAATGTTTCTGTTAAAGAGAATTACAATTATCATCAAATACCATGATTATTGATGAAAACGTACAAGCATGTAATCATAAGAGCATTTTAAATGAATACACAAAGTAGAAAAGTAGAAATTATATTCTTGGTGTTTTCTCTTCATGGAATGACAAATGGTCATCTTTGAAATCTGCATTAAAATTTAATGTTAAGAATTGATTTAATAATGTGGTTAAAAATATCTCAAAAATATCTGTGCAATCTATGAAATCAAAGAGGTCAATCATTTTCTTCTTGAGGACCAGTGAGATGTCTCAGTGGGTAAAGATGTTTACCCTGAGATCTACATTGTGGGAGGAGTGAATAAATTCCTTGAAAGCACATGTGTATTACAGATATGTGTCCACACACATGAACACAGAGAGAGAGAGAGGGAGAGAGAGAGAGAGAGAGAGAGAGAGAGAGAGAGAGAGAAAGCTGTTTTAAGAAGTGTTTTTATTTCAACAACAAATTTCAAATTGTCTCCTTTTTTAAGGATGCAAATTTTAAGATTTTTAAAGAATTTCAACAGAAGCATTTAACATTTCAAAAGAATCAAAGCTTTTTATTGATTAATTATACTGAGTAGGATATGTAAAATTCTGTTAGTATCTCTAGGATATATGTTTTTAGTCATATTTGAACAAAAGAAAAGTGTTTCTACTTTGGTTTCCACTAATTAAAGGTTTTGTTTTTGCTTATATAAATATTACACAGTATAGAAAGTTAATATGGAGTCATATATTAGCTAAAATAAGTGGAGTGATTTAAAGTTCATATTTCACATGCAACATGTTATGCGAATCAGACTCTTCCCTGATAAGATATGTGTCAATACAGAGAGAGACTCTTTCTAGTTCTCCTACCACCTTCTAAGCTCTGGGATTGTATATATTTCACCATGGTTTATATAGTTCTGGACTTTAAAGTTAGAGTTTCATAAATGCTATGCAAGCACTCAGTCAAATGAGACCCATCTCCAAGCCAGTTGAGACTCTTTCAATATGTGGATTGTTTCAGTAATATTGTTTTCGATAAAATTGTTCTTGAAACTTTAATAAGATGGATCTGTAATTCTGGTGTCTTCCTAAAGTCAACTTCTATTCATTCATTCTTAGAATATTTAACAAAGTATCCTACAGCAAACTCTTAAAACTTCATGTCTCTCAGACTGTGAGTGGTACAGTCCACAATTTTTTTTTCAGAAATAAATATTCTGACAGAATATCTTAGCTACTGTCTGTTGCTAAGAAGTTGTTGAGGGAATGCCAATATGCTGATTCTTACTTTTTTTTTTTTTTCTGGAAAGGTTAAGTGAAACAGGATTCACATTGTTGGTATAGATACTTAAAGAGTCTCAGGAAACATCTGGACCAAGTCCAGCCCAATCCAGATTAAATATAAAAGCGCAAGTCTCAGTGCATTTCCGAAGTTCCTAGAAATTGAAGATTAGTGCTAACCAGAACATGAAGTTCTAATCGCTAAGAACGAACCAGGATTGTGTTGAGGCCAACATGGTTATCAGTGGAGCACTGTGCAAACCGAGCCTTGGACTCCAAGCAAGGCAGCATCTGTAGAGTTGAAATTTCTACTGAAACAAGAATCCAATGAGGGAGTTCAAACCAGAAAATACTCAGAAGCTAACTTCAAAATTGTGCCTAAAATTGATTGCAGATCTCCTATGGTGATTTTTTCAGTGGGAGGAGGTCTTCATTTTACCAATTTCCAACTTACAATTGATTGATTAATTTTATGCATTTCTTTAAAAAATTATTAATTCAAAATGCCATATATGAATGCGATGTTTCTTATAAAATGTTTACTTCCTTCCTTACAACTTCCCTAGGTCCTTCCAACACTTCTCCCCCCAACCTCATGTCCCCACTTGTTTTTGTGAGCCACTGTGTTCAATTAGTGTTGCCCATTGTGCACAAGTGTGAGGTCATCCACTGAAATATAGTCAGCTTTCCAGTATCTACCCTCTAAAAAGTGACCCCGTCCCATCCCCAAGCAGCTATCAATTGTACATAGCTCCTCAGATGGAGGTAGGGCTTTAGGACCTCTACTCCCAGTGCTAGGATCTGCAGTTGGCTTAATCTGAATATGTACAGGTAGCTACAGCTGCTGTGGGTTCTTGTAAGCAACAGCCATTTCCAGTCGGACTGCTCTCCCTCTACAGAAACTGTTCCTATTGCAGTTCCGTGATTAATACAGAAACGCAAAACTGTTCAAAGTGCTAAGAAGAGGTGACTTAGAGTGCTCAGCTATAGACATCTAATCGACTTCCTGCCACAAGGCTCTGGGAGCACATTGAAAAAGCAGGAGGGGAAAAAATATAAGAGCTGCAGGATGGAGAGCAGTGATGTGAAATCCTTTCTGCTCTCCAATATTTTGATTAGAACTTAATTTAACTCTTTCTGTAAATATGAAAAACAACCAGTAGCTAAAAGTTCATTATAGACCTGATGGCAAAGCTATTGTTTGAACACTAGAAGCTCACTGCAAAGGTATGAAGAAGTTTTATATTATAGATATCCCAGTATCAATGTTACTGAATCAAAGATGTCGGTATTTCAATTGATTCCATGTTACCTTTGTCTTAACTCACAACAACAATAGTTATTAATAGGATTTTTTTATTTTTGTCACCAGTGTGTGTCTTAGTTACTCTTCTATTGTTGTGACAACACATCAAGACAAAGGCAAGTTATAAAAGAAAGCATTTAATGTGGAGGCTCCTGGTTCCTGGGGATCAGAGTCCATGATTCTCAAGGCACGCAACATGGCAGCAGGCAGGCAGGCTGAGAATTCACATATAATCTGCAAGGAGGAGACAGAATGAAAGCTAACTGGAATGATGTGGGCTTCTAAACTCTCTCAGCATATCCCCAGTGACAAGCCTCCTCCAATAAGGACACGCCTACTGATGCTTCCCAGCGAGTTCTGCCAACTGGGAACCAAGCATTTAAATATGTGAGCCTTTAATGGCAGTTCTCATGCAAACCACCACGTAGGTATACGTGATCAACTTTTTTCCCCAAATTTCTCTCACTAACAATCAATTTTAGTATATTCTCCTCCACTGAATTACTTATTTCCATATCTAACATTAATAAACATTATATATTTAAGTTTTATTTATTTGTACTTGCAAAAGATGGCTCTAATGTGTAAATAACATATAAACACTGGGATCTCAATTTTAAACATTAAGTATTATGGTAGGTAAACATTTTATCTAACCTTCTTTTTCTCAACTTTTGCTAAATCTTATAAAAAATTTTGACAATACAATACTTCCCATATTATTTAGTATTGATCATAGCATATAATGAAACAATTGATTTTTCTATCAATAATTTAACATAGAATTAATTTCCTTATGCCTCTTTAGTGTGCTTAGTTTTCTTTAAAACATGAGTATTTTTTCATTTCCTATGCTCCATATCTTTAAAAAATTTAGCAACCATTTCATATATCTTATTTTTCCTTAAGTTTTAGTGTAAATTTCCTCCTGTCGGTCAGTTTCTCGTGGGTTTTCATTTTCTCATCATCTTCACCCCAGTTGCTCTGGTTTGAATGTCAGTGTGTACGCCATGTGTTAAAAGCTTAGACCGTAGCTTAGGGCTTTGGGAAGGTCGTGGAACCCCTAGGAGGTGGACTCTGATAAAAGTGAGTTACATGATTGAGAGCATGTCATTGTGACCTCTGCGTAGCCTTCTCTGTTTGCTTCTTAGCAACCACGAGGTGACCAGCTAACCAGCAGCATGCTCCCCACCATGATGTACTGTCTCACTATAGACTCAAGGTCACAGGAACTTGGGACTGAACCTGTAAAATCATGACCCCAAATTATGTTCCCTTCTTGCAAGTTCTTTATTTCAGACATTCTACCTGAGTGACAGCAAGCTATCGCAATGGTTGTCCAAACATTTTTCTCTCACTCATTTTTGAACTGTCTTGTATTATTATTCTTTTGAATTCTGCTTATGTAAGTCATTGATGTTTTCATTCTCCTTTCACGAGTTTTTAATTCCTAATATTTTCCAGATAGTTTGAATGTCCAGGTAAGGTTTTCTCCTTGTGAGTTTTTTGTTCAGATTGGTTTGATATAGTTTGGTTTTAGGAATGAATATTTTTCATACCCAAATAGATTTTTAAGAATTTTGTTGTCAGCTTCACTTTCCATTGCTTTTATATTAACTATATATGTACGATCTTCCTAGTATTAAATCTAAGCTAGCTTAGTTAACTTTAGCTAGTGACAACAACAAGGGAAGTACTTCAGCTCACTGTATTACATTCCTACCTCATGTTTACATTACTCTTGTTCTTTCTTTTATAAAGAGAAATTAAAGATGAATTTTGATTAGAATCGGGCAGTTCTAATCAGTGCTGGGGATTTATTGTCTTAGTCTTCATTTCAAGTCTTATTTACTTAAAGATTTGCTTTCAGCTCAAATATATACTACAAAGTGATTTATGTTTTTTCATGAGGGACTAATTTAAGTGAAATTCATGGTTTAATAAAAACAGTAAAATATGCCATATAAATTTGAGAGGATGCCAATTGTTTTAACGATAGGTTTTGAATCTAAACAGGAGAGTTTAGAAATTCTCTTAAAGAAAAAAGTTCTTGAACTCCACTTTTATTGTAAATATATGCTTTGTATTTCTAGTTTGGCTCATTCTAGTAAATAGAGAACCAGACCGTAATTAACAGTGGCAAACATACAAACTTTAAGCCTGATATGGAATATGTCCCTAACTACAGCTGCTATTTTCTTCAGGGAGGGAAACTAAAACTTTTACCTTTCTTTCCTTTCTGATTGTGTTTCACAATAGTCAGAGCCCCATTGCATTTTCTGTGATGTTTCCTTGCCTTTGTACCAAGCACACCTCCTATTCGTTACTTGGCTCTCTAGCTTCCAGCCATCTGTGAAATGTGACTGTTTTTGAGAGTTTCAACAACAACCTTGTGTTTTTCATCTCTGTGCTACTGGGTGGTTTTATGATTCCTATACTATCTATATGATAACACCTCCCAAACGGCCCCTAGCAATCTTTCTTCTCAGGGTCAGTTCTAGTGTTTGCCATCTAGAGGCCATCCTGATGCAGAGGCATCTCAATCCCAAGCTCTTCAAAACAGAGCAATCGCCACATCCACCCTTACTCTTTGCACTTTTACCATTTCCTTTAGGAAAGAAACATTTTCCCAGTGGCTACCTTATCAAGTGAACAGGAATTCAAACTGTTCTCCTCTTTGTCTCCCTTTTTCCATAATCAATTCTGCAAGCAGTGTAGCTTCTCTTTGAATCTCTAATGGTCTTGTTGTTTTCTACTTTATTAGTGTAGTAGTTACTTTTCTCATTGCTGTCACCAAAGGCCTGGGAGAAAACAGTTGAACTTAACGGTGGAGAAATTTGTTTTGACCTGTGCTTGACCGGATACAGATGGCACCGAGGTGAAGTCATGGTGCTAGGTTGCTCCCTGGCAGCTTGAGCTTGCAGCAGCTGCTTTATCACAGAGCAGGAAGCACACACAAGAAAGAAAGGAGACAGGATTATAAACATCTAGGCCCAACATCTCTCCTACAGAGACCCACATCCTACAGCTAGGTCCCAAGTCTGGAAAATTCCACAAGGTCCCAAAACAGCACCAACAGCTGGGACCAAGCTTTCAAGCATGTGGGAGCATTAAGGACATTTTACATCCAAACCATAACAATACGCTAGCATTTCCAAATGGCTTACTTCTAATTCTTCCTGCCTTTGGTTCATGGTACTGACAGTGTGTCCTCTTTGAATTGCAAACAAGTTTTAAAAGGAAGCAAAAAGGAAAACGTTTGCAATGTTTAATATCAGTCGTTCTTTTAAGGAAAAATTCAATAAACTCAGAAATGTAAATCTTTTCATGCTTCTACTTAAGATCGATACGGAAGAATAATTTTCTTTTAACTTCCTATCCTTGTATCAATAAAACCAAAAGACACTGGCAAAGCAAGCTACCATCATTTTTCTAGCCACATTAAAACATCTGCTTCCTTTCCCTCATTCTGCCTTTGCCTATGAACTTGACTCTTCCATTTCCTGATGGTAAAAAGTAAAATAAAATTGGTGCTAAAATATTTATCTTGAGTGTTACATCTTTCGCTTGAGCACGTATCTTTTTTTTTTTTTTTTTTTTTTTTAACATCACTTTCTGATGGAATGAATTACAGGTGACACAGGTAAAGGGAAAGAAATAGATTTAACTGCACTCAGGTCTTTTCCACTCATGAACATCTTTTCATGTCTAATTTTTGACAATGACTTCTACCCATGTTCCTCACATACTGTGAGATAATTTTATTATTATTTGATCTTCTTCCTTTTTTTTACCTAGCCCTCTTGAGAAAATGAACTAGATCTTTTTGTTCCTATACCCTACACCAAGAAGGTGCAGAGTTGTTATTCAGCAAAAGCTTATTGACTTAATGAATAGATGTGATTCTTTATTTCAAATGCCACTTAGTATGAATATTATCACCAAGTCTTTCTGGAAATATAAGCCTTTGATTTTTAGTAGAAAATTGTGTTTTATTTTCATAAATAATTAGCTATACAGTAATTAGATGTAAGAGAAATAATAAAACTATCTAACAACCTCATAGGATTAGTAAGTAATTTTGTAAGCCCAGGTTGGAAAGCAGACTGTAGTACATCTAACCAGACCTCCAGCATTGCCACAGTCATACAACAGAGCAAGACTGAAGCTCAGGGAGCAGCAGTGGTGTGACAATGCAATGAAATATGCCTTAATGTACAGGTCCACTTTGCAACGTGGTGACACTCTAAAAAAGACAAGAACGAGGTTAACAATGCTGATGCCATGTTATTTATCTATCTTTATTGTTTTGACAGGTGTACCATGGTGATGTGCATGTTAACAGTTTGGGAAGCTAAGGGAATTATATAAATAAATATGCAAAGTTTTCACTTATATAAAATTATACTAAAATACCAAGTATATAGAAATGCAATATATAACAAATTATTTTACTGAATAGTATAGGTACTTGAAGGCAATTATGAAAAGCATATATTAAATTTTAAAATTCTGATATATTTTTAAAAATCTAATGAAATAACTGTTAAGATGCTGATTTTTTGCATTATTTCCTAATTCATTATATCAATGCTAAATTAGGATAATCTATCAGTGTAAGTAATATACTTTGTTAAAAAATTTAAAGATAATTTTATATGATTTCACCAAAAATTTTGAGTAATTCTCTGAAATTCTCATAGATATAAATTCTTGAAATTTACACATATACTAATTTTTATGTATCTGAATATCTTAGATATTTTTAACTTTTATACTGTTAACAACCTTTGCAGCAAAAATGTTATAGCAATCAACCTTTTCAACTATAACATAAGCTAAAGCTTCTGTTTCTTGATGTCAGGGGGCACATTTGAGGGGTGGGCAGGCATACATTTGTTTTTCTCTTTTATTAACATTTTGCTGGAGGGCAAATGTCAACGGAGCCATTTTCATTTTTGGACCCCTCTTGCAGAGGTCTCCTGTAGGGAGATTCTGCACACGGGTTTCTTTGATGGTTCTCTTCATTTTCATCTCCCGCTGTGCCTTTGACAGTTGGACTGGCAGTAAGAGACAAAAATAAAAGAGGGAGGCTTAAAGAAATGTTACGGCATCATGCTGTGAATTTAGAAGATGACAGGACTTTCTGGCTTGCTTCCTCCAGCCCATGACTAAAAGAAGACCTGTCACCAGGTTGCAGTGCTAAGGGGAAGTAATGAGAACATATTTTCTCGTGCAGGCAACCTAGAAGACTTTGATGCACACGGCCCGCCCAAGTCAGTCTGAAACTCTGAGGCTGAAATTGCTGTGGCTGGATCTAAAACTACATGGCTGGAAAGTAGGCTTGACAACTCTCTGCACAGGCTTAGCCCAGTAGGCACATCATAAGCATTTATGGATAGTAGTGGCATGTCATTTTGTCTTTCATGCCATTATTGCAGGCATCTACATTCTACTGGCTTCTTCATATTTATTGTAGCTAATAACATTCTTTTTAAAAAAATGAGTGAATAGATGGAGTAGACATGACTTTCTAATTTTACTTTATGAAGGGTTCTTAAGTTTGTTAGGCAACAAGGGACTGTATTTGCATATTTGATGTTCTTTAGAGCCACACAAAGGCTAATAGTTCTAAGGGAGAAATATAAACCTCTATAGAACAAAGACAAACAATCCTGAGAAATGTACAGGAGTTAAATCATTTAGAGGAGGGATGTCTGGTGGGTTTGTAACTGAAATTTAATATCATTTTAATTGTACAGTAACATTGGTACTTGTCCAGGGACAGAGTGTTGCCAGTCAAATAAGCTCTTTTAAGTCTCAATGTGCAGACACTCTATGTGCAGATGGCTCTATGATATAGGGAATGGTTTGAATATGTGCTTCCTTAAAATTGAGGTCGAAATTCACTGTTCATTATGGTGGACCGAAGGTGTGAGTTTTTCTGAAAAGCAGTTAAGTCATGGGGTTCCTTTCCTCATGAAAAGATCAAGAAATCTTTATAGAAGATTTTAGAAAGAAATCGTCTCTTGTCTTTCTATCTTCTACTGCCTTCAGTATGCAGTAGCAAGTACAGTCTTGGGAGATAAAGGATGGGACGTGTTCTGATCAGACAATGAACTCGAATATATCTTGGTCCTACCCATCATACCTGCAAAAACTAAGTTGCCTTTATTTGTAACTCAGTCTCCTGCACGGGTCACAGCTGCAGGAGGAGGAGGCTGGTTGTCTAGATCCCTTGTTTATCTCAGCCTCCAGTACTTGCAGAAGAGTAGGTGATCACAGATCATCACTGAACTGCTCACTGCCTGTGGCTCAGAACCGTTTTTATCCAAACCATGCACTGTTACTATCAGGTTGGCCCATAGCCAACCTCTCCAAAGACTGAAATCGCTACCAAGAAGGTAAGAACAACAACATAATATTACTTGGAGTGGTTAATTATTCATTGTATAGCACTTTAAAAAGGTATAGAAAATGTGAGGGTTTTTTTTTTCTTCTTCTTCTGACACACTATTGGCTATATCTCTATTTTTCTATGGAGTAAACATAAGGAGAGCATTTAGTACCCAGTTATGATGTTTTTACTGGGCCTCAAACTCATTCACAAGACTCTCTACTCTCCTGAACTCATAAGATGCAGAACACATCAGAATGAACATGCTACCAACCATGATGGTAAAGATCTATTAACCCTTGCACTCAGCAGGCTGATACAGAAAAAATATGACGTCTAAGCCAACCTGTGCTATGTGGTAAGACCCTGTCCCAACACTACCTTTCCCACCAACAAAAGTAATTCCCCCATTGCTCTAATGTTCTGCTTCAGTGACAATAATGATTTGTATTCTATATTTATTGATTGAGTTTTTATTCCATAGTGCTAAACTTTATATATGAATTAATTAGATCTTATGTGGATGTTAGGAACTCTCTTTACGAATTTAATTCACTGGGTTTGTAAGTGTAACTCCCATTCGTGAGAAAAATTCAGAAATGTTAAATTCTGAGGCTAATTGTT
Source organism: Acomys russatus (assembly GCF_903995435.1). Taxonomy (NCBI): domain Eukaryota; kingdom Metazoa; phylum Chordata; class Mammalia; order Rodentia; family Muridae; genus Acomys; species Acomys russatus. Next base: position 41,586,539 of record NC_067144.1, on the reverse strand, counting down.
TTAGAAATCTAACTTTTCCCTCCTAAGTTAAGATGAACTTTGTCATAGATGCAATAAAATAGTAATTATTTCTATTCTTGTTGGGAAATATGACAAAAGGCCATCTGTTCTGATGAAGTGCTTGAGCTGTTGAGTGAATAACTTGACACCTGCTATGACTGCACAAATTCTTTGAACAGAGCCTTCAATTCTACACTGTTCGGGGAAGATCCTCTGTCACTGCTGTCTCCTGTTTCTGTGTCTATCACAAGCTAATTATTTTGTCTCCCCTCAAAGACACCTGTGACAGTTACAACCACACAATAAAGAGATACTGTTTGCTTCTGGAGTCCAAGGTAGCTTCATTTAACTGTGCAGTAAAATAGTGTTTCACTCAAGAAAATGAGTTAGGTGGCTCTACTACCTAAAGCCAAGGCTTCAGACTCCCCTTCTGTAACTCAACCTACTGAGTGTGCAGTGTCTCCTTACTGGAATTTGACGAACCAAAATGGATGTTGATACTTACTTAGTTTCTGGAACTATGAGTAATAAACTCTCTTGCCACTGTACCTAAGGTGGTGCTGTCCTCTTCAGTCTCTTCCCTCTTCTCTTCCTCCTGTTCTTTCTCCTTTTTCTCGTCATTGTCCTTCTCCTACTCATATTTATCCTGTTCCTCCCCTTCTTCCACTTGTTCCTTCTCCTCTTCTTCCTCCTCTCCCTCCCTGTACTAGTTAGGATGAACACTGATGAAACGTGATGACTAAAAGTAAGTTAGTGAGCAAAGGGTTCATTTGACTTACTCTTCTACCGCATTACTCATCATTGAAGGAAGTTAGTACAGGAATTCAAATAGGGCAGGAACCTGAAAGCAGGAGCTGATGAAGAGGCCACGGAGGAGTACTGCCTAAAGAGTTTCACCCTATATCTTCTTCAGTCTGCTTTCTTATAGAACCCAGGATCACCAACAAAGTGATGGCCCCACCCACAATGGGCTGGTCCCTCCCTCATCAGTCACTAATTAAGAAAATGCTCTCTATCTGTATCTTGTGAAGGTGTTTTATCAATTAACGTTCCCTCTTTCAGATGACTCTAGCTTGTTTCATGCTGAAATAAAACTACCCAGCATACTCTCCTTCCTTTTAGCACCCATAATCTTGCGGCAGGATAATAAGGTCAGTTGAAGGGAGGATTACGGAGTTTATTTATAAGTTTCAGTGCTCACTTCGTCACTTAGTCATAGATAGATTTGAGTTTCCCTTAGCATCTTCTAATTTCAAACCTGTTGCCTTCACTACACTATGCTGTCAGATATTCTTTTTGATGTCTAGTTTTGGATGAAATCTCTCCCTATTTTTCATTGATTAAAATAAACATTTTAATGAATTCAACAATCCTCACTGGTAGTATTTGAATCATGGATTGCCTGCACTTCTGTAATCTGATATAAATACAAGTAAATTGAACTTGGCAAGCGGCCCATGTGTAGAAGGAAGCCACACACTTGGAGGTAGAACTCAGTTTCATTTCCTTGTCTTGTTTTGAATTATTCCTTTCAAACAGCCAATTTTCTCAACACTGAATTCAGTTCTTTAATAGGGCTTCCTATTTTCCAACATACAGTGCTTTTATATTTCTGCCTACTGAAAACCAGGCCATTCTGTATGGCTTTTACTTTCCATTGTAGTTTCTTTATCCTTTCTCCTTGTAGAACCTCCTCATTTGCACCATTTACATGACATTTACTTGGATTATAACCATGAAACATATTTCTCTATTTTGTAACATGATAGTAACTTGATGAAATGTGGACTATTCCATTATATCTTACAGAGCCTTATCCTTGGTACTTTCTCTACAAAATTAGAATGAGCAAGAGATTAAAGCAAGACAGAGATACTACCCTAGGTTTCATAAAACAAGAGAAAAAATTTTAATTAACATTATCTTCCAGCTAAATATACTTGACATTTTTTTTCTGTCAGTCCTAGCACCAGAACACACTCCACATAAGTCTGCTGCTCTAAGTTTAGAACTACTAGGACCTCTGTGTCCCTACTTAAAACCTAGATAAAGATTCTAATTACATCTTGGAACTTATAGAGAATTTATGACTGCTCGGAAGTATTAAATCTCCTGGAACTAAAATATAGATTCAAATTACCTTGGGAGGAAAAAGTTCAAAGGGAAAATAGTTATCTTTCTTTCTAAAATCAATGTAGCATGTTACCTTTATTAAAATTATTATAGTTTATATGTGTAGCAATCTATAATTTATTACTGTTATATGTCTAGCAAATATATAACACATCAATATTATATAATCACATTTAATATCTTTGTTATTGATAAAATATATCAATTTATTTGTATTATATGTCAAGCATTATACTAAAAGTTTAAAAACACACATTATGTCTGAGAGGTAGATATCATTAGCACTTCAATGAATGATGTGGAAGAAGAAATTATAGTTCAAAAATTCTCAACAACCTGCCTGAGGGCATCAGTAACCTTGACAATTAATGGCCACAATGACTGGGAAGCAGAATGTGGCTTTATCTGGGGCTTGTACTCCTTTCAAAGGCTATGCTTGACAAACTGTTATCCATGACCAGAGTAGCAAAGAGTTTGCACTTCTTTCGTGATTTATACAGTGGAGCAAAACAATAGATTCTACATTTGTAGTTGGTGTTAAGATTTGATACTTCCACATCTCTGCTCTTTTGTATACTATAATTAAGAGATATTTATGCAAGAATGTTGATTGTAGCAAAGCCATTTCCTTTATCATAGAGTCGTAGTAGTTATGTTATACTTTAAAGCAAGATATCAACTATGTTAAGAACAACGTTGAATAATTGAACAGAAAGGAAAATTATAGAACATTAAAATATAGAGAGGAGAAAGAGTAAAATGTTGTGTCCGAATTAGATTTTAAAAAGACTATGTTATGAAAAATGTGGTTAGATCTCTTCTATTACCTGGATGGGGATTCAACACCTACACAAACCTTTGTGTATTTCAGATTGTCTGCAAAATTAATGGAGTCACAAAACTCACAACGACAATGATTTGACGAATTACTTCCATTCCACCTAATTACTTCATTGTCAGTTTTTCTCTCTACAATGTAGTGTCAGTCAATACCTTTTTCCACTTTGTTAAAATAAGTGTAGACAATACGAGAATCCAGATGCTATATTTGTTTAACACTTTTTTCATTCTGTCTGTTGTGTAACACTTTTCCTGGAGAAACACAAACAAATATTTTCTCATCATGATAGAGAAACAACACATCACAAAGTATGGATACTACCAAGGTACAGCTTGGTGAATTAATGAGTTTTACTGAGGCTACTTACAGGAATATGAGTTGTAGGTTGTAGACGCAGAAACGACTCAAAGCCAGCTGGGTCATCAAAGCCAGCATAGGTTAAAGCTTAAGAAAGTTAGAAAACTAGTTTTCTGGGCAACATGCAAGCAAGCTCAGAAGTTTTGAGACTGTCTCTTTCAATCGTTTCAGAGTCTGAGCCCCTCCAGGTGGTTTGGCTACTTCCTGCTTCCTTCAGATAGCACAGATGTTTTGAGCCTTTTCTGGGCAGCTCAGCAATTTTTACAGCATATATATGCTTCATAATAGAGGTATTGAGCTAATCTGTTCAGTTTTGTGCACTTCCTGAAGACTTTGATTTGTTTACTTGCTTAGCTTAAAGAGCTTCCCTACATAGTGAAATGATTGTACTTTCTATCCAAAATGAAAAGTTTTATCTAAGAGGAATCTGCCGTAGAACAGAGTCTTGTGACTTCTGTTATTACTTCATCTGCTCTATATTTCATGAAACTACTTAGCTGTTAAAATATAGTCTTTATAATCTAACAATCATTCTGAGTCTAACAAATCACATAACATGGTTATATAGATAGTAGACTTTTAAACAATTGTACTTTCTCACACAAAAGAAAAGGATGAAAGGTGTTTCATATGCTTTGTAGACGCAGACTTGCTGATCAGTTAGCTATGTTCAGTAGCCATCATGTGCACTGTTCACCATAATCAACATGTGTAAATGCTGGCAGGATCAGAATCAGCATGTAGCTTGCATGTACCACCACTTGCCTTTCAAGTGTTTAACAAGCATTACATAAATGATTAGAGACAAGTCTAAATGGAGAATCTATGATTTTATTGTTTGACCTAAAATACTTAATCTCTTTCATTTTCCTCACTGTAATAAATTACACCTTGTTATGAACCACCCTTGTATTTTATTGGTTAGTATTGATAAAAAAAGAAAAGAGGATCTTTATAAAAACACTTGGCTTTCAATATGAATCACCTTAGAAAAAGATTGTAAAATGCACACTAAAATTTATATCCTAGATAGGACCCAGTGTTAAAGCATAATTGTTATTAGATGAATATATTTCTTAACAAAAAATTTCAGAAATAGAATTCAAAGGCAGGCAAAGCTTAATTATCTTTAAAAAATTAACTTAATTGGTAAGAAGAATTGATAGCTATTTAGAAAAATGCAAGTTCCCAATGTTTACATATGACTGATGTTCAGATACATGTGTGCAATGCAGAATTTCATCCTCATGGACACACTCCTCAAGCAATGGCAGCAATTTGCCTGGCTACATCAGAAATTCCAAGGAATCGATTAGAATGGATGTTAATGGTCCTGCAGCAGGTGCACACCTCAGATTTATTACTCAGCATTGCCCTCTAAAGAAAAAATATAGGAAAATTGGAAAGTTTCTACCAAATGTGCTTTCTTTTTACACAATGGTAAACTCAAATTTTAATATATTCCAAATTGGAAATATCTATGTATAATGTAAATAAAATGGATTTATGCTGCATTGCACATATATCTGTGATTTATATACTTTAAGGTTTCTTTATTACTGATTGTGTAATAGCAAAGGAAAATTAGAAGACTTTTGTATCTTAACACTGTAATAAATTAATTTTAGGATACTTTACATATCAAGAAAATAAATATTGAGACAGGAATATCCACTAGAGTTGTTGTATATTTATGATACTAAATTAAGTTCATGCAGTGGTATCATAGAAAACTTAAATTGACATTTACGAAACTTAAATGCTATTTTCTCCCAGTATGGTACACCAAATAGTATATACATTATTAAAGATATCAGACGCCCATGTTACACACCAATAAATGGAGTATTTTCACCACATACCTGCACGATCATATTTAAGCATCTTTCTCAAAAAAAAAAGTCCTGTTTTTTTCTTTTTATTTGTGGTGAGTGTGTGTGTGTGTGTGTGTCTCCATAAGTGTTGTTATGGCACATGTTTAAATCAGAAACCAATTTTCAGGCATCAGATTTCTGTTCCCACCATGAGGGTCATATGGCAAAAGAAAGCAGAGTAAATGTGTGTGCAATATCAGTCTCTTGTTTTAAGCATGAATGGGAAATATCTGAACTAGGGAATGCTCAGAGAAGAGCCAGGATGTCTGAACTAAAGTGACAATGACCAGGAGTGACTGCTAGTGCCTGAGTTCACCATGAGACCTAAGGGTAATTTTTTTACAGGAGGGAAAGAACTTTTTTTGCATCAATAGACCCCACAGTATGGGACAAATTATCTAGAAACTAACTAAAAGAGCTTATATTGCAGACTGACATGAACATATCTTTTGAGGATTAATGATTGCTTTGAAAATATATTTTTAAGTAGTCAATACAATTTGCAGTGTATCTCATCTGAAAATACCACATTGGCAGTACAGTCTAATAACACAGATACATCTGGTTACAATTTAAAAGAAAGAGAGCATCACACATCTCCACATAGTTATAAAGCATGAAAAACTATCTCTGCCATTCATGAAGAGTTTGCCTTTTAAGGGACCGCTATGTTTCTTATAGTTGAATTTGGATGATTGCTTTATTGTAGAAAGCAATTGCTCTCCCAAAGGAAGGTTTAAATGTAATGGAACAGGCATTTGGCAATACCATCTGCTGTCATTGTGTGCAGATATTCAAGTGCTGTTATGAAGGGCACTAGAAGTGATTCTTAGCTCTGAATATCCTCATACTGTAAATAATTCATTATACCTAAAATGCCTTTATATTTGAGGAATGCATAATACTTAGTGAAACGTTTATGCTTCTTTCTACTGTAGGTAGAATTGCCCTTGCATTTCTTTAGCAAAGTGACAAATCTGTGGATATGGGTTTCTACAATGGGAGTTATGAGAGGCTCTGCTGATAGTCTTGTGTTCTGAATAGACTGTTTCTAACTCCCAATTGTAACATTAAGTTAAAATATCAATTTAAAAAGTATTCCAATCAGATTAACAAAATCTACTGTTATTCATACTTGATTGATAATTTTGAAACATTATTTTTTAAGGGTTTTTAGAAGAATCTTGAATAAAATGAAGACAGCGATGGAGTCTCCATTCACAATTGTCCAGGCTGCAAATTGAGTAACTCCAGGAGCCCTTTACGGGTCAGAGTGAGCCATGTTGTTCTTCCATAACAATAACCCCCAATTTAGAGCAAATGATCATAATAACATTTTGTATCTTCCTTATGCTGTGTGACCACTGCCATCAGCTGCTGTTCTATTTCATGCCTGGTCCTAGGCTAATTTTAAAAATCTTATTATAAATGTCTAGCCATAATGAAAGGACATTTGAGAAGAACAGTAAGTCCACCCCAAACCCTTCACAAATCCATCCAGGAAAAATAAAGGAAGGAACTCTGCTTCTAACATACACAAATTACCACAAATGAGTATATAATTCTCCTATAAGATAAATCATGGGACTTTAGCAGAGAATAATGCAATCTCCTAAAACTAATACATTATTCACATGCAATATTCTATAAGTAGCACTGTCTGAACTGGTTGTTTTTCTGTTACTATAATAATATATTTGGAAAAGATAACTTTGTAAGAAAAAAAATTTATTTAATTCACATTTTTCAGTTTCTACAGCAGGACTTGATAAGTTCAGCCTTTGTGATTGTTATTTCTGGTGCCCCATGCCAGATGGTCTTATTACAGGAATTCCTGTGAGAGGAAAATATCACATTGTGAGGCAAGAAACCAACCAAGGTGTAATAAGTGCTACTTAAATCTCTTCCAGAAATGAAGTCCCAGTGCCCTAACCACTTCTCAACAGGCTTCCATACATGCAGGTTCTTCCACCTCAGAACTGACTCACTGAAACCTGGATCTCCCGTGCCTGGATCCTACATCACTGAGCCAAAGTTGTTACATTAGGCAATGGGAATTCTGATAATTTGTGCCAAAGTACAGTGCTAACTTGTCTTGATGAAGATGAAAGGCAGACCACTTGTGTTGCAGGACTTCTGATCCCAGAGTGATCCCTGAGATTGTAAACTGTAAAACACCATCTTTCGTTTGGTGTGTTTGAGTCCTAACACATGCCTTTAATCCAAGAGCTTTTAGTTTATTGTAAAAAGATGATTAAAGTGTTTTTCAGCCAGCCCTAACACACACCTTTAATCCAAGGGCTATCTGTACACAGGATTTAATAAAGTTAATCCGAAATCAAGAGGCAGAACGAGAAACCAGCTGACAGGGATTAAAGAGTAGGAGGGACTTTGCGTTGAGGAGTATTTGGACAGCCTGTAGAAGTAGGAGAAGTCTTTGGTACTTTTAGCTTTTTAGGCTTTAGGCTTTTTTAGCTTGACTCTTAGATATCTAGCTCTTGAGTTCCTCAGCTCCTTAGCCTTTGGCTTTGAGATATTGAGCTAGCAAGCCTTTTGGCCTTGGTTTTTTGGCTTTTTCCTCCTGTGATGTCAGCTGAGTTCATGAGCCTTTTGAGGCCTTCTTCATTGGCATACAAGCAGAATAGGAAGTTCAGCTGGATGCTCTCTGTGCCTCTCTGAGTTAGCAGGTTTTTCACCACAACATCTGGCTCCTTAGTCTTTATCGGCAAAAATAGAATGATCTGGGATTTTCAGTTAAAACAACATTTGATGATGGAAAAGTAGATTCCACAATAAAATAAAAACAGAAATTTCCTTCTCTTATATTTCTGGGTATCTCTTATCTTGTCCTTAACCATGGCCTACAATAAAATACATGGACTGTGTCCAAACCAGTTTACCTCCATCTCAAAAGTCTATAAAGACTCCTCAAAGTAGAGCTTTTGTGTTTTCTTCTTTATTTAGATTCTGAAATTTAATTTTTAAAAGTCCTTATGTGGTTATTTTATTCATTTAAACTCTAATATCTATTGAAAGATCAATATTTAAATTTAAATTTTAGCTTAAAATAATACCTACTAAAATAGAGTATTGACTAAAGAGTTACTGTTTTTTAAATAAAATTTATTTAAATGTTAACTGGCTGATAAATCTCTATGCTTTAAAGTCTGAGATGTCATAAGTGAATCCTTTTTCTTGTACTGTTATCAAATGTTGAACAATTTAATGGTATTCAGTGAGATACTTTGCATGAATACAAACCTAATTTATCTAACTCATATTAATATACAATCTATTTTAAATCATCGGTGCTATTGCTTAATAATTAATTCTAATAGACAATAAGTTTTAGAGGCTATCATATTTGATGCTGTGAAAGAGGAAGAGATAATTTACCACTTCCATTATTTGTTCCAATATTATTTAAAACTGTATGTGCCAAGGTGGCCTTTATGGTTTAACATTCATGAAATATACAAATGGAAACCATAATAGTGTGTAATGTCTCTCTCTGTGTAATGTCTGCCTGTGGGTCTTCATACTTATTTCCATCTGCTGCAGATGGAAGCCTCTCTGATGATGGCTGAGTACGGCAGTGTAAGAGAATTTCATTAAAGGTCATTTTACTGGTCCTTTTTTAAAAGATCTGTATTACTTGTTTACTCAGGTCTCGGGGACTTCCTGTTTCCAGTTCTTTATTACCCAAGCACTTTTAGATATGGGCTCCATCTCATGGAGTGGGCCTTAAGACAAATTAGATAATGATTGGTTAATGTCACAAGTTTTTTGCCACCAATTCCCTAGCATATATTTACAGGCAGATCAAAAATGTTGTGGCTGGCTTGGTAGTTACATTTCTCTTGTGGTAGCCTTGAGCCTATGGTCCCACACCAATGATACTAGAACATGAGGGTTAAGGTTCTTTGTAGGCACCAGCACAACCTCCCCATCTTCAGTAAGTTGTGTGGGTATTATATTCAGCAGAATTGACTTGAGTTTTCAAGTATTTTTTCTTTTCTTTCCTCCCCTCACACAATTATTCTTCCCTTTTCTTTTACAAATAATGGTTATACTGCTGTAATTTTTAGTTAATAATATTGAAAAAACTCTACACATGTTCAACAGAGAAACATTTTATGTTCCTGAATACTCCTTTATGGACTGTGATTGAGCAACCCTGCAGCTCTGAACTCTGTCTCTTGATAACTGGTGGCCTATATGGCTTAATGTTCATGAAATATAAAAGTAGAAACCATAATAGAGTGTGACACCATTACTGTGGGTGCTGGAATAGCATGACACAAACAGACTATTTTGAGAGTTTACCATGAAGCCTTGGCTTACCAGTGTAAATCATCAGCTAATGATATGTGAGCGTGGACACCTGAAGTGTTTAAGAGTATTAAGTATCCTTGTCTCTTTTGTAATCCATTGGAAGTTCTGTACAGTTACTGATACACAAAACTGTCATAGCAATGTTTGTTAAGTTATTTAGCAAGCAAGAAGACCAGTAAAGAAACTAAGTAGTTTCCTGTCCTTGGTTCCAAAACTCTCATCTTTATAACTATTTCAGAAAAATAGTGTAATAAGAACTAAGTAGCTGTATTATATTTCCTCCTTGGTCTAAGATTTCTGACCAGTAACTTACATGACAGAAATAAGAAATGCTGAAACACAGTGAAAACCAGTGATGGAACTGACATGATACCACATAAGAGGGGTTTTTTTTTTTTTTGTACTAAATTAGATTAGCTTGAAGTATTTTTTATGACCACAAATATGTATCTGTGGGCTTGAGTATATTTTATTTGACTATTATATTCCAAAACTATCATGCCTTAAAAATAAAGTCTTAGATCTATATTGAGCTGTAGTTACAGTTTCACTGTCTTTCATTATCTCTGCTGGGTTCTTTGAATAATAACTTCATCAGTCTACTTTCTTCTTGCCTAAGTGGCCAGTACCATAGCACAACTAAACTATCACAGTGTTAAATAATCAAGAAACTTACATTTTTATCAAGGAATTGGCCTTCAGGTAATGAATGATTTAAAAAGTGATTTTGACCTTGACAACAAAATTATTGTATATTCTTCAATGGAATGTGATTTTGTACATTAGTCTAACTTGTATCTGTCCTCTTTCATTACTTTCATAGGCTACACTCTATATAAAAACATATATATATATTATCTTAGGTATGTAGACTTGGGACACATTAAATCCCCTAATAATAATAACCCAAATTATTATAAACATCTTTTGAAATATGCTAAATTTTAAATATATTTTATTGAGACTACCCAGAGAGACAGAACCAGAAACATACATATGCATCACACACACACACACTAAATAGACACACATTAGTCAAGTTATCACTGAAAATTGGGGCACTGATCCTATACGTTCCAGGACAAGTTGCTGGCAAGCTATAGAGCCTGGAATATCAGTAGCTCTGTTCAGTTTAAATATAAAGTTATGAGGATGCCATGGCCTGCTCGAGTAGTTTCAGAGTACAGGAATAAGAGTGTTCAGAGCTCTGATATTCAGAGGCAGGATTAGAATGTGCTATAATTAAGGAAAATCAATGCAACTTCCCTTTGTTTTTGTGTTATTGTTGTTGTTGTTGTTGCTGTTTTTGCTCTATCTATGATAGATAGTGTTATATATGTTTTAGCAATGATAGATATAAGGAACCAGGCAGCAGATATTATGTTGTAGAGGAGTTTATTAATTGAGCATGGGGGAGAGGGAAAGGGAGAAGGCGTACCCGAGAGAGAGAGGGAGAGAGAGAGAGAGAGAGAGAGAGAGAGGGAGAGAGAGAGAGAGAGAGAGAAAGAGGAGGGAAGAGGAGAGACTGAGGATAAAGAGAGAGAGAGAGAGAGAGAGAGAGAGAGAGAGAGAAAGTAGAGAGAGAAGATAAAGAAAGGAGAGGAAGTGGAGAGAAAGCCAAGTGGAGATTTGTCTTTTTATATGGCCCTGGGCAAGGCCACACCCCTTGGCAGGTAAGCAATGACATCACAGGTAGGTAGACTGAAGCAGAATACTAACTTTCCTACCTTTTCCTATAATTAAGAAATGAGGAATGTTGGATTGTTTTATATAAGGTAAGTTAAAGTATATAAATGTAGGTAATGAGAAAAGAGATAGAAAAAAAGTCATAGCAACAAAATGTCCAAATTATATAGTGAAGGGGAAGGAAAAGCTCTGCCCTGAAAGTTTAAGGTAGAGGGCAGGCTATGTCAGCCATGTCCTGCAGCAGATAGGGACCGAGGAGTGCTGGGGGAACCTGGAGCTGTCAGTCCCGGGCCTGGACCACACCATTTCAGCCTTTTGCAAATGGATAAGGGGCGAAGTAATCATCTTAACTACTTCCTGCTGACAGTAGGGCGGCAATAGGGTATTTAAAAGGCTGAAATGTTGGCCAGATTCGAGAAGAACAGGCTGCTGATTTGCTGTCCAGGGTCTGAGAACATCTGCAGCTGGGAAGGGCAATGCAGGTCCAGCTAGGAGACACAATGCAAGTCCAGCTGGTACAATTTCTGAGGTTGGACAGGAGCACTTGTGGGTAGCTGCTTTGACGATGTCCCAGATGTAGAAAGTCCTACAGGATACTGGAATATATATGTGGGCAGAAGACAAAGTTATTAAGTTAGGGAGAAAGTTCCCTTTATGTGTACATTCGAAACTCTTGGGAGAGCAATGAGAAAAGGCTTGAGACAATGTTGACAATTCGTGAAAATTTTGAGAGAGCAAAGAAAAGGTCTGGATATAGAGAGCTTCCTTCCATTTTACCCTAGGAAAGGCTTGAACATGGGGGAGCAAAGAAAAGATCTGGATTTGGGAACTTCCTTCCATTTATCCTATTGGTGGCAATAATTAAAACAGTTTTGGAATTGTCTAAGATTGGTTGCAGAGGCATGTAAGCCTAGAAACCCTTAATGTGGGCATAGGGATTTGAGATTCTCTGAAGGCATCCAGGAGGAGCCTTGAGAAACAGCAAATGTCCCAGGTTTCGGCACCAATGTTATATTTGTTTTAGCAATGATAGATGTAAGATACCAGGCAGCAGATATCATGTTGTAGAGGAGTTTATTAAATGAGCAAGGGGGAGAGGGAAAGGGGGAAAGGGGTACCCCAGAGAGAGAGAGAGAAAGTAAAGAGAGAGGAGAGGAAGTAGAGAGAGAGCCGCATGGAGGTTTGCCCTTTTATATGGCCCTGGATGGGGTCACACCCACGTGGCAGGTAGACCATGGCATCCCAAGTAGGCAGACTGAAACAGAATACTAACAGATAGATATTCAGCCTTTTGCCAATTGCATGGTTCCTATGTGCTTCGTGTACACTGCGACTCATTTGGCAATCTTCGTTTCAAATGTTCGTATAGATAAGCCCTTAAAACTATGCTTTACCACATCTCTAGATGTTTCTGAATCTATCACAAATGCCAACCAACACAACAATATATCGTTGTACGTTAACACATTTACAAAATGAGACTCATGCTTAGTAGTCAAAATACATATGTACATATATATGTGCACTAATATAAGCTATATATTTAACATAAACTATACAAAAACTAGAGGGATGGCTCTGGGCTTAAACACACTTGTTGCTTTTACAGAGGTCCCAGGTTCTGTTCCCAACAAAACACATACATGGGAGCTACCAACCATCTGTTACTCCAGTTCCAGGGCCTTTTGTAGCAATGCTCACCTCTGGTACACAGAAGTACATACACATAAATAAAATCAAATATATATTTAAACGTTCATATATTGTACAAATAAATATAAGCTAAAGAATTATTATATTCTTTCATCCTCTCAAAAATTTACAAAATTTCTGACAAGTGTATGAAATATTAAGTAATGTATTCAATAAGTACACTGTGGCCAGTAAACAAAGAAGCTACTCCTCAGAAGAGATGGAACTTGTAGCCAAAGCATTTGTGTCTGGATTATAATCCTAAAACACATTAGTAGAACAGAGAGTGGAAAGCATTTTCAAAGCCCACATTCATAAAGAAACACACTAATTGGAATCCTATCGTGTAAGTATTCCCATCCAATTTATTATTCTTACCGCTTTGAAATGATCAATCTATATTTCCTTGAAGTAAGTACAGTGAGTAATTAATACAGGGTGTGAAGATAAAAACGTTTGGGTTTTCAACTTATTAAGACCCTGTCAAAGGCATATATGACATATTTAAATACAAAAATAATGTGTGTGTATTTTCTCAACTTTTTAGTTTTCTTCACTTATTGACACTTGCTTTATATAATATAAATCACACAAGCGCCATGCACAAAAATTACTAGTTTATTCTTAGGAGTTATTTCCGTAAGATCGGACAACAAGGGCAAACCCAACAGACAAGAGCTACATGACAGATACCAATGTGACTTGTATTAGGATGAATATTGGTAAACATAATTTACCTAAACTAGGCTGCATATAATTATTAGCATGTTTAGCCAACTGAGTCTGACACTGAGCTGAGCAGCAGACAGACTGTTGACTCTGAAGAAAGAGAAAAGGAGTGATCACACAAGCAGTGATTCTAATTATGGCAACCATAAGTTTTCTTCGCTGAGTGTTTCACTTCTGCTTGCAGAGTTCAAGGGAACAGTGGCCACTCTAGAGCCTGTCACTGTGTTTTTTGTTTTTGTTTTGTTTTTTGTTGTTATTGTTGTTTTTTGTTTTTTTCAGAGTGCCTTGTTAATTCTCGGAATTTTAATCTACTCAATTCATTACTCTTTCATTTCATGTTTGTTATGAAATGTGTTTCCACACATGCATACATGTGCTTCTGACTGCCCAGTGGCAGGATGAGAGGAGATCACTACCATGCTCGATGGGTATTTATTTTCCAAAATGTTTGGGACCAGAAGTGTCCCATACTTGGGAAGTTTCTGGATTTGGAGAGTCTTGTGTCACTGTGCTTTTTGAGCCTGATCTGTGGGCCCTGTGATTCTTCCCAAAACAGATACCTGGCAAAGCTGCACCAATTAAGCCCATATCTTTAAATGGAAACTTGGAATACAGAAATGTAAATGCCAAAGGTTGTTGAAGATAAATCAGGCTTGATGTCATACACCAGAGAGAATGTGTGCAATCTGTGCTGTAAGTGTCCCCAGAGGGTGCCCTGGCACTATACTAGATAAGAGTTTTTAATATACTCCAGCAGGTTTTTTAAAAATACACTCATCCTGTTTTTACAAGTGGACACAACTGAAGAACCAAAACAATATCAATATCAGGTTCTGTTTTATTCTTTTTTATGTTTTAATATGTCTGAAGTGAAACAGGATTAGATCCACCACCACCCCACTCCCTGATTTTCCTTTCTTCAGCCCCTCCCAGCTACCTTCTCTCAAATTTTTCACAGGCTCTTCACTCTCAAGCTGATAACCTCTGTTTCATTGATTATAACTTTAATAAATATACACATATATATTTGTATACAGTTGAAATGTAATGCAATTGTATTTACATATATAAGTGTAAATATAATTGTAGAGTCTGTTTTTGGTTTTGGTATGAATTACCAATAGGGGAGCTTTTATCCAGTTAAATTTTCAGGAGACAGCAATTTTTTTTTTTTTTTTTTTTTTTTTTTTTTTTTTGTATGAGCACATCATGGTCTCTCTCCTTAGACAAATCTTATAATTTAGCATTAAACCTAATTAATCAATGTCATAGGCTGCATCTTTTTCTAGTGGGAAAAACAAAACAAAACAAGAAATAAGTAGTTGACTAGGCTTAGTAATGCCTTCCTTTAATCACAAGTGCCAAGGTTGACACAGGAGGATTGCTAGTTTGAGTTCAAAGCAAGCCTGTTATGCAGACACCTTGTGAAGGAAAGGACAGTCATAGAGAGACTGGGGTTGGGAAGAAAGAGGGAGTGGGAGATTATTCTGATTTCAAGCAGCCTTGATGGTGTTTTTGGGCGGAACACAGTAACTCTAGGAAGTCTATTGTAAAAGGGAGAATGTGTAAGAATCACCACATTTTCCACACTGATCCTTCAAAACTAATACTTCCCCACATAGGTTCATAAAAGGTAAGACTTTCTTAATTTTGAATTAAATAAAAATTGCTGAGTTATGCTTAGCAATCACAAACTAAAAAAAAAAAAGTGTTTATTTTGCTGAACAGCGGGTGGTTTTCTGTGCAGCATGTGGAATGACCACGCTTTACAGCACCAAGGTTTAAGCATAGCTGACTGCTCCTATGTGTCTTTATGGAAAAGGGAAACAAATATTGCGATTTTTGCTTTGTAATTTTATCACTTGTGTTTTAAATTGTGCTCACGTTATTTAAATGCTTACTTTGAAGTACAAATGCAAGTGTTTGATTGCTCACCTCACTGTTTCAGTTCAATTCCAGATACTTTGTGGGTTTGTGGCTTTTTGGTTGTAATTCAAAAAACCTCATTAGCGTTCGTGTTACTGTCAATGAACAGGAAACCTCCACATCCAAGGGAGAAGTTTAAACCAACAAAAGCAGCACAATGTTCACATACCATCATCCTCCCTAACTCTGGTCTTAGATAAATACCTTTCCATAAGCATAAAAGTAAAATATTGATTATTGCAAAAAGTTGAAGATAAGCTATACTGTGACATATTTTTTAAATTAATTTATTCTTGTTACATCTCAATGTTTATCCCATCCCTTGTATCTGCCCATTCTTCCCTCCCTCCCATTTTCCCATTATTCCTCTCCCCTATGACTGTTCCTGAGGGGGATTACCTCCCCCTATATATGCTCATAGGGTATCAAGTCTCTTCTTGGCAACCTGCTGTCCTTCCTCTGAGTGCCACCAGGTCTCCCCCTCCAGGGGACATGGTCAAATGTGAGGCTCCAGAGTACATGAGAAAGTCATATCCCACTCTCCACTCAACTGTGGAGAATGTTCTGACCATTGGCTAGATCTGGGTAGGGGTTTAAAGTTTACCGCCTGTATTGTCCTTGGCTGGTGCCTTAGTTTGAGCAGGACCCCTGGGCCCAAATCTGCCTATCATAATGTTCTTCTTGTAGGTTTCTAGTACCCTCTGGATCCTTCTACTTTGCTATTCTCCCATGCTTTTCTCATTTAGAGTCCCAATAGGATGTCCCCCCCCCTCTGTCCCAGTTTCCTGGTAAGTGAAGGCTTTCGTGGGACATGCCCCTTGGACTAGTATGCAGATATAAGTAACATATGTTTTAAATGAAAAATGTTTAATTAGTGTGAGCATGATAATGCTAAGTGATAACAAAAGAAGGTGATTCTTTCCTCTCATATAATGTGCTAGAACCAGTACTGCCTTCTGTTTGAATTTTTTTATTAATTTATTCTTGTCACATCTCAATGGTTATCCCATCCCTTGTATCCTCCCATTCCTCCCTCCAAAAGGAAGAAATGCAACATCTTATCATTATCAACAATCTTAAGTGAGAATTAGTTTCTAACAAAATAATTAGTTTTGTTATATTTATCAGAAAATAAAAGCTATTTAAAATATATTAAGATATATAAATTACGTAATCATGTACTTTAAATGTTATAAAGTCATTGAAACTAAGAATAATGGTTTGTCATAGTGTGCAGGAAACATGTTTACAATGTGAATAAGTATTGTAAATTCATAGGAAAACCATAATATAAGCATAATTTGATTAAAATGTTTCATTACTCTGGTTTAAAATATATTATTTATCTTACTGCCATATTTATTACATTGAGTATTAGATCCATTTATTTTTCCACCCATAAAATGTATTTTAACTCTTTTATTTGTTTTCCAGGTAGGTAATTTTATTCAGCATTTTTATTCAAACACTATATACAGTAACAAGATTATAAACCCAATATGTCCTATTTATCAATGACATACTCTTTATAATTTAATTAATTTAAACCAGCAGTGCTTCAGAATATTAATGAAAAATTCTAGAAATAAGCAATTCTTAGTTTCAAGTAGAATAGTTAATAAATATTTATTTATTCAAGATCTCACTATGTGTCCCTGGCTTGCCCAGAATTCACTATGTAGACCAGGCTGGGCTTAACCATACATCACTTGGAGGAGCATGATGAGATTTTACATCATATTGTTTCATGCTGCTTAGAATTTGAATCATCATTTTTGTCTGTTGTATCCATGAAATATATGCTACCTGTCATGTACCAGTTGAGCAAGAAAGACCACTTTCATATAACTTTATTCCTGTACCTAATTATAAGTTGCCAATTACATTATTAATAATAGTTGTTAACTCTTTACTAGGCCTTAATCACAAACTAGAGTTACCATAGAAAACATGTATTATGTGCAGGGTCTCTCACCATCCAGGCATCCACTCCTCAGCCAACTTTTGGATCATGTTCTTTATACTGAAACCAAAATCTGGGTCTAGAACTGAAGAGTCTTAATATCAATGATAAAATTTAATTCATATACAATTGAACAATATAATAAACTGAAGAGAAATAAAGCTTCACTACATCATTATTATGCGGTTCCTTTTTCTAGCCTGATGGAGTTTTGTGAGTTAATATAGAATAATGTCAGAATTCCAACCAAGCCTCTGAGGCTAAGACAAAGTTGTTACTCATAGTCTTTAATTCAGGTGAAAATAGGTGTGGTTTTCTCAATGAGCTTCACACTGCCAGTAACTTTTGCTTTCTAATATTTAAAGTGATGACTTGTAACATTGAACATTTAAGTTTTTCAGGAATTCAAGATTCCTCTGTTGAAAGTTCTCTGTTTAGCTCTGTACTTTTTAATTGGATTATTTGATTTGTTTGTGTTTAATTTCTTGATTTCTTTACACTTTTTGGATATTAGTCCTCTGCCAGATGTAGGGTTAGTGAAGGTCTTTTCCTAGTCTGTATGCTGTTGTTTTGTTCTATTGACATTGTCCTGTACCTTACAGTTTCCTGAGGTCTCATTTATTAATTGTTGACCTTAGAGCCTGAGCTGTTGCTGTTCTGTTCAGGAAGTTGTCTCCTGCACCTTAAAGTGATTGTCTAAAGATATAATCCGAAAGATGTTAGTGGTCCCTGGCAGTGATATGTGGTAAGTGTGTATGTACATGGTCCTGTTTCCAGTAAAACATTGTCATTTCAGCATCTTAAATCTGCTCATAGTCCAAATGATCTGTCTCCATTACTAGCCAATCAGTGTCTTAGAGGACCCGTGGAACTGTAGTAGCTGATGTTCTTTTAGAAACAGGTGTGGTGCCACTCTGTTACTTCCAAAATTCAGTCAACTGCTCTTGTCAAAATGACATAACAGCTTCAGTTTTCACTCAAACATAAATAATTGTATTAAGGTAACATATAAACAAATAGTTTTAGAGATATGATTGTAAAAATATATACATGGAGTGATTTCATATGTAACTTGGATTCATAGATAAATCCCTTACATAGTATTTTTTCAAACCCACCTAATAGTTGTCTATTTTTCCAATATTTTGATATTAATGCTATCATCGTTAGGAAAATAAGATGAAATCAAGGTTTATTTCAAGGATGTAGCATATAATGGTGTCACAGTTTCAGAAAAGGGGCATTTCCTTGATTTTTCCTGTTTCTACCATGGAAGAAGTGCCTCATTTCTGGTCCCATGATCCCTGATTTCATCTCCTGAGGGACTCTTCTTTCTTCAACATGCCCCATATCTACAGCTGAAAACAGTATATCAAAATGCACCTTTCCTTGGTAGTTAAGCAGCCCTCATATGTGACCTTCTATTTGTAATTTAGAGACCACAGGTTTTTTTGGCATTTTGAATCTATCTAATCAAGACTGCTGACTTTCCTAGCAATATAGCTCACACTGTCCAGAATGCAGTGGTCTTTTTGTGTCAAGCTGTGATCTGCACCAACTCACTACCCATGGCATGACCTGCCTCTCTAAATGCCTGTACTTTGCTTGATTTTGACAAGTTTGTACAGAAAGCCCTAAATTCAGTGTTTCCCACCCCCCAGAGTAATATTTCCTACAGAAAAAAATTAGGTATTTAAAAATTTGAATAATGCTTATAAAAGTATAGCCATTGAGTAGGTCCACAAGCCTGCCTGCTTATGATGCTTTTCAGTAGAATCATATGAAAACCAAGTGATGAGTTTAGCATATAAAATAAGGCTCTTGAGAGGTTTCCTTCCCTAACAGTTCCTTCTTCTTTCCCCCAAAAGGTTAGGTTTCTATAATTTTCATTTCTCTGTCTTTTTTAAAATTGATATTGGACAGAAAGTGATTACTTCACAATTTTTTTTTTGGTGTCATCTTTTTACATCACTTTGTCAAATACAGTCAATGACACTGAAGACAAGAAAGTACCTCAAACTTTCAAGAGGTTTACCTAAAACCAACTGCCTTGCTTTGATGCTGCTGAGCCCTTCACCTTCATTTGACATAAGCGGCCAACTTTCCAGTCAAACTATTATTTATTTTGCCTGGATTTGGGCACAAAACAATGCCTGTTACGCTTGTTATCTGTTTGTGTATTATTATGTCATATTTGTATACCCCATTTAGTGTAAATTTCATATCATAATTAGACTGTGATGTTATAACAATGTTCCCAACATCTCACTTTGGCTCATGATATCAGTTTTACTTTTTATCTATTTGTTCAGATTATATGTTAGCTCTGAAGCCAAGGGCTTCCTCATTGAAAAAAAAAAAAAAGATGGAAGGATTCAATCTATTCTGGAAACTGAAGTTCCATTGAAGATGGAAAAGATAAATAGAAAATGATATTATGGCGTTCAAGTTTCTATTTTAAAATTGCTGTATATAAGTCCAAGTTACATTGCATTGGAAAGACACAGGATCAAGCCTAATGTCTATGGGTGTATAAAGTGGAGAAGGTGTAGTCCTTCTGTAGATAAAGCAATAAACAATTATAAACAATTGTACAACGATCCTTAAACTTAAAATAAAAATTGATAAATCTAATATGTTTGAACACATTAAAAATGATCACTTATTCTATGCTGAGAAATTATCAATTTTTGTAATCAATTTTGAGGAAATTCTATAACACCTAGCACAGTTAAAACATACACTGTCTGGGCTGGAGAGATAGCTCAGAGGTTAAGGGCACCGACTGCTCCTCCAGAGGTCCTGAGTTCAATTCCCAGAAACCACATGGTGGCTCATAACCATCTATATAATGTGATCTGATGCCCTCTTCTGGCCTGCAGCTGTACATGCAGGCAGAGCACTGTATACATGATAATAAATAAGTAATAAATCTTTAAAAAAAAAAAAAGTACACTGTCCATAATTGAGAATGTCATTCTCCCAGTAAACTTCCCAACTTATAAAGCTAACGGCATGTGTAAGGATCAGAAGAACCATGGATAAACTGGAGCATTTACATATAATATAATGTTAATGTCAGTTACAGTGAACACACAACATCTGTATATGTCAGCATGGATAACTTTGAGGGATTGTTGTAGAGTAAATACTAATTTCAAAGACATATGTAAAGAATACATTATACCAAACACATTTACTTACTGCTTAAACACAACAAATGTTACAATGACATTATAGGCATGAAAGGAATCATCTTGGGGAGAGTAGGTTACAGCAGAAAGATGAAGAATCAGAGAAAAGAGGAACTTTTCAACCGTACCCTTAACATTCCATTGCTTGAGAAACTAAGAAATATGCCAAGCACTTAAGACAGAAAAATCTTTTCACTTATTGCATATGTACATGTCATACTTGTTACATATTTGAAATATATCTTCAATATAAAAGTAAAGTAGGAGAGATTGCTCCTTTAAGTTAAGAGTGATTACTGCTTTCCCAGAGGACCTGAGTTTGCTTCCAGCCCTCATACTGGGTGGCTCATTAGTGCCCACAACTCTACCTCTAAGTGACACAGCACTCTCTTCAGTCTACTGTAGGCACATACCTGTACAGCAAACACACACACACACACACAGACACACACACACACACACACACACACACACAAATAGAAGAGAATTGTTTTTAAGGTCCAAAATGAGAATAAACTATATAAATAATAGTAAAGTTATACAACTTATATTAATGACAATTAAAAACATCACTAAGAAATAAAAGGCAATATTGGAAATATATATATGAAGTGTTTATCCACTCATAACTGAAATAATTAAACATAAGACTAGATGCTTCTAAATTGTGACATGTATGTTTATACATTAATAGAAAGCAATCTGAAAGAATATATGTTAAATCATAACCAATGGCTCCTACAGAATTGGTTCGATGTAGGAAAAAGTGTTAGTAACATTTTATTTAGCTATATTCCTGAATTTAAGACGGAATTTTTAATTTACATTATATTCATAAATGTTACATTACTTTTATTTTTTAAAAAAATATGAGAATAAATACAAATGTTCATCAAAAGCAAGGGCAGTGGTTATTTGCCACCAAACATTACTTACTCTAATATAGTCATGCTTCTTTTTTTTTAATACTTTTATTTTATTACACATGTATAAAACAAACTACATACAGCAGGGAGAACCATGTGACAATCATGAGAATAATGAGTTCTATACATGTTACATTCATAGTGACTTAGCCATCTGCATTCGTCTCGTTTGAAGTAAGTGTCTTTCCTGTCTTGTTGGGTCTAAATTTCCGAATGAGATCAATATTTATCCTATCTCAATTCTAATAGCTTAACATTTTTACCTTGATCTAAAATGATCTTGTCCCCTAACCAACTAAGCTTGGTTGTAAAACTATACTATCTTCTCTTCAATGCCCCTCAGAGACTTGAGAAGGAATAAAACTTAAATTCCTGAGTGAACCAGCAGTATGGGTTAGCAGCTTCCAAAATGTACAAATTGACTTAAGACAGTTTACTGCCTGACCAGTCACCCAACTTTATAATGTTGGAGCTTCATCTTCAGCTTTCTGGCCTAATATCTCTTCAGACTTGTTTGAATGGCAGGAACCATTTATAGTCATGCTTCTAACATCTGGGGACACAAATGCTACCTTATGAAGGACAACTTCTACAAATGTAAGATAATATCTGTGCTATTAGACTTTGTTGTTTCTCTGTGATGCCAGCACATAAGTAGAGATCATCAGTATAAAAATACTCTGAACCTTTGTTCAAATGTGTAAGAAACACAGTCTGGAAAAACAAGCTAAAACAGCACTGAGATTCCATCTTACCCTTGTCAGTGTGACTACAAGCAGTGGTGAGGATATGAACAAAAAGGAATTCTTATTCACAATCCACTGCTGGTTGTCCTGCCACCCTGGAAATCAGTATTGAGGTACCTCAAGAAGAGACTTGGTACCCTATGAGCATATACAGGGGGAGGAAATCCTCCTCAGGAACAGTCATAGGGGAGGGGAATAAGGGGAAAATGGGAGGGAGGGAAGAATGGGAGGATACAAGGGATGGGATAACCATTGAGATGTAACAAGAATAAATTAATAAAAAATTAAAAAATTAAACATAACTACCATCTTATCCAATTAAACCATTACCAGGTAAACATCCACAGAAATCCAAGTCAGCACACTACAGAAATACTGGAACATCCATGTTTATTATTGTTTATTCACAGGAGTCAAGATATGGAACCAGCCTAGATGCTCATCAACAAATAAATAGATAAGGAAAATGTGATAAAGACTATACATACACACACGCACACGTGCGCGCACACACACGCACACGCGCGCGCGCGCGCACACACACACACACACACACACACACACACACACACACACGGGGGCGGGAAGGAGGCTGAGACAATCATAAAGGAAAATTTGTATTTGTTCATACAGTCCTAAGAGGAAGTCAGATAAAAATTGTTCCAAAACTATACTATTTCTTATGGCAGATAATAAACTGAGATTAATTATAAGCCTATCATATCTAGCTTATGCTTCCCCATTCATAGTTCATTACTGAAGGAAGTAGAGACAGGAACACAATCAGGGATGAAACCTGGAGGCAGGACCTGATGCCAAGGCCATAAAGTGGTGCTGCTTACTGCCTTGTTTCCCATGGCTTCCTTAGCCTACATTTTTATAGAATCCAGAACCACCTACACAGAAGTGGCCCTATCCACAATGGGCTGAGCCCTCCCCTTATCAAAAATTTTAAAAATTTTAAATTTTAAAATGCCATATTGAGGCATTTTTTTCAGTTGAGTCTCTCCCTTTCTCCAGTGACTCTAGCTTGTGTCAGTTTTACATAAAACTAGCCAGCGTACTGTGCAAACAGGTTTTTAATTATTTGGAAATGTTTTGGATTATTTTCATGCCACTTTAAACTACAAGTGAGTAACTTGAAAAATAGGATACTGGTTACAGCTTCCTAGGTAGGTGACTGCAGCTTTGGATAAATGCTATATCTATCTCTCCCTCTGATGCTAACAAAGGTCCTTTCATGGTGGCCTTTACATATTCACCAGTGAGAAGACTCATCATTGCTAGGTTTTGAGCAAAAATGAAACTTAGAACTTCCCTAGGGACACTTATGAGTTTCAAATTTTGTCAACAAGCATCTCAACTTGTTCAGAAACTGAAATTTCTAACACTCAAACCAGTTCTGCCTCATATATACATATATATGATTTTATTAATACACACATATATGTATATGTGCATATACATATGTATACATACACATATGTGTGTAAATTAATAAAATCATATAGATTCTTAGAATTTCTAGTTTTCTTTTTTAATTAATGTATTTAGATTACAACTCAATTGTTATTCCCTCACTTGTATCCTCCTGTTCCTCCCTCCCTCCCGCTTTCCCTCTATTCTCCTCCCCTAGGTCTATGTCCGAGGGGGACCCCCTCTCCCACTATATGGTCATAGGCTATCAAGTCTCATCTTGGTAGCCTGCTTATTCTTTCTTTGAATGTCTCAACTTCATATGGAAAAACAAAAAACTCAGAATAGCTAAAAGAATCCTATACAATAAAAGATCCTCAGGAGGAATCGCCATGCCCGATCTCAAGCTGTACTATAGAGCAATAGTAACTAAAACAGCATGGTACTGGCAAAGCAATAGGTGGGTTGATCAATGGAATCAAATAGAAAACCCAGAAATTAATTCTAATTTTCTTTTAAATGTTCAAAATTTCTCACTTGAGAAGAGCTATCTGTACTTGTGGTGAGAGTATATGAGGCACAAGGAAATCTAATTATCCCTGATTGACTTAGCATTATCACTCCTAAACTGCACAATCATACCAATAAGCAATGGATACATGAGAGATAGTGAGCAGGATCAATAGAGATTGCCCACAGAAGTATTCATAGTTGGGATATACAGGATAATAGTGAAAACATATTATTCTTAAATAAAATGTGCCATAGGTTTATTGCATGCATTGACCTTGGTTGGTGCATGAGTTTGTGCAGTCCCCCCAGGTACAAATCCACCAGACTTGATGGTATCCTTGTGGGGCTCCTGAACCCTGTGGGTTCTTCCATCCCCCCATGCTTCCATACCACTCTCATCACTCAACCTGGAGTCCAGCAGGGATCTCTAGTGTCTGTCCTGATCCTTCCTGGGTAGAGTCTCTCAGAGACATCTATGTTGGGCTAATATCCACTTATAAGTAAGTATATACCATATGTGTCTTTTTGGGTCTGGGTTACCTCACTCCTTTCTAGTTCTATGCATTTGCCTTGAAATTTCAAGATTTCCTCATTTTTAATATCTGAGTAGTATTCCATTGTGTAGATGTACCAGTTTCTTTATCCATTCTTCTGTTAAGGGACATCTAGGTATTTCCAGGTTCACGTCTAGCCAATGGACAGCTTATTCTCCAAGGTTGTAGGAGAGAGCGGGGACTGCCTCTGACATGAACTCTGATACCCTGATTTGATCACTTCCCCTTGGTGGGAAGGCCTGACTGGCAGCACACAGATGAAGGGGAAGAAGGCTATCCTAATAAGACTTGATTGGCTATGGTCATATGGTGAGGGAGGAGGTCCCTCTCCAGCAGAGGTCTAGGGAAGAGGGAAGGAGGGTGGAGATGGGAAATGAGGGGATAGCATTTGGGATGTAATCTGAATAAACTATAATACATTTTAAAAATTAAATAAGTATGCATGTTGACAAAAATAATGAATAAAAGAAGAAAGTGTGCCATAGACCTGTATTCCTGTGTGTCTCCCGGGAAGTATGACCACTTAGTTGATCAGATTGTTGTGTGAATATCATAATATAAATCATCGTGTAAACCTATTGGTTGAACTTCAAATTGATAGCACATTTAACCTGCTCACTGAACCTTCATGTTACACAGGAAGGCCTTTTAGCTGCGCTCCCTTTTGTGTAGCAACTGTTAACAGATGGCCAATGGGAAATTAGTGTGTAAACACTGACTTCCTCATGCCTTATGAGGGATGATTCTACCTGGATTAAACTCCACTCATCTGTGATGCTCTGTAGATGAAAGTATGCTGCTTCTGTTCTGCCTTTCCTCTCTGACCTCATGTCCTTCATACTCTCAAGCCTCTTTTGTTCCAAACAAAAGTTACAAACATGTGGAGGATATTGTCTTATGGTCAACTTTGGAACAGCCCAATTAAAATATCATTATTATCTCTTGACTATACTAACTTTCCAAAATTTATAAAAGATTTCATTGTTGACCAAAGTAACACAAGGTGACTTTGAATATCCATTTAAAGAATCCTAGTGAGTGTTGGGACTGACAGTGTAGTTGAGTGGATAAGTGTTCTCCACACAGGCATGAGACCTTGAGTTCAAATCCTCAGCACTATCTTATATATAGGCTGATTGTTTCCTCCTGCCTATAGGTTCAATTGAGAGACTGTCTCAAAACATAAGATGGAGAGTAACTGAAGAAGACTACTGAGATCAGCATCATGCTTCCATTTGCATGTTTGTCTTCAGAAACATGAAGTTCTGTACATGCACACCAGCACATAATACATTAACATACCTTGTGTACACACATTTAAATAAAAGTATGATCGTGTTTGGAACTTTTAAAGAAATTTGTAATAACCCACACAATATCTATTTGCAGCTTACTGCACATGGTCTTCACTGTCGTATATAATCTACCATTGACTGGATTCAGCTTAACTGCTGATTCTCTTACTCTTTCTATTATAACTTCTTTTATCTGAATTCCATCCAATAAAACTAGAAGGACTCCCTCCCCCTTGGCTCCAATTTTGCTCTGTATGCACAGAAGGTGACATAAATAGAACTCTGGTTTTCTAAGCACCATCAGAAGAAGACTTAAGGGGTCGCGCTTAAGATCAGTTGGTTCTACTCACTTTAATTCTTGAGATTTCAACTTGATCACTACAACCAAGAGTAGCTCCTGTAAAATAAATCCACAGTTAATGGAATGAGAAGTCCATTTTCTGTTTCTTTCTGCCCAGTAGGGTGCTTAAAGTAACAAAGGATATCCATACATTTAAAACTCTAATTCTTTTCTATTTTTAAGTTTTTAAAATTTTAACTGATGTAGGCACATCACAAGATACCTTGATGCATGTATATTATTTATAAAGTTCTGCTACTCTCAACCATATCTTTCTCCCCAAGCATATATCATTTCTTTGTGTAAAAACATTTAAGCAAAGATATAACTTTGAAAAACTCGGAGGATGGGAGCTTCATATGAGTGAAATAAAAACCAAGAATGCAAAATGTTTGTCACATGCTTAAAACTTTCCAGACAGTGACCTTCGGTCCTAGCATCACTCTGGGTTGTTTAGGGATCTCCACGGGCCCTCCTTGGCCCATAACTCCACTGACTAAAAGCCATTCCCACTATTGGCAGCTTTGCCTGGTTCATAATTCTTTTAATCACAAGAAGCATCATGAAAGTTTGATAGCACATTTACATTTTTCATTTTGAGAAATATTTCCTACTCACCCTCCAGGCTTCTTCTTGGGCATGTGTTACAAGGAGATTTTAACTGACAAAACCAGGAATCCACTTTGCCATAGCTCAAAAGCCATGGGGTCTTACCGTCTTACATCATACCAGACAGCCTACGGCTTTTCTCATACATTGTAAGAAGGACGTTTTCTGCCTCATAAATTCACTGTGCTTGATTGAATGAGATGGTGCACATATGATGTTTCACAGCATGCTTGATACATATTAAATGATCAATAAATTAAATATCCTTTTTCTGTGCTAGTTTCAATCAGGCAGCCTCTTTAAATGTGTACCCTCCAGCCACGTAGGCTTGCACAGTCAGCATTTTTACCTGTACCGCTTAGTTACACCTTGAAAGTCAATCTCCATTGCCATGACTCTTAGTGCTACTCCTCAGGCATTTCATTCTATTTAAGTCAGTATATATTTACTGCGAACTTACCAGTGCTCAACAGACCCTGTTGGTGACATATGTTAGGTGTAGTGGATTACAAAATTAATATGGCTTCCTCTTTGCATCTGGGAGCCTGTAACCAAATAACAGTAGTTCGTGTATTTACCAGCATGACTATAAGACCATTGTAGGCACAGTCTTGATTTCCTGCTAGAGGTAGAGAAGGGGCCTATGTGAAGTCTGAAGCATCTTATTTTATAATTAGGCTTATACATGACAGTTCGTTTAAGATGTATTTACTAGGCAATGAGCCTAAGGGTGGTTTGGTTCAGAAATTACACATAAATTATAATCATCCTGCATCTGAGGAATGAGAAGAAAACATCTAATTACTCAGTTTGTAATGTTTATCTTTTAATAAGAAAACAAAAACAAAAACTAATTTATCAGTGAGACGGTTGTACTGCAATTTTAAATTTTTATTTGTATTTATTTTTATTTTTGAGAATAAAATTTAATTACAACATCCATCCCTTTCCTTTCCACACTCCAAAACCTCCCATAAATGTCTCCCTGCTCTCCTTCAAATCCATTATCATTATTATTGCATTTGTGTATGTGTACTGGAAACCTAGGTAACTACTCGTTGCATTACATGTTAATGTAAATGTGTCCAACATATCAAAATATAATTTATAGAATTAGGTGAAAATTTAATTTCCTCTGATATATTAGCGAGCAAAACCCTAACTAGTTTAATGTCTCTAAAATCAAATGTCTCTTAAAACAAATCACTGCAGAATTATACTATTAAACAAAAAAAATACATATAAGAGTGACGATGTCATGAAATCACCTTGGTCTTTTGCTTCATAGTTTCAGTTTGTTTCTTTTTAAGACATTCATTGGATATTTGGATTATTTTCATAGTTATAGACTGTGTGTGGAAATTTTTAGCAAACTTGATCTCTGAATCAGGTTTCTATGCAACTTATATGCATTTGCTGATTCATATTAGTTCACCCCTATTAAGAAAATGAAACACAACTGTTACTGATTTATTAAAGAAAACATGCCTAAAATAATATCATTAGGTAGGAAATTCACCTTGAAAGAAAGGTGGAAAGCAAATATTAAGATGCTTTTGCTCATTTCATGTGCTCTTTGTTGTAGTTTTGCTTTTAAGGTTAAAAAAAAAGAACAGGAATACCCCCTGAAAGATATTGTAATTAAACTGCCTGCATCGTCTAACAACTCACACTGCCGCAGCGTTCTGGTTGTAATGCAGTAAAATACACTGAAGAAAGCTAATCTAGTTTCCAACCTTAATTAAGAAAGTGCTGTTATATGCATCAACACATAGTCCCATATCCCCCAAAGCTCAGCAAACATATAAATTCCTCACTGCCTGCATTGGTACAGGCACACAGGCACATAAGGACCAGAATCTATATCACCAGCTCATAATTTTTGATCACTGCTTTTGGCAAGGTACTGGGTACTCTATTGGGCACACATAGCCAAACATGCTAATGATGCTGTTTTCACACTTTGGGATCCATGCAGGCAAAAAGAGTCTTAAGGACATGATAGAGGATAGAAAGGATGAAGGTCTGGGAAGTAAGGAAAATTCTCAAAGACAACAAGTATAAACAGGTATTTCTCCTCAGGTAGAACTTGACATAACTCTTCAGGCAAATGGTTTTAAGGTACAAACAGGAAGAAAGATCAGCCTCACATGGTCGAACCACAGGGGCTCCACTAAAATGAACTGATTAGTGTTTACTTTGGCAGCACATATAATACATCGATTTCTTGATATTTTGAAGATATTTAAAGCTCAAGATCTGATAGGATACAATTGAGCATATGTCAGAGAAAGTATAGTAAGTTATAACTTCTGTTAGTAAAATAGTGTTAACATTTTATTGACAATTTAGCTGGAAAATAATTAAACTTACATGATTGATAGGATTCATGTTCACTCATCCAACACATATTTACTAAAAAAAAAAAAAATAAACCTATTACCTAGCAGTATTGTTGGTACTAAAGATATCTAGAGAAATAATAATTTCTGTTCTTGGGAATAACAAAAAGAAAAATAAAACGAAGAAGGCCCAAATCTATGTTGATTAAATGCATCAAATGTTCCTCACATGACCACCAAAGTGTGTCAGTTAAATACATTAAAAACAATAGATTTATCTTTATGATACAGAGGCACCCAAATATATTGATATTGCATTTTAAAAAAGAGAGATGGGCCTGATTACCCACACCTTTAATCCCAGCACTTGGGAGGCAGGCAGATCTCTGTGAGTTTGAGGCCAGACTGCTCTACAGAGTGATTCCAGGAGAGCCATGGTGGTTATACTAAGAAACCTTGTCTTGAGAATGACAGACAGGGAGAGAGACAGACAGAGAGAGAGAGAGAGAGAGAGAGAGAGAGAGAGAGAGAGAGAGAGAGAGAGAATATCTAGGCCTAGTTTGAGTATTTGAGACACCAAAGCCCATCCTCACCGACACAAGCCCTCCAATAAGGCCACACCTATGCCAACAGGAACACACAACACACCTCCTAATAGTGCCACTCCCAAATGACTAATAGTTCAAATGTATTAGCCTATGAGGGCCATTAATATTAAAACCACCATAAAAATACCCGTACACACACACCATAACTCCCCCCGCAACACACGCACACATAGTGGTCTGGGTCAGGGCTATGGAAGAATGAAATTTTTAAGTATAAATGCATGCATAACTTAAGTTATAAACACTGATTACATGGGAATTCCAAGGCAGGTAAAGAGTTGTTGTTGTATTGTTTGTTCTCTTACAGATTGTTTAAACAAAAAGGCTGAGTACAATGTAAGATATCAGACTAAGTCAAAGTGGCTTCAAGTTGTGTTATTTACCTGGCTGAGAGATACAGCCAAAGTTACAGTTCCTTAAAATGTAAGGGATATTTTCTTTTTTTTTTTTTTTTAAGTTTTTACTAATTTATTCTTGTTACATCTCAATGGTTATCCCATCCCTTGTATCCTCCCATTCTTCCCTCCCTCCCATTTTCCCCTTATTCCCCTCCCCTATGACTGTTCCTGAGGGGGACTTCCTCCCCCTGTATATGCTCATAGGGTATCAAGTCTCTTCTTGGTAACCTGCTATCCTTTCTCTGAGTGCCACCAGGTCTACCCCTCCAGTGGACATGGTCAAATATGAGGCACCAGAGTACGTGTGAAAGTCATACCCCACTCTCCACTCAACTGTGGAGAATGTTCTGCACATTGGCTAAATCAGGGTAGGGGTTTGAAGTTTACCGCCTGCACTGTCCTTGGCTGGTGCCTTAGTTTAAGTAGGACCCCTAGGCCCAAATTTACCTATCATAATATTTTACTCGTAGGTTTCTAGGACCCTCTGGATCCTTCTACTTTGCTATTCTCCCATGCTTCTCTCATCCCAAAAGGATGTCCTCCCCTCTGTCCCAGTTCCCTGGTAAGTGAAGGCTTTCATGGGACATGCCCCTTGGGCTAGTATGCAGATATAACTGAGTATATACCATTTGACTCTTTCTGCTTCTGGGTTAACTCACTCATTATGATGATTTCTGGCTCAATCCATTTGTCCACAAATTTCGGGAATTCCTTGTTTTTAATAGCTGAGTAGTATTTAATAGTGTATATGTACCACAGTTTCTTTATCCATTCTTCTACTGAGGGATACTTAGGCTGTTTCCATGTTCTGGCTATTATGAATAAGGCTGCTATGAACATGGTTGAGCAAATTTTCTTGTTGTGTGCTGGAGCATCATCTGGGTATATTCCAAGGAGTGGAATAGCTGGGTCTTGAGGCAGCCCTATTTCCATTTTTTTGAGATATCACCAGATAGATTTCCAAAGTGGCTGTACTAGTTTGCATTCCCACCAGCAATGAAGGAGTGTTTCTCTCTCCCAACATCCTCGCCAGCATGTGGTGTCGCTTGAATTTTTGATCTTAGCCATTCTGATGGGTGTAAGATGGAATCTCAGAGTTGTTTTGATTTGCATTTCCTTGATGACTAAGGAGGTCGAGCATTTCTTTAAGTGTTTCTCAGCCATTTGATATTCCTCTGTTGAGAATTCTCTGTTTAGTTCTGAGCCCCATTTCTCTATTGGGTTATTTGGTTTGGTGGTGTTTAATTTCTTGAGTTCTTTATATATTTTGGGTATTAGACCTTTGTCAGATGTAGGGTTGGTGAAGATCTTTTCCCAGTCTGTAGGCTGTCGCTTTGTTCTCTTGACAGTGTCTCCTGCCTTACAGAAGCTTCTCAGCCTCATGAGGTCCCATTTATTAATGGTTGACATTAAGGCCTAGGCTGTTGGTGTTCTTTTCAGGAAGTTGTCTCCTGTGCCAATATGTTCCAGGCTCTTCCCCACTTTTGTTCTAAGTGACTTAGTGTCTCTGGTTTTATGTTGAGGTCTTTAATCCACTTGGATTTGAGTTTTGTGCAAGGTGACAAATATGGGTCCAGTTGTATTTTTTTACACATAGACATCCAGTTAGACCAGCACCATTTGTTGAAGATGCTATCCTTCTTCCATTGAATGGATTTGGCTTCTTTGTCAAAAATCAAGTGACCAGATGTGTGTGGATTCATATCTGGGTCTTCTATTCGATTCCACTGATCAACCAGCCTGTTGCTGTGCCAGTACCATGCTGTTTTAAGTACTATTGCTTTATAGTACAGTTTGAGATCAGGTATGGAGATTCCTCCAGAGCACCTTTTATTGTACAAGATTGTTTTAGCTATTCTGGGTTTTTTGTTTTTCCATATGAAGTTCAGAATTGAACTTTCAATGTCTTTAAAAAATTGTGTAGTTATTTTGATAGGGATTGCATTGAATCTGTAGATTGCTTTTGGTAGGATGGCCATTTTTACTATGTTAATTCTCCCAATCCATGAGCAAGAAAGATCATTCCATCTTCTCAGGTCATTTTCAATCTCTTTCTTCAGAGTTTTGAAATTTTTTTCAAACAAGTCCTTCCATTGCTTAGTTAGAGTAACTCCTAAATATTTTATATTGCTTGTGGCTAATGTGAAGGGTGTGGTTTTCCTAATTTCTTCCTCTGCAAGCTTGTCCTTTGTGTATAGGAAGGCTATAGACTCTGTTGAGTTAATTTAGTATCCACCCAATTTGCTGAAGGTGTTTATCAGCTTTAGGAGTTCTCTGGTGGAATTTTGAGGGTCACTTATGTACACTATCATATCATCTGCAAATAGGGATAATTTGATTTCCTCCTTTCCCATTTGGATACCCTTGATCTCCTTTTGTTGTCTTATTGCTCTGGCTTCAAGTACTATATTGAAGAGATATGGAGAGAGTGGGCAGCCTTGCCTTGTTCCCGATTTTAGAGGAATTTCCTTGTGTATCTCACCATTTATTTTGATTTTGGCTATGGCTTGCTGTATATAGCCTTTATTATGTTGAGGAAAGTGCCTTGTATTCCCGATCTCTCTAAAACTTTAAACATGAATGGGTGTTGGATTTTATCAAATGCTTTCTCGGCATCTAAAGAGATGATCATGTGGTTTTTTATCTTCAGTTTGTTTATATGGTAGATTACATTGATGGATTTCTGTATATTAAACCATCCCAGCATGCCTGGAATGAAGCCTACTTGGTCATGATGAATGATATCCTTGATGTGTTCTTGTATTCGTTTTGCTAGTATTTTATTCAGTATTTTTGCATCGATGTTCATAAGAGAAATTGGTCTGAAATTCTCTTTCTTTGTTGAGTCTTTGTGAGGTTTAGGTATCAAAGTGACTATAGCCTCACAGAATGAATTTGATAATGTTCCATCCATTTCTATCTTTGGAGTAGCTTGAAGAGTATTGGTATTAGCTCGCCCTTGAAGGTCTAGTAGAATTCTGCACTGAAACCATCTGGCCCTGGGCTTTTTTTGGTTGGGAGACTATCAATGATTGCTTCTATTTCTGTAGGGGAAATGGGACTATTTAGCTTGTTTATCTGTTCTTCACTCAACTTTGGCAAGTAAAATTGATCAAGAAAATTGTCCATTTCCCTTAGATTTTCAAATTTTGTGGCATATATGCATTCAAAGTAGGATGTTATGATTTTTTGTATTTCTTCAGTGTCTGTTGTTATGTCTCCTTTTCATTTCTGATTTTGTTGATTTCAGTACTGTCTCTCTGCCTTTTAGTTAGTTTGGCTAACGGTCTGTTGATTTTCTCAAAGAACCAGCTCTTGGTTTTGTTGATTCTTTGGTCTGTTTTCTTAGTTTCTAATTTGTTAATTTCAGCCCTGAGTTTGATTATTTCCAGACATCTACTCTTTTAGAGTGTTTCTGCTTCTTTTTTTTTTTTTTTTTTTTTTTTTTTTGGTAGGGCTTCCAGTTGTGTGGTTAAGATGCTTATGTGCGATGTTTCCAATTTCTTTTTAACGACTCTTAGTGCTATGAATTTTCCTCTTAGCACTGCTTTCAATGTATCCCACAAATTTGGGTATATTGTTCCTTCATTTTCATTGAATTTCAGAAACTCCTTGATTTCGTTCTTTATTTCTTCTCTGACCCAGGTGTCATGTACCAAAGAGTTGTTTAGTTTCCATGTACATGTAGGCTTTTTGTTATTTCTGTTGTTGTTGAATTGCAGCCTAAGAGCATGGTGATCTGATAGGGTACAAGGTATTATTTCAATCCTCTTGTATCTGTTGAGGCTTGCTTTGTGACCTACGATGTGATCAATTTTGGAGAAGGTTCCATGGGATGCAGAGAAGAAGGTATATTCTTTCTTGTTAGGATGAAATGTTCTATAGATATCTGTTAGATCCATTTGACCCATGGCATTGGTTAATGATGTTATTTCTCACTTTGTTTCTGTTTCAATGACTTATCCTTCAGTGAGAGTGAGATGTTGATGTCTCCCACTATTATTGTGTGGGGATCGATGTCTGGCTTAAGCTTTTTTAGCACATCTGTTACAAATGTGGGAGCCCTTGTTTTGGGAGCATAGATGTTCAGAATTGTGATGTCCTCTTGGTTGACTTTACCTTTGATGAGTATGAAGTGTCCTTCCGCATCCCTTTTGATTAATTTTGGTTGAAAGTCTATTTTGTTCAATATTAAAATGGCTATGCCTGCTTGCTTCTTGTGACCATTTGCTTGGAATATTTTTTCCAACCTTTTACCCTGAGGTAATGCCTATCATTATGGGTAAGATGTTTTTGATGTGTTTCTTGAATACAGAAGAATGTTGGATCTTGTTTATGCACCCATTCAGTTAGTCTGTGTCTTTTTATTGGAGAATTGAGACCATTGATGTTGAGAGATATTAATGACCAGTGACTGTTAAGAGTCTTAATTTTGATGTTGTTTCCAGTCGAGCGTTTATGTAGTTGTGTTTTTGCCATGGTATAGTTATCTATTTCCTGAGTAGTTTTGGTTGTAGCTTGACCCTTTGGGATGGGATTTTCCTTCTAGTACCTTCTGTAAAGCTGGATTTGTGGATAGGTACTGTTTGAATTTGTTTTTGTCATGGAATATTTTGTTTTCTCTATCAATGGTTATTGATAGTTTTGCTGGGTAAAGTAGTCTGGCCTGGCATCTGTAGTCTCTTAGGGTTTGCAGGATCTCTGTCCAGGCCCTTCTGGCTTTTATGGTCTCTGCTGAGAAGTCAGCTGTAATTCTGATAGGTTTGCCATTAAATGTTATTTGGCCCTTTTCCCTTGCAGCTTTTAATATTTTTTCTTTGTTCTGTATGTTTTGTGTTTTAATTATTATGTGGCGGGCAGTTTTTCTTTTCTGGTCAATTCTATTTGGTGTTCTGTAGGCCTCTTGTATGTATATAGGCATCTCTTTCTTTAGATTGGGGAAATTTTCTTCTATGATTTTATTGAGAATAGTTTCTGGGCCTTGGAGTCTGATATCTCTCTTTCCTCAATGCCTATTATCCTCAGATTTCTTTTTTTCATGGTGTCCTTAATTTCTTGGTTGTTTTGTGTCAGGAGTTTTCCAGATTTGGCATTTTCTTTAATGGTTGCTTCAAGATCTATGATTGTATCTTCTAGACCTGAGATTTGTTCTTCCATCTCTTGGATTCTGTTAGAAAAGCTCACCTCTGTGTTGCTAGCCTTCTTCTCTGATCTCACATTCTCGTTTTTCTTCTGTCTGTGTGTTTATCATTGAATCCATTTTCATCTTCAGATCTTGAACTGATTTTTTTATTTCTTTCATCTGATTGTTTGCTTATTCCTGAGTTTCTTCCATTGCTTCTTTATAGGTCTTCAAAGCTTGAACTGTTTTATTTATTTCTTTCATCTGGTTGTTTGCATTTTCCTGAAAATTTTCCAGTTCCCCTCTACGTGCCTCTTTTATGTCTCTCACCTCTTTGGCTGCATCTTCCTGCATTTGATTATGAATTTTATTTGTTTCCTCCATTATCATCCTCATTACTAAGGATTTGAGGTCAATTTCTTGTATTTCCATTGTATTTGTGTTCTCTGGGTTGTTTCCTTTGGGATAGCTGGAAACTGGAGATGCTATGTTATTTTGGGGTTTTTTTGTGTATGCTTTTACGCTGTCCTTTAGACATCTTGTCATCTCTATTTTTGTTGGGTAGCTTCCATAGTTGGGCTGAGGGAGTCTGATGCTAGATTCACTTGTTTTCTCACGATTTCCCTAGGCTGGAAGCTCTGATGCTTCACTGGTGTGGATGGCAGGAGGCTAGCCTTGTCATTTTGGACTCTCACAGCCAGTGATCCTCAGGTCCCCTGTGCTGTTGGTCCTGCAATCGTTCTGGGTCTCTGAATGAGCGTTGGGTCAGGCCAAGGTATCCACAGCCTTCTGGATCCCATGCCAAGTCCAGCCAGGGGCACTGGGCCCGAACCACGTGCCAAGCTCAGCTAGATTCTCAGGGCCCAAACCGTCTGCTGAGCTCAGCTAGGGACTCTGGGCCCAATCCATGAACTGAGCTCCCCTAGGGGCTCTGGCCCCAAAATGCACGCCGAGTTCAGCCAGAATTTTTTGCTGGTCGGCATACCAAGCTCAGCTATGGGTTTTTGCCCCAAAGTGTGTGCTGTGGTCAGTTATAAACTCAGGGCCCAAACTGTTCGCCATGCTCAGCCAGGAATTCTGGATTCAAACTGTGTACTGTGTCCAACCAGAGTCGTAGAGCCGGGAATGTGCCAAAAGCTCAGCTAGAGTCTCTGGACCCAATCTGTCTGCCAAGCACAGTTAGGGACTCTGGCCCCAAACTGCACGCCGAGGTCCACCTGAGTGTCCACGTCAGAATTGTGCACCGAGCTTGGCCAGGGACTCTGGACCCACACTGCATGTTGAATTCAGCCCGGGACTCCGGGCCTAAACTGCGTGGAGAGTGGACAGCTCAGCCAGAGTCTTTGGGCCACCGAGCCTGTGCGCAAAGCTCAGCTAGAGTCTCTGAGCCCAACCTGCCTGGCAAATCCAGCTAGGGACTCTGGGCTGAATCTGCGTGCTGACCTCAGCCTGTGTCAGCACCCCAGGACTGCACGCTGAGCTAAGCTAGTGTCTTGGGCAGAGCTGCTTGCTGAGCTGAGCCAGCGCCTTTGGTGGAACTGAGCACTCTGCCCAGCCTGCATCACAGCAGGGGAGCTGCCGCTGAGCTGAGCCAGTGCCTTGGGCAGAATTGCTTGCTGATCTGAGCTGGCATCTCCATGGCACTGCACACTGAGCTGAACCCAGGACTCTGCGGCTGAACTGTCCGCCGAGTCCAACTTGAGTCTCAAGGCACCATGTGACCCAAATCCTGCCCAGAGTCCCCTCTGCCACAGCAACTCCCACTGCCACCACACCAATCGCCTCCATCGGAAGGCTCTGAGCTGCAAACCTCAGCCACCGCCGCTGCTGACAATGGCGCCGCTGCTGCCACCATTGCTCCAATCCGAGAAAATCCACACTCCTCCCGTGTGCAGGGGCACGCAGGTCCTCCGCACCCTTGTTCCTCTGAACTGTGGAGCACTCCTGCTGCTATGGTGTGGGGACCTCGGTGTTCCTGGCTCACCAATCTGTGCATTTCCCTGAGTTGTTCACTGGAGCTTCCAAACACGGTCCACACTGCTCGCCACCATCTTGAATCAAGAGATATTTTCATAAAAATGTTATTCCCATATACATGCATTCATAGCATACAGAAAATAAGAGCACGTGATATAACAGTAAGAGACTGGCTAGGACAAGTCACAGTCATCTGGGGCAATCCAGAAGGAACAAGAGGGACAGCCTCACTGGAAAAAATAAAAATAAAAAGAACCAGGGACAGGAGTTAGACAAACAAGCAGACATGAGATCTTTCAGAACTGACCATCGGCATGGCCAAAGAGTTTGGATTTAATTCCATATGTAACCCAAACTATTTGAGGTTTTAGACTGTGAAGCAGATACTCTAGAGTCACATTTTAAATGTTCATTTACATATTCACAGTATCACCCTGACTATATAATGTCAACAGCGTATGTAAGGTGGCCAAGATAAGACAGGGAAAAAAACATAGTAAAAGGATTGGTTCCAGAAATGATGATGAATGAATGTAGATGTACATGCCTGTTATTTGGGACCTTAGCAAAACAGAGGCAAGAAGATCAGAGGTCAAAGTTAGCCTGCACTCCATAACAACATACCATCTCAGTGAAGTAGAAGGTGAGTGGGAGATATGGACAAGAGCATTGACTTTTCATGTTTTTTTTTTTTATTGTAACAGTATATTAAATTGGCTATTTGACACAAACTTAAGGAAACATATGAGACTTTAATGCTAACATATATTGTTTATAACAGTGAGAGATTTGCAACAAGACAATATGAATTATTGTATCATCGCTATTACAAAATACCAAGCAGAAGTAACTTAAGGAAGGAAGGGTTTGCTTCATGTTATAATGCCAGGAGATAGCATCCTTCATGGTAGGCAGTGTCAGTGTGTGGAGGACAGAGGCTGTTCACATTGTCTTGTGTCCACAGTCAGGAAGAAGTGAGTGACATGTGATGCCACTCAGGGGAATTTTTTTTATTCATTCTGGCAGTCAAGATAATTCTTCCCACCTCAGGGAACCTAAACTAGATCTTCCCTCACAGAAGACCCCGGGCTTAAGCCCAAGATTATCTTGTATACTATCAAGTTGGGTTCTTTGAACCATCATCATGGATTTCTATAAAACTCTAGTTCCTCCACTCTACAATCACCACACTTAGTCCAAGTTATGATGTTTCAAGGATAAGAACAGAGATTGGAGAAAGGTCCAGCAAACAGGAATGAGCTGGATCTGAGACAGAGATCTGCAGAAGGATCATAGTGTGGAGAAAATCAAGAAGGTCGTGTCTAGCCAGTGGGGAATACAGAGTTTTGAGTTCAGGAAGCTACAAGTACAGGGTTGAATTCTGAGAGATGAGATCTACTTTTATTAAGTATTTTCTTCTCACTTGTAAAATAGAAGTATTGCAGGATATTAACATCATGGTCACTGATGTGCTTAATATCCATAAACCATTAGTCTCCCTTTAGAAAAATTATGCAAGATGAAAGTTGATAAAGGTGTCAGTGCAAAATATTTTTCAGTTAATACCTGAACATTTTAAACTTTAAAGTATAGGGTTTTGAAATAGGTAATTTTTATATGAAGAGAAATACTATTATTATTACTTTCTTTTTACATTCTTTTATTTTTATTGGCATATGTTCACTTTACATAGGGCTGAATTTTATAGAGACTGTTTCTTTTATGTATACTTTGACAATATTCACTCTTCAATATTCTTTCTTGTCTTTCTTCTCCTTCTCCAATCTTAATAATTTTCCTTCTGTTTTCATATCATAATGTGTACACATATAGCCTATACATGGCTTTATGTACCTATATAAAATCTGAGCAGCACATTTTTCTTTCTTGGTCTGGATTATTTTGCTTAATATGATAACTTCAAGTTGTATCTATTTTCCTTCATAAAATAGTTTATTATTCACTACCAGATAAAATTAACTCCATTTTAAATATGTCTATATTTTCTTTACCAATTTATCAGTTGAAAGACACTTAGACTGACCCCCATAACTTCGCATTTGTGAACAATGCCATATTACATACAAGTATGAAAGAATGTCTGTCCCATACTGACTCAGAATCTTATCGGTGTACACCAAGAAGTACTTAAGTTGAGCAATACAAACATTCTATTTGTACTTTTCTGAAAACATCTATACTGATTTAAATTCTACCAGTATTTTTTATATGCTACTCATTATAGTTGACTAATAGTGTTGAACATTTTCATATACTTGTAGATATATGTGGGTTTTTAAAACAGGATTCAATTTTTTACCATAATTAAAATTTAAAATTTGTAAAATTTCATGCATTAGTACTGTGTTAGATCACATCCACCTCTTACTCTACAAGCTCCCACTCATCCCAGGCCCCATTTCTTATGCACTCCTTATCAAATTCATGAACTCTTTTCATCTAATTACTTTGTTACACACACACATA
The DNA here is from genome assembly GCF_903995435.1 of Acomys russatus. Taxonomy (NCBI): domain Eukaryota; kingdom Metazoa; phylum Chordata; class Mammalia; order Rodentia; family Muridae; genus Acomys; species Acomys russatus. The sequence continues at coordinate 41,546,476 of NC_067144.1, read as the reverse complement.
CACACACACACACACACACACATACACGTATGCCCATATTTGTATATTCACATATATTTATGTCTCTGTGTATGTGTGTCTGTTACTGAATCCATATTGTGTTGCTTTTACACATTCTACAGAAGAAACTACTATTGCCATTTTCCTAAACTAATTGTTTCAAACTGAAATCATTTTAAGAGCTGTCTATTAATTTCATTATCCAATTTATGCTTGAGGGTTTTTTTTTTTTGTTTAAGAGTATTCTTATATTTTTATTTTATTGATTAGTACCTGTGAGTGTGAGTGTGTGTTTGTGTGTGTGTGTTTATGTACTCACCTGATGTGTCTGTGGGTGTGCTTACCACTGCACATATGTGGAAGTCAGAGGGAAAATGTGGTGGTCAGTTCTCTTCTTCTACATTGATGCATGTTCTGGACATTGAATTCAGGATACCAGGCTTGTGCAACAAACACCTATACACATTGAGTCATCTCACCAGACATTGGGTTTTTTGGGAGGGGGAGCAATTGATTTGTTTTTAGAGTTTGTTGTTGTATATTCTCTCTATAAAACTTCCATACCATGCATAGCTCTGTATTCTTTATGTAATATCTTTACCAATTTTTTTCCTTTGCTGTACAGAAGCTCTTTAATTTTATGTAGCTCTATTTACAAATTCTCTGTAATATAGCCTGAACCATTAGAGTTCTTTTTGGAAAACACTTAGCTCTGCTTATGTGCTGAAGTGCTTAGTTGGCAGTTAGGGTTTTTCATTGGTTGAGAAACATCATGCCAAGTCCTCCCGGCTTTTATCCAACCTCTGCAGTCACTGATGTTCAGATGATTAACAACTTATTCTTACCCCTTGTATTTTGCTGTTTCACATGACTTTATTGTATTATTAAACTCTCTCAACCTATCTCATATTATATAGTCCATAATCTATTCTTTCATGTCTGAAGAGCCCAGTGGTCTGTAGTACACAATATGAACAAACCAGGTCAAGTTTTTGGAACTATGGAAAACAATGCCCTTTTTTGCATTTTTATTTAGAGTTTCATATGAATATTCTATGTGTTTTGATCAAGTCTACCTCCATTTCCCTTCCCTCCAATGATTATCTTCTCACCACCACTACTATACTATTTGAATTTTCTATGTGCCCCCCTTCTCTCTCAAAAATTAGGGTACAATTATATCCCCACTCAACAGTGACTGCTGTTTAGAAATTGAAGATAAATTTGAGATTCAAGAGAACTAGAGGGAGGCCAGGAAGACAGCTCAATGGGAGAGAGCACCAGCTACTCTTCCAGAGACCTGGGCTCAATTCTCAGCACCCAGATGGTGGTCCACAACCATCTGTAACTCCAGCTTAAAGGCATCCAACTGCCTTTTCTGGTCTCCGAAAATACCAGACACTCAAAGCTTGCCTGTGGCATTCCTTGGACAGGCAGAGGCATTTCCCCCAGGGGAATAAAGAAGTATCTAAGAGATAAAGTAGGGAGGTATATATTATACGCAGGGTACACAATTAAATCATTCCCCCCTTCCCTTTTCTCTCTTCAATCCCTTTTAAGCCCCAAGGCCTTGCTATGTCTAAAACTCATATCCACTTTAAATGTGTTGTAGTTAAATGTATGTATACATGCATGCATACATAAATATAGCCTGCTGAGTCCATTTAGAGTTACTTGCATATTTATTTCAGGGATGACCATTTGGTATTAGATAACCATTGAGAAGCCTCAATCATGAGATCATTAATATTCTCTCTCTCTCTCTCTCTCTCTCTCTCTCTCTCTCTCTCTCTCTCTCTCTCTCTCTCTCTCTTTCTCTCTCTCTCCTCCCCAACCTTTCTTAGTTGCCTATAGTACTTTGTCCAGCAGGGGCCCTACAATATTTCCTCGTTCCACAATAATAAGATTACTTGTGTTGTCATTACTCAGATTTTACTTAAGCCGCCATATTGTTGAGATATCTATGTTCTTCTGACAGAATCTCATATCCGACTTGATGTTCCTTTGGCTCTTACATCATTCCACCCACTGTTCCATGATGTTCCCTGAGCTTTAATTGTGTTGCAGATGTATTGGATCCATCGCCACAATCAGTTGTCTTATGAATATTAACTACTTATAGTCTTCTGTAAAAGTTTCTGCTGCAACAAGAAGCTTCTTTGATGAAACATGAGAGTTACAGTTAATATCTGTGGATATTAGGATAAATATTTAGAGTGCAGTTAAGAATTATGTTGCTTTAATCAAATGGTAGTAATAGGTTCTTCTTGAAGTTCCATGACCTCATTGATCCCAGATATTTGGCTAAGTTTCTAGTACCATGCATGATTTCCCTCCTGCTGAGCAGACCTTAAGTTCAGTTAGGCTGTTGTTGGTTACCACCAACATACAAAAGACACTGTTGCTCACTTAGTGCTATATTGTCATGCTACGCATTGTTGTTGCTCAAAGACTTGATGTGTGTGTGCAACTATTACTGTTTCCCTTCTTGGAAGCTCACATAGTGTGTCCTGCTTCTGTGAAATCTCGTACTCAAGGAGGAGGCTTTCAGATCAATCAACTCCAAGACCTGGCTCCAAAGTATACAGTTTCTTTAGTAATAGCTCCTTACCTTCATCCTCTTGTAGACAACCAAGGGCAACAGTCATAGTCTGTACTGTCTTATGTATCTCTTGGAGTACCATAATGAAAGACTTGAAAGGTGGTTTCTAATGCCTAGTAGTTCATTTCTTATTAGTCTACAGCTCTTTTTTTCTTTAATTTTATAATTTATTATAAATCTGGTAAAAATCAATGTCAACCAGTGTAGATGTGAATGCTTAGACTGATTGAAAAGAATAGAACACCAATACATGACTTTTTATAACAGTTCAGTTCTAAAATGCTATTTCAACAAATAAGCTTGGGACAACTGAGTATTCATATAAGAAAGCATCACATTAGACTTTTAAAATGGACTACAGTGAGTGATGTATATTAATTATTACTGTAGCCAATTATCTAACAAGAATAACCCAGAGGGAGGGATGATTCATTTTGGTTTACAGACTAAGTGTGGTGTAAATATAGTACTGTTATATGAAATTCTCAGAATAAAAAACATTTAAATTAAAAAAATTAACACAGTCCATCACAGTTCAGAAGGCATGATGGCAGATATCTGAGACAGCTGGGCATACTGTGTCCATAGTCTGGAAACAGAGTGGACAGGAAGAAACCTCAAGGCCTTTACTCACCTATTCTCTTTATTTACTTAAATAATTTATTCAGATTACATATCAATTGTTAGCCCCTCACTTATATCTTCCCTTTCCCTACTCCTTCATTCTTTCACCCTATTCCCCTCCCCTAGGCCTGTTACAGAAAGGGACCTCCTCCCCCACCATATGACCACGGCCTATCAGGTCTCATCTGGATAGCCTGCTTCCCTTTCCTCAGAGTGCCACCAACCTCTCCACCAAGGGGAAGTGGTCAAATAGGGGCACTAGAGTTCATGTCAGAAGTAGTCCCCATATGTCCCATAACTGTAGAGAATGCACTGTCCATTGGCTAGATCTGAATTGGGGGTCTGGGTTTACTGCACTCAATGTCCTTGGTTGGAACAATAGTTTGTGCAGGCACTCCTGGATCCATATCTACCAACCTTGATGGTCTTCTTGTAGAACTCCAGGACCTTCTGTGTCCTTCTATTTCCTCATTCTCCCATGCCTCTCACCTGGAGACCCAATAGGAAGTCTCAGCATCTGTCCCAATCCCCCACTGAGTGAAGACTTTCAGGGGACATCCATGTTGGGCTAGTATCCAAATATAAGTGAGTATATACTATGAATATATTGCTGGGTATGGATTAACTCACTCAGCATGATATTTCTAGTTCCATCCATTTGTCTGCAAATTTCAAGATTTCCTTGTTTTAAACAGCTGAGTACTGTTCTATAGTGTAAATGTGCCACAACTTCTTTATCCATTCTACGACTGAGGGACATCTAGGTTGCTTCTAGTTTCTGGTTGTTGTGAATAAGGCTGCTATGAATGTAATTGAGCAAATGTCCTTATTGTGTGGTGGACCATCTTTCGGGTATATGCCAATGAGTGGAATAGCAGGGTCTTGAGGTAACCCTGTTCCAAATTTTCTGAGAAAGTGCCAGATTGATTTCCAAAGTGGTTGTACAAGTTTGCACTCCCATGAATAATGAAGGAATGTTCCCCTTTCTCCACACACTCACCAGCATGTGCTATCACTTGAGTTTTTGATCTTAGCCATTCTGATGGGTATAAGATGGACTCTCAGAGTCAGTTTAATTTGCTTTTCTCTGATGACTAAGGACATTCAGCATTTCTTTAAGTGTTTCTCAGATATTTTATATTCCTCTCTTGAGCTCTGTTTAACTCTAAGCCCCATTTCTTAATTGGGTTATTTGGTTTGGTGGTGGTTAATTTCTTGAGCTCTTTATATAGTTTGGATATTAGCCCTTTGTAAGATGTAGGGTTGGTGAAGATCTTTTCCCAGTCTGTAGTCCGTCACTTTGTTCTGTTGACAGTGTCTTCTGCCTTACAGAAGCTTCTCAGCATCAAGAGGTCCCATTGATTAATTGTTGATCTTAAAGCCTGGGCTATTGCACTTCTATTAGGAAGTTGTCTCCTCTACCAATGAGTTCCAAGCAGGCTATTCCCCACTTTTTTCTTTTAACAGATTTAGTGTCTCTAGTTCTATGTTGAGGTCTTTAATCCACTTGGACTTAGTTTTCTGCATGGTGATAAATATGGATCTACTTGCATTTTTCTTCATGCAGATATCCAATTAGACCAGCATCATTTTTTGAAGATGCTATCCTGTTTTCATTGTATAGATTTGGCTTCTTTATCAAAAAGTGGGTGTCCATAGGTTTGTGTATTTATTTCTGTGTCTTTGATTTGATACCACTGATCAACAAGCCTATTGCTATGCCAGTACCATGCTGTCTTAATTACTGTTGCACTATAGTACAACTTGAGATCAGGGATGGAGATTCTTACAGGGGATGTTTTATTGTACAGGATTTGTTTTAGCTATTCTGGGTTCTTTGTTTTTCTGTATGAAGTTGAGAATTGATCTTTCAACGTCTTTAAAAAATGTGCAGATAATTTGATAGGGATTGCATTGAATCTGTAAATTGCTTTGGTAAGATGGTCATTTTTACTATGTTAACTCTCCCAATCCACAAACATGGGAGATCTTTCCATCTTCTGATATCATCTTCAATTTCCTTCTTCAGAGACTTGAAGTTTTTTTCATACAAGTCTTTCACTTGTTTGGTTGTAGTTACTCCTAGATACTTTATGTTACTTGTAGCTATCATGAAGTGTGTAGTTTCCCTAAGTTCTTTTTCAGCATGGTTGTCATTTGTATAAAAGAGAGCTATTGACTTTTTTTTTTCAGTTAACTTTGTATCCAGCCACTTTGCTAAAGATGTTTATCAGTTGTAGGAATTTTCTGGTGGAATTTTGGAGATCACCTATGGACACTATCATATCATATGCGAATAGGGATAATTTGACTTACTTTCTTCCAATGTGGATCCCCTTGATCTCCTTTTGTTGTCTATGCTCTAGCTAGAACTCCCAACACTCTATTAAAGAGATATGGAGAGAGTAGGAAGCCTTATCTAGTCCCTGAGTTTAGCTGAATTTTCTTTAGTTTCTCTCCATTTAATTTGATGCTAGCTGTTGCCTTGCTGTATATAGCTTTTATAATGTTTAGGTATGTGCCTTGAATCCCTGATCTCTCCAAGACTTTAAATGTAAATGGGTGTTGGATTTTTAAAATTCTTTTTCTGCATAGTCTACAGCTCTTTAAAGGAGCATTTTTAGCCCAGGTGGCTTTGGCTACAGATCAAACAGAAAGTTCTCAAAAGGAGAAAGAAAAATGACCAAGAAATGACTCAAAAAATGTTCATCATTAGCTCAATTATTGGGGAAGTGCGAATTTAATAAAAGCTTTAAATTTTCACCCCAATCAGGACGACTATTATCAGCAAAACAGATGACAATAATTCTGAAGAGGATTTATGATAAAAGGGAAACTTCATTCACTATTGGTTGAAATGCAAACTGGAACAAGCATTCTGTAAATGTGTATTCTCAAAATATTAAATACAATTCTATCACATGAACCAATTATATTATGCACAAAGGACTTTACATCCTACTCCCAGGCACTTGCTAGGCAATATTCATTGCCACTCTGTACACAATAGCTAGGAAATATAAACAACATGAATGTCCTTCAATTGATAAAAAAATAAATAATGAAATCATGGTAAATATGCTCAGTACAAAACTATTTAGCTGTAGAGAAAAAAATGAAATCAAGATATTTGCCGGCAAATGGATAGACCTAGAAAAGATTATATTAAGTGAGGTAATCCAGCCTTGGTAAGACAAACTCTGCATATTATCTTTCATTTGTGGTTCCTAGATTCAAATTGTCAGATGATAGACTATAACCTAGAGTGATGGAGAAAACAGAAAAATAAAAAAGGCCTATGGGGGTGAAGGGTGGGGATATTTAGTGATGATAATAGGCTACAAGTGATATGAAGGAGGAAATGGGGGGAAAGGGGTGAAACTTTAATTGTATACAGAGGCCAATATGAAAAGATAGGGAAGGATGAGAGAAAATCAGTATAAGGATATTTGGAAAAATCATGAAGAATCCCTATTTTTATTTACCTAAAATTACATATAAGGCGTATAATTAGGTGTGTACAGATATATTTATGTATAGTGTAATGGAATTCTGTAAACCACATTCTTATTAATTATTTTACATGTCTCTTGTTTCTGCTGTTAGCTCTTTATGTTATACAAACAGACTTTTTTATAATGCACTCATTTCCATTATAACACATGTTTTACTCATTCCACTCAGTCGCACTTTACATTAAAGCATTCAGTAGAAGGCTACACATTCATGCTTAAAAGCCAATTTGAACAATATTACTTCATATTAATGTGATTTTTTTCAAACCCAGGCACTCATTTTCACAATATTCATGAGCTACCTGTAGATCTAGTATAATCATTAACTTCAACTTTATACGTCTTCTCTCACTAGAGAATGGGTCTAATACAAGCTCTCTTGCATTCTTGACCAGTGAATAGGAACTGTGATTAATTATACATATACAAAGCTATTCCATTTTAGCATAATAAAAATATGTTTAAATTTTATATTCATTAAATAGTTATTGAAACAGTATGATTATTATAACAATTATCCAATTCAAAAAGGCATATGATAGAAAAATTATATATACATCCATGTAGAAATGTACAGTCAAACCTGGGAGGTGAATATATTCAACAGTATGTCATTTGAGACAAATGTTCTAAAATTGCAGTTTCCAACATGAAAGCATAATTACAAATACGTTTAAAATAGTTTTTTGATACAATGGCTTTTGCTAATTGGTATAGCAACTTTTATGTTAATTTCATCTCATTTTGCAAATGTCCTTTTCCTTTATAGGTGTCAAAAAATAATGTAATTTAACAAACGTGACAGATCATTATTATTTTTAACTCAGGATACATGAAATAACACTAACTTATTGAGTTATTGGTTTAGCAAATATTTACTGAACACCTAATATATGTTATATGTATTATCTCAGAGGAAGAAGAATTTAATACAAAGATCTGTCTCAGCCAGACATGATGATACACTCTTATATTCACAGCATGCCGGAGGAGAATCAGGACCATCCTAAGTTATAGCTTGAGTTTGAATCTAGCAGCATGACACCATATCACATCAATAAAAATAGACATTTTTCATAATGCTCACAAGTTGATGCTGAAATGGAATGAACTTCATGCAAAATACTCAAATAAAGAGACATGATAGGTCATACTTTTAATTCTAGCATTTAGGAGGCAGAGACAAGAGGAGTACTAGAAAGTGAAGGCCACCAGTGGAAATGTGGTGAGAATCTATCTCAAAGTGTAATTTTAAAACCACTGAAGTTTGGGTGAGGAGAAGGACCAGGAGAGAAAACAGATGGGGGTGCCCATCTCTGGGACAAGGGAGGCTCACTATAGTCTATGAGGATGACTATAGCAGAGACTCCAAGCAACAGGGGTTAAGAAGCATGAAGTGGACACTTCCTGTAACGAGATGGCCCCCCAGTGGAGGGGGCCCAGCAACCCCATACAAAACCTTTGAGCCAAAATGTGTCTTGCTTACAGGAGTGTAGGGGCAAACATGGGACAAAGGTCAAGGGAATTGCAAACCAATGACTGGCCCAACTTGAGACCCACACCATGAGAGAGAGCCAACCCCTGCCACTATTAGTGATACTCTGCTTTGCTTGCAGACAGAAATCTAGCATAACTGTCCTCTGAGATCCTTCATTGAGCAGCTGATGGAAACAGATGCAGAGACCCACAGCCAAACAATAGACAGAGCTCACAGAGTCTTGTGGAAGAGTGGGAGGAAGGATAGAGGGAGCCAGAGGAGTCAAGGACAACACAAGAAAAACTAGAGTCAACTAAGCTGGGTCCATGGGGCCTCACAGAGACTGAACCACTAACCAAAGAGCATGCATGAACAGAACCTAGACCCCCTACACATGTGTAGCAGATGTGCAGTGTGGTCATCATGTGGATACCCCAGCATTAGGAGTATGGCACTGTCTCATCTCTGTTGCCTGCCACTGGATCCCCTTCCCCTAGCTGGGCTGACTTATGAAACCTCAGTGGGAAAGGATGTTCTTAGTCTGGCTGCAACTTGAGGAGCCAGGGTGGGTTGATACCCCTTGGGGCCTCCTCTTCTTTGAGAAGGAGAGGGGAAAATAGTGGTACTGTGAGGACAGGTAGAAGGTGGCTTGGATCAAGTTGTAAAGGGAGTAAATAAATAAATAAATGGGGGTAAACTACTGAAATTGTTTTTTCTTTAAAAAAAATTCTCGGAATAATAAAAGCGTTTGCAGAATGCAGTTAGAAGAAAAGAGAGACAAATAGTACATTCTGATAATACAATTCCTTTGGCCCAATAATGTATTTATAACACCTGCAAGAGAATGTCTTAATTTAAGGACATTGAATATGTAAAGATATAAAATGATTTAGTTAATGGCTTAGGAGCTACAAAAGATGCCTACTAATATCTCCTATACTGTGCTTATCATACTTACCCAAATACAGACATGGATAAAGCTATTTACACAAAATTTCATATATGTATTTCTTCTAATTATAATATAGATTGAGAGCTCTATACAAGAAAACTATATCTATACTTGCCATTTTTCCTAATACAAGATTTATTATAGGTCCATGAAGTGCTGTATCTGACTGTAGAAAATAGACACCACTTACCATGAAAATTGAATTTTCCAAGTACCAGCTTACACATGATTTGCCTGAGTAACACACACATAGTCACTAAGATCTTCAGGTTGAAGGCCACAGTGTTTATATAGAGAATGGCTCTAGGAAAGTAAGCATGTGAGCCAAACAGGAAACACACCGATCAGACACAGCACATCTGTAGGATCAGCACATCCTAGCTTCTGCTGATTACACAGCCACAGAAAGCTGCTGCAAGCAATGCCTTGGACATTCCAAATCTTGTCTGTTGTTGCAGCACATAGCATTTTACCCTGGAATGTGCCCTTGCGATCCGAGACTCTCTCACAGGCAAGCCATGTTGGATCAATACAGTCACTATAGTTGAACTGAATGGAAGATTCTATGGTAATTTAAGTCCATGTTTATGAAACTTTCCAGTGAAATGTAGATCAAGTAAGTTCTTTAATATGTTAATAGCAAGCTTGTTTATAGGTTGTTCTTCATAAGTTCGTGACTTATTCATGTGTCATCTCTGTGAACTTGAGCATGCTAGAGCCTTCATCTCCTCATTTACTAAATGAAGATGCTAATACATCACTGGGTCTCCTAAGACTTAAAAAAAAATAGCATATGTAAAACAGCAACATTCAGAAATAAGAGGATATATAGTATTGTTATTATATTCATTATCAATATGCTTCATAACTCCATCTAAAATTCTCTCTGGTAAAAATTAAAGAGTATAATTAAGTGAGTGCTCAGCACTTTTCCCAACACAAATATCTACAATTAACATGAGACTGAAGAACAGAGTCTGGGCAGTTGTTAAACCAGCAAAAGCTATAGTGTCAAGCTTCATTAAAGTGACAGAATATGTGACACTTGGAACAGCACTGAGAGGGTTTTGTTAAAATGTTTATAGCATTCGTACAGTCAATTCCATGATGAATCTGTTTTCCAATTCCAAATTCATAGGTAAAATATTGAAAATAAGGTGTTACACAAGATAATTTAATTAAGATTTCAAAATACAGTAGTTTTGTTTTGTACCAAAAATTATGGCTAAAAGAGTATCAACAGATAACATAAAATATTACCTGGCCAGCCTGGCATGGTGATGTACTCCTTTAATCCCAGTACTCAAGGAGGCGGAGGCAGGCGGATCTCTATGGGTTTCAAGCCAGCCTGGTTTACAAAGTAAGTCCAGGACAGCCAAGGCTACATAGAGAAACCCTGTCTTGAAAATAAAAATCACAAAAATATATTCATTATAAAATGTATTTACAACTTAAATGTTATCCTTAATCCTATTTTGGAAGTAACAGTTCACTCAGTCCTTCCCCTCAAAAACACAATATATAAATTTTCCACACACATTAAACCACCAAGGTGCATTAGGATAAAAATCCAGATCATGTATTGAGATAACTTTAGGCCTTAAGCATCTAACTCTCTTACCATATGTCTTTGAGTAAGTTTATCAGATGCTTCTTAAAAAAATCTACCCTAAATCTAACAGTACAGAAGAACACCAACTCTTTATTTTCACTCATAAACCTGTAATTTTGTCAATGTGCAGCAAGATGGCTAGTCTCTGCTCCAGGAATTATCATCTTTGGTTCTGGACCCAGGGATGAAGTGTTTACACCCCCAAACCATGTGCTTGACTAGCAGATAGATGGCAGGGTGCTCAGCTGGAGACTAAACTCATCCCTGCATGGTCCTCTGCCTAGGGCCTTACACACTGTCCTGTCAGGCAAGCTAGTTTAAAAAAATCATCCAGGAGAATCAAGTAGACTTACTCTCCACTTTTATGACTTCCCTGGGTAGTCAGATAGAATCATTTCATGCCACATTAAAGAAAGGATCACAGAAAATCCTGTGAAGGACTTCATCAAGAGTGGGGTTTGAAAAATATCACTAAGGCCTCATCACTGTCTGAGGTATTGACATCTTTTTTCTTCAACTTTTTTTTTTTTATGTTAAGAAGAATCAGATCCACATATATAGAGATTAAGAATTAAGCTCAGTGGTTAATTAAAAAGAATCTTGGGATTCATTTTCATGGGCCCTCCAACACTATGCTCCTGAGGAATATGCCAGAGTCCAGCCTTTCTTCCTGACAATCCCTTGTATAAAACCACTCTGTTGTTTACCTCTGCAAACAGATGCTCAGCTCTGTCTGGCCAAGTGAGAGGAACATAGAATATCTTAGTTTCTTTTCACATTGTTATAGAAAAGGATTCTGACAAAAGCAACTTAAAGCAGGATGGACCAACTCTGACTCAGAAGTCAAGTGCAAGTCTATGATGGCATGGAAGTCACATCAGCACTGTAACAGGCAGTTGGTCACAATGCACCTGCAGGAAGCAGAGAGAGGTAAACGTTGGTGCTCACCTTGCAGAGGCAGGGAGGTTTTCATATTCTCAGCATTCGGGATTCTTATTGCTACTCCCATATAGAATGAACAAGGTTGTGCTGAATATCTGTGGCCTGGTGTGCATGACCATGTGCATGTCCAGTTTATTCAGATGCATGGAGTGGGTGTAGGTGGTGAGAGGAGGAGGCAAATTATATGTGTTAACAGCTAATGGGACCTCATGTGTTGTTAACCTCCCACCTTGTTCACTGACATATCTGTCAGGCTGGCTGGCCAAATAGCCCACAAGCTCCTGAGGATTTTCTTGTCTTCTTCCCTCATAGGACGTTAGGTTCACAGGTGTGTGATACTGTGTCTGGGTTTACTGGGTTCTGGGGGTGGACCGCAGGTTCTCATGATTATGTAAGAACTAACCACTGAGTAATCTCCGTAGCCCCCACCATAACTCTGTGTGTGTGTATGTGTGTGTGTGTGTGTGTGTGTGTGTGTGTGTGTGTGTGTGTGTGTTTGTGTGTGTTTCTCTTAACTTTATAAGGGTCCTGTCAGGAAGTCAGGTTGATATTTTTAAGAATGCATAATGTTACCATTTACAGATTAATATGTTAAGATTTTAAGAATTTTCCTTCATCATTTATAGATTATTTGGGATGAAACAGGGATCTACATGTATTTACTCTTAAATTTTTATTTTTTTATTTTTGTATTCCTTCGTATTATTTTCTGTCTTCTGAACTTCCATGACACTGTAATTTAGTTTTTAGAACTGTACAACAGCCTTGAGTTGGTGAGATGATATTGCCTTTGAGATTTCTGAAATGTGTTCATGTACTGTGGTATTTTTAAATATGATGCAGAATACATATTTTACTACTAAGTCATTCAGGTTTATATAAACTTTCAAACTACTCTTTAACATTCAGAAAATTTCATTCAACACACTAATATCATTTCCTATCACAAGATACATTTTAAAATTTCATGACATAGTGAGAAGTGCACTGCCTGATATGTCATCTAGGATTTCGGTAGCCTTTTGTCTTCTCCTTCTCCTAAAAGCCACTGATATCAGTGCTTACAGCCTCACTACTTTACTTTTAAAATGGAGTGTACATAGAGCAGATTGTGCATTTCTTGATTTTTTCCCCTTCATTAGCAGAGTTATCGCTTTTGCTTGTGTACTTGTCTGTATGTGACTGGGTGCTGTGTACTGCAACGTTTTGTCTTTAATTTTTCCCAAAACAGTGTAACTTCAAACATTTAATTTTTTATTAACTTTATTTTGATATCTATGGATAGCTTGCCCACATACATGTGCCTGTATCACATATATGCATGATATTTGTAGATAACAGAAAAGTGCATTAGGTATTCTGGGACTTGAGTTAACTAAGGGTTGAGAACCACCACATAGGTGCTGGAAATTGAACCAAGGTCCTCTGGAAGAACACTCACTGCTCTTCAGTGCTGAGCTATCTCTTCAGTCCCTCAGGGATTTTTACAGGAAAATGTACTGTACTCCACTCAGTACATCAGTATTAGTGATAGACTCATTACTATACTCACACTATTCTCTACAGTTAGGCATACTGCCCACTCTTCTGGGTTTGGTTCCCAGCACCCACACAGCAGCTCACAATCATCTGTAACTGCAATCCTGGGAATCTGACATCCAATTCTGGCATTCGTGGTCCCTGAACACACATGGTGCACAGAGTTATCTGCAGGCATAACACCATATTCATAAAAATAATAGTTAAAAATTGGTTAGAAATACCTAAAATTCGAGTAACCATGCTACCTAAAATAATATAACCGTCCCAACTAAAGGCCAAAGGTCATCAGATTGCATTTAAAAGAAAGAAGTGAATAAATCAACAGATCCAAGGCCAAAAATGTGCTATCGACAGAAAACAAACTTTAAATCTAAAGCACAGATAAAAATAAAAGGTAGGAAAACTGGAGTCGATGTCTTATGGTTACTATAACTGCTGTTGTGGTTTCAGCTGTATTTTATTAACTGTGGGCTGTTTGCATAGCTTCTGTGTTGTGGTTAGGCCTCAATAAAGCTGTGAAGTGACGTGGCAGCTGTGAGGAATGACAAGAACTCTAAAACTTTTGCTGCAGTGAAAGCCAGCACTGTGTAGGTGCTTAGCCAGCTGGGGAAGAATGTAAATGTAGTCTGGTGTTTCAGAGGCTGCACTTTACCCACAAAGCATAATACACTATATACTTCGGGCTTTGTACACAAAGAACCTAAATCAATATATCAGATGTTCATATAATCATTAAACTGTGTAAAATATTCCTCTTCACTTTTGTCTGTACCAGTCAGACAGAAGGTCAGACATGGGTACACAGCAATCATTTTCTGCCTTCTGCTGTACAAACCACAGCACTACATCGTGCCAGGTGTTTAGAAACACAATGGCAGTGACTTGGGAGAAAATGTAAGCTGGCAGAAAGCAAAGGCAGACATCTCTGAGATTACTGCACCAGGTTAAGACACAGATTTAAAAAAATAAGATCTGTTTGATTCTGAATGGAAGCTACAGTGGGCACAATAATTGAATGCAATGAGGATTTAAATTGTAAGGATCATATCTAAATAACTTCTTCCCTGAAAGAGAAGAAAAGAACAGAAACAGCCACATTCAGAAAATGTGACCTTTCCAACAATAGTTCATACATTATTGACATATGCTGGAAGATATTTGTACCCGTGCTGCAGGCAATCGTCAAGCTATTTTGCTTATTTTGTTCATTGGAAGATAGAAATACACATCTTATAAATAGAAAAACAGGATGAGATAGGAAAGGCAAAAAAAAAATTGTAAGAAAGCAGTTACAGAGTTCTGCTCTGTGTTGCCAGGTCATTTCAAGCAGAAAGAACTACAAACAAAGCTTAAACCACTAACTGAATACATATAGACCATTCCTTCTGTTTATGCAATTATAGTCATCTCATAGCAATTAGTAGTGGGTTCATTTTTCATTATCTCATTCAATTTTTTTAAAAAAAATTATGAAAACTAAATATATACTGGAAATATCATAATAGCAGAAGATACCATCAAGTGATGCTCATTTCTGTCTTTTGATAGTCATTGACGCTTCAGTTGACAGATGTGTTAACACAATTTTAGTCATTTGTGACACAATCTGAAGGTATGTAGTCAATGTAACATCAACGTATGCCATGCAAGAAAAGTTCCACTCTTCGAATAGAATGTTTCTCTTATCTATCTTTAATACCAAAATTATAGAAATACACACATACACACGTGTGTGTAAATAATAATCAAGCACATCCATTGGTAAATGGAAATATTCATGTACTGAGATAAACAGATAATCAAAATCAGTGCCAGGTACAATTGCAAGTAAAGTTTTTAATTTATTATCTTATTTCTGTTCAATTTTATCATCTTATTTTGTTTTATTTTATTACTTTATTTTACTTTTTGTTTTTATTTTGAGACAGTCTCTCATGTATCCCAGCCTAGCCTATGTCACCAAAAATTATTTTGTACTTCTGATCATCTTGACCCCATGTCCCAAGAACTGAGATCATAGGCATGGTGTGATATCATGACTAGTTTATATTATGCAGAACATAGATCCCAGGGATTTATATATTCTAGGGAAGGACTCAACCAACTGAGATCCACCTCAGACCTCAGTTTTACTCTTTTGCTTCTCCCCACCCAGAAAAAGTCATTTTATTATCTAAAAGCAATCAGTTTTTGGTCACAAAGCCATACATTTTAAGACAGCGCATTCATCCTTTACTTATCATGTAACACTTCAAAAAGGAAAAAAAAATGTGAAGAAAACTTTAAATGTATGGAAAGATAAGTAACACCATGACCTTAGCATATACAGAGTAGATATGCATGGCTCTCTGTGGAAAATTAATCAGTTCTATTGAGTATATGTATGTAAGTAGCTATTACAGATATTGTGCCAACTTGCTCTTGTGAAACCTACAGGCACAAACTTAATGTTTACCGTAAGAAATTTGTCGAAATGACACTAGATGTGTTGGGGAACTGGATCCATGAGATCAAAAAGACAACTAGGAGTTAATACAATAAATGTATCATGGTTTTATAATAAAGAAAAGAGATTATCCTACCCATAGAATTACTAATCATACGCAACAAACAACCAAAACATGGGTATATCATAGAAATTATAAAAGTTCCTCAACAAGCCATTCACTATGTACCAAATTAGAAAGCCTAATAATGCCAGCCTGCTTAAAAGCCAAAGAAATGAACTTTAGTGGATGAAACAGACAGAAATCTCTGCTGATAAAATACACAAAATAATGGAGATTGTCTTTAAAACTAACTGTGTCAAATAGCAGATGTTAGATCATTTAGGGGCAGAGGAAAGCAAGGGGAGATTAGTGGAGTTCTGTGCAATGGTAAAGCAGGTACTGTAGCTTTGGAAGAGGGATCCAGGAGGCCTTCAGTGAGAGGGTTACTTTTAAAAAGGTAGGCTGCAGCTGGACATGGTGGCACATGCCTTTAATCCCAGCCTTTAATCGGGAGGTAGAAGCAGGTGGATCGCTGTGAGTTCAGGGCCTGCCTGGTCTACAAAGCAAGTCCAGGACCTCCAAGATAACATAGAGAAACCCTGATTCAAAACACACACACACACACACACACACACACACACACACACACACACACAAAAAACAAGAAGGAGGAGGAAAAAGAAGAAGGTGGCTGGCTGCAAAAAGAGAGTGAGCATAATAGAATTATCAGGTGGAATGATATTAGGTGAACAAGACTCTTTGGCAGGAACAACTTCCTGTGAGCATTTGAGAGACTGGCACATTAGTCATAGACCTAGAAGATGCCTAGTTGTGTAATTTTAATTATCAAAGAAAATAAACAAAATATAATAATGCCTTATCAGATATCAGACACAAGTTAAGTTAAAAGTAGGCTAGTTTTACAGCCCTGAGTGGTCTGGAAGGGGATCCAAACTGTGGCCACAACTCAGTGGGACTGAACCTCCAAAGGTGCACTATCTAGACTGGTCTGCTATCTAGACTGGTCTGGGAAGAAACCTGACTGCAGGCCCCAGCAGTCTAGGCCTGGACAATAAGGCAGGTAAATCCTGGCCCAGCGAGTCCCCACAGCCTGGCAGGGTCTCTGACTCTCTAGGGAGAAACTGGACAAACCTGAGGGGTCTGGACAGGGTCTGAACTGTGGCCACAAATCAGTGGGACAGAACTACCACAGTCCTGCTGTCTGAAACGGTCTGGGTGGGAACCTATCTACCTGACACAGCAGTCCATGCCTACACAATTGGGCAGTTAAAACCTGGCCTGGCCAGTCCCCATGGCCTGCAGGGTCTCCCAAATGCTTGGGAGAGGCTGGACTGCCCTGAGGGGCCAGGACAGAAAATTAAACAGCTGCCCCCAACAGACCTGGTCTGAATCCCTCAGTACCTTGAATGGAATCAGGAAGAAGCCTACCTCTACTGACCCAGTTAGGAGCTTAAGGTGTAGAGCAAAGTCTCCTGGAGCAGAAACCAGGTCACCTGCCAGTTGCAGGGAAGAACTCCCTGATCCCCACAGGCAAGGGCATGTGACCTATAATCCATCACCAACTATCCACTCTCAAGGATCCGTGAAGGATACCAGAAGCTACCACCCAACATTAGAGATAGCAAGATGACTAAATGACAGTGTAAGAATGCAAACAACACAAACTAAAACAACTCAGCATCTCCAGATCCCAGCTATTCCAAAGAAAGCAACTCTGAGAACTCAAACATAATTGAAACAAAAGAAACTGACCCCAAATTCTTAGTAATGAAGATGATAATGGAAGAAACAAATAAAATCCATAATCAATGTAGGAAGACACAGCCAAACAGGTGGAAAACATAAAAGAGACCTATAGAGATTTACTGGAAAATTTTCAGGGAAATACAAAACACCAGATGAAGGAAATCAATAAAACAGTTCAAGACCTGAAGATGAAAATGGAAACAGTGATAAAGGCACAGACAGAAGAAAAATGGGAACAAGAGACATTAGAGAAGAAAGTAAGCAACACAGAAGTGAGCTTCTCTAACAGAATCCAAGAAATGAAGGAACGAACCTCAGAACTAGAAGATACAATCATAGAACACAAAGCAACCATCAAAGAAAATGCTAAATCTGAAAAATTCCTGACACAAAATATCCAAGAAATCAAGGACACCATGAAAAGACAAAACCTAAGAATAATAGGCATTGAGGAAAGAGAAGACACATGACTCCAAGGTCCAGAAGCTATCTTCAACAAAATCATAGAAGAAAATTTCCCCAATTTAAAGGAGATGCATGTAAACATACAAGAGGCCTACAGAACACCAAATAGAATAGACAAGAAGAGAAAAATCTTCCTGCTACATTAAATATATATATATATATATATATACAGCACAAAGAAAAAATATTAAAAGTGGCAAAAGAAAAAGGCCAAGTAACATACAATGGCAAACCTATCAGAATTGCACCCAGCTTCTCATCAGAGACCATAAAAGCCAGAAGGGCCTGGACAGAGGTCCTGTAAATCTTAAGAGATCCCAGATGCTAGGCCAGACTACTATACCCAGCAAAACTATCAATAAACATTGACAGAGAAAATAAAATATTCCATGACAAAAACAAATTCAAGCAGTTCCTTTCCACAAATCTGGCTTTACAGAAGTTACTAGAAGGAAAACTCCACCCCAAAGGGACAAGCCACAACCAAAACTACACAGTAAATAGATAACTACACCCTCACAAAAACACAACCATACAAACTCTCTACTGTAACCAACTTCAAAAATTAAGACTCTTAACAGTCACTGGTCATTAATCTCTCTCAACATCAATGGTCTCAATTCTCCAATAAAAAGACACAGACTAACTGAATGGGTGCATAAACAAGACCCAACATTCTTCTTCATTAAAGAAACACATCTCACCCATAAAGATAGACAATACCTCAGGGTAAAAGGCTGGAAAAATATTCCAAGCAAATGGTCACATGAAGCAAGCTGGTATAGCCATTTTAATATCTAATAAAATAAAATTTCAACCAAAATTAATCAAAAGGGGTGAGAAAGGATACTTCATACTCATCAAAGGTAAAATCAACAAAGATGACATCACAATTCTGAACATCTATGCTCCAAATACAAGGGCACCCTCATCTGTAAAAGAACTGTTAACAAAGCTTAAACCACACATTGACCCCCAAACATTAATAGTGGGAGACTTCAACACCCCACTTTCACTGAAGGACAGGTCATTGAAACAGAAACTAAGCCAATAAGTAACACCATTAACCAATGTCATGAATAAAATGGATCTAATAGATATTTACAGAACTTTTCACCCAAACACAAAGAATTATACCTTCTTCTCATCACCCCATGGAAACTTCTACAAAACTTGATCACATAGTAGGTCACAAAGCAAGCCCCAACAGATACAAGAAGATTGAAATAGTACTTTGTATCCTATCAGATCACCATGGTTTAAGGCTGGACTTCAGCTACTTTTATATACTAAATGATATTTTCAAATTTTGAATGGGTGGTAAATATTGTAAAACAAAATACTTCTCTATGTCTTTAAAATATTTAAGTGGTTAAAATAAAATGTGAATACACAAAATGCAAACACCCCAATTACATATGCATTTGTACATAAATTAACTTTTTTACTAGATTTGAAAATTTTAATACATTAACAATTACATGACTTCTAAATAAGGTCAACTTTAAAAGTCATTTTTGAAATTATTAATTTATTTTATACTAAATTAGTTTCAATCGTATAATTAATTAATGCTTTAGTTAATGAGTATCATCTGAATTTTATAGCAATGGTATAGATCAAATTAAGAAATCACATTCTTTTTAAAGGATATTATAATTATGAAAATGTCAGAAAATTAATTATATGTTATTTGTACACTGTCAGGTTCTCTTAGTTGGCTACCTGTATAATACTAATGTGGTTAGCATGTCAAAGAATAGACTGCTGCTGGTGTATGCTTCCTGTTGAAAGTGATACTGATATATATGAGATGAGTGTGTGTGTGTCTGTGTGTGTGTGTGTGTTCCTAAGAACTGAGTGTAAGGACTCATTCATGCCAAGCAAACATGGTTGACACTGGGCTGCAATTTACCTTTTTCTTTCACTTTCTACTTTAAAACAAGGTTTTTCTAAGTTTCCCAGTGTGGCCTTGAACTACTTTTGTAGTCTAGGTAGGCCGTGGATTTTCAGTTAATTTTCTTTAACCTCCTGCATAGTTGTGATTAGAGACCCGCTCTAGCACATCTTTCTGAATGCTGATTCTTTAATTGCAAGTTTGCCATGTGAAATTAATAATTTTCTTATTGTGAATTACTCAATTATTTAACAAAACTATTATAAAATAAACCTTAAGAAATAATACAGTTCTATCATAGACAATGGAATATTTAACAGCTAGCATACTTGTTAGGGATATACCTTAGCCAAAATAAAAGCGCTAAATTACTTAGAGACAGAGGTATAAATGAATTGAGATTCACTTTCAGTGGTGGGACTCAATGTTATTTAATAGTATAGCCCAAAAATACACAGACCCATCTCTTTATGACAAAGTATAGGCATGCTTACACATACATAACCCAGTATTGTATGTGAATGTGAAAATGATTGTTAATCTATTTGCATGAACATATATTGTTACAGTTATTTTTATACAACCATGTTTCTTTCTCAGGTTCTTAGCCTAGCTATCAGACAAATAATTGAGACTTTTCAGACTTGTTTAATAACAAGATTCACAACACAATAACTGAGCAGTTTTAACTCTATTCTGTACTCTCGAAGCAATTTTGGCTCCCTCCCAGCTTACTTCCCAGAGATACTTGCACTTTGTAGATTTCTCTGATCCAGGGCTCTCTCCTGATTTTTCCTGGACCTCTCTGGTGCCTGAACCCCCTACTTCCTCTTCTAACTTCTTCTTCACTGGCTCCTTCACTTTACTCCTTTTTCATCCTGTTCTCTGTGTTCTAAATTTTAAAAATGTGAAAGTAAGTGCACAAAATCTTGAACTGATAAAGGTGTCTTGACTAGCAGGGAAAGCTCTTTTCATCAGAGTTCCTTGCCAAACACTTGCTAGCCCTACTCTCACCTCTGCTCAGTGATTGGTTGTAAACCACTTTATTAGCATATAAGGGAACAATTGGGAAACAGAATTTACACAACATTGAGACAGGAGATTCTCAGAACAAGGCTTGCAATCAAAGATGAAGGATACAGAAATCAGCATTTGAATCACACAATAACCTTATGCCTGTAATGTGTACTTTCCAAGTTAGCTTAGCTACTTTCCTATAGTTATAATTGGTATAATAATTAAATAATTGAATCATTAATTTTATTTATCAATATTGGCATTTACATTAACTTTGCTGTGCACGTGTGAAATTGATTTCTGAGATGCAAAGTTTGACTTAAAACATGTACAAAACAGAAGAACCCTAATGGTATTAACTAAAAAGAAAATGTTTTTCCTGTTTACACAGCTTGCAGACCAGGATTCTATAAAGCATTTGCTGGGAACACAAAATGTTCCAAATGTCCTCCACACAGTTCAACCTACGTGGAAGCAACTTCAGTCTGTCGGTGTGAAAAGGGTTACTTCCGGGCAGAAAAAGACCCACCTTCTATGGCATGTACTAGTAAGTCTACGCATTTTGTATTTGGAAATTATGTTTCCAATCATCTTGTTCTCTGTGTTCTAAATTTTAAAAATATGAAAGTAAGTGTGCAAAATCTACTGATAAAGGTGTCTTGACTAACAGGGAAAGCTCTTTTCATCGGAGTTCCTTGCCAAACACTTGCTAAGCTTGTGAAATATTTCCTGTTCAAAGCATATATACAACTTTCTATGAAATATAAATCATATTTTGAGGCACTGCAAAATTTCCCTAACTAATATTGTCTTGACTAAATTAAAAACGTAACTAAAATCTCCATTTTTTTCCTTTAGATATGAAATTTATCACTTGAGGGAGACTCCAGAGAAATTTGTAATCAACTCTTTGTAACAGACTTGCAGACGAGCTTGGTTTCCCTTAAAATGTAACTTTAAAGGAAGGTGTTTTTTGAGTCTGCACACATTTCTCTCTCTCTTTCTGCTCTCTCTGTCTCTGTTTTCCTCTATGTCTCTGTCTCTGTTTCTGTCTCTGTCTCTGTCTCTCTGTCTCTCTGTCACCCCTCCTCTCTCTCTCTCTAGCAATAGTACATTTTAATTAAATGTGAAGGTCATTTTAATGAGTGACTGCAGAATTGTAATGGGTTGTTGTTTTCTGTTTTCTGAAAATTGTATAGTATTTATATATTTTAAAAAGTAAAAATAGTAATGTTTTACTAAGATAGACAGAAATATAAAATCACTCTTGTGACAACTTGCCCTTTTTTATAGAGAACAGGCACTGAAATGTTAAATTAATAATTGCATAATTCATGAAAACAATGATTATAATGTCTCATTTTCATGTTTTCTTGAGTTTAAAGTGTTCCCTTCTTAAAAATTCAATATATTTCATTCTTTGAGAATTTCACACAACATAATAAAAATATTATCACATTCCCCAATGGGACTATTCCCCTCCCTACCATTTCTACATGCACCAATGTGTCACCCTCTCAACTTCAGCATTGTTTCCTTCTTTCCTTCCTTCCTTCCTTCCTTCCTTCCTTCCTTCCTTTCTATCTTCCTACCTTTCTTTCTTTCTTTTTTGAAATTCACTAGGTCCAATTAATGTTGCCCACATGAACCTGGGTTAGGACTCACCCATCGGAACATTGAACAACTACCAAGGGCCACAAGTTCAAAGAGGAACCAATCTTAATTGATGCAATGGGGCTTGTGATCTTGCCAGTCTTATAAGTGGATTGGCTTCCATTATTTATCTTCTCTTCCAAGTTTTGATATAATATATTCAAATTTTATCATTAATGCTTCCAGTTCATTTTTATTTCTAGTAATGTAAATACATTTAAAAGCAGGTTTATTTGGTTGTGACTACTATTCACTTCGAATATCTTCTTTTCTGCAATTAGATTTATAAAAGCCACCCTACTGTGTTTAATTTGCCTTCTACCACTTTAAGTAACTATATTGGAAAAATTAACTGAAGATCTTCATTTTCATTTGCATTAGAAACATTTTTGTCCTCCTATTCACTACATTTAATTCTGTTGCACACTCATTCTTGAAACTACATGTGATGTGTCCTAGTTTTCATTCTGTTGCTTGGCAGACAACATGACTGAAAGCCACTCAGGTAATGGAGTGCACTTTTTAGGTGCAGTCAATCATTGAGGGAATTCAAGGCAGAAACCATAGAGTAATGCTGTTTCCTGGCTCTTTCCCATGCTTATGTTTAGCTATCTTTCTTATATAGCCTAGGACTGCTTGGACAGAAAATGGTGCTGTTCACAGTAGGCTGGACTTTCCTTAATCAATTAACAATCAAAATAATCCCCCAGGGACAAGCTCAGTTCCTTAAGCTAGGTGTTCCTCCTAGACGGCTCTAGGCTATGTCAAGTGGACAAAGTTAACTAGGGTGTGGTGAGTCTGAAGGAGTGCAATCTCCATGCTCTCCTAATCTTCAATTTTCTGTTGTGACACTGATGCTTTCTCTTCTTCCTCTCTTAGATGTTGACTTTCTTCACAATGCTTAACTGCCTTTTCAGTATAGTCTTACTGTCTCCTATAGTTCCAACTGTCATCCATAGGTAGATGTGTTGGTAATTTTGTATATTCCCAGTCCTGTGTCCTGAGTGTCAAAATCTTCGAGCCTAGGGGTTAAGGAATCTGATGACCTGTACACCCTACAGAATCATACTCAGTCCTGTGACTGTATGCACCATGCTGCCTTGGCAAACTTACTGGCCGTCAAGGATCCTGAGTTTGTTCCCTTGGTAACCCGATTTCCACCACTTGAAGCATTCTCTCTCTTAGACTTCTTTTCACTGTTTAAATTCCATCTTGCAGGATCAAATATCAGAGCTTAGGATGGTTATTTTCTGACCAATCTTACAGAAAGGGCACCTGTCCCACTTGATCTCTTGCCAACATGTTGTATGTTTTATGCACTATAACATCTAAAACCCTTACTTTATTTCTATACCTCCTCGCTATTTACTGTCATTTTATCACACCAGGCTACAAGGGCCATGGGACCTGTAATGCTTTTTGCAGACTGCAATCTTGCCTCTCAGAATAGTACCTGGCATACGGAAGGGCCTTAATATTTGATGAACAGAGAAACTAATCAGTTCAAGCTTAACTTGCCAGATCCAGTTTTATTACTGTCGCCCTTCAGTTGCTCATCCACATTGCTCTGTTTTCCTTAACTTGATGAACCTTCATTTATCTATGCTTCCAAGACAGAAGCCCTAATTGTACTTCAAAGCAAGAATATCCAAGGTCAACACTGATCTTTTCTTCTGCCTCTAAAGTTAACTGTGCCAAGGTCTTTGAAACAGTCTTAATACCCATTTATGCTAAAAAAAAAAAAAAAAAAAAAAAAAAAAAAAAAATCCTTGCTGATCTAGACAGGTTTTTTTTTTTTTTTTTTTTGGTTTTTCAAGACAAAATTTCTCTGTGTAGCTTTGGCTGTCCAGGACTTGCTTTGGAGACCAAGCTGGTTTCAAAGTCACAGAAATTCACCTGCCTTTGCCTTCCTACGTACTGAGCACCATGGCTCTCTGCTAGTCACAAATTATTAAGTTAATTCATTACAATCCTTTTCAATCAAATGTAAATCAAAGGTAATAAGAATAGATGAGTGAAATATGAAGTATTTTCTCTGATATAATGATATATTTCATATATTCTAAACATTATTTCTCAGGTGACTCATTAATATAAGCTTTGTACATCCCAACAGAATCTGTAGAGGCTCCTCAACAGTGTCAGATCTTAGTCTCTTTTGGCTATTTTTGAGAGTCCAGAGCATAGAAGGATAGTTATCTGGGACTATGCTAGGTCAATAATCACTAATTTTTGTAAACTAAGCAATAAAATAAGTGTTGCTTTAAGAAGTACTTATCAAGCAGGAAGGAATAAACATATATGAAATATTTAATACACAACTGAGTGTAAGGTCAGAAAAACAATATAAATCTACGATCCTAGAACTTCTACTTTGCTTTTTCTCTTGATTAGAAATCAGTGGGAATTTGCTTCTTTAGAAGCACTGTACAGGTACTGCAGTGTTTACACATTTAGAGATTTACATTGCCTACTTTCAAAGGTTCCAGCCAAATGCAAATCACATGTGTGCACAGCTCTCCAGCCATACCAGTAAAGATACTATGTTCTGGTTGCCTGAACATATAATCAAGTACTCTGCTAGTAAAACAGTTACTGGCAACTTCATTCTTAATACACAGAAAAATGCCATGTCTTTGTATTTGATATACAATGACAGTGGTTGGGGAGGAAGCATAAAACTTCAATTTCCTTTTGGTCTAAAGCTAACACCATGAAGCATGGCTTCATTATTCTAGGAATAATTGGCCACTTCAGAGTCATTATTCTTTCGTTCTTGTTTTGAGCAGAGTATGTGCTGCTTTCAGTACAGCTGGTGGGCTCCTCCCTTATGCTGCTCTATTCAGAGTCTGCACTTCCTGGATGGGTATGCGAGGCTCACAATCAGATCCCTCTGCTCTGCCTGCTTCCTCTTCCTTTTTATTGCTTCCTTTCATTTTTTTCTAATACTCATTTTCTGTAAACTTAAATTCTGCATGGAAGATATCAGTATTGGGTCTTGATTGTTTGCATCACAGACTAAAGCACAAAAGCAAAGCTGGTGGCTTAGGTGACTCACTGTAAACAAAATGTAGCAGCTACAATTTTGTAGGAGCCCAAAAGGAGGAAGGAACAAAAATAATTTTTATTTCCTCCAGCAGGCTAAACTGTGTCCTGTATTTGCTTTGTTATAGAAAGCAACTCTAAGTATTTACTGAGCGTATTGCAATATTGTAATTTCAAAAATTGAAATGACCCTATGCTACAGAATAGTCACCTGCATATAATGAATCCAATCCCAGCCTCACCAGAATAGAGCACAAATACAAGATGTCATTTGCGTTTCATGGCATAGTCTAACCACAATCACTTTAGTAGATATTGCAGCAGAGTTTCTTTCATTAAATTATATGGGAAAGCTATTTTTATTAGAAGAATTATTAGAAGGATAGGCTTCTGATGTTGGAAAATCAGTAAAAACTTGTTACTACCGTGAATATCTCCCTGGCCTCCACAATGGGACTTGAGGAAAACTGTCCAATTCAGTATTATCAATTATACATCGGAGACTAGTTATTAAAAGGCACCTATAGTTTCAAAGAAAACATTCATAATTATCTTGCGGTGTTATAGGTTTCCAGGAAGATGGACTAGTTTCTTTGGTTATACTCACACATTGTTTTGCTTTGCTCTGCCAAATTATAACAGCTTAATCTCCTTGTATTTTTCTCCTCCGTTTCTAATGGATGCTATTTCAAAGTATTTGAATCAAGTAAGAAAAGGGCTTAATGTAAATATACATTTTTCTTTCACAGTAGTAGGTAAATCATTTAACACCAACCAAATCCCTAAGAAGACATTTTCTAGTTTATGTTTTTCCATTCATTCTTGATATGAGAAGCTAAAACACATTTCTGTAATTCATTTCTGTAACATTATCATTGATTATATGAAATAAGTCATGTGAAATACAATGGATACTCTTGGGTTTTGTCTGGTTTTTTGGAAATTTTTTATTATAATTTATTCACATTACATCCCTATTGTAAGCTCCCTCACTCTTGTCTTCCTGGTCCCACCCTCCTCAGCTCCTATTCCCCTCCCCTTGACCTCTGACAGGTGGAGTCCTCCTCCACCACCGTCTGACCACACCCATCAGGTCTCGTCCAGATAGTATGAATCCTCCTCCTCTGTGTTCCCACAGAGCCTCTCCACCAAAGGGGAGTGATCAAATGCCAGACATCAGAGATCTTGTCAGAGACAGTGCCCTGCTCTCACTGACCCCTTCCCCATGTGGAAGATTGGTTACACCCCAAGAGAGAGTCTAGGTCTTCTGTTTGAATTGTCTTTGGTTGGTGTATCAGTCCATGCAGGCCCTCCTGGCCTGGACCCCCCCTAGGTCTAGATCCATCAGCAACTGCCCCTCTGCCCTGCGAGCCCTACCCCCATCTTCCTACCTTCATACAACTTTCAGCTTTCCCCCACAGTCTGGCTGCAAGTGCCAGGATTTATACCTATCCCTCACTGGGTGGAATCTCTCAGAGGAAACATATGTTGGTCTAATATTTGCTTAAAAGTGAGTATATACCAGGCTGTCTTTGTGGGTCTGGGTAACCTCACTCAGAATGATCGTTTCTAGTACTATCCATTTGCCTGCAAATTTCAAGGTTATCTTGTTTTTGATAGCTGAATAGTATTCCACAAATAATATAAAGTATCTTGGTTTAACTCCAACTGAGAAAGTGAAAGACATAAATAGAAAAAGCTTCAAATATTTGAAGTAAAGTATTGACGAAGATTTCAGAAGCCTGAAAGATCTCTCATGCTCATGGATCAGAAGAATCAATATAGTAAAAATGGCATCTTAACCAAAAGCAAAGTACGGGTTCAATACAAATCCCATCAAAATACCTACACAGTTCTTTACTGACTTTGAAAGATCAATTCTTAACTTCATATGGAAAAACAAAAAACCCAAAATAGCTAAAATGATGGTACTTGGTGGTGCTCTTACTATGACCTGTCATTATTAATAGAATCGAATCAAAGATCCATGGACGCTCTTTTGATTTAGGTACATTTTAATGCATACATAGAAGTGTTCAATTTTACCCTTTGGAGAGCAGAGTTGCCACAAAGGGGATAACATTTAAATCTGAATAGAATTGTCTGTAATACAGAAAGTAAAAGCAATTTATAAACTGAATACACAAAGGCATTGTTGTGTGACACTTTTCCTGGGGAGGCATTAACAAACATCTGTTCAGCCCAAATAAATTAATGATGACAGGCTATAATAAGTATACTACCAAGTACCAAAATCCAATGTGATGAACCACTG
Organism: Acomys russatus; assembly: GCF_903995435.1. Taxonomy (NCBI): domain Eukaryota; kingdom Metazoa; phylum Chordata; class Mammalia; order Rodentia; family Muridae; genus Acomys; species Acomys russatus. The sequence goes on along the minus strand of NC_067144.1, from coordinate 41,518,602 downwards.
CATTACCACTGAGGTTACTTATAGAAGTTTAGGAGATGTTACCAAAAGTAGCAATGGTGTCTCAAAAACAGCTGCTACACCTAAAGCGTACCCTCCACAGGAGACAGTTCATGGACACTGGAGACCTAGTGCTAACTACATAACACACAGGTAACTCTATTGTGGTCAGAGTTTCTTTTCTAGGCAGCTCATTTGGCCTGCACTTCTTTAGGCTACTCACTGGTATATGTCTCTCCAGTAGTCCTTACTCTTTATATAATTTTGAGAGAGAGAGACAGAGAGAGACAGAGAGACAGAGAGAGAGAGAGAGAGAGAGAGAGACAGGCCTAGTGTATTTTGTCATTTTAGAGACTTCCTGAGGCTTCTTGATTGTTTACTTTCTGAGTTAGTAGGGATCTCTTCTGGGAATTTCCCAAGTCTTTAGCATGTATTGAGTCTTAAAAAGTATTGAAAAAATGCTAAATCAAGAAAGTACAACAATAAAGAGTGAAAGATCAAAAGATGGACCATGGCCAGGTTATAAACACTTGTAGACAAAGATGAGAACCTTGGATTTTTATTCCACAAATAAATGGTACCTAGTTTGCTCATGTATTTGTTTTAATTTAAAACTTTAAAAATAATATGAATTCTAAAATATTGTTTAATTCTTCAGGCATAGTATAGTAAAATATTAATGTATGACCATTCTTCAGTTTAAAATAAGTTTAGTTATTGAACTTAAATGTGAGAATATTTTTAAAAAAGAGGCAAATTTCATTGTTATGAAGAATGCAAAAAAGTACATTGTACTGAATCCTGAGAATTATTTGCTTTAATGGTACACATTTTAATTGTTCTTCTTTAGAGACTGATTAATCAATTTTTATAAGAGAGACTACTGGTAGAGAAACTGTCACCGATTGCTGATTTGTATATTCTAAAAAATTAAGTTAAAAGTAATTTGAAAAAAGAATAACCTCATGAAATACTCTCTAATACTTTGCCAGGCATTTTATTTACATATATACTACAAAGAAGTAATGTTGGAACAAAGATAAAAAGGCTACCCCTAATATCATACCACTCCTGACTGACTTATTGAGCTGTTCCACTTTCTTACACTATCTTTTTTCTTTCTTTCATTTAAGCAAGTTGATGTAGTTCTTTCCTTGTGCCAAGGTAGAACCACAGTTTATGGCTTCCATTCATTTCCAAATACATAAATACTTAATTACAAAATTTTAAAGTAAGGAAAGAAGTGCCTTTCAGTTCAATATTCTCCAATAGATGCCCAGTTAAATATACTTTAAAAGATTTAGACATATCATTGCGTTAACAGTGCTATTATTCATAAAACCTAAAATTAGTACTGAAATGGAGTAATATGACTTATGGAGGTATTTTTTAAAGTTTGCCTTCATAGAAACTTGAGAACATATTTTAAGGCAAGATTAGGTCTAAAGTTGTACTTTTTGCTGACCAGATGAATTTGCGTTTTTTAAATATTGAAATCACAGCCAATGCTCCTTTGCCAAAATATTTACATAATCATTTCTAGGAGGTTAAATAGATTCTTTTAATGTTAACTCCATATAGATTAATACTGAAATATTAATCTATCATTTTAGCATCGTTTACATGAAAATTTTGCTAGGAATCAATATTATTATATACTTTGGAGTTATTAAATAAATAGAGTATCTACTTAACTAGGAAATAGATTTAAGATTATGTTAGCTCATGGATTCATAAATTGCAGTCACTCTCCCCGTGTGTCTATCTCTATAGGTCTGTCACAAAGCAGATTTTCAAGTTGGGGAGGGGGCGTTAGAATTAACTACTCTCCATATGCCAGCCTGGATGCTGAGAAAGCAGCAAAGGGACCAACCTTCAATATCTCCTTCAAGGACACACCCACAATGACCTAAGTCTTTCTCTAGGTTCTGTGTGATGAAGTTCTTAGAACCTTCAACAGCACCAGAGATGGGCACCTTAGTCTTCAGCATATGACTTTATATTTCACATTTAAACCATAACATTTTGTTCTAACTTTCTGTATTATTAACAACCAAAACGAATGACATCCACTCTTAGCTATATGAATGATCATTTTAGGTCGACAATTTTAAGAAGGATTTCTTATGATTTAACGTATTACGAATACCACATCACAAAAGGGGGGGAATAGAATCCTTAAACTTGCTTCTCTTCTAAGCTGGCCTTTATTTAGCCTTATTTAGACCAGTTGTTCTAAACCTTGGGTGTGTCAAAATATCCTTTCACAGGAGTCACCTAAAACCAGTGGGAAACACAGATATTTACATTATGATTCATAACAGTAGAAAATTTACAATTATGAAGTAGCAACAAAAATAATTTTATAGTTAGGGGTCACCATAACATGAGAAAATTTATTAAAATGTTGAAGGCTGAGAACCACCAGTGTAGACTCTTCTATAGAAATCTGGTATTCCTCCATATATTTCTTAGGTAATAAGATGCAATGAATCAATTTTGAGAAAATGCTGTAGCCAACATGGCAAAACAAACTATACTACCTTTGTTCCAGTGGCAGTGGGCCAGAAGACTCTTATTTGAACACCGAATTTGGTTTTATTTGAAATCATGTAGGATTTCAAATACTGCACAAAGATATTTTGAAAGACACAGCTATGTTTAAAAATAATATTCATTAAAAAATAAAATTTACACTAAAACAAATGTTATAACATACCCAGCCTCTGTGCGGTAACAGGAAACAGAGACTGTGGGGCCAGGTCTTTCAGAGGAGGAGGAAAGGACAAAAGTGTTACTTGTCCATTGGGTTTTTATTCTTTCAAAGTCTGAATAGGAAATCAAAATTGAAGCAAAAAGATGCTTATGAGTAGGTACCCTACTTATAAATAGTCTCAGTACAAAGTGTAGCAAAAATAAAATTAGTTTTATTGTAAAGGTTTTTTATATCCTGGGCTTTAAAACAGCTACTATAGGTCAACAATAATTGCCCTGCTTTATAAAGTCAGTCTGGAGAGCAAGGATAAGAGCTATATTCTATCCAGTGTGAGTTATGTGTTTGCCCTGGAAAAAATAGTCAACATAAGAACATCCCTAAGATTTTTCAGTACAAATGTCTCTAAATGTATTGTTGCTGCCACATTGTTTTCTGGGTGTCATATAGCATTTGTATAATTTATAAATGATAACAAAGAAATCAGGCCATGTTCAGAAAAGCCTACTGACACATAATTTAGTTGAATCTGAGGATTAGAATTAATTGTCTCTCTTTGTTCCAAGTTCTAAATCTTAGTAAATGATTCAGTACATGTCATTACAGCTTAATATTTGCATGAAATCACAGTTTAGCTGGCATAATTTAACAGCAATTAAAAAGCTATTTAATCATCATGCAAATTGGTGTGAGGGCCCTTGAGTAAGAGGGGTGTCTCTATTTTTTAATTTTTTAAACATATGTCCAAGCAGATAGTCTTATATTTGTGGACACCCATAACATAATTGATAATGTTTCCTAGTTGTAGAGGTATAAATGAATAATAATTCACATTATCAATTATAAATAAGAGAAATGTGTCATGGTGAAGCATTATTAGGTTAATGAATTTTTATCCCTCATGCATAAGTTTAAGAGGAAAGTAAAATGCACACTTGATCTTGTATTTGCTTATAATTTCCTCCATATTTTCTTGTCTGAAGTCACAAATATCTGTAAGCCCAGTGGAACATGAAGTGAAATGAAGCAACCTTTAATAAAAATTTCCATCACATCTCTAGGTCTACTCTTAGGTAATAGGAATACAGGTGGCTGGAAGTTCCTGCCTATACGAGGCTGACATCAGAACTACACAAAAAGTAAAGAAGAGCTTTCACTCATCGTCTAGCGGGTAGGCCTGGGTTCTGAGTCCTGAAGGCTGGTCCACGCATTGCTTGCCTCTGGAGGAGGACTGATGGACCTTGGGATCAAATGTCCTAAGGGTCCGCTTCTGTATCAGGGGAAGTTGGAGCACTTTAGGGTGAGGCCCATCTCCTGGGTACTAGGCCCATTCCCAGTCTCACAGGGGTCAGCACCAAGCTAGCAGTAGTGGTAGAGCAGCTGCAAAGGCAGGTCCACCATTGCTGCCTGACCACTGGGCATCCAGTGGTGGTTCCCCTGGAATAAATGGGATCTGGAATGGTTATGGTGGAGGAATGGCAAACAAGAGGGTGAGAGAGCACCCCAGCAAGCCAACCAGCCTTTATTTATAAACCTTGAACAGTAGGAAGAGGTTTTGAGGGCGAATGTCTCTGAATCATTGCTAGGGCTAAGGATGCCAAAATACTTAATCTACATACAGTACCTCATTTACAGGTAGTAACAGGAGGCCCTATTCCAAGAAGGGGAAAACAGTACTTAATTATCCTATGAGTGAGGGAATGTCTTCCAGTTATGATCAAAGGTCATTTGCTGGAGGCTAGAATCTCCTCAACATAAGGTATAGTACTTTCAGGAATTCCCTGTGCTTGTTGAAGAAGTTCCTTATCAGGAAAGGGTTGTGCCTGGGCCTGTAATCTTCCCTGAGCAATGTAAGGAGCTATGTGATGCTCCTTACAAGATCTGGGGTTACCAGATCATGTGGAGTGAGAACCCTGCTGAGAAAAGGAAATCCACCAATACAGACTGAGTGCAGAAGGATTTCTGGAGAAGTTAGACTTCACTCTTATCTGGAGGAGTCCCACAAAGAACCAATATCCCAAAGCCAATGCCCTGTCATGTAGATTTATGTTTAGTAGTCTGCTCATGAGCAGTATATAGGACATTTTATTCTTTTTATTTATTTATTTATTGTTATAATTTATTTACATTACATCTCGATTGTAATCCCTTCACTCTTCTCTTCCTGTTTCCACTCATCCTTCCTCTTATTCTTAGACCATGCACTATACTGTACTTTGTTCTTCCAAAGCCTCCATACACTTAAACTTTCCATACATTAAAACATTTTTGTGAGCACAGGAGTTCACATCTATAGAACCCACAGAAATTGGGGTTCATGGGGTAAGCATTCTATAATCCTAACTCCCTGAAAGAGAAAGGAAGCTGACCAGGGTAATACCCAAAAGCTTGTAAATTATAACCAGTGGAAAAGCAATGAAAAAGACCATGTCTTAAACAAAGTAGGAAGTAAAGACTGCCACTCTGTTGTCCTCTGACCACCATGGTATCCCTGGTATGTGCATGCCTTCATTCACACACATTATACACACATATGCGCACACATGTGCACATGAATACCTGCATGCATGTATACACAGAGAGAGAGAGAGAAGGAGAAGGAGAGAGAGAGAGAGAGAGAAAGAGAAGGAGAGAGAGAGAGAGAGAGAGAGAGAGAGAGAGAGAGAGAGAAAGTGGATTTCCTTCTGTTAGACATGGGAAAATTAATAGTTATTCTCAATAGTGTAACTATCCTGAGCTATCTATGGTGCACCTTGCTTGTATTTACAACCAACTTCATGGATTCACTGTCTTCTTTCTAATCCAGGGGTTTCTCTGTCTGTTCCATGATTTTTAAATTTTTTTCTTGAGTAAAATTTCATACTTTAACCTGTAATATTTTTCTCATCTCTCTGGTCATGTTCCTTATCACTTCTGATGCTTTCTCATGATGTTACCAAGAGTTAGGTTCCTTCTGAAAGTTTTTACTTCAGTTTCTGACCTTTAATATTAGAAAATTCTAATTCTTATCATTTAAATATGTTGATCTAATTGTGTTTTTTCCTTGTTCTTCCACTAAAATTCAACTGTAGTGAAACAGGGATACTGATTCCACATCTACCAGAGTATCTGTCATATAATAATCACTAAATAAAACGTTAAGTTAATGGATGAATAAAGGTAATTTATATCATAATTTGAATTTTTGTCCTAAGAGGTGGTTGCAAAACTGACAACCTACTGAGCATTTTCTCTTGATAAAAGAGCTTTACAGGGCTCTTTTAGATTTCTTAAAACAGAAGCTTCTAAACTGTGGCAGAAATGTTGGTTGTTCCAGCACTTGTATAATGTTATTTTTCAACTATGTTTCATAATTAGTATTCCCATGGTATATGGATTCCATGGCATTAAGTTAGCTCTTAACACAAAGTCTGTTCCTGAAGAGAGCCTTGGGTAATATTTGATCAGTGACCATGAAGAACTGAGACATGTAAAACTCATATGTGTAGAAAAGATTGTTGACATAACTTTACAAGATGACTGGCCATGAAATGCTGTTGAGTTCTACATGTGTTGTGATATGTATAGAAAAAACAGTAAAAAGATGACCACATACTTCATGAAAACAACGCAACTTATGTGTTCTTGATGACAATGAAAAAAATGGATAAGTCTTCTTTAGGGACATTTTCACAGTTAAGTTATTGTTTACTTATATTTAGTGAAGATCATGTAAATAAAAATATAGTGTTTTTATCTTATATCATAATGCATATATACCTTCAGGTAGGCTAAACCAGGTGCTATAGAAGTACATTTCTGCCTCTGATTATTTTCATTTCTATTCAGTTTCCAAATAGTTTGACCACCCTAAATTTATGATAATTTATTCCAAATCACTGGAAAACAAATTCTATGTGTTTGGCAAAAAAAAAAAAAAAAAAAAAAAATCAAAGAATGGGCCTTTTTGTTTACACAATAATGACAGTATAAGGCCTGAAAGATGGAACACAATGTGTTGAGTCATTCATACTCCAGTTAGTTTCAAATTTTGAAAATGGTAATATAATTAATGAGGATATTAAGATGATCACCTCATAATTTATCATTTCCATCCATTACACAATTTACAGCAAACAAACTTTAAAAGTGTCATTTAGAGATATGTGAACTTTGACATTAAATGTTGGAATTTAAACACACAAATATTAAGAAATATATTGTATACATCCTTAAGAGTTCCTCCAAGTATCACCAGCTATTTAACCAGGTTCTTTATAGGTCCTATGAGAAAATGATTTCCAATTATTTTTAAAAGTCAGAATGATGTATTTATCAAATTTTGAGTGGTACACACCATCATTCATTGTCCTATACATTGTGCTCTCTAATTGCTTTTCTCTAGGACCACCTTCAGCACCTAGAAATGTGGCTTTTAACATCAATGAAACAGCCCTCATTTTGGAATGGAGCCCACCCAGTGACACAGGAGGGAGGAAAGATCTCACATACAGTATAATCTGTAAGAAATGTGGTTTAGACACCAGCCAATGTGAGGACTGCGGTGGAGGACTCCGTTTCATCCCAAGACACACAGGACTGATCAACAATTCTGTGATAGTGCTTGACTTTGTATCTCATGTCAATTACACCTTTGAAATAGAGGCCATGAACGGAGTTTCTGAGTTGAGCATTTCTCCAAAGCCGTTCACAGCTATTACAGTGACCACAGACCAAGATGGTAAGTCCCATTGTTCTTCTCTCAAAACTGACTCCCAGTTCTTTTTTATGTTTAATGCCATGGATAAGCTTGTAGACAGTTTAGTTGCAATGTTCATGAAATATCCTACAGACATAATGTCTTTGCTTTCATTTCGTTTCATGATAAAGAATGATTAGTGTGTGTGTGTGTGTGTGTGTGTGTGTGTGTGTGTGTGTGTATGAGCGTGCGTGCGCGCATGTGCACGTATGTGTATCCTAAGCAGTATGATTGGTAAGACAAAAAGCTTCTTTGTAGTGAATATTTGTGTTTTTAATATAATAAGACACCTCAGATACCAATATCTCTTTATAAGTCTGTGTATAATTTTGCCAATGGAAGCTAGCTACAAATAACATTTGGCTAAATGCACTGAATTTCAATCAGCCCACTGATACTTGCCATCCTTTTTTCATATAAGGTAAAACAGATAATAACAAGTTATTTTAATGATACTTAATCTCTACTTTAAAATTTTCAGCTACCATGTCTAACCATGATACTATACCCTTTTATAAAAATATGGTCAGATGAACACATAAACACACACACACACTCACACACACACACATACACATTCAAGTACTGTTGTCAATGTGAAGTTATGAAAAGTATTTAAACTGAGATAAAATATAATAAATTTAGTTAACTGTACCCATTATATAACTGCAAAATTTTATTCTGATGTAGTCAGATAAACACTCATGACTTTTTAATTATATGTTCTCTTGTTGTTGCTGCTGCTGTTGTTGTTGTTGTTTGTTTTTGTTTGAGACACAGTTCCTCCATATACCCTTGGCTATCCTTGACTCACTTTGTAGGCCTGGTCTCAAACTCACAGAAATTCTACTGCTCTGCTGGGAATGTAGGTGTGCACCAAGGCATCTTGCTTGTATATACTCTCTTTAATTCTCCTCCAACATAATTATACTGCAGAACGTGATAAAGAAAATATAAAAGACTTAGAACATCTTTTAAGAAGTAATCATAAATATATGGATATATTTTAATAATTAAAAAGTAAGATGCCAGGCAACAGATATTATATGGAGAAATTTATTAAATGAGCATGGGGAGAGAAGGAGGGAGGGAGGCCTACCCTAGAAAGAGAGTCAGAAAGACAAGGAGAAAGGAAGAGAAACAATAAAGAGAAAGAGAGGGAAGAGATAAAAAGAGGGAAGAGAGGGGTGAGAGAGGTGTGAGGGAAAGAGGGAGAGGTGAGAGAGAGGCATGGTGAATCTATCCTTTTATATAGCCCTCTGTAGGGCCATGCCCCATGGCAAGTAGGCAATGACATCACAGGTAGGCAGACTAAAGCAGAATCCTAACATTTATAATAAACTCTTTTACAACAGAAAGCATCAGTAAAAACATATAACACAAATTTATAAAAATAAAGCTAGCTTTATACACTTTATTGGTTTGCTATATCAGCTGCAATTAACATCATGTACTCTGGCTTACACAAGAGATTTCTTTTTTATATATAGGCTGGAAGTTATCTAAAAGACAGATTCTACCTTGTGATGGTTTGTTAGCCTTTCAAAATGGCCAACTTTTTCCATGTCTCCACGTGGTCTTTTATCTTTTATCCACTCCCCAAAAATTCTTGTTGTGCATGGGCATCAGTTATTGAATTATGACCACTATTATAACCTTGTATTTCCTTAATAATACAGTAAAGACTTGGTGCCAAATATATCACACTATTCAGAACTAAGAGTTAGATTTCAAGTATTGAGTTAGGAATAATAGAACAATTCAGCACATAACATAAACCAAAGCATAACTTAATGTTCTTAGAAACAAAATGGTGGGGAATGCAGAAATAGTTTGGTGGTTAATATTACTGGATGCTTTCCCAGAGGACACAGGTTCAGTTTCCATCAACTATTTTAAGTAGTTGACAACAATCTTCAGCTCTAGCTGCAGGGGATCTAGTTTCTTTTCTGACTTTTGAGTGCACTTGTACACACATGGCATACATTCATGAAAACATACACACCATAAAATAAATCCTTAAAAAAGAGAAAGCATACTGATTGTGTTGGAAAGCTAGTCAATATTAAATAGGATTAAACTACTGATGCATACATCTTAGATGGTCCTCAAGGACACAATGTTGATTTTATAAGGTAAGCACAAAAGAATGTGTATGATATGATTCCATTTGTATAACATTATGGAAATAGAAATAGAAGAAAACATTAGAGTAATATACTGAAGTGGCTTGGGTTGGGTAGCAGAACAGTGTAGCCTTATGATCATCATGAGAACAATGTGTCTTGATTATACTTTATGACAAGATGCTATAGATGTGATGAGTTACACACAATACATGTTTTTTTTTAAACAGGAAATAACTATGACTTAACCTAATTGTGATGCTAATATTGCTCTATGCTCTATTTTTCATGTTTTTGCAGCCTGAGAAAATGACAGAGTAAAGCTGCAGACATCTTGTATTAAAGTATAACATTTTCTTGCCTCCTCAGGAAAAGTATTGCTCTGAATATTTTATTTAATGAAGATACTGACATGTCAGTCTAGTTAATCATTACTAAGTAGCTTCATAGCCCTGCCCAATATTAAATTATGTTAGAACCCGTAATTTTAAAGTTTATAGTTATTCCTGAAAACCTCAAATTATTTTCAAACATTTCTAATGATTTTTAGTGTCAAGCATCTTTTCAATAATTGCTATAAAAACAGACCTCAGACCTTAGAGATTAATTTCCTGAGAAATAATCAGTAACTTGATGACCAGTCACTAATACAAACTGAGTCCTGAGCAGTATGAACACACAGAGAAGGATTGTTTACTTTTTAACTAATATTCTATTGTAAAAAATTTTACAAATATGTAAAAGATTTTTATCTTATCTACCATCTATTATGTCCTTTCCACCTCTACCCAGGGTACAGCAACTGGTCTTCCCCCAACTTTTTGTTTTTGTTCCCTTTTATTATTTCTTCTTCTTCTTCTTCTTCTTCTTCTTCTTCTTCTTCTTCTTCTTCTTCTTCTTCTTCTTCTTCTTCTTCTTTCTTCTCCTCCTCCTCTTCCTTCTTTTTCTTCTCCTTCTTCTTCTTCTTCATCATCATCATCATCATCATTATTCCTTTCATTCCACTTGACACTGGCCATGGGAGAATGGCTGTCGGGATATCCACTGGGACATGGGTAACCTACTAGCAATCACATTCCCCAGAAAAAGAAACTCTCCTTTAGATGAGGGCTCCATAGTTCAGGAGTTACAGTACTGGTCTTATAATTTTTTAATAATGTTTTCCCCATATCATATAAATACTATTAGAAAAAAAGATAATGTGTTACTATACATAAGATTAACCCCACTATAACTACCTAGACTATATTAGTATAAGTTGAATATGATGTAACTTAATCTTTCAATCATACATTTAGTCAGTTGGAAAATACTTATTTAAATACTTATTTTTCTGCCAGAAGTTTGTTCTGTGTGCTATGATGGTAAAAAATACAAGCACAAAGTAAGATTAAATGTGTCTTTTCTGTCATGGTCACCATGATATTCCTCATAAAGGAGAACAAAGTAGAGTAAGAGATTTGAGAAAAATGGTTGGGCTGAGAAGGCAAAAGCCTCCCTTGAAACATGAAGTGTGAGCAGCTCATGAATAAGTAGAGTGTCTAGAAAAGAACAGGAAAATATTATTGCATGTGCATTCCTTGGCAAATGCCTAATTTCATCTGCATTAAGTCCTCTGGTGCTCTGTCTACAAACTTTACAACAAAAGGCTATCAGGACCAGAAAACTAACCTTTAATATGGGCATGCTTTTTTCCCTTAAGGAAGTATGTTTATTCTTCACTTGATTTCAAGCTCCTGGCTCTTAGGGTTATTGACTATTTCCTCTTTTGCATATTTGTAAGAAAGAGAACCAAATTTTCTCTGATTTAATAAAAGGACCTTCTAGTTTTTTTGATTCCCTTATTCCTATTAGTAATTTTCATGCATTTGCCTGTACAAACAGAAGAACAATAAAGAGTAATTAAACAAATTATTTGAGGCCTATGAAAATGAGCCATTGTAGTAGATAACAGACTACAGTGAATATCTGTGAATAGGATTGTAGTCTGTATTTTCTTTAATTGACACACAATATAAAGTATTGCAATAGACTAGGAAATTGCCTGGCAATACCAATGCACCTCGTTGAAAATAAAATTCTCCTTGATATTATGACCAAACTATGAGAATTGATATGAAAAAAATGATTAATTTCTAATTATTATTAAACATTATGTTCTAATCATTTAATATTTTCTGAAAGTTTTAAGGTAAATATTCATAAAGACTGAAATCACATTAACTTATCCAAAACAGTTTTTCCATCTCTATATTATAACCTTATTTATAAAACATTCAATATTCATTTACTTGTCAAATATTCTTCATTTGTATTATGTAAAAACCAATTACTGATATCTTAATCAACCTAAAATTCCATATAGCATCTTTAGCTCAAATGCTGTTTTCTTGCCATGCATTCCTCAGCATTTTCTATTTTATTTTCATTTTGAAAAAATCATTACCATCTATGTAATGCCTACTGAACAGTGAAAAAAGAAAACATTGTACCCTTTCCTCAGAAAGCAGGATCAAGTGGCTATGAAAGGAACTAAACTTTCAAGCTCTTGACTTCTGTGACTTCTCTCCCAGTGCCTCATGGGGCTTCTACTGTCCAGGTAATGAACCCCTACATATGAATGGTGAAACTTCAGACTATGAACATGAAGCCTATACTTCATCTTTATATGATTAAACCCAGCTTTAAATTCAAGTATAAGTACTTTCAATTTATATACAAGATCATGGAAATTATGTAATTTTTTTCTATAATAATCTTAACCACTATAAGTGTCTCAAAACTTAAACTGAGAAATATAAACCATACAAGGCTATAGGAAGGAACAGTCATAGGGGAGGGAAATAAGGGGAAAATGGGAGGGAGGGAAGAATGGGAGGATACAAGGGATGGGATAACCATTGAGATGTAACAAGAATAAATCAATAAAAAAATTTTTAAAAATCCTGCCTGAGGGTACTCCACTGATGTCTGTACTGGATGAATGAAGGAAAGCCAAGGTTCAGCAAAATTAGGCTCAGAATGTCAGTTTCCTTTCTAACACACTCTTTCCTGGAAACAGCAACTAATTTGCAAAGAACTGAGTGAGTGCATCAGTTACTTTGTATTGAGGTGATAAAATATCTTGACCAAGGCAACTTACAAAAGAAATTGTTTAATTAGGTTTACAGTTTTAGAGGGAGGGGTAGAAGCAATAATGGCCCCACTCTCCACTCACCCATGGAGAATGTCCTGTCCATTTGGCTAGATCTGAGTAGGGGTTCAAAGTTTACTGCATGTGTTGTCCTTGGCTGGTGTAATAGTTTGAGCGGGACCCCTGGGCCCAGATCCACCCACCACAATGTTCTTCTTGTCAATTTTAGGACCCTCTGGATCCTTCTATTTCCCCATTCTCCCATGTTTCTCTCACCCAGAGGCCTAACAGGATGTCCTCCCCTCTGTCCCAGTTTCCTGGTAAGGGAAGACTTTCATAGGACATGCCCTTTGGGCTAGTGTCCAGATATAAGTGAGTATATACCATTTGACTCTTTCTGCTTCTGGGTTAACTGACTCATTGTGATCATTTCTAGTTCAATTCATTTGTCCACAAATTTTGAGAATTCCTTGTTTTTAATAGCTGAGTAGTATTCCATAGTGTAAATGTACCACAATTTCTTTATCCATTCTTCTACTGAGGGACATTTAGGCTGTTTCCATGTTCTAGCTATTGTGAATAAGGCCACTATGAACATGGTTGAGCACATGTCCTTGTTGTGTGCTGGAGCATCTTCTAGGTATATTCCAAGGAGTGGAATAGCTGGGTCTTGAGCAGCCTTATTCCCAGTTTTCTGAGATAGGACCAGGTAGATTTCCAAAGTGGCTGTACTAGTTTGCATTCCCACCAGCAATGAAGGAGTGTTCCTCTTTCTCCACATCCTCGCCAGCATGTGGTGTCACTTGAATTTTTGATCTTAGCCATTCTGATAGGTGTAAGATGGAATCTCAGAGTCGTTTTGATTTTTCATTTCCCTGATGAATAAGGACGTTGAGTAATTTCTTTAAGTGTTTTTGAGCCATTTGATATTCCTCTGTTGAAAATTCTGTTAACTTCCGAGCCCCATTTCGCAATTGGGTTGTTTGGTTTTGTGGTGTTTAATTTCTTGAGTTCTTTATATATTTTGGATACAAACTCTAGTGCCCCATATCGGACCACGTTCCCTGGATGGGGAGGCCTGGTGGCACTCAGAGGAAGGATAACAGGCTACCAAGAAAAGAACTGATACCCTATAAGCATATACAGGGGGAGGAGGTCCCCCTCAGTCACAGTCATAGGGGAGGGGAGTAGGGGGAAAGTGGGAGGGAGGGAGGAATGGGAGAATACAAGGGATAGGATAACAATTGAGATGTAATATAAATGAATTAATAAAATGTTAAAAAAAAAAAAAAAAGAAGCAATAATGGCAGAACAAAGGCAGTGCAACAGGGGAAGAAAAAACAACCAAGAGCTCACATCTTGATGTGAAAGCAGAAGGCAGAGAGAGTGCATTGGAGCTGGTGGGAGGCTTTTGAAACCCTAAGCCCACTCCCAGTTACATTCCTTCTCACATGCCCATACCTTCTAATGCTTCCTAAACTCCCACCAACTGCAGATCAAGTTTTCTTTTTCTTTTCTTTTTTAAAATTTTTATTAATTTATTCAGATTATATCTCAATTGTTACCCCTTAACTTCTATCCTCCCATTCCTCCCTCTCTCCTGCTTTCACCCTATTCCTCTCCCCTATGTCCATGACCGAGGGGGACCTCCTTCCCCACTGTATGTTCATAGGCTATCAAGTCTCCTCTTGGTAGCCTGCTTATCCTTTCTCTGAGTGCCACCAGACCTCCCCACCAAGGGGAAGTGGTCAAATATGGGGCATCAGAATTCATATCAGAGTCAGTCCCCACTGTAATGTAAATGTTTACATTAAGTAAGAAGCAAAAGATGAAACTAAAGAAATATAATATCTGATTCAATATTTGTTTTTATGAGCCCAGCTCTTGGAAGATTACTGAGTATATCAGTCTTTAAAGTATATATAAATTAATGTGATTAGTAGTGATATGACATCTTGTTTGCCTGTTTTATGAAAGAAAGCCTAATTATTTGACCACACAATTATCCTATGAGGCAAAAATAATGCTTTTAGTAACAAAAAATTAAAAACAAGAATTGAAAGGTAGTCCCGTAATTTCCCCCTTCTATAGTAATATCAGTACATAAATTTCAGTGATTGATATCAATGCTTATTTGTATGACTTTGTAAAATAGTATACAAACTTTGCACTAAGGTAGAAGATAAGGCCTTTTCCTTGAAATAATTATAGCAAGCTTGCTGAAATTATTTGCATTTCTTCTTTTGGTATGTTCATTTTGAAAAATATGACTCAGCCTGCATATCCCTCAAGTAATTCTTCAGTAAATTATCTTCCAAGAATGTTATACATGCATGCTTGTGTGTGTGTGTGTGTGTGTGTGTGTGTGTGTGTGTGTGTGTGGTGTAGTAAGCCCAAGTGTTCTTTAACAATTCCATGCATGTTTATAAAGCTGTTTGTACTGTTGACACTCAGCCCACTATTTTCTGCCTCCTACCTCTGTCTGTGAGTTATGCTTTCCTACATTCTCTTCCTCATATTAATGTCTCCTTTTTGTGACTCACTAAGTTTATCAAGGCCCTATAAAATCAAAGGTTTGATATTATCCTTGAGATCCTGAGGTGCTTCTATTTTTGATAGATCAGTGGGTTCACTACAGAAGGCCATGACTTGTCCTGTCTGAGAACCTATACATAGCCATTAGTTCCACAGCACAGCACAGCATAAGACTAGTGAGCACCCTTCTGATCTGTGACTCACTGGTGACAAGGTCAGTCTTATGCAGACCCAGAATAAGTAACTGAAACTGTTGTGAGTTCACATTTGCAGTGACAAACTTGTCGTGACAAGAGGATGACTTTTCACAAGTCTTCTCTTTATCTTTTTGCTCTTAAATAGTTTCTGCCTCCTCTTCAGCAACGTTCCCAGAGATTTAGAGAGAAAGGCATAAATGACCTATTTAGGGCTACCTTGGCTACTTTCCATTGCTGTGACAAAACTCCATGTCCTAGTCACCTTCTAAAAGAAGAAGTTTAATTTGGTTTATGATTTCCGAGTCTTGGAGTCTATAATGGCAGAGCAAAGGCATGGTGGCAGACACCTAGAGCAGTAGTTGAGAGCTCACATACTGATATACAAGCAGGAGACAGAGGAAACATTGGGAATATGGCATGAGTCAAGTCTTTTGAAATCTCAAAGCCTCCCCACAGGGATTCACTTCTCCTAACAAAGCCATACTTCCTAATCCTTCCCAAACAGGTTTACCAACTGATGAAAAAAACATTCAATTACCTATAGGTACCATAGGTACTACTCCATAGTCTCATGGACATAGCATATTGTAAAAGGCATTTAGACCAACTTCAAAAGTTTCCATAGACTTTACAGTCTGAACACAGTTTAAAAGTCCAAGTCTCTTCTAAAACTAAAGACAATCTCTTAATTTAACCTTCTGTGAAATATTTTTTAAAATTACATACTTCAAACACACAATGGTATATTCCAAAAGAGAGGAATCAGGGCACAGTAAGGAAATAGTAAACCAAAGCAAGTGTGAAATCCAACTGAGAAAATTCAAAATTATGTAGTTCCATTTCTGATGTTTGAGGGCTTAGATGGTGTTGCCCTTCTAGATGTGTTGCCTGCAATATACATTGCTTTATCAGGCTAGTTCAGCAATCTGCATACAGTTCGCATATCCAAGGGCTCTGAAGCTTCTAGAATCTTGGGATGTCCAATGGAATTCAAGCTTCACTTTCACAGCTTCAAGCAGGGAGCTCCAGGACAGAACTCCACAGACACATTCCTGGTCTCAGCAATTTTCTTTAACTGTAGAGGATTTCACAACCCCCTATCCCTTATCCTTTAAGCCTCTTTCAGCACAAGTCTTGGCTCCAACATTAAATTTCCATGGTGTTATTTTTCTCTTCAAATTGTACATTTTGAATTTTATTACATTTTTCATTATTGACCTGCAGAAGAATGATTGCTCATAGCCATGCAGCAATAGTCATTTTTAGGATCATGATGTCTTGTCTACAAAAGAAATTAGGCCATTACTTTTTAATTTAGCCTTAGGAAAATTCTTAGGAGACGTCAGAATGTAGCCCTATTCTTTTGCTAAATATCACAAGTAAAGTTTCTAACCTACTTGTTAATTTTTTCCCTCTGAAACCTCTTAAACAGGGTCTCAACAGTCCACATTACTCTCAGCTCTACTGCCTTCCAGGTGCCTACTAAGATGGCCCATTAAGCTCTGCTTTATAGTGTTGAACCACTTTCCTAGTCCAAAGTCACAAATTGTTCCACATTCAAACACACACACACACACACATGAACAAGCCATGTCTATCACAGTAATAGCCCACTCTCTAGTACCAATTTCTGTCCTAGTTACCTTTCTAAGGCTGTGACAAATACAAAGGTCATGGCAACTTATAGATTTAATTGGGCTTATGAATCTGGTATCAGAGAAAAAGCATGGTGCCATGTCCCTGGATCAGTAGCTGAGATAGCACAGTTTGATTCATAAACAGAAGCCTTTAAGCACAACAGAATGACATCAGTCTTTCGAAACCTCAGAGCCTGCTCTTGGTGACACACCTCCTCCAATAAGGCTACACTTTCTAATCTTTCCTAGTGAGTTCCTGTCAACTAAATGACCAAATATTCAAATGCATGTATGGTGGTGGGGGTGGGGGCATTCTCATTCAAACTATCACAAGTGCTGAGTCCAAAACTGTCGTTTATTCCCAGAATCAGCAACAGCCAAAAGTCTTTACATTTACTCCTGTTCACGGCAAAGAATAGATTCTCTGATTAAGGATGATTTTTATCAATTTAATTGTTGCGTGTTAAATTCTAACCACAGGATACTTGCAACTAAAACCCTTAGAACTGAAGTACTTGGGTCTGATTTTGAATCTACACATCTCATGAACAATGAACTCTTGTACTTATTTTCCTGCTCTGAAATGGAAGTTTATTATGGAAACTTAAATGAATAAATCATGTAGGACACATGATGATCAAAATAAAATAATAATAATATGCTCCACCTTTTCCTATGACTTCCCTGGGCATGTGTTCTTGACCTGGCTTACTACAGCATCCCTCAGATGCAAGCAAGCAGTTGGTGCCGCTAGTGTAATAGGAGCACACCTTGACTGGCAGGTTTAAATACACTTATCCTGTGTGACTAGCAATGTTCTTCTGTTGCCTCTGTGTTGTCTATGACACCTTTGGTGTCAAATGATCCTTTCACAGGGTTGCATAAGACCATAGGAAAACACGGATATTTACATTAAGGATCATAACAGTAGTAAAATTACAGCTTGGAAGTGACAACAAAAATAATTTTATGGTGAGGGGGTCATCACAACATGAGGACCTATATTATGAAGGCTGAGAAGCACGGATGGAGAATCAAATAGAGCTCTCCACACTTTGCACTTTTTAGTCCAACATAGGTTTCTCTAAGTGGTTTCAGTTTCATTCTCCATATCTATATGGTTTTCTGCCCTCTGATGTGGCTTAATAAAAGGAGTGAATTTGATTTTTTTTTCTCCTTTTCTTATCAGTTTATTTTATTTTATTTTGTAAGACAAACACATTGACGTCTGGACCACAACAGAGAGTGTAAATCTTTCAAAAGCTTGTTTATTTGAAAAATGTATATAAAATTATACATTTTACATCTGTCAGAGACTGCCATCCACATACTAATATTTATATATGTATATATATAACATGGATTTAAGAAGTCAACACAGAAAGATGGGAAATGGTTGATATATAGATGTAGATAGATAGATAGATAGATAGATGTATATATATATGTGTATGTGTGTGTGTGTGCATATATGTGTGTGTGTATATGTATGTATATATATATATATATATATATATATATATATATATATATGAAAAATACAACCAAAACTCTCATCTGTGTGAAGTCAAAAAATAAGTGTAAGATCAGCCACAGTGCTGGGGTCATTTTCTTTAGATATGTTTATGTTCACATGAAACTGGCCAGCATTACTGCAGAGCACACTCAGAGGTCCAACACAGGGTGGTGTAGTCTGTACAGAATACAGCAGTAGGTGTCTTTCATGGGCTATCAAAGAAAACATGGCTCCTAGTGTGTCACAAGCACAATATCCTAGGCAGAACTGTCCTATAGTTGATAGAAATTTAATTTGTTTTTGTTGTTGCTGCTGCTGCTGCTGTTGCTGCTGTTGATGGATTTTATAATATGTGTTGCAGTTTATCTTCCCCAAACTTTTCGTAGATCCCTCTCCTAGGCTTGATTTATGTGTGTGTGTGTGTGTGTGTGTGTGTGTGTGTGTGTGTGTGTGTGTATATATATATATATATATATATATATAGTGTGTGTGTGTGTGTGTGTATATATATATATATGTATCTCTATATATAATATATATATATATATATATATATATATACTTCAGATGAGAAGATTACAACGTTGTGACTTACTTATCATATAATTAATATGAATAAATACTTTTGCTATTTAAGACAGCCAAGAATAGACATTCTACACAGTCTAAACACACTGTAGATATGGGAAATAGGATATTACCATACTATATGTTTATAAGAAATTCTTCTTTATTAGTTTCAAACTTTCACTTTGGAGGAACTTAGTGCTTGCCTCAGGACTAATGCTTTTTATTGAACATGCATTTATTTTCCTGTGAAACAATTTTTTTCAGTTTGGCATCAGGCCTTGCGTAATACATTAAGAAACTGTGACTTGTTCTAGGTTTTGAAAATGTCAGCTGTTTCTAGGGTAACAAAGCTGTTATGTAAAAGATAGTGCTGGTCCACTTGGACATGATGATTTTGAACAGAGAATATAAATAATCAGTTAAGACATGAAAAACATGATTAAATAAAATCACCTAACAAATAATTAGTTCATACTTCTACATTCATTTTATTTTCCTAATAAAATAATACAATTATTTCTAATCAAAAATACCACAGATATATATTGAAATACCACAAGACTATATTACAAACTAATTAGAAAAGTGGATATCAGTGACTAATAGTTAAACTAACACATTATTTGAAATGACACAAACTAAATTCCTTACCTCACAAAATTTCCTTAGAGAGAAAATAAAAGTAGATATAAGTGAAAATATAGCAAACAGAAAAGCATAAATTTTACAAATAAAAAGACTGACTTAATAGGAACTGATTAAATCAAAAGCTTCTGAAAATAAATGTTGAACTGGAGAAAATAAATATAAGACTAATCCACAGAGAGGTAGTCAATGAACAAAAGCTAGTAATTCTTTGGGGAAAAAAACCCAGTATTGCATAGCATTCATTAAGAACACGGTACTCTTAGTAAAAATCAGAAATGAAAATTTTCAAAAAATGATAGTATTCACATTGAACTGAACTTGTGGATTTGTATGTATGTGTGTGCCTCTCTCTGTGTCTCTCTGTCTGTCCCTCTGTCTCTGTCTGTCCCTCTGTGTCTCTGTCTCTGTCTCTGTGTCTCTGTCTCTGTCTCTGTCTCTCTCTCTCTCTCTCTCTCTCTCTCTCTGTGTGTGTGTGTGTGTGTGTGTGTGTGTGTGTGTGTTTATTTTTTATTGTTAATGTTTTTATATGTTCAGAGGGTGATTTGGTCAAAGTCCTCACACCACTGTAGGATTAGCTACAAAAGTACACCACACAATAGAATTACTATGCTTTCTAAGACTACTGCTATTATACATCACAGTTAAGGAAAGATAGTACAAATCTAACATGCTATTTTAAGTTGCAAATGTAGCCTACATGTCTTAAAGAATCATCCCACAAATAAGGAAACTTCATTTTACCTATAAGATAAGATGACATAGTTACTGAATGCAAGTGACATTTACAGTATCATGTTCAAGAGACTGAAAGTCTTGTATACATTATCGTACCAACTGATGCCTACATATATCATCATAAGAAAATTATTGACATAGTAATGTCATAGGGGAAATATTTTTGTGTGTGTGAAGAGGGATTTTAATCCAGCAACATGGCTATATTGGCAAGGGATCACATCCAAAGTTCTAAGTCTGTGTGCTTTGATTCAAATACAGAAATATCCTTAGTATACACCTTTAATCCCTTTTGCTGGAATTTAGCACACACCTTTAATCTCAGATAATTCCATCTAATTGAGGGGCAGACAAAGAGATGAACAGGAACTATTTGACAAAATGAGTCAGGGAAAGAAAGAGCCTGGAGTTTGTAGAGACAGTACAGTGTAGGAGAGTCCAGTACAGGAATACAGTAGAGTTGGTACAGTCAATACAACACAGTTTGGTGCAGTTCAGAGGCAGGTTGTTGTTGTTGTTGTTGTTGTTGTTGTTGTTTTGGTTGGTTGGTTTTGTTTTTGTCTTCTCTTTTGTTTTTCTTTTTAAGCAGAGTAATCCAGTGAGAAGCCAATTTGAATCAGTCAATTTGGAGAGGAGTTTTGAACCATAACAATTGAGTTGAGCTAGCCAGGCAAACTGAAGAAAAGACTGAAAAGGGTATGTTTACTCAGCAGATGGTCTCAGAGGCTGAAAGCACTCTAGGCCTAGGTTAGCAGATGGAAGCCAGAAGCTGAAACCTCCAAGGTTCATGCCTGCAGATGATTAGATTGTGTTGAGGGAAGAAGCTTCCAGGACTATGCCTAGGGTTATTTAGATAGAAACACTTTGGGCTCAGTCCAAACGATGTATTAATAAAGCTTGGGTGTGGCTCTCATCTCAACCTATCATCTGAGGAAATAAAAACAACATTTACATGTGTGACGATGTTTCTTTGAATTATAGGATTTCTGTTATTCCTCTAAAATGCTTGCAACATCCTTTATGATCTGACCTACTTAACTTTTATCTTTTTAAAAGCATCTATGAAGTGCTATATCTGCTCTGAAATTCTATGTAGACCAGAATATCTCAAATTTGTAGTATCTTCCTGCTTGTGCCTCCTGAACACTCAGGTCACAAGACTGTCCTACCCCATCCAGATATTTTATAGCTCTTTATATTTAGCCCATTGGAGTACTTTAAAAAACTTTTATTTTGGCTATAAGTCAATCCTTTCTACAGATTGTCCATAATGCTTTAGACCCTATATTCTAGTAGCACCTGCCCCATAGAATGCATGTATCAAATATGTGTTAAATAATTTGATGATGGTTTAAGTGAGAATATGGGTATAACTACTGACATATACTTTGATATACATACACCACACATATACAGAGAATTTCTATCATACTCAAAGTCAAACCAGATTGTTGGACATAATGTGCTCAGGAAGTATGCAACAGTAAGCACTCAGTTAATGGATCTGTCATCCTAGAGCAGAATGCAGAAGGCACCATGTTTCTTAGTGTCAACCTAAGCAGGAACAACACCCTGAAAGCAGACAAAAGAGATCATTGTCCATTTGGTTTTATGAATCTCTGGGGTTCCAAATTTCATATCCTGCATACACAATTTTGTTAGCTACTTACCACCTGCATATACTTGTGAATTTATAACTCATAATTTCATTATGTTTTTCTGTGGATACTCCCAGTAGTTTAGCAGCTATATGTAGAGCAGGAAACAGCTGCTCAAAATCTAATCAACCATTGAGCTAATCCCGGAAATGCTTCTATGCCGCTGTGTAAATTCAGTCAAGTTATTTAATCTCTCTGGACCACAGAGTCTTGACCTGAAAAATGAATAATTTGCATCAGGTAATATGATGGCTATTTCTATAGTCCATAAATCTGCACGAAGTCATTTAATATTTAAAATCAACAGTATACACAAATAGAAAATCTTGTGCTAGCAAAAAAAAAAAAAAGTTAAAAATATGCAATGTGTTCATACACTTCCACTAAGAAGGTACGTGTCTGGGCTGGAAAAAAGGCTTAGTAGTTAGCAGAGCTTGCTCCTTTTGCATAATACTGGAGTTCTGTTCCCAGCACCCACCTCAGGAGGCTCACAGCTACCTACAATACCAGCTCCAAGGATTCCGGCATTTTTGTCTTTTCACACTATGAATGTAACATATATATAATTCCTCATTGTTTTGTGGTTCTTCTAGATGTAGGTGGTTTATTGTATATATGTGTAATAATATGAATGTATATGTAAACAATGAACATTTTTTTAAAATTAAAAAAAATGGAAACACATACGAGGAAAGCAGTAAGATGGATTGAAGGAAAACATCAGCCAGTCACACACGAGTGTAACCAACAGTGAGAGAGAAAAGAGAAAAAATAAAGAGAAAATAATACAGAAAATAGATGGTATAAAGTAATGCTCAGAGTAAAATATGATAATTATATGCACAGATTTTGAAGATCTGCATGAAATATGGTTTTCAAATAAAACTTAAAAGTCCATTCAAAGGACAGAGAAGTTAAAGTGGACACATTTTTATAAAACTAAAATTTTTACCAAAGAACGGTTAGTGTCGAAGTTGAATTCTGTTGCAGATTAAAGAAGATTGATTCGTGTAATTTACAAAGTGCAGGGAAGTAGTAAGGATTGGCCATGACTTGCTCTACGTCAGAGTGCACAACACCTTGCAATTAAGCACTTAGGAAATACTGACGTGTCAGTATCATGATGGGTATCAATAAACATATGACAAGTAAAATCTTAGGTTCATTCAAAAATTACAAAAGTTCATGACTTAAGGTAACGTATTAAAACTTCAAAGGGGGAATCAAACAATAATAAAGCAACATGATGCTCTCCAGTCACCTGACAGAATTCAATAGTGGGGCTAGAAAGGTCCCACAGTTAAGAACCTGCGCTGATCTTGTCAAAGACTCGAGCTTTTTTCCCAGCACCTACATCAGGTGTTTCACAGCTGTCCGAAAATCCATCTCTAGGTAATCTACACCCTTTCTTGCCTCTGTGGACATTGTCACCCTCATGCATGTAATTGCACATAGACACACATATATAGAAGATAAAATAAATATTAAAAATTTTAGCTAAAAGGTCCCATATTCTGAAATGTAGTATTCCAAATGAGTTTTAGTAGTATAGATCTTATCTAAACATTTTGATTATTCCAGAACATGTCCTTAGTGACAAAAGTTGTACAATAGTTTTTCAGAAGACCATTTGGTCATTTACCCCCATCTCTGAATCCATTTCATTTAATTCTAGTGATGAAAAGCAGACTAACAATTTTTTTTAAATCCTGGTGGTAGTTTTGGGAAAACAAAAATCTCAGTGGTTTTGGGAAAACAAAAATATGCATCTAAAAACCAAGAAATGTAAATATGAAATGCTTTCTTTGTTTAGAAATAGAAACAAGAATATTTCTTCACTTTCTTTTCCTATTTTATCCATTTCATGTCTGTTGTTAACCTCATGGTTGTTTTTTCTTTACCATTAGTTCTAGTCTTATATGTATTTGTTAAAATCAAGTCTGTATAGATTTCTCCATAATAACTTGTTTGTGCCCTTGATTCTACCAGGACATTCCAGAAGGAAATAGTTTCCAAATATGATTTGGATATTCAGCTATTGTCTGTAAGCCCTGTGTGGGTTGGAGTTTCTTAGCATACTTTATATTTTCATTCACCTTCCAGAGACTTGAACGATAATACATGCCATTTAGTTACTCAGTAAATGTAAGCTTAAGGAATGAGTAATCGTTTATTAAGCCATCATATGTGACTATCACGTTCCATCTAATCTTATAATTAAGAAAGATAGTGTGGTCAATCTTTTTTACTTCATTCAACTGGAAACATGATATTAGCACAGCAAGCAAAGCTGTAAGGAAAGATTAAAAGTCCATTTTATGTTATGTGTTAAATTATAGTGTGCTGATCTAAATGTGATCCTTAGGTGAGAAGACATAAGGTGGAAAGCTTCCTGACGGAGCTTTACCCTCAATGACTCTATAAGCCCTCTTAGAAGTGACAACCTTGGGATCATGACACCACTAGGAAGAACAGATCCTCACCAGCTGTCTCTAACAGGGTTATAAAAAAGTCCAAACCCGTGTGTACTTATCTTTAGAGTAAAAATGTCAACTAGAGTCAGAGGTTGATTTAAAAAATGCCGAATCATGCTCATGCCATTTAGGCTATATGTTTACACATTATAAGACAAAGTCATAATAACAGTAATGTTTGGTGCTTTCTCAAATATAAGCCATATTGGTAAAGAGTTCTGAATATTAAAGATGAGATTTTCCATAAGGAGGGGCTGACTCTGGGATGTTATTCTTTTACGGATCAAGTTTCACAGAAAAATGGGTCTCAATTAAGAACAAATTCACCTAATATTGAAGCAAGACACATTTTTTGATAGTGATTTGTATGCAGTCATTACAGTGGAATGCTGGTTGTCTGTACAGAGAACTGTCTCTGAGCAGTAAGCACTTTTTGGTCAAATCCTTAAGTTTTGACTGCAGGGTGCACAGTTATAAAGCTTTTTTTTTTTTTTTTTTTTTTTTTTTTTTTTTCTCATTGATTTGAACTGTTGAATTCTTAACTGTAGCTTATTTTCACTTTGATTTTGAAATCCATAAATGTCAGTCACAAGTTTAGGAACTGAAATCATTGGCACAAGAATTGAAATGAGGAGTGATAAATCAAGCCTGCCAGTGGCTATTGCCTCTGCCAGATGCAAACAACGCAGCCAGTCTCTAATAACCTCGCATGTCTAATTTCAAATTAAGTGTGACAAATTAAGCAGGAAGTTAATTACTATCCTGAAACAAATAGTCTGATGTTGATTGGGAAGGGCATCACAAAGCTGTGTTTTACCTTAACAGAATGCTCAGAGGAAATATTAGAAAATAGAGACATACAAATAACTATGAGTTTAGGTGAAACGGCAGGGTAGAGGCAGGTAATCTATATCACATCTGTCTTAATGAGTCCAGGTATGTGAATTATAGACTTTCTCCAAGAAAACTTTGTTAGTACAAAATCAAAGACATAAATGGGCTGAACAACATTCATCATGATGACCTCATCAGGGATAAAGTAGTGGGTGGTTTAGAACCATAGCTCTACTCCTACTGACTGGATATTAGAATCCTGTCAGCTCTTTTCGTGACACATGAGCTCGAAGGAAGAGGTGTACTTTAAATGAAAGTGACCTTAAAAACCTAGAGACATCATAAATCATAGGGACATTAAATAACACTCATATATTTTCTGTACATAAAATGTATGATTCACATTGCCTTCAGACTTAAGTGGACATTGACTTCTTAATTGGGTTCTTACCCGATATATATAAATGATAATTAAGGAAATAGTTCAGAAGAAAACCTAGACTTTGGACTTTATGTGAACTTTAGGAAGGGTGTGGCAGTGAGTTTATATCAGACAATATTATGAACACTGTAGCATCCAATGCAATATGACTTTAGCATTTTCCTGGTATGGGATCTGAGACAGCATAAGAGAAATTAAGGTCAGCGCTACACAGATAAATTATGAACAAATCAGAATCTGCAGCCAGACAATCTGGTCCAGAGTATGAGTTATTAACTATTAGGATAGTCCTTTGAAATCTGGGACCAGAGGGCAGAAGCTCTTCATTATAAGTAAATTATCCAATCGTAAATTATTAATTCCTATCCTATTGCTTTCCTAGCTATTGAACACTAAAAATATTCTGTTAAAATGAAATGGTGGAGATTATTAGTATTTATGGGGACATGATCCCCCAACACACCCAAAATCAAGATGGAATTTAAAGATTAGAACAAATTGTATTGGGCTGCAGAATATGGAAAGTCACCATTTCCGCTACAGGGAGACTTTTGAGTTTTCATTTGCATGGACTTTGCCAGCCTCTCACCAAAGAGTCTTAATTAAAGTTAGAGGAAACTATCATGGAAGAAGACCAAAACTCAAAATTATCCTTTTATTCTTTCTTTCTTTTTTTTTTTTTATTAATTTATTCTTGTTACATCTCAATGTTTATCCCATCCCTTGTATCCTCCCTCCACCCCACCCCCCCATTTTCCTATTATTCCCCTCCCCTATGATTGTTCCTGAGGGGGATTACCTCCCCCTATATATTCTCATAGGGTATCAAGTCTCTTCTTGGCAACCTGCTGTCCTTCCTCTGAGTGCCACCAGGTCTCCCCCTCCAGGGGACATGGTCAAATGTGAGGCACCAGAGTACATGAGAAAGTCATATCACACTCTCCACTCAATTGTGGAGAATATTCTGACCATTGGCTAGATCTGGGAATGGGTTTAAAGTTTACCTCCTGTATTGTCCTTGGCTGGTGCCTTAGTTTGAGTGTGACCCCTGGGCCCAAATCTGCCTATCATATTGTTCTATTTGTAGGTTTCTAGGACCCTCTGTATCCTTTTATTTTGCTATTCTCCCATGCGTCTCTCATTTAGAGTCCCAATAGGATGCCCTCCCCTCTGTCCCAGTTTCCTGGTAAGTGAAGGCTTTCGTGGGACATGCCCCTTGGGCTAGTATGCAGATATAAGTGAGTATATACCATTTGATTCTTTCTGCTTCTGGGTTAACTCACTCATTATGATCATTTCTAGCTCAATCCATTTATCCACAAATTTTGGGAATTCCTTGTTTTTATTAGCTGAGTAGTATTCCATAGTGTATATGTACCACAGTTTCTTTATCCATTCTTCTACTGAGGGACACTTAGGCTGTTTCCATGTTCTGGCTATTATGAATAAGGCTGCTATGAACATGGTTGAGCAAATTTTCTTGTTGTGTGCTGGAGCATCTTCTGGGTATATTCCAAGGAGTGGAATAGCTGGGTCTTGAGGAAGCCCTATTCCCATTTTTCTGAGATAGCACCAGATAGATTTCCAAAGTGGCTGTACTAGTTTGCATTCCCACCAGCAATGAAGGAGTGTTCCTCTCTCCCCACATCCTCGCCAGCATGTGGTGTCGCTTGAGTTTTTGATCTTAGCCATTCTGATGGGTGTAAGATGGAATCTCAGAGTTGTTTTGATTTGCATTTCCCTGATGACTAAGGAGGTTGAGCATTTCTTTAAGTGTTTCTCAGCCATTTGATACTCCTCTGTTGAGAATTCTCTGTTTAGTTCCAAGCCCATTTCTCAATTGGGTTATTCAGTTTGGTGGTGTTTAATTTCTTGAGTTCTTTATATATTTTGGATATTAGACCTTTGTCAGATATAGGGTTGGTGAAGATTTTTTCCCAGTCTGTAGGCTGTCGCTTTGTTCTCTTGACAGTGTCTCCTGCCTTACAGAAACTTCTCAGCCACATGAGGTCCCATTTATTAATGGTTGACATTAAGGCCTGGGCCGCTGGTGTTCTGTTCAGGCACAACTGTCTCCTGTGCCAATATGTTCCAGGCTCTTTCCCACTTTTTCCTCTAAGTGGCTTAGTGTCTCTGGTTTTATGTTGAGGTCTTTATTCCACTTGGATTTGAGTTTTGTGCAAGGTGACAAATATGGGTCCAGTTTCATTTTTTTTACACATAGACCTCCAGTTAGACCAGCACCATTTGTTGAAGATGCTATCCTTTTTCCATTGAATGGATTTGGCTTCTTTGTCAAAAATCAAGTGACCATATGTGTGTGGATTCATATCTGGGTCTTCTATTCAATTCCACTGATCAACCAGCCTGTTGCTGTGCCAGTACCATGCTGTTTTAATTACTATTGCTTTATAGTACAGTTTGAGATCAGGTATGGAGATTCCTCCGGAGCACCTTTTATTGTACAAGATTGTTTTAGCTATTCTGGGTTTTTTGTTTTTCCATATGAAGTTCAGAATTGAACTTTCAATGTCTTTAAAAAATTGTGTAGGTATTTTGATAGGGATTGCATTGAATCTGTAGATTGATTTTGGTAGGATGGCCATTTTTACTATGTTAATTCTCCTGATCCATGAGCAAGGAAGATCATTCCATCTTCTCAGGTCATCCTCAATCTCTTTCTTCAGAGTTTTGCAATTTTTTTTCCAACAAGTCCTTCACTTGCTTAGTTAGGGTAACTCCTAGATATTTTATATTGCTTGTGGCTAATGTGAAGGGTGTGGTTTTCCTAATTTCTTCCTCTGCAAGCTTGTCCTTTGTGTATAGGAAGGCTACAGACTTTTTTGAGTTAATTTTGTATCCAGCCAATTTGCTGAAGGTGTTTATCAGCTTTAGGAGTTCTCTGGTGCAATTTTGAGGGTCACTTATATACACTATCATATCATCTGCAAATAGGGATAATTTGACTTCCTCCTTTCCCATTTGGATACCCTTGATCTCCTTTTGTTGTCTTATTGCTCTGGCTAGAACTTCGAGTACTATATTGAAGAGATATGGAGAGAGTGGGCAGCCTTGCCTTGTTCCCGATTTGAGAGGAATTTCCTTGAGTATCTCACCATTTACTTTGATTTTGGCTATTGGCTTGCTGTATATAGCCTTTATTATGTTGAGGAAAGTGCCTTGTATCCCCGATCTCTCTAAAACTTTAAACATGAATGGGTGTTGAATTTTATCAAATGCTTTCTCTGCATCCAAAGAGATAATCATGTGGTTTTTTTATTTTCAGTTTGTTTATATGGTGGATTACATTGATGGATTTCTGTATATTAAACCATCCCTGCATGCCTGGAATGAAGCCTACTTGGTCATGATGAATGATATCTTTGATGTGTTCCTGTATTCGTTTTGCAAGTATTTTATTTAGTATTTTTGCATCGATGTTCATAAGAGAAATTGGTCTGAAATTCTCTTTCTTTGTTGAGTTTTTGTGAGGTTTAGGTATCAATGAGACTATGGCCTCATAGAATGAATTTGGTAATTTTCCATCCATTTCTATCTTTTGGAGTAGATTGAAGAGTATGGGTATTAGCTTGCCCTTGAAGGTCTGGTAGAATTCTGCACTGAAAATATCTGGCCCTGGGCTCTTTTTGGTTGGGAGACCATTCATGATTGCTTCTATTTCTGTAGGGGAAATGGGACTATTTAGCTTGTTTATCTGTTCTTCATTCAACTTTGGCAAGTGAAATTGATCAAGAAAATCATCCATTTCCCTTAGATTTTCAAATTTTGTGGCGTATATGCCTTGAAAGTAGGATCTTATAATTCTTTGAATTTCTTCAGTGTCTGTTGTTATGTCTCCCTTTTCATTTCTGATTCTGTTGATTTCAATACTGTCTCTCTGCCTTTTAGTTAGTTTGGCTAACGGTCTGTCTATCTTGTTGATTTTCTCAAAGAACCAGCTTTTGGTTTTGTTGATTCTTTGGACTGTTTTCTTAGTTTCTAATTTGTTAATTTCAGCCCTGAGTTTGATTATTTCCAGGCATCTACTCCTCTTGGGTGTTTCTGCTTCTTTTTTTTCTAGGGCTTCCAGTTGTGTTGTTAAGATGCTTATGTGCGATGTTTCCAATTTCTTTTTAAAGGCACTTAGTGCTACGAATTTTCCTCTTAGCACTGCTTTCAATGTATCCCACAAATTTGGGTATGTTGTTTCTTCATTTTCATTGAATTTCAGAAACTCCTTGATTTCTTTCTTTATTTCTTCTCTGACCCAGGTGTCATTTAGCAAAGAGTTGTTTAGTTTCCACGTACGTGTAGGCTTTTTGTTATTTCTATTGTTGTTGAATTGCAGCCTAAGAGCATGGTGATCTGATAGGATACAATCCTCTTGTATCTATTGAGGCTTGCTTTGTGACCTACGATGTGATCAATTTTGGAGAAGGTTCCATGGGGTGCAGAGAAGAAGGTATATTCTTTCTTGTTTGGGTGAAAGGTTCTGTAAATATCTGTTAGATCCATTTGACCCATGGCATTGGTTAATGATGTTATTTCTCGGCTTAGTTTCTGTTTCAATGACTTATCCTTCAGTGAGAGTGGGGTGTTGAAGTCTCCCACTATTATTGTGTGGGGATCGATGTGTGGTTTAAGCTTTTTTAGGAGATCTTTTACAAATGTGGGTGCCCTTGTATGGGAGCATAGGTGTTTAGAATTGTGATGTCATCTTGGTTGACTTTACTTTTGATGAGTATGAAGTATCCTTCCTCATCCCTTTTGATTAATTTTGGTTGAAAGTCTATTTTGTTCGATACTAAAATGGCTATGCCTGCTTGCTTCTTGTGACCATTTGCTTGGAATATTTTTTCCAAACTTTTACCCTGAGGTAAATGTGTTTCTTGAATGCAGAAGAATGTTGGATCGTGTTTATTACCCATTCAGTTAGTCTGTGTCTTTTTATTGGAGAATTGAGGCCATTGATGTTGAGAGATATTAATGACCAGTGACTGTTCAGAGTCTTAATTTTGATGTTGTTTCCAGTCGAGCGTTTGTGTAGTTGTGTTTTTGCCATGGGATAGTTGTCTATTTCCTGAGTAGTTTCGGCTGTAGCTTGACCCTTTGGGATGAGATTTTCCTTTTAGTACCTTCTGTAAAGCTGGATTTGTGGATACGTACTGTTTGAATTTGTTTTTGTCATGGAATATTTTGTTTTCTCCATCAATGGTTATTGATAGTTTTGCTGGGTAAAGTAGTCTGGCCTGGCATCTGTGTTCTCTTAGGGTATGCAGGATCTCTGTTCAGGCCCTTCTGGCTTTTATGGTCTCTGCTGAGAAGTCGGGTGTAATTCTGATAGGTTTACCATTAAATGTTATTTGGCCCTTTTCCCTTGCAGCTTTTAATATTTTTTCTTTCTTCTGCATGTTTTGTGTTTTGATTATTATGTGGCGGGCAGTTTTTCTTTTCTGGTCAATTCTATTTGGTGTTCAGTAGGCCTCTTGTATGTTTATAGGCATCTCTTTCTTTAGATTGGGGAAATTTTCTTCTATGATTTTGTTGAGAATAGTTTCTGGGCCTTGGAGTCTGATATCTTCTCTTTTTCAATGCCTATTATCCTCAAATTTCTTCTTTTCATGGTGTCCTTAATTTCTTGGATGTTTTGTGTCAGGAGTTTTCCAGATTTGGCATTTTCTTTAATGGTTGCTTCAGGATCTGTGATTGTATCTTCTAGACCTGAGATTCGTTCTTCTATCTCTTGGATTCTGTTAGAAAAGCTCACCTCTGTGTTGCTTGTCTTCTTCTCTGAGGTCTCACGTTCTCGTTTTTCTTCTGTCTGTGTGTTTATTATTGAATCCATTTTCATTTTCAGATCTTGAACTGATTTTTTTATTTCTTTCATCTGATTTTTTGTATATTCCTTAGTTTCTTCCATTGCCTGTTTATAGGTCTTCAGAGCTTGAACCATTTTATTTATTTCTTTCATCTGGTTGTTTGCATTTTCCTGCAATTTTTCCAGTTCCACTCTATGTGCTTGTTTTATGTCTCTCGCCTGTTTGACTGTGTCTTCCTGCATTTGATTGCGAATTTTATTTGTTTCCTCCATTATCATCCTCATTACTAAGGATTTGAGGTCATTTTCTTTTATTTCCGTTGTATTTGAGTTCTCTGGGTTGTTTTCTTTGGGATAGCTGGAAACTGGAGACGCCATGTTGTTTTGGGATTTTTTGCGTATGCTTTTTCACTGTCCTTTAGACATCTTGCCATCTTTGTTTTTGTTGGGTAGCTTGCAGAGTTGGATGGAGGGAGTCTGATGCTAGATTCACTTGTTTTCTCATGATTTCCCTAGGCTGGGAGCTCAAAGCTTCACTGGTGTGGATGTTAGGAGGTTAGCCCTGTTGTTCTGGTCTCTCACAGCCAGTGATCTTCAGCCCCCCTGTGCTGTGGGTCCTGCAATTGTTCTGGGTCTCTGAATGAGCGTTGGGTCAGAACAAGGTATCCCCAGCCTTCTGTGTTCCCTGCCAAGTCCAGCCTGGAACACTGGGCCTGAACCACGGGCTGAACTCAGCTAGATTCTCAGGGCCTGAACCTTCTGCCGTGCTCAGCTAGGGATTCTGGGCCCAAAATGCACACAGGGTCCAGCCAGAATTTTTAGGCTGGGACTACGCACCAAGCTCCACTAGGGCCTTTTGGCCCAAAGTTCGTGCTGTGGTCAGTTATTGACTCAGGGCCCGAACTGTCCACCAATCTCAGCCAGGAATTCTGGATTCAAACAGCACACTGTGTCCAACCAGAGTCTTAGAGCTGGTGGAACCGAGCGCTCTGTCCAGCCTGCACCACAGCAGGAGAACTGTGGCTGCTCTGAGTTAGCGCCGGTGGTGGAACCAAGTGCTCCGCCCAGACTGTGTCACCGCAGGGGAGCTGCCGTTGAGCTGAGGTGGCGCCTAGGGTGGAACTGAATGCTTGGCCAAGCCTGCACCACAGCAGGAGAACTGCGGCTGCTCTGAGTTAGCACCGGTGTTGGAACTGAGCACTCCGCCCAGGCTGCGTCACAGCAAGAGAACTGCGGCTCCGCTGAGTTAGCGCCGATGGTGGAACCAAGCGCTCTGCTCAGACTGTGTCACCGCAGGGGAGCTGCCGCTGAGCTGAGGTGGTGCCTAGGATGGAACTGAGAGCTCCACCAAGCCTGCACCACAGCAGGGGAGCTGTGGCTGAAGCTGAGTTAGTGCCCGGGGCAGAATTGCTTGCTGGGCTGGGCCAGTACCCGGGACTCTGGGGCCGAACTGTCCACTCAGTCCAGTCTGGGTCCGAGGCTCCACGTGACCCAAATCCTGCCCCGAGTCCCCTCTCCCGCAGCAACTCCCACCAGCCACCACACCAATCACCTCCACCAGAAGGCTATGAGCTGCAAACCTCAGCCACCGCCGCTGGTGCCACTGGTGCTGCTGCCTCTGCCGCTGCCACTCCGATCAGAGAAAATCCACACTCCTCCCGTGTGCAGGGGCACGCAGGTCCTCCGCACCCTGGTCCCTCCGAATCGTGGAGCACTCCCGCTGCCGTGATGTTCGGACCTCGGTGTTCCTGGCTCAGAAATCTGTGCAATTCCCTGAATTGTTTACTGGAGCCTCCAAACGCGGTCCACACTGCTCGCCGCCATCTTGGATCCCCGTTATTCTAGACTTCTCTATCCTTTTATTCTTATAAGGCTAAAGAGATAGTCTTATTTCTTACATGACATGTTGTTTTGATTACTGATACAGGTCTGTGTGTGCATCCTTTTTAATTCCAAATGAAATATATTGTTATAATCTGATTCTACCCACTTCTGTGAAGTATTATTGTGTTCACTAAACATTCTAGGTGCATTCCTACTGTATGGCCTCTGTTCTTTGTGTTTCAGCCTACAAGTCATTGCTTAAGTAGCATTTTGCATAAAAACAACCATATATATATATATATATATATATATATATATATATATATATATATATATATTATTGGTTTTTCAAGACAGGGTTTCTCTGTGTAGCTTTGGCTGTCCTGGACTTGCTTTGCAGACCAGGTAGGCCTCAAACTCACAGCAATCTGCCTGCCTCAAAACAACTATATTTTATTAAAACGATAATTGTTATACTTTTCAACGCCTACTACTCCAAACTCTAATTTAAGTGTCTTCCTTCTTTAAACTAGTATTTCTCACCTTACCAACATGTTTAATTCCTTTCTCCTTTCTTGTTCAGTTTGATTTGTACAAAGAGCTTTTGTCATAATAGTTCTTCCTCACCAGTGCAGATAACCATATCCTAGCTCATATGAGGCACTCAATGTATGCGAGCTGAACAATGAGAGAAAGAGTGGGAGGAGTGAATGCTCCTGAAAAGTGATACTTTGTGAAAATTTATTAACCATTTTCTAATTCAGTGGTCCAAGTATGCAAATATATATATATATACATATATATATCCTTTTGACACTTTGATGGAGGTTTTAGAAAATGCTTTGTATATTTAGGTTATATATAGCCATAATAAAATGCATAAAGTCAATAATTTGTAAATAAATAATATATTTTCTATCAGAAATCTGGAATTCAATGACTTCATCCAGTTGTCCCATGCTACACCGCAACAGGGCATTTAGCATTGCATAGTGAGAACACATGCAGGAGTGATGAACAAAATATGTGGAAGACGTCACATGGCAGGGATGCAGCTGAGAGAGCATGCTAACACTTTTGTGACAGTTAGCTCTTGTGGGAAGAAAGAAGATCCTGAGAGACCTAATCTGCTCAGAGAGACCAGCAGTGTCCCTCCCATCAACTCTATGATGACTTGGCAGGAGAGTCCACATCTTGCTAATCCCACTGTCCTTCGCTACAGTGTCACTAGGGGAAAACGCACAACAAAGGCCATAAGTGCACAGTAAACAGGTTGGAAGGTGTGTTTCTGAGAAAAACAAAAGCATTTTAATGAAGTGTCTAAAAATGGTCTCAGAGCCAACCTAAGTAATTTCCACTGAGTAATTACACATAAAGCAAAATTACGAATTCCTGATGCCCGATATAGTGACTAGCACCTAGATGAATTTGAAAGATATTTGTTAAATCCAAATATGATTAAGCAATCAAATGAATTTTTAATTAAGTTTTCATATTTTTTAGCAAACGCTTTCTAATTAAAGCAACACTTCTCAATTTTTGGGTTGTGACCCCTTTGTGCGTCAAATGACCCGTTCACATATTAGATACCCTTCACATCAGATACTTACAATTCCTCACAGTAGCACAATTACAGTTATGAAGTAGCAATGAAAATAATTTTATGGTTGAGGATCACCGCACATGAAAACGTGTATTAAAAGGTCACAGAATTATAAAGGTTGAGAATACTGAATTAATGGATATAAATAAAATAAGACTTGCAAACAAATACATTCCCAGAATAACTTGCTAAAATTACATGAATATATAAAAACATTTTTTTATAATCAGAACTAAGTTTCAGGAAGGTATTTTTAAATTTTTCATTCAGTAAAATTTAAAGTGCTCGGGTGACCAGGTTGCTCATTGATTAAAGGCATTTGCCACCACATCTAGTGATGTGAGTTCAATTCCCAAATCTTACATGACAGGACAGAGCTAAATTCCACTGTCTTTTAACCTCTACATGGGTACTGTGGCATGTGCTTATACATACACACACAGAGAGAAAACAAATACACACATTAGATAAATACATAAAATGAGCTATAAAATGTAGATCAAACAATTTAAGCAATGGGATATTATTTGCTAAATTTCTATGTTATGCAGGCTTTGGTACAACTATCATACACAAAATTAACAAAACAAAAATGGACCATGTGTGGCAACATATGTTTGTAGTTACAATACTGGTGAGGTAAAGGCAGAAGAATGATGAATTTGAGGATAGCCCCTAGGCCATAAAAAGACTCTCTCTAAAGTAAATAAAATACCAAAAGAAGGCATAGTATTTTTTGTTAGACAGGAGAGGCAAGTGCAGTAGATGAACAGGTGTATATGTCTGGATCTCTAATTCTTTTTCACAAACTCAGATAAAACTGGAACATCACTGGCTGTATTATGAACACACAACCCCTTATTCATATATGATATAAACATGGCAGCTTTGTTATTACAAGAAAAAGTAAGACAATTTCATGTAGGAAAATTCCAAATCTCTTTGCATACCCTTCTAGATTCTTTCTTCTTTTAAGAACCACACACACACACACACATTGACATGTTTGGACCATTCACTGCTAATGCAATGCCTGGGAGTGCTCTTGTAACATGGAAGATGCACTAAACAACACACAAAAGTTTGGGAATGCCCGTGTTCCTGTTTTGCTTTCCTTTGCTTCAGAATTAGACAGTTTGAAATATAGAGCTAGTAATATTTTTATATTTTGCTTAAAACCCAGAATCTAATTTTCCTCTCTGTTGACAACCTATACTAAGTAATCCTAGGATGACAGAGGACATCCTTGGCTCAGTTCTCAGATGCTTCCCATCAACAAGAGAGCAACAGAATGTCTTCTACCTGGCTCTGCAAATTGTGTCCAGTGTGTGCAATTGCTCATTTCCTAGGCTGTCAGCTTACAATAACTTCCAAGAAAGCCACAGTCTTGAAGTCTGGCAGATGTGGGTTGAGTCCCCTAATCTGATGGTTACAAGAGGGGGTTCTAGTCCTTGTTGTGTCCAAAACTCAGTTTTCACATCAATAAAATGGGGGAGATAATGAAAAGCTTTTAGTGCAGTGATTATCAACCTTCCTATTGCTGGGACCCTTTAATACAGTTCCTCAAATTGTGGTGACTGACCCCAACGATAAAATTATCTTTAATGTTACTTTATAACTCTAATGTTGCTACCGTTATGAATCATAATGCAATTATCTGATATGCAGGATATCTGATATTTGACCCCTGTGGGATCGCAAACCACAGGTTGAGAACCACTGCTCTAAACACTTAAATGGGAACCAATTGTGCTAGACAGTAGGTGACAGCTAGTGATTTTATTTTTAAAAAGTCTAAATGGACACAAAAAGCATATTTAAGATATTTACTCTTCATTTGATGGTTAAATAATTGTTAATCTTAACTAGCCAATGTGTAAATGAAGTACTGTGTACTTTTGTGTAAATACACACATGTATATGCATTAATGTAAGTGAAAAAATTGAAATAGCAAGTATATTAGGTCTTTTCAGTTAACAAAGAAACATTCCTCCTCATAATATTTCTTTTATTCCTCATTCCAGAGTCCTTGTGAGAATAAGTAATAGAATGCTGATATTTAAGGTAATAATGCAATCACTTATCTGTATGTATCAGTACAGAAGTTTCCATCACACACACACACACACACACACACACACACACACACATACATGGACACAGATGCACACAAACATGGATGCAGATTCTGCAATCAAGCTTCATTTTTTAACTTTGTTTGAATCTTGCTTGACAATTTTGCAAATCCAATTACAAGAGCTGTTGTCAGAAGCCTGTATATATAACTACAATATACATGAGGGCAATGTTGTACCAATTTGAGCCATTAAAGTAAAAGACCAAAGCCTTGCTATATAGAATTTTTCCTTTCTTAGTCTTGCTAAGCAGCATCAATCCCTGAAAAATTAGTTCCGTGTGTACTCAAAGCACAGAACAAATGCAATTTAAAAACAAAAGTGACAATTATGAATTTGACTTTTATATTTTTAAAGATCTACCCAGAAATAAGTAATTCACCA
The DNA here is from genome assembly GCF_903995435.1 of Acomys russatus. NCBI lineage: Eukaryota > Metazoa > Chordata > Mammalia > Rodentia > Muridae > Acomys > Acomys russatus. The sequence goes on along the minus strand of NC_067144.1, from coordinate 41,480,884 downwards.
GAGATGGCCATGTAATGATTTACATAGAGATAAAGTCACTGATGCATAAGGTTAATTTATATTTCACTCCCCATGAAAATTAAATAGGAATAAACAGTTGATGTTGTAAAGTACAGCCAGATACAGACCTGGATCCAATACTTTATAATCACAGCAATTTGTTATTTTAATGTAGAGTTATGAGTTTAATCAGCTTTTTAGTGAAAATCAGTCAAGTACACTTGTGGTTTGTATTTTTCTGTTAATATAGGTTTCTAAACGTCAAATAATTTTTTAAAGTAATTGAGGAACAATATCACAGGCTAATGTACTATATTTACCTGCTTACTTTATTATTATTTCTTCTTTTGTGGAATCTGCATTGATAGAAAAATTCTTGATCTTTTATGGGCAAAGATGCATTGGTTGTCTATGGTCAGACATACTTTCTTTTATCCACTAAAATAAAGAAATATAATCCTTTGTAGTATCTGCTTGTACAATATCTGCCTAAGTCCAACTTCTATTTACAATAATGACTTAAGACCAATAGGAAGAAAGAAAGGAAATAAAACAAAAGTGTTATTCACCACACACATCTCTTATTAGAGTCTCCTATAAACTATGCGATGTGCCTGAAAATATGTTGATTGACGAAATAAATGAGAATTTTAATATAAATAACATTTTTATTTCTTATTTTAAATTTAAGTTCACTTAACTTGTCCTCAGAAGTTTTGTGTTTGTTTTCCTCCTTTGAGGAAATAATGGAAGAAGATAAAAAAAAATCTTTTAGTGAAAGCACTAAACAATCTGAAGACAACAAGAGAAGGCTAAATTGGGAAAATTCAAGACCCATTAAGAATTACAGAAGTCTTCTCCTATTCTTAATTAAAACAAGTGTCCCAGCTTGTCTTTGTTTTCTAAGCAATATAACAGTCTAGGGGAATTAGGTGTAAAGTTTCAGGGAGTGCGGATGACTAATTAATTCTAGCAGTCAACTATGGGATTGGCTAAGAACATTAGAACAGTCCCAGCGTTCATTCGATAATTAGCTTCTCCTTCTCACATCAGGAGAACAGAGCTCATGGCTTCCTAGAGGTGCTAGGACTTCTCAGTGGCCACTGAGGAATGTAGGATGTTTTAGTATTTCCGCTTCATGCTATAAAATTCTCTCTACCTCTCTCTAGATTCTGAAGCTCCCAGCTGCCCCTCTAAGTCACATATCCATTTCCAAGGCAGAGGAAAAAAAAATAAGATCAGTAAAATGTCAATACAAGCTATGTCTGCTTTTTGCAGATACAAAAAGCAAAAGACCAACAGTGATCAGCAACCTTGGACTTTATTAGTGCTGGGAGATACTGGAAGCTGTGTGTCCCGGGTCTGAAGCACAGCATTTCAGCTGTTTGCAAATGGATAACAGGCGAAGTAATTGTCTTAACTACTCCCTGCAGAAAGTAGGGTGGCAATAGGAAGACAAAAGGCTGAAATGTTGGCCAGGTTTTCAGAACATGCTGTTGCATTTGTTGTCAAGGGTCTGAGAACATCTGCAGCTGGGAAGGGCAATGCAGGTCCAGCTAAAAGGAAGAATGCAGGTCCAGCTGGCACAATCTATGAGGTTGGATTGAGCACTTGTGGGTAGCTGCTTTGACCGACGTCCCAGATGTAGGAGATCTAGCAAGATACTGGAACATATATATGAGCAGAAGATAAAGTAGGTTAAGGAGAAAATTCCCTTTAGGTAAACATTTGAAACTCTTGGGAGAGCAAAGAGAAAAGGCTTGAAAATAAGGAAAGAGGCGACGCTAACAATGCTTGAAAGTTTTGGGAGAGCAAAGAAAAGGTTTGGAGATAAGGAGCTTCCTTTCATTGTATCCAATTTTTGGCAATAATTAAAATGACTTTAGTTTTTTATCTGTCCAAGTTTGGTTACAGAGGTGTGCAAGCTTAGAAGCCCTTAATGTGGGTGGGCACAAGGAGTTGAAATTCTCCAGAAGGCATCCCAAAGGCATGCTAGGAGGAACAGGCATCTGGACATTTTCCATGGGGAGGTGAAGTCAATAACCTGTTAGGGCGTCCCCCCAAAATGGATAGTGACTCAGGAAAAAACAGGCACAGACTGCTCAGCAACTCATCGGCATTGACCAGCAACCAAGAGCACAGCTTGAGGGAGGATGAGCTGGCCCCAGAGACATAGCCACCCAGTGCACCGGGGTTTGGATAGCAGCTACAATGGTGAAGACAGCTGCAGGAGAGAAGCTATGCTTGAAAACTCACCTGATAGGAAAGGTCCTAGTTGTAGGTCAGTGAGAAGGACTGGGCTTGGGCACCTCTGCTCCCAGTGAACCAGAGAGGTGTTGATGGTCTCTCGGTCAAAGGAAAGCATTTAGACGAATAGGAAGGGAGAGTTCAGCTGGTGTTGGGTGCAAAAAGGTGGCAATCAGGTAGTTAGGGAAAGAGGAGGCCCAAAACCAGGGAAAAGGAGAAGGAATCCCACCCTTAGAGATAGGCAATAGATGAGAAACCTGGGCTTTGGACTGACAGCACTTATCTGGATTCCATTTGACCTGAGAGATGGATTTCCAGAAGCATACAAGAATCTTTTTAAGTTCATAAAGGGAGATAAATTTAGCATCATCACTGTCTGTAGTCTGCAGTAAAATACACCTTGTTAGACATGTTCTTATTGTAGGAAAAGGCAGTAGACATACAGCACAGTAGAGGCTTGGGAAAGGAACTTGTGTTAATACTCTGAGGTGAACTTAGGAAAGGCTTTATGGTACAGTAACATGGGGAGGACAGAAATCTCCTGTAGAGCAGAAGGCAAAAGTTCACTTTAGCATCAGTACACATCGTGAAGGACAGGCTTCTTCCTTCTGTTCAGAAGTCTGGAAGTAAATAATTTAAGCACAATGAGAAACATTTTAAAAAAAAGACAAAAGGAAATTTAAAATCTTGAGCTTGGAACTATGATAAGATCGTATAGTGTAATGTTCTCTATAGTTGGATTAATAAACCAGAGGTCCATGGATCAGTGTGAACACTCTGAACAATTAATACAATGGCATAGCAACAGGACGAAATAAAACATCCTTTTAGACATATTGCCTTCATAAATTGTACTTCCCAACTTAAAACACGTTTTTAGAGCTTACAGCATTCATAAAACACCTTCTTGGAAGTTTTAAGACACAGATGAAATTGCTGTAAGCAGTCACTGTTCTTTAGCTAAAAGAATGGTAAATGCATAGACTGTATCTAGACCTGACAGTTAAAGTTTGGTCTCCTGCATATGAAGAGGGCTTGGAAGGTATCTGAAGACTGTTTATCTTTAACCTGCAGTCTGTGAGTAAGGCAAATCTATTTGTCCTTTTAAATAAGAGATCTAGTATTTAATAGTCTTGACTAGCTAATGAGTTGATCAATGAACTAACATGGCAGAATACCTTGGCCTAAGGAGCTAGTTGTTTGTTTTCTAGCTACCAAGATAACACCAGCTTAGCCATCAGTGTGGTCAGAGACCTGAGAAGGCTAAATTACAACCATGTATTAATAAAAATGACAGAGATGACTAGTTAGTCATATCTCAGTAAATAGACAGTGTGTGAGTTGTTGCCTGTGATAGGGTGGCACCATGGGCAGAGACAGTCTGGTATCAGGCACAGAGGACAAGAGGCTATTTCTCCAGAAGGGGTACAGGATGACCTCACCATGTATTAACCAACATGAAACAATGACTCTCCTGGTGTCCAGATTGTCCACAGTTTAAACCATAACAAAGGGAAAGGACATTGGGAGCAGTTTGCTCAGTGGCCATAAACCACAATCCAGGGTTGAAATCACCTGCCATCGAGTCCAAGTCTTCTGAGACCTTAGAGAACTATTGTAAAACACAGAAGCTATGTTTGGAGTTTAGAACAGTGCAGGCTAGCGTTTCCACGATATCCATAAAACAAAGATAGCGGCTAGTACCATGGTTGTCTTTAACAAAGATGGCAGCTAGTCAAGTGGCTGACCTCAAAGACGGTCTGGAGGGCAAACCCTCCCCCCCCCCCCCCCGATCCTAAACTACCATGGTGACTGCCATGTGTTCTGAGGAACCAGAGACGGGCAGATTTTAAAAATTCTATCAGGCTGACATGATATTCAGTTGCTGTAGCTGCCAGCGCCAGGGCATGGTTGAACAGCAGGCTACAGTGACCAGGCTGCTTAGTGCCTCTGCCACCAGGGAAGTGAGGTGGTGGTGGTGGCAGTGGTGGCGGCGGCAGCAGCTCTCTGCTGACCCCATCCTGTCTTGGCCCCCAGGGGAGTCACCAATTGTATGATTAAAAATATAATATATAAGGCAATAAGATAATAAGGTACCATGCAGAAGATATTATGTTATAGAGGAGTTTATTAAATGAGCATGGAGAGAGAAGGAAAGGAGAGGGGGTTACCCCAGACGGGTAGAGAGAGAGACAAAATCAGAAAGAGGAAGAGTGAGAATAAGAGAAAGGAGAGAAAAGGGGCCACAAAGAGGGTTTGTCCTTTTATACAGCCCAGGACAGAGTCACAGCCCCCCTCTCCCTCCCCACCCCCGTGGCATGTAAGCAATGACATCACAGGCAGGCTGACTGTAGCAGAATCCTAACAATTGTAATACATTATTTATAATTTTCAAGGAAAATAATACTGTCTACACTAGTAAGTTCTTCATATTTTAATATTTTATATGGTAAATAGTTCTATATTGTAAAATGCTGAGCATGCATCAAACCATTCTCTGTGAGTGTCATGTCATGAAATAGCACAAATGTACAAATAACAAGGTATGGTGTCCTACATCAGAAAGATGACTATAGTTAGCCACATTCTTAAATATTCAACATACAATGCACAGTTAAGGTAAACCCACTTATCATGTTGGGTTTGCTTATTCTTATATGTGTATGTGTATTTGTGGAGTTCAGAGGAAAACTTAAGGGATTTGGTTTTCACATTCTGTCATCATGTCTCAGGAATAAAACTCACATTCTTTGGGAGCAGGATGGATCTTTGCGGTCCGTCTCCTGAGCCCAGATTTAAATTTTGATTTAGAAATCAATCATTGATAAAGTATAAGGAGAGACTTTCGACTTCACAAGGATGACACGCTTAACAATTTAAATTATGTGTGGTTTCAGATGAAAAGTTCAACAATTCACTTCTCCCTCACACTTAACAATCACATCACTTTTACTATACTCTCATCTGAGACTGTGTTTAACTTCCCTTTATAATCATGTTCCAGGTAAGTATCATGGGCTTGAAGCTTCTAGATATGCACAAATATATGTGTATATAAAATACATATAAATATACATGTGTGAATTATATGTAATAAATTATTCATATGAAACAACTAGTTTTAGAAAAACACATAAACAAACGTTATCTGACATAGAATTACTAAACTTTGAGTAACCAAAAGTTAGCAGAATGTAATGGTACAATTTTTAAATCACAACCCAAAAAAGGCACATTGGTAGATGTGAGTTCAAGGCTAGTCTGATCTATCTACATGTGAATTACAAGCCAGCATTGTCTACACATTTCAGAATTGTCCAAAAATCTGAAAGTTTTTAAAATCTTAGAGAAGTTTGATATTATAATTACAAAAACAAACTTAAGCACCATAAATTTAAAAGAATTATCTTGAAACAACTATGGAAATGAGAATGTCTCTGTGTATATAAATTAATCTGTAAATATCAATAATTAAGATGAAAAGCCTTGAATAGCACTGTGTAAATAAATCAAAAGATACCCTAACATGAAACAGAAAACTTAAAGCTCCTTATCCATTATTACAATAAGTATTTTCATAAGTAAACAAAACAATAAAAAGTTATTGTTGCTGGGACCCATGCCCAGGACCTTTGGGGGCAGGGGTGAACTGCTGTGGAGTCAGCAAAACAGTCAGGTGAGAGGCAAAAGCAGACTCCTTTATTGCTGAAATATGGCAGACCTTTGTACAACCCTCCCAGAGTCCCATTGCCTCCCAAACTGGGAGCTGCTGCTATGGCTCTTCTTCCTTGGTTCCCATTGTGACATCATCAGACTCTGTGCAGTCAGTCTCTGGACATGTCTGGGCATGCCTGGGCATGTCCAGGTAGGTCTCAGGCCACTCAACATGAAGGCCCCTTCTGCACATGTGTGTTGCCAGGCGGACCTTTTTCTTGCTAAAGGCAGGTCTCCTTCCTCCCACATCTCCACCCTTTTGCTTTTAGTTTTGCAACTCAGTAGGAACCAGAGTTTTTATGCTTTGATCTTGTTGACCCCACCTCAGGGACCCCCAGTATAATGGACTGTGACTGTCTTAGGTTGACCTGCCAAACAGGATCTTACCTGTCATTGACTACCAGTCCTCAAAGGGTGGCATCCCTGGAGAGTGCATAGGGTATGTAGGGTATTAGAAAAAGACTTCAGAGATCTCCATGAGCCAAGACCATATTAGCTCCTTGGGTGGACTGTGGTCTGGGCACTCCAAAGCCATGATTAGGGTAGTTTTGTTAATAGAACATTGCCGGGTAACATGCTGCAAAATAACTAATATGATCATTATCCCTCCCCAAATGGCATAGGTGGCTATCTAAGAAGGATCAAAGAATCTTTTGATGGTGTTCCATACCTTTTCCATGAACCCTGGATCAAGAGAAAGTGCTGGGGACCTGGTCTCATTGAGTTTTGATATGCTTCCTGAGTAGTACAGAGTAATTGTGGAACTTATTTGTCCAGGTCCCCTGGGGTGAAGAGGGACAACTGTTGGCTCACCTCAGTGAAATTTCATACCTGGTAGGGGGTAAGACATCTAGCATGGAATCAGGGGTCACAGGTCAGCAGACACACGTCCCTAACCAAGGCTAATTCCTCAGCCAAGATGTCAATTTGTTGTTGGAGACTATGTATGGCCTGGTAAAGGTGTTGATTTAACAACTCTTGCACCTGGAGCACTTCAGCCAATTTAGAAAATTGTCATTTACAGTCTCTACTGTCCTGTGAAAGCAATAGCCACTGTGGTTGCCCTGGGAACACGTGCTAGAAAAAGAACATGCTTTTTACCCCATATTGGGGTTGGACACATAATTTTTTATTAAGAAAAAGGAACTTACATAGTAACTTTAAGGAACATTTTTGTCATTAAGGAACATTTGAATCTTAGACTGTCTCTGTTAAAGGCTTATCATATCAGCAGGGGGTCATACCCTGGTTTCTTGTGCAGACTAGGCTGGTCTAGAATTCACAGAGATCTACCTGTCTTTGTCTCCATTGTGTTGGGAATAATGGTATGTGCCACCACCATCACCCTGCTCAAATATTTCATCTCAGTTCCAGTCAAAATCTCCAAAATTCTCAGGCAAATATCAAGGAAACAAGACAATCCTAAGCCTTAGGTTAGTTGTGCCAATTTAGGTTTCAGTAAGGAAGCCCTATCTATCATTTCTTGGAATTTAGTTGTTGCTAAAGCTATAGGTGGACCCTTTCCAGAAAGAGATAACAAACACCTTACAGCTGAGGGGCTCTGAATTCCAGCTCCTATAAACTCTATGGAGAAGAATGTCTTCCAAATTAGAAATTATTTCAGAATGCATACTATTTGATGCTGGTAAGGCTGCAAGATAAAATTCAGGCACCATGAGCAGGCATTCCCACACTTACATTACTACAGTCTTGTTAGTGGCATTTACTAAGCTACTTTAATGCCCATGCCCTTTAACACACTAATTCTACTACTAATAAAATCACCAAAACAGAAAAATAAAATATTTAGCAGAAAAAAACATTGTTTTATCGGGTACTAACATTGCAAAAATAATTATATTCCTATTAAAATTTTAAAGAAATATTAGAGTTTTCATAATACAATGATAAAACTAAACATCAAAAGCCATGCAAGAGTATTCTGCCCTTAGCAAACATGTGGTCATGAAAAGGCTTTAATCATAATACTGTACTCTCCCTCACATTTTACTATTAAGAGTAGCTTTTATTATCCTTGGATTTTTCTCTGTATTTTTCTCCCCCTTTCTGAGGAATAAGAGAGAGTTGAAAGGGGTAAGAGGGAGGGAGGGTGTGGCCAGGAAGAGATGGGGGAGGAGGCTACAAAGGCACTCAGATTCCTGTGAGTTCAAGGCCAGCCTGGTCTACAAAGGGAATCCAGGACAGCCAGGACTACACAGAGAAACACTGTCTGAGAAAAAAAAAAAAGTGAGTAGTTATACTGTTGCTAATTAGGACAATAAAATACTTGCCCTGAGTTTCTAACTGCAGACTGCTCATGCGTAGGTTTCACTGAACGCCCCAGTGACTTAGAGGCACCTCTGCTCTCCTCCATGGGTCCTCACTATCTATCAGAATAAATTTCCACCTTTACACAGGACAGATACTGCTGATTATTGAAGCCTGTTTCCTCTCTACTTTCTTCTTTCACTTTATTTTCTCCCTTACTTCTTATCTTGGCTCGTTTCTTGCCCTTTCCTCACTAGTCAACCTCCCAGGCATCCTGTCTCTTGATTAATGCTAAATGTTTCTGCCCTTCCAGCAATTTCTATACACTCCTGAAATGCTAAAATGCACTGGAATCACCTGGCATGATTTCTGATTTCTTAGGTCCAGAGTGAATGAAATTCCTCACCAAATGCTTCCAAACCCCAGCTCCCACACCAGTATCTCTCCAGAAACTCTCCCTGATCCTGCCTTGGCTACTCAGTCAGCTTGGGCAGCACTGAAAATACTAGGATCTGGTCTCTAGGTTCTGTTGTAACTCTGCAGGGAATATTCAGAGCATCAATGTTTTTAGAAACCTCCTAATTTCTCTTATCTTACTTTTGCATTTTTCACTGCTTCCAGGAACAATTCCCTTTACTTCTTTAGCTCTAAATGCCCCTCCCTTACAAATTACACAACTGTGTAGGAATATGAGACCCATTACTTTCTTCCTCTAAAGTCCTCAATGACTAAGGGAGGAAAACGATGACTTTGAGTCATTGCATCTCTCTCACACTTGATGAGTGAATAAAAGTGATGCAAGGTATACATGTCACTCGGAAAGCAGAGGCAGGTGGATCTCTGTGTGTTTGAATCCAGCCTGGTCTACAAAGTGGGTCCAGGACAGCAATAGCTACAGAGAGAAACACTGTCTCAAAAAAACAAAAACAAATAAAAAGCCAAACAAACTAAAATGGAAATGTGTAAAAGTAATTTTAATTCTCCTGGATCAACTGTCTGGGAGGCTTACTGCCTCCTTCTGCTAACCTAGACCTAGTTCCGTAAACTTCAAGCCTCTGTACAATCTAATCTAGGCTTAGAGTGTTTTCAGCCTCTGAGACTTACTGCTTAGTAAGCTCAGCCTTTCTTGTTCGTATTGAGCTTTGGGCTGGCTGGTTCAACTCAGCTGTTCTGGCTCAAATGTCTCTCCCAGTTGACTTATTTAATTTGGCTTCTCTCTCAGCCTGGAATTGTTCTGCCTGGCCTCAAACTAACTCAGCAATCTGCTCTAATCTTCTGGCTTCTTCTCATTTTCTGGCTAGTTCTGACCTTTCCTGATTTCTCTCTCTGCCACTTATCTCTCTATTACTATCCTGCTTTATTATTATTATTATTATTATTATTATTATTATTATTATTATCATTCTTATTATTAGTATTAGTATTATTAATTTATTATTATTAATTCACGTTACGCCCCTTTTGTAATCCCCTCACTCATATCTTCCTGCTCCCACCCTCCCTCCCTTTTCTGCTCTATTCCCCTCCCCTAGACCTCTGACAGGTGGGGTCCTCCTCCCCCACCATCTGAACACAGCTTATCAGATTTCATCTGGATAGCCTGCACCCACTTCCTCTGTGTTCCCACAGGGCCTCTCAGCTAAGGGGCAGTGATTAAATCGCAAGCACCAGAGATCTTGTCAGCGGCAGTACCCACTTCCCCCCTCTTTCAGTGTGGCAAATGAGTTGTTCATTGGCTACATCTGAACGGGGGGGGGTCTAGGTCCTCTGCTTACAATGTCCTTGGTTGGTGCATCAGTTTGTGCAGGACCCCTGGGTCCAGGTCCATCAGCCTTGATACTCCTTGTGGAGCTCCTGACAACACCCCCTTCCATGCCTGAATTCTCCCATATAACTCACAAACGGCTTCTTAAGTAGTTTCCCTTTCCTCTCTCTTCTTCTGAGAGCCGGGCATATCCTATTATGTCAACTCATCTCTGATTCGTCACCTTTTCTGCCACTTAATTAGATACGACTTTCAAACATGGGTTCCTTCTACAAACTAATTTCATTTCGGTTGGGATTAAAGGCATGTATAACCGTGCATGGACCTAAGGTTTTGAACTCAGACATGTTTGCCTCTGTCTCCTGGACTAAAGGTTTGTTTGTATTCCAAGTGGATCATACTGACCTGGCAGATCTTAGGATATGACCTCTTGACAGAACAGCCATGTTCTCGATTAACCTTCCTCTACAGGAATGTCAGGGATCCATTCACACTGTTGAAGCAGTGCAAGTTGCTGAACTACAAATGCCAGCTCAGAAGTTTTGTTATGTTTTTAAATAACTTCTCCTGTTACTTAAATATGTTAATGTTAAAATATATAGATTGTTTAATAGAATGCTAGTTACATAATGAAGTATGCATTTTTAAACCTTCATAGATTAAGTTTTGTAATTCCAGGCATTGTCAATAGATGCATACTAATCAGAAAATGGAAAAGATTGAGAAAATATTTAGATTTACTCCAAAAAGAAAGCCAAAGAGACTGTCAAAATGGTTTTTAAAATAAGGTAAAGTATCTCTATTTGTAATGATAACCTTACAAATGCTGACACAGTTACTATTACTCAAGTTCCAGGGTATGTGAAAGGGCCTAAGAATATGCACTGGCAGGTTAAGAAATCTTTTAATTCTCCTAAAGGTCTTTCTATTTTTAACTCATGTCAGCAGTTTTGCCAATAAATAAATAAATAAGTAAATAAATAAATAAATAATCCTGACTCTCTTTAGAGTATATTCCTGCATCTGTCATATTTCTCTTTGCCAGAAGATGTACTTTCTGATATTAAGCAGGTCAAATTTGCCTTAGACAAAACAATTCATGAGAAACATCTGCTTTTTGGCATATATATTCAAATATTTATAATATAACTGAATTAGAATATTTTACTATGAGCAAAACTAATCGGAACTATATCAGATTTTTCATCATTAACTCTACTTTCCCAGTACCTCAGCTTATTAACAGCATTGCCCTCCTTAGACCATTTGCATAAGAATCTACAAGACAATAAAGATGACAGTCTGCAGTGAAAACTTAGTGGTTTTGCTTCTTTTTCCATTTCCTCTCTCATAGATAAGATATCCAGCATCGTATGCATGGACAGTAAGCAGTGTCCAAAGAAAACAAGGAAGACATTCTCTGAATTCCCAGCATACCCTATAGCTAATAGTCTAATTTGTCCAATTCCTACTGGTGCCTGAATATAGATACCATCAAAGATTCAGAAATAGAAAACCTTTCCAGAAAACACCTTTGTGAATCCAGTCATCAATTAGCTGCCTACCCTGTGTAAATTAGATGATAATAGTGGCTGGACAAATGAGTGACCAATGACTCATTTGATCAATATAATTTATGCCAAACTGAGAGATTTCTGAAAGGAAAGGAGGAACTAGTATGAATATTAATATTATTCTAATTGTTAACCTGGATTGTCCCAAACAAACCAAGGCATTAAAACTGTGAATGGCAGGTGCAATGAATGACCTTCTGCAATAGCATAGTTCTGAGTTCCTGACTCATGATATGAGTCATTTTTAAAAATTTCCTCAAAGTAAAAATACATTTATTAAACAACGAACAATTAAAGACTGAGTGTGTGTGTTATGTGTATTTGCCATATGTGCTTGTTAGTGACGGTGTGTACACATGTGTGTGGATATGAGTCCAGACCAGAAGTATACATTGGTATACAATCACTCTCCACCCAAATTTATGAGACAGAGTCTCTTACCAAAGCTGAAGCTGATCAATTAACTTGATTTGGCTAGCCAATGAGCTTCAATGAGCCTCTCCTAACGTCTGCAGTTGTGGAGTTACAATACTTTTACTAGCCACCATACTTTTTACATGAATTCTGATAATCCAGAATTTGTGGAAGGTTCTTTACTGGGTAATATTTAGGGACTCTCGAGCCCCTATGTTGAATTCTTTTAAATTTAGAGTCTTCAAGAATTTGTCTAATCATCAAAACATTTAAATTTAATTAATAAAATGTAAGTTAAACCAATTAATCATAGATTTTCAGCTTTTCATAAATGACGGAAAATAAGTAGACATGTCTTCTTTAAATATACTTTACTATACATACATATAAATTAAAGCTACACAATTTCATACATACACGCACACATACACTCATGAGAAAATGATTACTGTGGTTTAAACAAACTGTATCAATCCCAATTCATAGTTAACATGTGTATAGTAAAAACATCTTAAATTCACTCATGATAACTTAAGTATTGTAGACAATATTGTCTTCAGTGTCTATACTGTATGCTAGATTCAAATTGATTCATTCTTCCTAACTATACATTTATATCTTACAACTTACTTCTCTCTCTATTAACTGCTCTTGGTCCAGTAAGTAAATGTAGTAATCTAGTGATGTGTTTCTATTAGACCTATCTTTTTAGCTATACCTCCCCATCGTATAATGAGCTCATACAGCATCTTCTTTAGGCACCTGTGCTGTATTTATTTTGGGATAATGTTCTGTAACTTAATCTATATAACCATGAATGGCAGTATCTCCTTTTTCAAGGCTGTATGCTATTTCTTATGTAAATGTCTATAGTAATGTCTTTACCCATTTTTTAATTTAAAGATGCTTCAGTTATTTACATATCTTAACTATTAATGACCACGTCTTAAACAATATTCATTAACAACACCTTTCCCTTCTCTAATTTTGATTCGCATAGAGTTCTTTAAGATATATATAGAGTGGGAACTAAAAATCACTGTTTTAACACAGTGACTGTTTGCTTCCTATATTGTGTAAAATATTGTATCTGTTTATGTAAGGGAATATCAATATTTTGATCTTTAGTAATATTATACTGTAAAGGGGCAAATTTTTTCCAAGGGGAAAAAAGGTGATAATTTAATTGATGGCTTATTTTAAACAAGAAACTCTTTAATTTCCATTTAAAGAGATTCTGAAAATGGGTATTAAAGTTTATAAAATTAACAAAGGCCATATAAATTAACAAAGGAATTCCCTGAAGGCTATAATTATTGTAAAATATTAAATTGCTTTTCTACTGACACTTATTCCCTTGAGCTCAGTCAAATATTGACAGCTCAGTAAAAAATCTTTATAGTTTACCAGAAAAAATGGAGCAGGTGATTAGTATCAGTGAGTTCTCAGAACTGTTAAAATATTCACTCACAGATCAGGATCCTCCACTTTTGCAGTAGTTTATCATGGTGCCCAGATAGACATCAGATGGCAGGTAGGGTCTAACTCTTCAGAGAGAGAATTCTATTTGATAACAGATGGTGAACAAATCTATATGTATTCTAACGATAGAAGGCTGTCCATAGCATCCCAAAAGTGTTCTTACAGCCACAGAGTAAATACCTTAAGCGAGATAAAGAGAGGAGAGAGGATGTGGAAGTATGGGTGTAATGAGAAATCCTAAGGCTCTGTATCCATACATTCACAAGTCCCAATTTCCTATTACTCATAATGGAGAAAATTGTGGTTCAAGAAGTCGGGCGAGGTTCTGAGACCTCTCCTTATGCTTTTCCACATCTGGTGGTGTTAGCAACAGCCATTAGTGCATTTAAAACTCCTACAAAGTGATGCCAAACACCATATTTGGTGTCGATCATAGCTTATAGGGTGGTTAACAACTAAATCAGAAATAGACTGGCTTGATTCAAATCCACTTGCATATAGCCCACACTTTCCATAGATGGAGGTGTTTGTCATAATACATAAGGTACTGTCTCTCCAAGGATGTCAACTCATTCTCTCTGTCTCAATCTGAAGCTAATATAACATGAGAAAACCATTAGCCTGGTTTCATATACTTCATTTATTGGTATCAACCCTTTAATATAGGAAGAGAGGTCAGAGTTTCACAAACTGGACCCCCATTACCAGTACAAGAACCTTAAAATTCTGGCATTTCTCGGGTCCATTTCTCAATCTCTATCATCCCAAGGAAAGATGGTAACTAGGAGAAGCTTCAGTTCCTGACTAGAATCAGAATCCCCATGTTGGTTAATATGGCAGCCAGAATTACAAGCTAGCCTCAAAATGTATTCTTCAGTGGAAAACCAGAAAAGGAATCATTATCCATACTATGATTGAAATTTTGCACCTACAGTCTCTCTTATCTACTCCCACTCTCACTAAACACTATATTTTCCAGCATTTGCTGCATCATCTTGTCTTTCTTGCACTGAGTGAGATATGTAATATTCATTCTTGTCAGCTGGAAGCATTGTCCAATCAGCTTACCACCCTGGATCCTTTCTTCAGGTGGTATTCAAATTAACTCTTCAAATGTCTGGTGGCTCCACTTTCCTTTGTGTAGGAGGGGAAAAAATCATAAAAATCACTGATTATTTTCTTTTGAGCAGTGAAAGATGAGCAGCCCACAAAGCTTGAATAGATATCAATAGATCAATAACAGTGAGGTACTGTTGCTTCCAATGTGTCTTAGTCTTTGGTTTATGTTTCCATGAGAGATAGAGAGAGACCGAGAGAGAGGGACAGAGAGAGACAGAGACAGAGAGAGAGAGAGAGAGGGAGAGAGAGAGAGATAGACAGAGAGATAGAGACAGAGACACACACAGAGAAAGAGACAAAGGTAGGGGAGGAAGACAAGAGGGGAGAAACAGGAAGGGGAAAGGGGAAGAGGGAGATGGGGGAGAGGAGGAGAGAGAGAAGGGAGGTGAGAAATAGAGACACACAGAGAGAGACAAAGAGAGAGAGAGACAGGATGGGGAGAGGGGGAGGGGAGAGACAGAAGAGAGAGAGAGATGTAGAGACAGACACACACACACAGAGGGAGAGAGAGACAGAGAGACAGAGAGAGAGAGAGAGAGAGAGAGAGAGAGAGAGAGAGAGAGAGAGAGAGAGAAGAATATGTTTGCACATGCTTGTATACTGGCATGCACATCCATGCTGGGAATCAGAAGTCATACTTCAGGCATCTTGCTTAGCCTTGCTCCACCTTACATTTTGAAGCACAGTGTCTCACTGAACATGAACTCCTTATAAGGATCTTACTGTCTGCTGCTGAGAACCAAGAATACATATGTCTGTCACCAGCCTTGCTTTTTATGTGGTTCCTAGGGTTCAACAATCAGGCCCTCATTCTTTCATGGCAATTGATTTATCTTCTGAGACCCCAATTCTCATTACTGAATAACATAAATGTAATTGACAAGAGTTACTGGGCATTGTTGTGTGTTTAGTTTTGTGATATGAGTGTGAAATTGACTGATCCTAAAATAGGCTTCCGTGTCCGAGGTATTGATTTATCTATCAGGTAATTGTTATCAACCAGTTGTCCATCAGTCTGATAGGTGTATACATCCCAATTATGTCATTTTAAAAAAGCCTTTTGTTATGAACATCCACACGAGTGACACGTATTTGTCCACTCCAGGTAGCAAATACCATAGTCTCTGTCACCATAAAGGATCACTTGATAGTTCAATCATTTACTTGTCAATTTTATGACCAGATAACTAAGCAATATTCCATCAAAAACTGTAGCAAATATAGCAAAATCTTATGGTCAAAAGTACGGTCATAACTACAGCATGTAGTTTGACCCATAGCACTGAGTTTGGCATAATATTTACATCCTATATGCCATGACATGCCTATCTTCCATCCAAGTGGTACCACAGACCAATAGATACTGGCTTTTAGTTTCACTGAATAATCAATAAAGTGTTATCTTATAGTTTACATATTGTTTGAGGATGTCTCTCAACGGTGCATGTGATAGAAACACAGTCCTTGTTGTAGTAATATGTGGAGATAGTAGATCCTCAAAGATGTAAGGCCTTTTTCAAGATGACTAGGAATCTGGAATATTCTACTTTTAGAAGGTGATTTATGCTGGTCTCTAAGACTGAATTAGTTCTTATGAAAGCAAGTTGTTATAAAATGATATTTCCCTACAGTACTAATCATGACTGCACCCAACTATTATATGTGACATTGCCAAGCACTCCTTGTCAGTTACTTAACAAACAAGGCCACAAATCATTAACTTTCAGCTTCTCAACTTGTCAGCTAAATAAATGTTAGTCTATATAAGTGCACAGTTTCTGGTAATGAGTCATAGTAGTAGATAAAAAGAGCTTCATACACTTAACCATCTGCAGGTATGTCTTAGAATCTTGAGCTCCAAGTAACCACAGAAGGGGTCAAGATGGCTTTATTTTTTGGTAAATCCAGCTGTTTGGTCATAGGACTTGTAAATTCCTTAGACTATCGGTTGGGTCTCATCATGAATCTAGAACATTTGGTAGTTGAAATATTTTGGCTTCATCCTGTGTGCTGGTGACACTCAAATTTAAATGACCCAACTCAAGAATAAATTGCATTGTTATAGATATCAAACAGTGTCCAGTGTCCAAAAGCAAGTGGCTTGCTCTGGACCAGAGGCTAGGCACAAGCAGAGCCTCAGATGAGTTGCATACCTTATAATCCAATCCGAGGATTATTTATTTTCTGTTGTCACAGACTCAAACATCATACATGAACTCTTGGAACATATGAAAACATACCTGCCCCCTGCCCCAAACCACTCAAATTCACTACATTCCTTTGTAATTCCAAGGTTGATAGTCACTCGAGAATTTGTGTCTAACAACCTGCAACTATCCATACCTCTCTATGTTCCTTCTCTCCTTGTTCAAGTCAGTATGAGGATGCTGGCTCTCTGGAGGAAGCTGGAGACACTCTCCCCAATGTCAACATTTTTTCTTAAAGTATTTTGGGAACTACCCCTGCCATAATCACATATAGTAAGTTCTCTTCCTTTCATGATTTTAAATTATCCCCTATACTGTCTGATAGGCACAACTTTTCATTATCCCTCGCTGCCTTTTATTTAGACTATTGACTAGAGCTTATATGGCAACGTTGTGTACTTTTGTGTTGTAAAATCTCATTCTGTTTTTCAATACTGTGAATCAAAGTCTGGCCTCCTAGTTTGACAGCCTCTAGCTTCTATTTGATTGGCAATGTACTCAAGAAGACTTCATACCCTATGAGCATATAGAGGGGGAGGTAATCCCCCTCAGGAACAATCATAGGGGAGGGGAATAAGGGGAAAAGGGGAGGGAGGGAAAAATGGGAGGACACAAGGAATGGGATAGCCATTGAGATGTAACAAGAATAAATTCATAATAAAAAATTAAAAAAAAAAAGAAAACTCTAATCATCAAACATGGAAGTATACCCTGTAGGCAGAATAAGGTTTACTTGGTTTGGAGGGGATTTGTTTGTTTGTTTGCCCCATCTGCCATTTTCTTTCATTTCTTTTTCAGAATATGACTTTTTTTTTTTAACTAATTTCCAGCAATACATTGGATTTCTTTTTAGGGTTATGCCTTATTCCTGTCTTTTCTTATTACCTCTTTTTCTTTATATTATGATGTCCCCATTTTCCTATACCCATTCCTCTCTTCAAACTCTCTTATGTACTCCCTCCTTGCTCTTTCAAATTTATGGCCATTTTTTCCATTAAATTCTGTTAAATTAATACAACATATAATATATATTTAAAGATATAAGTACAACATTCTCAATCCTTATGATGTTACTTATGTTCATGTTTTCAGAGCAGGCCATTGGTAACTGGATAGCCAATTGGTTTGTTCTTCCTGGAGGAAGTCTATTTCTCCTGCTCTCAGAATTTCTTAGTTTCCTGAGGTTCTTCATATTGGACTGAGGCCTCATGGGCTTTTCTCTATGTACTTTAGCGTCCCTATTATTGTTAAATTTCAGCTCATGTTCAATCAATTGTGTTGGTGTAACTTCATGAATGTGGCCTCTGCCATTCCTAGGAGGCAATCTCACAAACTTGCTGATCCTCTGTCTCTTATAAGTCTCTGCCCTGTATTCAGTGATGATCTCTGAGCCTCAGGTTTGTTTGTTATGTTATTGTTGTTGTTGTGTCAACTCTGCATTTTGACTAGGTTTTGTTTGTTTTTGTTTTTGTTTTTTAATGGTCTCCATCTATTTCAAAGAGAAGTCTCCTTGATGAGGGATAAGAATGTATCTTTGATCCTACCCCCACAAGCTACTAGGACTGAATCAAGCTTCATTCATAAGACTCCTCCCAACTCCCCCCCAAATCATCTACAGCTTCTGGGGACAGCACAGGATTTAAACTGGGAAGAAAAGGTGACCAATAGCCAGAGTCTAAATTTCCCATTCTGTTTTAGTCCCACATCTTATTTTGTTTATTTGTGTGTTTGAGTTTTTTGTTGTTGTTTGGTTGATTGGTTGGGGTTTTTGTTTTTGTTTGTTTGTTTTTGTTTGTTGGTTGGTTTGTAATTATTTTTGGTTTCGTGTATCTTTGGTTTTGGATGTTTCTTTTGTTTGTTTTGGTTAGTTGGTTAGTTGGGGTTTTTTGTTTTGTTTTGTTTTCTTGCAGAGAATTCGTATATATTGTGCAATTTCACAAATGTTAGCAGATGTATGTGATTCAACATGAATGAATGGCCTAGTTACATTTTACTGTCTATATTTTTCTACTTTATTCACATATTTAAAGTGTACTATATAATGAGCATTTTTTCCTTTTTCTTGTTTTGCTTATTTTTGTCATATTTTGATCATATTCTTACCCTGCACCATGTCCTTCCTGTTGCTACCTCCCTCTCTCCCCACCCAACTTTAAGATCTTTTTCAAAAACAAGAAAAAAAATACAACAAAACAAATCAAATAAACACACACACGTACATACACACACATACACACACACACACACACACACACACACACCACAAAACTATAACCAGATAAAAGCACACAAAGAACCGTGAAGTCTATCTTATGATGGTCAACAACTCCTGAACATAAGGCTGGCCTTGGATTGGTAGATATACCCAGTGTTTGATAGACCCAGTATACTCTATTGGAGAAAACAGATTTTTCCCTCTACCACCAGGTGTAAGTGACAGTTCAGTTGTTAACTTTTTCTCTGGTGGCTAGGTTTTTATTCATTCTTTCATTCACAAACAAGGTAAAAAAAAAGTTTAGGACTCAGAGAGGGGGAGCCCTTCTCCTCTACCAATTGACCGCAATCTATCAAGTCTCATCCTCTTCCTCTGTTGCATGATAAGATACCCTGCCATGAGGAAGTGACCAAAGTGCAGACAACAGAGTCCATGCAAGGACAGCTCCTGGTTCTCTTACTAGGGTACCCACATGGAGACTGAACTGCCTATTGTCTACATCTGAATGGAAAGCATAGGTCCTCTCCATGCATGGTCCTTGTTTAGTGCATTAGTCTCCATCAGACACCACCCCCAGGGGAGCCAGATCTGTTGGCTCTGTTGGTCTTCTTGTGGAGCTCATATCCCCTCTGGTCCTTCTATCTGCCCACTTACCCATGAGACTCCTTGTGCTCTGCCCAAAGTTTGGCTATGAGACTCAGCTTCTGATTTGACCCCCTGCTGGGTGGAGTCTTTCAAAGGACAACTATGGTAGGCTCCCTTCCTGTTCCTTGAATAAGGAGGAAGGGCAGAGAAGGGAGGGAGAAGGAAGAGGGGATGGAGGGAGGGAGAGTGGGACCAAGAGGAAATGAAGGAGGAGTCTACAATTAGGATGTAAAGTGAATAAAATTTTCAAAATAAATTCAAACTTAAAAAAAGACTAGGATTCTCAGCTTAGCTCACACCTTTAAGCCCAGTGAGGCAGAAGCAGCCGCATCTGTATGAGTTCAAGGCCACTGTGAGTCTACATAGTGAGTTGCAGGAAAAGCTAGAGCTAAATAATCAGACCCTGCCATGAAAAAAGAAAAGAAAATGCTATATGCTTCTTTCTTCTCAGCATGAGAAAGTATAGTTAAAACAAAAAAAAACAGACAGCCTGGTATTCAAATCAATGGTCAATGGTTATTTATAAATCAACATCCTGTCTAAACAAATGGAATACTTTTACAAATATAAATTTAAAACATCTAGACATCTATTCTTGGTTTTTGTAATTATCTCCATTATATTCCAAAGATGATTCTTAGAATGAATTCTGGTTTTCTTAATGTATAGATACAACATATGATTTAATCTACTGATAATAGTGTGTGTTTTCATATTGTGGTCAAAATGGGACCCTACTCTATTATAATGCCTCCAAACTATTATTTTTACAAGGAATTGGCATTACTGTAACAGGTGTGACCAACTTGTAGACATATAAAAATAAATGAGTCCTCATAAGCACTTTTGAGAGCTGTCAGATGGTTCAAGTAAAGAGAGTAAGAACTTTTAAAGCAAAGCAGGTCAGACCAGGGGAAGTGTCACCTAAAATCAGGTGTGGCTTAGGCAAAATGAGAGAGCACTTTACAAGAAAGTCCAAATCCAGTTACACAATATACCCCAGGCAGGAAGCCAAACAGAGAATCAATGAAAACTGGTTATGACCAAGGTGGATTCAAGGATGGAAAGATATAGGAGAGAGTAAATATTAAGCAACGATGGTTACTGAACTCACAGATGACATTTTCATTGGCAAATTTCCTTAAGAGGAAAGGTCAGAGATATTGAAGCAAACATTTCCAATTTTTAAATGTTCTTCATCCTAAAGAAGCATGGAAATAATTATAAACAAGTTGTATGTACCAAAGTAGTTTGAAACAATTTAAAGGTGAAAATAGGAAAGTGTTGCTCTAACTATTATTTTTAAAAAGTAACTCAATTATAAATTTTTTTCTCTGTAAAATAATGGATGAAAAGAGCAACCGCTACAAAGAAGTGCGACAAAGATTAAACACAATCATATGGATATAGTCCTTAGAATAGTCCATAAGGAAAAAAATGGTGAAATACAATGAACATGTTAATTTTCACTGATTCTACTGTCTCAACACATTTCCCCTGTGACTCGAAGTACTTTCTTATTAATCTTTTTTTCTTTCTTTCTTCCTTCCTTCCTTCCTTCCTTCCTTCCTTCCTTCCTTTCTTTCAAAACAAGGTTTCTCTGTGTAGCCTTGGCCATCCTAGACTCATTTTGTAGACCAGGCTGGGCCTAAACTCACAATGATCCACCTGCCTCTGCTTCCCAGAGTGCTGAGATTACAAGCATGCACCACTGTGCCTCGCTAATAATCTTCATTTTTCAGACTTTCCCCTGGACTTATAAAATCAAGAGATTGATCTGGGTTATCCAATGTCCCTGCTGGGATTTTATGACTACTAGCACCACGTAGCTCAATATTCTGACAGTTGTGGGGATGAAAGCAGTTGGATATTATGTTCTTAGACTACTTTAACAGTCATGTCTTCTAGGCATTCACAGGGTTTTAGATTTCATGTGTTTTAGAAGTATGAGAAGTCATAACTGTATAAATATATTACCCTTGGGAATACATATTTTAAAGTTCTCACAACCAAAATTTCTGAGATTTATTCTCGAAGGCACAGGCTTGAGTTTAACCTCTGTCACTCTTCGAAATATAACTATGATCACAGTGACTATGTCTCATTAAACAATAAGTCAACACTGTTTTCTCACCTCTAACAATGAGTCAGTAGATGTTGTGGTTCAACTTTGACAACTGAGTTTCCAGTGACCAGAATAATTTTGCCTTTCATCCATACATTAATTTTTGTACTAGTTAACTTGGCTTTGAAAATAACTGAGATTTTAAAGTTAGGCTAATCTCCTCATTGGGACTGTTTGTACTGAGAGTTGACACTAGATATTATCAGACGACAGTAAGCAGGCAACATTTAAATAAAATAGGAGAAGAATTTCATTCACAAGCTGTAGAGATAAGATCTCAACTTTAATGATTAATTTAAAAAGTGAGAAAGATGGGGTGGGACACTTCAAGGTCAGGGCTTTATTAGAATTATCCATTTAAATACAAAAACTTATCATTTCCCCAGAGGTTTAAAAAAAAAAGCACAAATGACAAAGAGAAGGATGAATATCATTTTCACTTATATTTAAGTTTGCTTTATCTTTCTTTCTTAATTTGCATTTCTCCTTCCATGAATAAATTCACACCATTTTTCTTATTGCTAAAGGAGACCAACTTTTGTGATCTAAACAAGTAAGACTGTTGCCTCAACTGGTCTTTCATTCTCCTTCTGACCACTTCATCACAAAGCAGAAAGACAAGTAGCCTATCCTAAACTAAGGCCATGATGACTGAAACCAGGAAAAGGACTTTGTGGTTTCAATAATAATGGTATTATCAGGATCATCATTATTATGTATTAGATTTACAAGGACACTGTAAGAAATTCTTATACATTAACATGTGCACAGACCTCACTTCATTCCTGTTTGTGGTAAGAGCTGTCATCCTCATTTTGTAGTTAAGCAAACTGAGGCACAAAGGTGCCCTGAGCAGGCCAGGCTGCTGGCAGTAACAAAATGGCACATGCAAAGTAATTAAATAAAAATAATTTAATTAAAAGGCAGTTTGCAAAGTAGTTGGCAGGATTAAAGGAAAAAGAAGGCTCAGTTAGCACTGAGAACCCCTGGGATTCTGCAGGACTGCAGACCGGCCCAGGACAGAGAGGAAGATATCAGAGATTCAGAAAGCTATTGGATGGGTGAAGATGCAGGAGGTGGTGAATAGCTCCCCAGCTGCTGTTCACTCCTTTTGCCTTTGATCCATGGGTCCCAATCCTTAGACATCCTTCTCAAAGAGACAAGGAAGCTCAGGCGTTATGATGCTCTGGAGTTTGTTTTTTGACCTATCTAGCAGGGAACAGACAGATGTACAAAAGATAAGTTTCTCAAACTGTCTTACTTTCATCCCAGTCCCTTGGCTGAGTATGGAAACTGAAGGTTGTCCCTAAGAAACTTCCCTGAGGTCACCTAGATACACAGACCATTGTGACAGTATGAGCATTAAAGTAAAAGCTCAGGGACTCTCTGTTCCAAAAATTTGCTAACCACAGTCACTTCTAAAACAGAATAACACTTACTCTCTGTTCTTGTTACTTTTCCAGTTAGAAGCTAGTTAAATAAGAGAGTGTGCGCCTGGGCTCACAGTCTGAGAGTATCAAGGGGATGGTAAAAGGGTCACACTGCATCTGATGTTAGGAAGCAAGAGGCAGAGACAAGTGGCTGCTCAGCTAGCGTCATCCTTTCTGCGCAGTGCCTGACTCCAGCTCACTGGTGATGCTCTTATAAGGAATCTTTCTGCCTCAAATGACCAAGTCTAGGCCAGAGATGCTCAGAGATTTGTCTCCTAAGTGATTCTAGGTGAGGTCAAATAAACAATCAATATAAACCATACGACTAAGTGTTAGAATTCTGCGTCAGTTTGCCTACCTGGATTGTCATTGTCTAGCTGCCATGGGGGCGTGGCCCTGCCCAGGGCTATATAAAAAGACAGGCCCTCCTCTTGACTCACTTTCTTCCTCTCTCTTCCTCTCTTCTTCTGTCTCTGTCTCTTCAGTCTCTCTGTCTCTCTGTCTCGGTCTCTGTCTCTCTCTCGGTCTCTGTCTCTCTCTCTGTCTCTCTGTCTCTCTCTCTCTCTCTCTCTCTCTCTCTCTCTCTCTCTCTCTCTCTCTCTCTCTCTCTCTCTCTCTCTCTCCGCCCACTTCCCCCTTTCCTTCCACCCCATGCTCACTTAATAAACTCCTCATCTAATTTAATATCTGCTGCCTGGTTCCTTGTATCTTATCATTTTATTATTAAACATAAAATTGGTTCCCATGACACTGTTACAAAACCCAGAGGGCCATTCCGTTGCTAACTAATAAAAGATGATCTGACAGTCCCGCTAGTCCACGCTGGGGTACACCGAGAACAGCGCCATTTGCGGTGGAGCACGGGGGGGGGGGGGGGGGGGACGGGAGGAAGTGCAGTCACTTGGCATAGCGAATCATTAGTGCTCTGTGTTTGGGTCCTGGGAGAGAGCAAAGCATCAGGAAGTGGGAGAGCAGAGAAAGTACTTAGAGAAAGGAATTTGTTGGAGACAATAAAGGGAGATGGGATTTCACTGTTCGCAGTGAACACCAGCATGGAATAGCAGACTACCAGACTATCTTTTATTAAAAAGCGAATGCCCACCACAGAGTGTAGCCAATTTTGAGGCCCTCTGGTGGGAGCGACTTTGGGCTTCGCCGTGCATGGTGCATAGATGATTCTTTCAGCCACTGTGGCTGGAGTCCCCACTCCTTCTACCGCAGAGGCTGCCACTCTGGGACCCTAGCGTCGGGTTCTGGGGGTTTGCGGTATTCCTGCCGCGGGGGCCGCAAAGAAACGGGAAGTTACTGGTCAGCAAAAAACCCACAGCGGGCTCCACCACTCTTCCCTGGATGCACTGCACAGCCGGGTCACTGCAGCCTGCTGTGTAACTATGCCCTTGTGCTGGAAGCTGTAGCAGATGAGCATCATGGAAGGCTGATAACATTTTCAAATTTGCCCTCAAAGCTCCAACCTTGAGGACGATCAATGTGGCTAACAGCCATCTTTAAGGACAACCGTATAACCACCGCTTGCTTCCTTTCTGCTGTCCTGGCCCCTCCCCCTTTCCACTACAGGACTGGAATAAATTCACTGGCTATGCACATGCTCAGCCCCTACTCCCTAAGTCCTGCTTGTTTATACACTTGGAGCAAAATCACCCAATATACCAAGTGACCCAAATCAACTTCCAAGAGTTCAAACTCAAGACTATCACAGGATTTGTATTTTTACACAAGAGCACTTTATCTTTCTATACTTTGAGGTCCTAGCTGAAATGCCGCCTACTGTGTGAGGCCAGTTACACATAAACAGGTTTAACTCCCAGTGTTTCAGACTCAGTTTGGTTTTAGATGTTCCTAAGTACTGTGTTAAACTAATTTTCCCTAAAGCTTGAATTATTTCCAATACTAGAAATAAGGCACAAACACACTGCACAGCACAATTATGGAACCAACTATGGCTCATTTTAGATGAAACCCAAATAATTACAGCAATATATAATAACCACCCAAATAAAATACATATTTACTGGAGTGAAACAAGAAAGCAATAAATGAAATTATAATGTAAAGGAAAGGGAAACTCAACTGTATAGAAGAATGTTTTGCAATAAATAAAGAAATGAAGAACAAGAAATTCACCACTGTGCAAACTCCTAGCAAAAGTCTGTTCAGGAAAGTTTCATCAGTTAAAATAAAGACCGTCCACCCTGGGGTGGGATGTGGGTAGGGATATGCAAAGGCAAGATGAGAGAAAAAAAAAAAAAAAAGAAACAATCTAAGAATTCACAAAACAAACACAAAGAAATTATATAAATTAACACTCAGAGTGTTATATAAAACTGATGTGCATAGAACTGGAAGATCTGGAGGAAATTTATAATTTTCTAGTAAAAACTAAGTTTCCATTCAAAGATTCTATTGTAAATTTAAAAGATTGATTTATGTCATTTAGAGAGTGTGTGGACGTAGAAAAGATTCCACGAGAATTTGTGCAGTGTCAAAGTTACACAATGGTTTACAAGAAACACCTAGAAAATGGTGAGTATGATGTCACAAGTAAAACCTCTGCTTGATTCGAAAATCTGAGAGTTCCTTATTTTAGATAATGTAGCAAAATTTCAAAGAAGGAATAAAAAGGGGAAACAGTGTTGCCAAATAGTAGCTGGAGATGGCTCTGCAGTTAAGAGCTGGCACTGCTCTTGTAGAACTCAAGTTCAGTTCCCAGCACCCATATCAAGAGGCTCAAACTGCTTGTAACTCCAGTTCCATGGAGTCTGATGCCATGGCCTCTGCAGGCACCAGCATTCATGTGTGTGTATACCAACATACAGACACATATATACATTAACACATAATTAAAATCTGTGCAACAAAAAATTGAGGAAAATGAGGTCATGAATTAAAGAGAGCAGCAGCACATGGAATAGATTGGAAGGAGGAAAGGGAGGAGAATAATAAATTATATTTCATTTCTTGTTAATTAAAAATAAATCTCTTTCTAAAAATACAATGGGAATAGAGATTTTATTTAATGTAAAACTGGATATATTGGCAAGTTATTGGCAGCATTTAATAGATCAAAATACCCAGAATAACATAATGCTAAAGCAAGACATCAAAAAGAATAATTCTCTATTTTTATTCCTGGATTTTTAGCAGTTAGTTAAATCAGTTTTAGTGATATGTTAATAGTTATAAATAAATCACAAAATATAGAAAATATGTGTAGAAATTTTATCCTGTAGCATGCATATTAAGTGCTCAGTATGTGGGTGATTAGAATTTTCAAATAAATGCATGATTCCATAATTCCTTTCACATTCTATAACATAAAAATATGCCTAAAACAGTTATGATTCAGTAATTGTAAACATCTGCTATTCAAATTTTACGTTTATACTATTTCCTTGGTTTCTTATCAAGTATTTTAAAATGGAAGATACTGAAAAACTTGTAAGGTCAGCAAATAGCCAATTAGCCATTCTATTAATAGATTTTCCTGGTGGAAGGTCAGTTTTACTAGCCAGCAATCTATGGTATAGAAACACAATTAAAATATTCCATTTTATAATTCCTCTATTATTTACTTGAACACTAAACTAGCAGCCAACAACTTTAAACAAACAAAAGCACACATGTAAATGAGACTACATCATAACAAAAAGTAAAAAGGGAAAAGGAGGTAAAAAAAATTGCATTTTGTGCATGGGGGAAGACAAGGATAGAGTTTCATCCTTCCACATTTAGCTTCCAATTTGACCAGCAACATTTGTTGAAATGCAGTCTTATTTGCAATTGGAATTTTTGGCTTTTTTTTTTTTTTTAACTAATAATGAGTTGGCTATATTTGTGTGGGCTTATATGTAAATCCTTAATTTTATTTTAATGATCAATGAGTCTCTTTTATGTGAGTACCATGCTGGATTTATTACTGTAATTTTGTAACATAACTTAAAATCTGACATGGTGATACATCTAAGAGTATTTTTATTTTTCATACTTGTTTTGGCTCATTTTGGTCTAATGTTTCCATGTGAAATCTGAGACTATTATTTTTCAATTTCTGTGAGGAATTGCATTGGAGTTTTTATGGCAATTTTGTTAAGTATGTAGATACTTTTAGTAGAAATGCCATTTCACAATATTATTTCTGCCAATCCATAAACATGGGGAGGGGCCTTTCATTTTTCAGTGTCTTGAAGTTTTCATTGTACAAGTCTTTCACTTCCTTGATTAATTTATTCCAAGATATTTTTAAAACTATTTTGAACAGTATTGTTTCTGCATCTTTTTCTCAATATGTTTGCCACTTCTTTCCAGGAATGCTGGCAGCTTTTGTATGCTAAAGCAATCGTTAGTAAGGAAACTTGTTGCTTACTTGTAATCATTGGCATGTTATCCAAACTGTGGCTGAGTTTTAAATTTAGCCAAGCATCTGTTCTCAACACAAACTGTCAACTAGAATTGAAACGAAAGCACATTTCGTTGACTCTAACTTAAGATTTTATTCCAAACTTGTTGTTTCTACATGGAAGTGTAAAGTTTCCATAATTTCGTATGATAATTCTTAAAGAAATAGCTTTCATTCAGGAATGTTGAATTGTGAGTGTTGTTACTCATTGCTCATTGCTGAATTCAGTCTTATAGGTCAGTCATGCAAGGAAGTAAGGTTAGTCACTCAGTGCAGGATACTGGAGAGAAGAACTGGAGCAGAGGTCATGGAGGAATGGTACTCATTGGCTGGCTTCCCAGGACTTTCACAGATAGATTTGTGTGTGTGTGTGTGTGTGTGTGTGTGTGTGTGTGTGTGTGTGTTTTGTTTTTTGAGACAGGGTTTCTCTGTGTAGCCTTGGCTGTCCCAGACTCGCTTTGTAGACCAGAATGGCCTCAAAAATTACAACAATCCACCCACCTCTGCCTCCCAAGTGCTGGAATTAAAGGTGTGCACCACAGATTGCTAATGACATCCAAACTACCAATCTCTGTTGGATGGACCACCCTCATCAAGCACCAATCAACAACATGTACCTCAAGCTAGCCCACAGCCCATCTGGTAGGAACATTTTCTCAATTTTCCAACTCTAAAGTGATGCTAACACACAGAAACTAGATAGTCCTACCAAAAGAATATATCCCTACAATTTTAAAGTAACCTATCAAGGTTTCATTTTCATTAAAATAAACACCTATTTTTGAAAATGAAAAATTGCCGTTTCTTCCCAAAGTCTATACTTACTTTCTATTTTATTGTTTTTTAAAACCTTCGTAATCTAGGACTTTTTAAATAAACCAATAGAAATTTTGGTGTAAATAGAATATTTCCCTTTGTTAGTTGTTTTTGTGAGAAAAGCCATCATTCACTCCTAATGTTTAATCCTAATCTGAATTCTAATTCTCCCTTCACATTTTTACATTTACCTCCAGAGTTTCCTGCTTTATTTGTTCTTTGTTTGTCTTTATATTTTAGTTTTTTACTCCAGCTACTGTTTACATTCTACCTAACTGGTCTTTCTGAAAACATCGTCCCCAAACACATGACAGCTGGTTCCAAATGTTAAAGGCAAACTAATTTCTGAAAGTATCAAGGAAGAGTTTTGAATAATGTGACGTAAGAAGTAATACATTCTGCCAATTTTCTCCTACAGTAATAATGACAGTTAATTATACTTGCTGTTGACTACAGAAAAACTAATTCCTTTAGACCATTTCATTCTTTGGCCAATTAACACTGATGTATGAATTCCCAATTTGCATACCATGAAAATAATTAATATGTTAAGTTCTCTGTGAGGAGTTATCAGTTATGAAACAGAGAACACTTGGGTTCAAAAGAGATAAATATATATGTATGTGTGTGTATATATATGTATATGTATATATATGTATATATGTATATATATGTTATAATGTATCACTTAACGTTTATCATGTTCATTAAAATTATTAGTTTGAGGGAATTTTCTTTTATGCTTAAGTCTTTATTTTTTTTTTATTATTTAATTTAATTTAAGTATATTATATCATCCCCCCATTGAATTTTCTCATTCCAACCAATCTACGCACCCTCTCCTTCTCCTGCCTTACTTGATGGCCTCTTTTCTCTTTATTATTATTACATACATAGGGAAGATGTGCAAGTACATATGCAACCTGCTGAGTCCAGTTTTGCTTTTGCGTTTATATGATTTCATAACTGACCATTGTGTGCGGATAACTAATTACACATCTCATTCATGAGAGATGCTAACTTACACTCATCAGTCATTAATTATTTATACTTTTGTTTTGTCTAGGGTTGTGACTACATTAGATCCCCCCTTCCTCAAGAGCATGTCTGTTAATATTGCCAAGGTTCATTTCTTACTTATGTGTGTATTTCTAGGAAACACAGTCATCATCATCATCATTATCATTATCATTATTATAATTCTCTTATACAATACATGGAGACCACAGTCTCCCCTCCTTCCACATCTCCCAGTCCCTCCTCCCACCACCTCTCCTCTCTCCAAGATCTACTACTCCTTAGTTTACCTTCAGAAATGAACAGGCCTCTGAGGGATATCAACTGAACATGGCATAATAAATTAGAATAAGACTAGGCACTTATTCTGATTAGGAATTGAAAATATAAATGATGAATTTATCACAATTTTCCTCTTTAACTTGAGAAAACCTTTTGCATTTTTTTTCTACCCAGGTTTTCTTTTTATTTGAAAATTATTATACATATTACTTAAACATACAGCTTTTAAAAACTGTCATTTCTTTCTCTTATAAAAGTTTTTTCTATTATAAAATAGAATGTGCCTTGCAATAAAGACTCTACAGAATTTTGTTTTAGTAAGACTGGCACTTATTATGTAGTCCACCAATCTTCACTTATTTATAAAATCCTAATCCCCTGGGTCTGTGTGTGTGTGTGTGTGTGTGTGTGTGTGTGTGTGTGTGTGTGTGTGCACTGTCTGTATCTGTATTTTTGCCTACATGTGTTTTATGATTCAAGCCTCATAGTTTTCCTGTTCAAAGGTGATATTGCCATCCTATAGCATATAGCACGTCCTATAATTATTTATATATGCATTCCTCTTTCACACTCAGATAAAGAAAAAGTAAACTCTCCATTGGCTAGATCTGAACAGGAGTGCTAGGTTTACTTCACGCATTGTCCTTGGTTGGTGGAAGAGTTTGTGCCGGCCCCCTGGGTCCAGATCCACTGATCTTGATGGTCTCCTTTTGAGGCTCCTGAACCCTCTGGGTCCTTCCATCGCCTCATTTTCCCATACTACTCTCAGCGCTCCACCCAGAATCCAGGAACAAGTCTGAGCATCTGTCTTGATCCCCCACTGGGTGGAGTCTCTCAGAGGACATCTATTTTGGGCTAATAGTCAATTATGAGTATATACCATGTGAGTCTTTCTGGGTCTGGGTTACCTCCCTCAGGATGATCATTTCTGGTTCCATCCATTTGCCTGCAAATTTCAAGATTTCCACAGATATAAGCAATGGAGAGCTCATTCTCCATAGCTATGGGGAGAGTTCATGTGCCTCTCATATAAACTCTGGTGCCCCTGATTTGATCACTTCTCCTTGGTGAGGAGGCCCAGCATCACACAGAGAAAGAAGAAGCAGGCTAACAGGATGAGACCTGATAGACTGTGGTGATATGGTGGAGGAGGAGGTTCCCTTCTGTCAGACGTCTAGGGGAGGGGAATAGGGCAGAAGAGGGAGGGAAGGTGGGAACGGGAAGATACAAGCGAATAAATTAAATTTAAAAATAAAAAGAGAAATATGAGACTCAAAAAAGATATATAATACAATTGTTTATAAAATTTAAAGATCCTTTCAATTTTTATTTCAAAATAATATGTGATATACAGTGAATTATGTGAACAAGTATATTTACAACCATCTATTTCTCAAAAAGTAAAAAAAAGAACAAAGAAAAAACTATGCTATAGGTTAGAGCTCAGTGTACCATGGCTTTAAGAGAACCACTGCTTCACTTACTTTTAAGTAGGAGAAATGCTCTTGTATTAGAAAGCTTTCCAGAAGACAGAGGTAATCATAGGAGAACAGTAGATGGGTATTTTCCTTGCTGCTTCATTTATCAAGAAAGGATGTGCTAAGAACACAATGTTCATTAGTCTATCATACACAGAGCAAAGATGAAGTGTATAATGTTTGTGTTTCTTTGGCTGTACTTTTGTTTCCAGAATTATATATATTGCCTTACATTCATTCTAATTAGGTAGCAAGAGTTAAATTTATTTCAGGCATCTTTTCTTGTCTTGATAAACTGTGAAATTACATACAAGTTTCCCCAAGCACAGTATAGAAATTGTTGTTTGACTTTTATAAATTTCTGTCTATTAGAAAAGGACCTTTACTTCAACATATTTCATGCACAACTCCTAGCCTTTAGGGAACAGCATGGTTGGACTGAACCTACTCAATTATAGATTGCATCCCTGTTTAATTTATTAGCCACCTGTTTCATTCTTACAGGATAATGAAAAATTAGGATGCCATCAGCATATGTACAATATCTTGCACTCTAGACTTCATAAGGACTTTTCAAATAGGATAAAACTTCTGGGGCTAATATTAAGGTTTAACAAATATTCATAACCTGAAAGATTAGATATAAATGTCATCTTTTAGTTTTCATCATTTCTTTAGCATTATATCTTTTTATGACAAAAATCTAAAATGAATGAGGAAAATCATTCCAAGAATTCCTCAAAACCAGAGTTGGTTTAATGCTAGTGGGAGAAAACTGCTGCAACATTTGACACTTCACTGTCATGTTTTAGTTCAAGAACACTGTAAGTGCCAAAGCAGCAGGTGTAATTTCAGTGAGGGTGAAAGGTCTGTGAACACCTTGAATAGACCGTTTGAGTGAAAGGCAGGGTGTGTGTCAGGCACTGACCTTAGCTTTACAGTGAAACGGCAAGCCCCAGTGACTCAGAGCACACCCATGCTGCAGGTAAATTCTCTCACTTTCATTTGACAAAGCATGTGCCTGTTTACACAAACACATGAGCACATACATGCGCACACACATGTACACACGTGCACACACACAAGCACCCACACAGTGAACAGGGGGATTAGCCATGGTGTCTCATGGACACATATGTCAGGATACCCCTAAGTGATATCCATGTGATTAGTGCTCATGAACCCTCATTCTGCAGTTCTGACCACCAGGAGAATTTTACCTTTTCCCAGAGTCTGGACTATTTTATTGGCTATTCTCTGTCTTGAGTGGATAGTCACTAGAGTAATGTCCCCCTAGATTGTCAGGATGTCAAGAGTTCAGGGCAGTACAGCTTGCCAGTGAGCCCTCTGGATCCATTGGCTTGAATCATGAGCTAGTCCGTTTGAAACACTACATAATGATGCCGAGAAGAAATGCTAAGCTATCTTTGCCAAATTTCCATGACATTTAGGATTTGCCTCATGATATCCTCCAAGGTTATATTTTGTGGTATCCTCAGATGGAACATTCCTCTCAGCACTTCTTGCAAAACATGAGCACTTGCCACCCTGAAGGTACAATAAAAATTAAGCCATCCCAAGCAGCTTTTGAAAATCTAGTCGCCAGCTTCTAGCCACCCCAATGGTGATCCCAGGAACAGCTTCCACTTCTGGCAAAGAGCAGTTGTCTATCTTATCCTGTTCCTTGCAGATGATCAGGCCTTGGCAAGGAACGCGAAAACAGAGAATGACAAATTCTAATAAGGACACATGGTTTGACTTTAAATACAGTCTGCATTGTTTACTCACAGTACAGCATGTTCATATGAGTTATGTAAAAAAAACATCTGCTTATTTTCTAATTAGTTGTTGGTTATTTAATAGCAACCATCAAGTTTTTACAAATATAGACTACCCTATTTCTCACAGCCTTGTTATGAAATGCTATTTTTCCTTAATAAAAATAATACCCTTCTTATTTTAATTTTCTGAGAGTTTCATACATGATCGTACTCTTTGACATCAGTTACACTCTTTCTTCTTCCTGCTCTAACTCTTCATAATTATTTCTCATATTCATGATTCTTCAGTAGTTATCAGTGTGTGTGTGTGTGTGTGTGTGTGTGTGTGTGTGTGTGTGTGTGTCCTACTAAGTCCCACAAATGTTGCCTGCATGTACATGGACTGACCACTCTGACACAGGCAAACTACGGGGCGGAGACGGAGGGGGTGGAGCTTGTTTTTGAAAATGTCTCCTCTTTCAACTACCGTTGACTGCCTGACAGTCTTCAACAAGAGGGTGGGGCCTGTTTTATGCAATGGAATAGATGCATGGCTAATTTAATTATATTGAGTGCGGACATCTAGTTCTTCCAGCACTATTTGTTGAAGATGTCTTATTTACTCCAGCATATGTCTTTGGCATCTTTGTCAAATACTAAAAGGCTTAAGTTATGTGTACTCATGATTGGAATTTTTATTTTATTTCATTGGCCTATATGTCTGTCTTTGTGCAAATACCATATTACATTTATTGTAAAGTAACTCTAATATATATTGAATGCTGTGATAGCAATACTTGCAATATTTTATTTTCTCAGCATTGTTTATGCTTTCAGAGGTCTTTTCTTTTCCCATATGAATTTTAAGATGGCTTTTTAATTTTTCTGTGAAGAATGTTCTAGGTATTTTGATTGGGATGATATTGAATCTGCAAACTGACATTGATATGATGTTCATTTTCACAATATTAATTCTACCAATTCATGAATGTGAAATGTCTTTTTTTTTCTAGTGTCTTTCTAAATCTCTTTCTTAGGAGACTTGAAGTTTTTATTTTAGAGGTCTTTTACCTCCCAGGTTAGGTTTTGTTTACTGGCTAGTTTTATGTCAATTTGACACAAGCTATAGTCCTCGGAAAGGAAGGAGTCTCAGTTGGAAAAACACCTCCAGAAGATTGAGCTGTAAACAGAAAAGTTTGTCAGAATTTTCTTATTTAGTCATCATTGTGGGAGGGCCTAGCTCACTGTGAGTGATATCATTCTCAGCTGGTGGTCCTGGGTGTTGTAAGAAAACATGCTGAGAAAGCCAAGTGGAGCAAGCCAGTAAGCAGCGTTCCTCCGTTCCTCCGTGGCCCTTGCATCAGATTCTACCCCTGGGTTTCTGTCCTGTTTGAGTTCCTGTCCTGACTTCCTTGGATGATGAACAGTGAAACAGAAGCAGAAGCGAAGTAAACTGCACCTTCCGAAGTCTCTTTGGTTATGGTCCTTCATCAAAGCAATTGTAATTCTAAGAGAAATTGTCCAGGTACTGCTGTGACCAGCATGGCTGTGTTTTTGTAGAGAACCGTGGAAGGATTTGAAAACTTTGGGGTAAAAAAACCACTGAGTGTTGAGAGCTCAGTGGAATGTCATGGAAGGTGAGACTGTTGAAAGCGATGTGGACAATGGAGGCCTGGCTTTGGGAAGTTCTGGAGGGAAGTTTAAGAGTATTAAAGACTATCTGGACAATTGCCTATCTTTAGTTGAGGATCAATAGTTCTGAAGAGCTGGGCCTGAAGAATCAGCTGTAATCAACGTGCCAGAACCACTAAACATTCAACCTTTGTTTTGCTTGGATAATGATGCTGGTCAGCTGGAGCTAAGAAATCACCAGCAGCTTGATCTGAGAAATTAGTTGTGGTCGAGAAGAACCCAGTATTGCTGAGATGAAATCTTCTGGGAAAGGCACATGGAAACTGTGTTCCAGAAGCAACCAAGTTCTACTTGGAGCTAGCAGCCAGTCTTGGTAATGTAAGAGTCACCCAGGTGCACCTGGTTTTGAAGGGATGAAGGGGTCCTGGAATGCAGCTGAGGCTTTGCAATTGTGTAGGAGGGCTGGGGCATCTGAAGTGTGTAGCCCAGTAGGGAGGAACAGGAGACCTGAGCATTTTTGGAGATGGCAGAATTGGGACCACCAAGAAAGCAGAAGTTTGGAGTGGAGCCAGGCTGAGTTTAGGAATCAATCCATGTGAGCTGCCAGAGGGTAGAGCCAGAGGAGTGATCTGGGCCCTTTGGGGGAGCCTAGATAATTGTAAGTGGATCCCAGACACAGAACACTGATCTTTTCCATAGTTAGATTTCAGTTTTGTATTGATTTGATTGTCACTATGCCCTGGTTCTTCTCTCTTGAAATAAAGTATTTAGTTTGTATATTTTATAGAAGGCAACTTTAGTTGTTTGGTTTGCGGGGGGGGGGGGGTGTTTTTGGTTTTTAGGATTGCAGGAATGGTGATAACGTTTTGTTCGTAGCATTAAATACTGGCTATAGCACAGTAACTTTCCCTTAAGCTTGACATAAGACATAACTCACCTACTCAGCTAGCCTGACTAATCAACAAACTATAGGAAACTGCGATCATCAGGACAGAATACCACACCTGGCATCTTCCTGTGAGTTCTGGGAATCAGGATCTATTTATCCTACCTACAAGGCAGGATCTTTACCTATGGAGCTCTTGCCCTAGCCCTCTGCTTGAGCTTTAGTTTCTATTATACAAACCTAACATTTAGCCTAACTCAAAAGTTGCTAAGGCCCTGAAATACTAAGTGCCCAAAAATAAATCAAGTTTTTATGAGAACTAAATTTTCTCATTGAGCCGACCTCACTTTTGTAAAGCAGTAATGATTAAATTCCGAGGAGTTTCCATTAAGAAACACCTGTCCTTGCAGATGTGTGTGTATATTTGTTTAGCATCCACCCATTAATGCGTGGTTGAGATAGAGGTTGATAATGTCATTCTACCTAAAAGCTCAACTTGCTGAAGACATTTTGTGGATCTTTGGTCTTCTCTTAAATGAAAAAAAAAAAAAATGCTGTATTTTTCCTTTTATTGAAAATAGATTCTTTTGTCATATTAGATATCCTAATTAGTTTCCCCTCCCTCTATTCCTCCCAGCTCCTCTCCACTTTCCCTCCCTCTGGATCCACTTCCTTCCTGTCTCTCATTAGAAAAGACCAGTCTCAGCCATTTTGTTATATAATAAGAAAGCTAGATACACAATAAAAAATATGAGACATTAGGCTTTGTTTAAAGAGACAAAACCGTTAAAGTGTTTGAATTTGTAGGACTGTGATACTTTTGAAGTTGTAAGATGTTTTATGTTGCAATGTAGATATTAATGTATGATCTTGGGGGACAAGAAAGGAAAGGTGTGGCTTAACAAATACATATTTGATTGTCAACTTGACAGGGATCAACCATACTGCATAGTTTTATGCCAACTTGAGACAAAAACTAAGACAAGTTTTCACATAGATATTTTATCTTCTTTGATACAAATGCAAGTTGGAGTGTGTCCACAACCTTTTTTCAGTTTATTATTTGTTTGTATATATAGAATGGCTACTGATTTTTAAGTTGATTTTTGTACCCTGCCACTTGGCTGAAATTGTTTACTATTTCTGGAAGTGTTCTGGTGGAATTTTTGGAATCTCTCATATGTCGTATCATATCTATCATGTCTTATTATATGCAAATGGGACTAATTGACTTCCTGTCCTGTTCATTTCATTTTAACTTCCTGTTCATGCCTTATTGCTCTGGCAAATGCATTCAGTACTATATCGAAAACAAGTGGGGATAGTGAACAACCTAGATTAATTTCTAACCTTACTGAAATCATTTCAAGATTTCAATCATCGCCATTAATGTATATTTTGGCTGCTGCGTTTTCATAAATAGTCTTTATTGTGTTGAGATACATTGCCTGTAGGCCCACTTTATGTATGAGTTATATTATGAAAGCATGGCTGGATTTTGTCAAATGCTTTTTCTACATCTATTGCAATAATCATTGATATTTGTCTTTGCTTCTATGATTTATTACATTTATTGATTTACAAATGCTGATTCAAGACTCATGCATGGGTTAAGCCAGCTTGATCATGATTGATGATAATTTCAATATTATTTTTGTATTTAGTTTGCTATTATTTTCTGGAAAAGGTATGAATCTATGTTCATCAGGATATATAGGTGTGGGTATTATTGTTTTGTTTAAAATGTGTTTATTATTGGAGTAATGCTGGCATCCTAGAATGAGTTTACTACTGATCTTCTCTTTTTTTTTTTTTTTTTTTTTTAGTTTAAGAAAGATTGGTTGTAGCTCAGTTGTAAACATCAGGTAAATCCCTGATGTGACTCTATCTGAATACAGACATGTTTTTAGTCAGAAAGGGTTTTTTTGTTTGGTTTTTGTTTACTTTTTAGAGACAGGGTTTCTCTGTGTAGTCTTGGCTGTCTTAGGCTTGCTTTGTAGACCAGTCTGGCCTCGAACTCATAGCAATCCACCTGCCTCTGCCTTCCTGAGTGCTGGTGTTAAAGGCATGTGCCACCACGTGTGGCATCAGAAAGGTTTTAATTATGAGATCTTCCCTTCCCCCCAGCCCCTTACTATGTAATTAACTTCTGTGGGTTTTCAGATTATAGCAAATGTTTCAATAGCTTAAATATAATATATGCATATAAGCGAAAACATATAATTGTCTTTGGGGGTGTGAGTTACCTCACTCAGAATGATTTTTCCTAGATCCATTCACTTACCTGAAATTTTATAATTTCATATTTCATTAACAGCTTGATATTACATTGTTACAAATGGACTGCATTTTCATTATATTTATTTCATATTCATGGACATCTAGGCTGTTCCCAATCACTGGCTATTATGAATAGAGCAGCAATGAACATATCTGGGCATATTTACTTGTATATCTGTAGTAAGATATAGAGTCCTTAGAGCACAGTGCCAAGAATGCTACAGCTGAATCTTGAGTTATGTCAATTCTCAGTTTCCTGAGAAGCCTCCACACTGATTTCCATATTGACTGTACTAGTTTACACTCCAATCTGCAGTAAATAATTGTTGCCATTTCTCTGCATCTTTTCCACCATGTGCTGTCTTTTGTTTTATTGATATTGGCTATTCTGACTGGGGTGAGGTGAAATATTAGAACTCTTTTAATTTTCATTTCCCAGATGAAAAAGCATGGAAATATAATGTAGTGTTATGGGGGATACTGGGAGCATTAAATGGGTAAGAGGATGAGAGACAAAGGTAAGGAAGGGAAAACGGGTGGAAACAACAAATATTAAGGGCTCTTTTGAAAATATGGAAACAGCATATACTATATTATTTTACTATAATATTAATATATTATTTTTAATACTATATTAGCAAATACTCTAAATTAGAAACGACATTATTGGGGAAGACCATGCCTTGAACTAGACACCCTATACCACCAAATAAAACTTCCAGGGCTAGAACTGGGTTACATCTTGTTGAGATGTTGGACAAAGGTGCCTCATGGAACCACATAATCACAGGCTATCACCAAAGCTATTGGATGCTTTCCACAACCAGGTAGTAAGACCCTGTGGATGAAGACAACACTTGTGTCATAAAACACTGGTGCCCAACTGGAAGTTTAAACCTTTCTGACTGTTGTTCACACTACTGAAAGGTATTCTACACATTACTGGAGTAGAAACATAGCCATCCATATCACCAAGCTATACACCCTGTAAATTACAATATGAAACCAGCTGAAAAATATCCTAGTGCAGTAGAGGCACAAACGTTATGGCAATAACAAAATAAGGCCCATTCCATTATATCTGATACTGCTGAAGTGGGCTAGAACCTGAGACTAAAATAGATAGGCCATAAGTCAAGGGAGAAACGACTCTTCTTATTTTGCTAAAGGAATATAACAATGAAATAACTCCAATTACGTATTGCTGTGCCTATAGATCAGCATCTTACTCAACCATCATTAGACAAGTTTCTTCTTACGGTGCGTGGGAATTAACATGGAGATTCAAAACTGGACAATATCCAGAGAGTGAGACCATTTCTTAAATGGGAAATCTTCATCAAACCCCTCCCCCCTCAAGGTTCAGAATCTATGTGAAAGGGGAGGGGCAGGTAGAAAGACTGTAAGAGCCAAAGTAATGGATGACTCCAAGAAAACAGTGCCTTCTAGACACAACTAGAGTTATACACATATGAACCCATGGAAACTGTGGCTGCACACATAAGACCTGCAGAAGTTCAAGGCAGATTAGTTTTCTGCACTGAGATCGAGAAATACACATATGGCCCCACTTATAACTAAGGAGCTATTTATAATTGATACCTTCTGGGACATGGAAAATCAGATTTCATAAATGGAGGCTCACTGAGTTTAGAAACCAAATAACACAAAACAAACTCCATGTTTTTTGTTTTTTGTTTTGTGTGTGTCTGTGTGTGTGTATAACCTTTTTTTAGTTTTGGCATTTTTTGTCTTGTTTTTTATTTGTTTATTTTGATTTTTGATTTTGTGCGCTGTATCGAAACTGAGAGATAGAATATAAAATGTATGGATTGGGATATGTTACTTTGGAGGAATTGGAGGAGGAAAATGTATCAAAATATATTGTACAGAAATCCTAAGAAAAAAGCAGGAGCTGTTAACTCCGCAGAAAAATATAAAAATGTAGTTATTTACCTTTTTCAATATGATTTTAATTAGCATTTTTCTTTTGGAACAAGTTCATTCACATGCTATAAATAGAAACTTAATTAAAATGAGGCCATTTATAAAAAGTGCTACATGAAAAGTGACAATGTTATATTATTTGTGAGACTCATTTCACTACATGTACTTACATTAATCATTATCCTGTACACCTTGTATTTATACAAATTTAGTTGTAAATTATACCACAGTAAAACTAGCAAAGACATCTTATTAAAAGTAAGCACCTGTTGTTTAATCTGTCAATGTAATGTGTAACTATCCTGTCTGAGAATACATATGATCACTCAGTTGAACTTAGTTTTCTCTGATTTGAAAGTTATCTCTAGCTGGAGTACGATATTCAACTAGTTCTTAACAAATTCATGGCATTGGGATGAAATGCTTTTTGGAAAATAAATGATGTGAGAGTATGGTGACTGGATATAAGAACTACTTTTTTGAGACTGCTCTGTAAGACACAAGGAAAATATGTGGTAAACCACAGTTGTACTAGTTCAAGCTGCTTTACTTAAAAAAAAATTGGTGTTATAAAAAGGAAGGCATGTTGCTACTGTACCAGTCCTCTCCTCTGCTAATGGGTCTGTTTACATTGTAAATACCTTAGTTAATCTGTAGTGGTCTCATTGAATCAAAAAATATATCCATGTCTTTTTATTTTCCACCTTAATGGAATACATATTTTAAAGTATTCCCTTATATATTTTATATATCTTTGTGTCTTATAACGGGTTCATGATCATTTTATTGAACAGTTGAGACAATTGAGTTATTACTGAAACATCTGTATAGATTGCAGTTATTTTTATTTTTTTCAATAAATTATAATTTTGTGAGGAAAAAAAAGCTCTAGAGTCTTGGCTGTGATTACTCTTCCCTGGCTTCCAATATTGCTTCCAGTATTCCATTTGGCATTTTTTTGTTATATGTAAATTTTTAAGGTGTTTGGTCATGGAAAGTTTTTCTTTATCATTCTACTAGGCAGATATTTTTACCAACTACATTAGTCTAGGTTGGTACTCATGGTCTTTTATAACTTGTATTTTCAGTGTTTTCTAAAAGTACATCAACTAAGAAGCCATTTTTGCTGATTGTGTAGGTGTTTGACATTAGCACTTACCTATATTCAAGTATTTCAGTTTTATCACATTGAGTATTAGTCTACTTGTTTGTGTAGTTTGTATTTTTCCTGCCTGGTTAATGGCCTTCTTGGCTTTGTAGAGGAAAACATTGAAAATGTATTAACAGTTATCTCCTAGTTTTCTGCTTCCCAATTTTCTTTCTTCCAACTTGTCTTCAATTACACATATTGGAATTGCTAGTCATGGTCCACTGATCTCTAAGATTGTATACTGTGTTCTGTAATCATTATCATATGATTACAGATGGATATTGGTTTTCTTAATGTCTATATACTGGTTAGTTTCTTTCGCAATATATCATGAGCTGCAGGCCACAGACAGAGAGAAGTAGGGAGGAAAGAGATTGGTCCATGTATGGGCTTTTGAAACCTAAAAGTATACCCCTTTTTTCCTGCAGTGATTAAAGATGTTAATGATCATTTTATATATCACTCAAGTCACTTCTGTTCCTGTTTTTTATAATTGACTGTAAGATTCTTTGGCTATTTTAAATCATGTTATTTTATTCTTGTTTTGGAGTTATTAATATATTTCAAATATCCTCACATATGTTTTAGAGTTTTTCTCCAATTTGAAAATCTTTTCACTCTGTTGCTTTCTCTCTGTCATAAAAGTCTTTAAATTGATTCATTCTCATTCATTTAATTTTACTTTTATTAGAGCTATGCTATTAGGGTCCAATCTATGTCTGTCTGTCTGTCTGTCTATCTGTTTGTCTGTCTTCCTGCCTGCCTGCCTGCCTGTCTGTGTTCTAGGCTACATAAAAGTAGCTATGTCATAAAGGTTGATTTTAACACAAGATTGATCTTTAACCTTCAAGCCTGAACTCTCAAAACTTAAGAGGTTGAAGCATAAAGATTGTGAGTTGAAGATGGCAACCTTTATCAGAGAAAGAATTCTAAAATGTTTATAAAAGCAGAGGCAAGAAATATAATAAACTTTGAAGTCATGTGCTAGAACTCAGGAATAACATCCATGTGACTGTGCATACATGTAACACAGATGCTCTGATGGTTACAGTTAAAGGACCATGAGTCAGGCCTTAATAGGATCCATGACAAGAGTCTTTTCCCAAACCCAAAAAAACCAAAGATAAAAGAAACAGTAGAAGAGAACCAAAGATGATGCATGTAGAAAAATAGTTAAAATTAGATGATGAAATATTGAGAAGAATACTATAGAAACATTACTCATTCTATTGGCACACATAAATATATAACTTAAAAATCTTATAACACCTCTAGTATGTAGCAAGTTCTCGAAACTAACGGAAAGCTGGAGAAGTGATTGAATTAGTGAAACTTCGTTATTTATATAAAGTCATATATGCATAGTGGTACATAGCAAAATGAGAAAATGTAATCAAGTAATCCTTGAACAAATTGAACAAATATCTGCTAGTCTCATTTCAGAGATTAAAAAAACTAAGGCTCAACTATGGGAACAAGGATCTGAAGCTTTCCACAGACAGCAGTGGACCTCCTCCTCCACCTCCTCCTCCTTCTCTTCCATTTCCTCATTCTCCTCCTCCTCCCTCCCCCTCCTCCTCCTCCTCCACTTCTTCTTCTTTGGAGACAGAGTTTCTCTCTGTAGCCTTGGCTGTCCTGGACTCACGTTGTAGACCAGGCTGGCTGGCCTAGAATTCACAGAGATCCGCCTGCCTCTGCCTCCCCAAGTGCTTCAATTACAGGTATGCACCACGGTGTCTGGCTGGACCTTTTGTTTTATACTCTATATTCTTTCTACCATTATTTGCTTCTTTCAGTAAGTTTGTAAAAACGTCACAAAAATCTATGGACATAATACTACTTCATTATTCCCTATTTCATAAATATCAGAATTATTTTTTTATCACTTGATGTCAGATTTTTTAAAATA
Source organism: Acomys russatus (assembly GCF_903995435.1). Taxonomy (NCBI): domain Eukaryota; kingdom Metazoa; phylum Chordata; class Mammalia; order Rodentia; family Muridae; genus Acomys; species Acomys russatus. Next base: position 41,438,108 of record NC_067144.1, on the reverse strand, counting down.
TATTTTATTAATTTATTCATATTACATCTCAATTGTTATCCCATCCTTTGTAACCTTCCATTCCTCCCTCCCTCCCATTTTCCCCTTATTCCCTTCCCCTATGACTGTGACTGAGGGGGACCTCCTCCCCCTGTATACACTCATAAGGTATCAAGTCTCTTCTTGGTAGCCTGCTATCCTTCCTCTGAGTGCCACCAGGCCTCCCCATCCAGGGGATGTGGTCAAATATGCAGCACCAGACCAATTCAGAATGGTTATGAAAATTTCTTTCCTTAAATATATAGCTGATGGGTTGCATATAACTAATGATTTTCAGACATCATTTGTAATTTCTAAATGGTTGAGTTATATTCACTAAATGATTTTAAATATTTCAACACCACAGTAGTTGACTAAAATCCATTAATATCATTTCCTTCCAAATGTGTTAAAATGCTATGCTGTCTTTCTAGCTAGCAGCTTCCTGTAAACCAAAACAGACAAGTTGAGGAATGCATAATAATTGTTTACAAATCATTTTAGGTTTGGCTTAAAAAAAATAGAATGTGTGTTGGAGGATGGTGAGAAACCTGAGTGAATATTGTGCTCAGCATTGACTCTGATGACCTAATTTCAATCTTAAAAAGCTACATGGTAGGAAAAGATAATTGATGCCTGCAGACTGTCCTCTGAGATCCTAGAAAATGTCCTCAGTGTTTTACTGTCAGTTGGTTCATGTATAAATTCTACATTTTCGTGTAGAAAATGAATTCAGTATTTTGGCTCTTGTTTGTTTCGTGTTTAAAATGAAGGAAATATAACTGATCAACTGTGAGAACCTGTTTTGATCTGTGTATTCTCTGAGTCATCAGAATACATTTAATTAACTCAAAATAATACTGTTATAATATGTATGCAGTTAACTTGAAGAGTAAGAAAGGAAAAAAGAGGGAAAAAACAAAAAGAAGCAAGTGAATCAGAGAAGCCCATGTGGCACTTGCATTCTGTTGCGGGTTTCTGTAGAATGAGTTTATTGCTTAGACAGAAACGGATGAAAACCCTGAACTCAAAGAAAAATCTACTGAAGATGACCTGCTTCTACACAGTTCTTTCAAAAGTTCAATTATAACAAGCACTAAAATACTATAAACCAGTTTCCCTTTGCCTTTGTATGTAACCAGCCGCATAGATTTATTTTTCTCACAAACTTCATATTAAATATTTACTTCTAATTCCATGGAAAATGTTTTTTGTCTTCTGGAGACATGGTAATCAAGATAATAAGGTAAAAAAATTACTTCTGAATATTATAGTTTTATCTTTCTATTTTCTATAATACAGTTTTTAGATGGTAATAATATTTAATTGATAACAAATTATTTTAAATACATAGCTTTCCTATACTTTCCTATATTTTATGTCCCTGTGAAACTAAATTCTATATAATTGTAGCTATTCCTTATGCATTTTTTGACAGACATTCAGAGAATCCTTCAGGACAAATAGAAGCAGGTAGTGGTTGTGGGAGTTGAGATAATTAGGTAAGAGACTCCTGACTTTGTAATGCTTGCTAGAACCAAATGGTGATGGATGTTCCCCTATGCACAGGGCAAAAGGATTGACAACATTGAGGCAATAGCATCTTCAGAGTAGGACACTGAATAGCTGGAAAAGGACTGATGGTTGCAGTCAATTAAGTGGGAAGTGGAGCAAAGAATTACATTTAATTTACCAGTTAGAAGTCTGAAGTTTAAGACTTCTAGAAAGCTGCCCTAAAAAATGGTTTGTCTTGGCTCGCACAGGACCCAAGTTCCTAAAAACTAGAGTAATCAGTATATGGATAAACGACTGAGTGGTTTATATCACCTAGAGTGTAAGTCTGTGTACTAGTTTTATGTCAGCTTGACACAAGCTAGAGGCACTGGAAAGGAATGGGCCTCAAGTAAGAGGCATCTGTAAAGCATTTTCTTAATTACTGGTTGATAGGGGAGGGTCCAACCTGTTGTGTGCAGTGCCGTCTTTGGGCTGTTGGTCCTAGCTTATATAAAAATTGGGCTTAATAAGCTGTGGGGAGCAAGGCAGTAAGCAGCACCCCTCCGTGGCCTCTGTGTTGGCTCCTGCCTCAGGTTCCTATCATGTTTGTGTTCCTGTTCTGACTTCGTTCCATGGAAGTGATATGAAAGTGTAAGGAGAATAAACCCTTTCCTCCCCAACTTGCTTTTGATCGTGGTGTTTCATCATAGTCATGGTAACCCAAACTAAGAGAAGTTGGCATAAGGAGAAGGCTATTGGTGTGACTGACTGACTGTGTTTTCTTCAAAGAACACTGGGCTAGAAAAAACATTGAGTGTTGAAAGCATAGTGAAATATTCTGTGGGAGCCTGGAAGATAAGAAGGGTGAGAAGAATGCACAGCCCTGCATTGTGAAGTTCCAGAGGGAAATGTGAGAGTCCTTTCTTTTTAATTTTATTTTATTAATTTATTTTTATTACATCTCAGTGGTTATCCCATCCCTTGTATCCTCCCATTCCTCCCTCCCTCCCATTTTCTCCTTACTCCCCTCTTCTATGACTGTAACTGAGGGGGACCTCCTCCCCCTGTATATGCTCATAGTGTATCAAGTCTCTTCTTGGTAGCCTGCTATCCTTCCTCTGAATGCCACAAGGCCTCCCTATCCAGGGGCTTAAAGACTATTTTAAGTTAAGATTATGTGGTTCTCCTTAGCTGGGGCTAATAAAATGAAAGCTGTGGTTAGCAAAAGACTAAAACAACTGAATTAAAATCTTTACTTTACTGGACAAAAAAACAGTGATAATTAAGAGGAGACCAGCATCCCTGAAGTGAAAGCCTCTTCAAAGGGTTTCCTTGAGGTCATCACACAGGCCCTGCATTCTGGAAGCGGCCAAGGTTATACCTTGTGCTAGCTTTAGTAATGTGTAAGAGTCACCCAGGTGGTACTGCTTCTAAAGGCATGAAGGGGTCATGGGGAGCAGCATGTGGCTTCTTTGTACTGTGTGGCAGGCTGTGAGAAGAGGCTATTGGTGAAAGTACTCTGTTGAAGACCCCAATATTTTAGAGATGCCAGTATTGTGGATGACCACCAAGGATAACAGAAGGGATGGAGTGGAGCCAGGAGACTCACTCTCTCTCTCTCTCTCTCTCTCTCTCTCTCTCTCTCTCTCTCTCTCTCTCTCTCTCTCTCTCTCTCTCTCTCTGTGTGTGTGTGTGTGTGTGTGTGTGTGTGTGTGTGTGGTCAGAGAATAGACGCAAGTCCCTTGGATGCCTTGGAAAAGCACAGGAGTCCCAGATAATTGGACAGTGAGTTATTCATACTTGTGGAGTTTGGTTTTGCTATGTTCAGAACTGTGCTCTGCTTTTTCTCTCTTGAAGTGAGAAGTTATTTAATTAATTTATTTTTTTGTTTTGGTTTTTTTGTTTTGGTTTTTCTAGACAGGGTTTCCCTGTGTAGTCATGGCTGTCCTAGACTCACTTTGTAGACCAGGCTAGCCTCGAACTCAAAGCGATCCGCCTGCCTCTGCCTCCCAAGTGCTGGGATTAAAGGCATGTGCCACCACGCCCGGCCCAATTAATTTATTTTTTTATTATCCAGGAGTCCGCAGTTGAGATAATTTAAATTTAAAGAGACTGAACTTTTAAGTGTTTCAATTTTTATTGTAATATTTTTCTTTTATACATTTATATTATTACACACATATACAATAAGCTACACACAGCAAGAAGAATCACAAAACAATCAGGAATTATATAATTGTTACATTCATAGTGTTTTGGCTATTTGTATTTGGCAACCTTGAAGAAAACATCTTTCTTATCTTGGTGAGTCTAAAATTCTGAATGTAAATCAATATGTATCATATCTCATTTCTCTCAACTTAAAACATCTATCTAGATGTAAAAACATCTTAACCCCTAAACAACTAAGCTTAATTGTAACTCTCTGGTCTTCAACCCCATCAGAATCTTGAGAAGAAAAAAATAATAATTACCTAAGTAAACAGGACATACAGGTTAGCAGCTTCCAAAATGATAAAATGACAGAGACAATTTGCTGCCTGAACACTCACCCAAAATTTCTATGACGTTGGAACATCATTTTCAGCCTTCTGACCCAGTATATCTGACAGACATATTTGCGAGGCAGGAACTATTGAGGACTTGCTTACCCTGTCTTGGCAGAGTTTGGCTGTCAACTCTGCCTGCATCTAAACTTGACTGTTTTTAGGTAGAATTCTGTCTGTGGCAGAAATGAGGACATTTTGCCCAGTGGCTTGTTTGCCACATTTGAAGCCATCTCCATAAGAAGACTCTTTGATGCTCACTCATCTTCTTTGAGGTAGACAGGGTGTTGCCAGGAGTTAACTTGTCTTATTGCCAAAGAATCTTTAAAATAATAAAAACATCTTTAAGTGCCATATTGTATTCTTTAGGTCTCCGATGTTTCTATTTTTAAAGACTTTGGCACTTTTAAAATCTTGAATTATTCATATTGTGATGTTCATATTAATGTGAGATCTTGAGGTTCCGAATGAAATGAAAAGTTGTGCCTTACTAGTGATGTGTTTGTGTGTCAAGTTCACAAGCAGTAGGTTGTCCTGGCTAGTTTTAAGAAAACTTGGCACAAGCTAGAGTAGATGGAGGCATCTTCAATTGAGAACATGCCTCCCTAAGAGTCAGCTGGAAGGTATTTCCTTAATTAGTAGTTGATACAGGAATGGTATCATACCTAGGCTGGTGGTCCTGGGCCTATAAGAAAACAAGCTGAGCAAGCCAGTAAGAAGTACCCCTCTATGGCCTCTGTATCAGTTCCTGACTCAGGTTCCTGCCTATTTGAGTTCCTGTCCTTACTTCCTTCAGTGATGGAATACAATGTGGAAGTATCAGTCAATAAACCCTTTCTTCCCCAGTGTGCTTTGGTCATGGTGTTTCATCACAGCATTAGAAACCCTTACTAAGACAATATGTTTAAGAGAACAAATTCCCACTACAGCAAGATCATGCTATCAAGAAGTTTTAAAATCCGGTCTGTTTTATTTCTCTGACATTTTTTTAAAGATTATAATACAGTTATAACATTTCCCTATTTCCTTTATTCCTCCAACACTTAGGTAGTCCCACTCCAATTCATGGCCTCCTTTTCATTGATTGTTATTGTATGTATATTTTAATAGATTGATAAGTGGATGAATGGATAGATTAGATAGATAGATAGATAGATAGATGATAGATAGATATAGAAAGATGATAGATAGATAGATGATAGATACATAGATACAGATAGATGAGATGATATATAGTCCTAAATATAACCTGTTCACTGCTCATTCTGTATAATGTTACTGGTATATTTTTTCAGGGCTGACCATTTGGCACTTGACAACCAATTGGCGTCTTAACAACCAAATGTGATCTTTCTTGGGTTTTAGTAACTCAAAATGTAAGTGACTATCGTAAAGGGTGTAGGTTTCCTAAATTATTCCACCTCCCTTTGGTGGGGAGGCCTGATGGCACTCAAGGAAAGAATAATCAGGCTACCAAGATGAGACTTGATAGCCTATGACTATATAGTGGGAGAGGAGGTCCCCTTCGGTCATAGACCTAGGAGAGGTGAATAGGGTGAAAGCTGGAGAAATGGGGGGAGGAAAAGGGAGGACACAAGTGATGGGATTGCAATTGAGTTGTAATCTGAATAAATTAATTAAATTTAAAAAATTTTAATGTAAGTGACTAGTGAAGTAGATCATCAGTCAACAACCAAGGACCAGAGTTTGTATGCCAACACTCATTTAACAAGTGGATCAGCAACTTCGTCTGTAATCATCTTCGGTAAGACTCAGGGAGCATAGGTGTAGGAAGATTTCTTGAAGTTTACATGCTTTCAGATTAAGCCCCAGAACCAGATAGATCCCTTTCCTAAAAGGAATAGTCAGAGAATATTAGAAAAGGACTCTGAAAGCACTCCTTTTAATTTCACAAGTATACATAGGTGCGTACACACACACACACACACACACACACACACACACACACACACACACACACACACACAAAGCAAAGAAATGAAAATTAAAACTCAAAATATAAGAACTAAGAAAGGATATATTTCATGGTATTGGAAAGGCCATAACTAACCTGAGATGGTGTTACTGCATTTCTCTGAAAACCTATTGGCTTAGAGCCCCTGGGCATGCTTAAAATTGGTTAGCATTTTAGAGGCAGAGTTCCAACTGTATATGTAAGATCTCATGATCTTAATTCACACAAAGCCAAATGGATATAGTGGTTAATGCTCAAATTGGTGTGCACCCACATTTTTCTAGAGACATAAATTTTAAATTGTCACTACTTTTTAACTGTATCCCAGCTTGCTTTCTCCCCGGGCAACCCAACCTTTGTAAGGCTATTTCTACAGCTCTGCTAATTTAATGCACATTTTTCAGTTCCTATCCAAGCTATTAGAAAAATTACCACTGCCCTTCCTCCTCAATGGAAAGGAGTCCTCCAGAAAGACAATATGTTACTTTTCATCTGCATAAACACCTTAGGCCATATGTTTATGTGACATCTAAAGAGTAACAGGCACAGCTAGCCTTTTCCTTGGAGATAGCAAATAATTAAGAAATATGGAGAAATGATACTCTTTTGAATCAATAGGATACTTTTCCTACACTTAAAACACCTAATGTGTTTCTGCCCTTGATGGGGCATCCCATTTACCACATCTTATTACAATCTCAAGAAGGGGGAAGTATATATTTAGTCATATCCATGTCAAGCGGAAATTCCTTCTCAAACATTAATTTTTGGTACTTTGGAGTTCTTGCGCATTAAAAGATATTGCCACACAAAAAGCACATGTGGCCTGTCACAAACATTATGAAATTATTGACCTTACACAGAGTCATCTGCACAACTATTGATTTTTTTTTTCTGCCTTTATTTTGACATTTCATATGATTTCATCTAAGATTCATCACTGTGGAAATGTCAGGTTTGAGAGTGTGCTTTTATTGTTTGGGAAGAGCAATCTTAGACATGGTTTACTACTTATCTATTAGAGGCAGTAGGCTGAAGCCATCAATGTTGAAATGACTTCAGTGCCAAGTTATCATATTTATTTTTCCAGAGGTGTCCAGATCGCTCTTATTTTTTTCATCAAAGAAGTAAATTGGGTTGTCATTGTGGGTTGCAGATGCCAATAGTTCTTCAACTTGGGTTTAAAATACTAAGCTCGTAAGTACTTGTAATTGAAGATGTCCTAGAACATATATGAGAAAATTAATTCTACAGCGTTTCTAGTCGTTTGTAAAGTGATAGATATGCTAACAGATTTACACTTACTCAGGACTCAATGAAAAATTAATGTTTCATGCCATTTCATCTTTTAATTTATTGTACTGTCTAAATTTTGAGGTAGATACTTTAGATTATCTTTTCTCCCTCCCTTTCCCCACTCTAATAGAAAACAGACAAAAATTTAAAGATCTAAAATTGGATCTCTGTCCAAACCAACCGTGTTAAAATAAGTGTTTCTGTTTCACTTAGTTAACTTTTCCAAAATGACATTTACAATTTGTTTAAAACAGCAGAAACTGTATCAACAACATCAATTGAATAGTAAATAATTTCTGTGAAAATAGATTGACCTACAGCCTGGGGATGCAGCTGAAAGTTTGTGTGTGTGATGGGGAAGTGTCATCTTTGCATCCACTTGTCAGTTGCCTATGATGTACAATGCCCTGTGTTGTACTCCTAGCACTGGGAAAGAAAAGAAAGTTCATTAAAGAAAACATAATGAAATTATTTCTGCTTCATTTATTGATGAATGTGATCCTAGTAACTGGAAGTGTGCTATCAAATACGTTATGAGATTTGTTTCATGTAATTCTAGGACTCTAAATGTTTGCACTATCATCTTAAAACGAAGTCATTGTAATAAAATACAATTACATCTTTAATGGCATTTTTCTTTTAATTGAATGGAAAAACCCGAGTTTTTAAAGAATGTTTAATGTTTTAATTATGGTGTTTGATTCAGTGAAGAACAATTTCCCTAATGAGAGCTGGCCTACATAATGACATTCTACACTGTTTTATTTAACTAATCAGATTTTTCCTTCAATTCTACTGTCTTTTACATATTCAGAGCAGATGCGCTTATGCTAGCATATGTATTAATGTTAATTGAAGATATTCAGGTGGATGACAAAGGAAATTAGTCTCCTCAGGGTATCATCTTCCCTTGTAGTTTGAAAAAAAAAAGAACTTTCAAGAACTCTATATATAAATCTGAACAAAATACTCTTCTCCACATGGCATGACAGATTTCATAAGTGTTTGATCACTGCTTCTGGGAATGTCTGCGACAAAATCTATGACTCACAAAAAGAATCCAAATAATAAATGAAATTGTGCATTAATTTTGAGGTGCAGGTTTTTTTTTTACCATATAACTATAGGATATTTTAGTAAGCTCGTTAACTTTGTTTAGAATAAATTTATTTTGACAAAAAAAGGAAACATGGTAGAAGACAGGTTTGTAGACATAATAGGATAAAACAAAATACGTGGGTGAAAACCTTACTAACAAACATAAATTATGCTCAAAATACAGCATAGTCACTTGAATATGAGAAATGAAGGAAATAGTGAGTGAAGGAAATTTCATTGGTTAGTTTGTGTGTCAAATGGCCATGGCCATATAAACTATTCCTGGGACCTATTTCTACCAAGAGACTTGTGCAGTATTTAGAATTGTCTGTGGTCCCTGGAATATAGAGAAGTAGAAATGACCCCCTGCCTGTATTAATCCTTTATTCAAACATCCGCATATAACAGATACTTTAAGAGGTCTAATAAAATTTCAGAACAAATAGTCTGTATTGACTCTATGCAGAATAAAACTGGAAAGAAGGTAAGTGTTCCCACAATGGTGCCACAGGGAGAACAAAACATGGTTTGAAAGCACAAGAGAAATTACAAACTGATACTTTAGCGGACACATAAAAGGCTCAAATAGAACTGAGAAATGGTGTAGTCACTGGAAAACTGATTCCTAAAATAAGAAGACTCAATGGCATATTGATTGAAATGTAAATGTGAGGTTGTTTATCTTTCACTTGATCTATGAAGGGAAGTCAGTTTTCCGGCTACAAAAGAAAAGGTGGGTTCTGATTGGTGGCTAAACGGCCCTTTGTAGCAACAGAAACCTTTGAGTGTCAAAAAACTTTTCCCCCTTTCCACTGCATACTCCCAACCTTATCTTTCACTCTGCTTCCACCTCTGTGTTATTATATATTCCAAGTTCTTCATCTTACCAGATTCCAATGATTAGAAACTTCACGATATGGAGGAGCAACCAAAATATTATCTGTGCTTCTAGTACTTAGCTCAACCCCAGAGCAACCCCATTTCTTCTGAATACCACTAGTCAATGTTCACACACATTCTTTCCTTTGGAGGAAAGACTATCTTTGAGACAAGTTCCGGCACCATGTCCCTGGCTAGACTCAAACTCACAATCTGCCTTAGGCTCCTATGTGCTAGGCATGGGCCATCACACTAGTTTTTTTATAACCATATTTTTTTATTTTATAATTTATTCATATTACTTCCCCAATTGTTATGCCCTCACTTTTATCTCCTAGTTTCCAGCCTCCCTTCCTCTTCCACCCTATTCCTCTGCCCTAGACCTCTGATGGGGCCTCCTCCCCCACCATTTGGTCACAGTCTATCATGTCCTATCAGGGCAGCCTGCCTCCCCTTCCTCTATGTGCCTTCAAGGCCACCCCAGCAAGGGGCAGTGATTAAATCGCAGGCACCAGAGTTCATGTCAGAAGACAGTTCCCTCTCTCACTACTTCCTATACACGTGGTACATGAGCTGTCCATCGGCTACATCTGAACAGGGTCCTACGTATTCTGCATGTTTTTCCCGTGGTCAGTGCATCAGTTTCTGCAGGGCCCCTGGGTCCAGATCATTTAAAAAAATTTTAAATAAAAATTATTACTTGAATCTACACTGATATATCATGTCTTTTGCCCCCACACATTAAATAAATGTTTCCTAAATAAATCTGAGTGTTCATAGTCCACCATTTTTTAGTCTGTGCCATTCTTTTCTGGATAGTGTCATTTTTGGTTAACCACAGTCCAGTAAAGGTAGGCTACGTGTGTCCAACTCCAGCTTTTTCTAATCAGTGATGTGTGATAGCAAGCAACTCGCCTCCTCTGCATCTATTCCTTCAACTATAAAGTGGGATAATGATAAAGAGATCATGTGGGGAATAATTAGGTTAATCATGCTATTAGTGTGCTAGGGTAATTAGGAAAAGTTAGTGCAGACAGTTAATATAAACAAGAGAAGGTGACTTCTGGGTTTCCTGGAGGCCAAAATCCTAATATGGTAACTTTCTTTTCGTCTGACGCCTGGCCTTGGCTGGTACATGGTCACCATTTTTGCTGTATTCTATGGAATCTCAATGTGAAAAAAAAAATCCTCGAATGAGGAAGAACCTATAACTTTCATTCTAAGCACCTGGGAAGTGAGGCCAGAAAACTGTGAGTTCATGGTCAGGTTAATGTACATATTGACGCCTAATTTCAAAAAAGAGTGAACAGCTTGAGATGTTGGACACAGAGATAGAACACTGTCTAGTATGTCTAACCTCCACCATTCTGTCTGGGGCAGTCCCTCCCTCCCATCCCCCATAAACCAGAAGTACCTCGTACATAACAGTGAATTCAGTGGTCAGAGTGGTAGCCTCTACTTGCATCTTGTTCCCCCTTTACTCTGGTAATTGTTTATATTTTGCCAATGAATAGATACTCATTCATTTCTTATGATCTAAAGATACTTTAAAATTTGTATTCTAGAATTTGGATTCTGTTATAGTTGAAAATAAAAATCTGCATGAGCCCATGGGTTGAGCACTTGGTCCCAGATAGTGTCTTCATTTGGACATGGCTAGAAGCTTGAGGTAGTAGGGTCTGACTGACAGCATGTCTGTCTTTCTTTGGCCCCTCCTCTGTCACGCGTTTATTCTCTCTGCTTCCTGACAACTATGAGCTAATAGCTCCTTGCTCCATTTATTCCTGATGCCATGATGTTCTCATTGCCTCAGGCCTAAAGTAATGAAACAAAGCATGGTGGGCTGAAACCTCTGATAATATAGCCTACAATAAATTCTTCCATCTTTTATGGTGTGATTCCCAAGTAACTGACACAGTGTGGAAAGGGCTGATAGGTGGGAGGGCTGTAACTTTTTATGTTTTCCTTTGAGTCAAATTTCTCTCTGATAATGATGTATGAATATTTAATTATTTCATATCATATAAATAAAATTTCAGCTTTGAGAGCTGTTATCTCATTTATGCTCATTAAAGCTCTTATTCCATATTATTTACATTGCAAAGCATTTCCATTACCACAGAATATTTCATGAGATAGCACTGACTTACATAAGCTATTCAAGCAGGTTGATGAGCACACATACCAACTAGTCCATATATTACACATGGTACACTATATATACAAGGCCATTATAGAGTTGAAGGAATAGCAAACTGCTAACAGCTAATTTAAGCAACACGCACTATATTCAGAAAAAAATTATTCAAAGAAAATTCCAGATAGCAGAAAACATCTATCCATAAGTATAATAAAAGCTAGAATCATTCACACAGGCGTCTCAGTCCTAATGCCAGAGTTGAGAGTCTGAGGGTCATGTACTAATCACTGTTCATGTTGGGAAAGGTAATTGGTGCTTTAAAAAAAACTCTGTGTGGGAATTGGTCACAGTACTAGAGTACTCTGACTTTGAATCTGCCAGGTAACTCTTGCTTCATCTTATCAACATATTGCCTTAAATAAGGTAAACATGTAGATGTGCAAGTTTATTTCTGGGATTTCAATTTGATTTCATTGATCTACCAGTTGGTTTCTATGCCAGTACCATGCTGTTTTTATTACTAATGCTCTGTAGTACAGCTTAAAGTCAAGGATGGCGATTCCTCCAGAAGTTCTTTTATTCATAGGATTGTTTTAGCTATTCTGTTTCTCTGTTTTTCCGTATGATGTTTAGAGTTGGTCTTTCAAGGTCTGTAAAGAATTATGTTGGTATTTTGATGGGAATTGCATTGAGTCTACAGATTCCTTTTGGTAAGACAGCCTTTTTTTTTTTTTTTTTTTTTTTTTTTTTACTATGTAAATTTTACCAATCCATGAGCATGGGAAATCTTTCCACTTTACACATAGCCTATCGGCAGCTTGGTCTTCATGTGGGTCCCCTAGAAAGGGCAGCAGGGGCTGTCTCTGACAAGGACTCTGTTGCATGCTTTTCAGTTACTTTCCCCTGGCAGGGCTGCATTGCCATGCCACCCAAAAAGAGTGGCTCAGTCTTTATGCAACTTGATATGCTGTGATGGGTTGGGGGGTGCTCCCCTTTCCTGAGGGGTAGGAGGGATAGGAGGAAGAGGAAGGGGGGGTTGGACCAAGAGAAGAGGAGGGAGAGGCTACAAATGGGACATAAAATAAACAAAGGTATTTTTAAAAGATAAATCTGACCTCTGTACTCTGAATAAATGGTTCTATCTTTGTAATCACCAGGCAAGAGGGGGAAAAAGTACATCAGAAAAATCATCTACCCAAAAGGTAAAAATGACTTCATCTTCGGAGGTGTAGCTTCCCATGGCCAGTTCTTGGGGAAAACTAGATGAAGGAGTCTCTCCTAGAAACCAAGAACACACGGGAGCTTAACTTATACAAGGAGGCAGAAGTATGGATACTTCATAAAAGTTTTTAATCTTCAGTTAAGCAGTCTCTGTAGAAACTAGAAATGTACATCCCAAAACAGTAAAATCTTTTCCCATGGCAGAAGAAAAAAAAATAATTCTGACAAAGTGTGGAACTGCTTGAGTAGTAGAAGAAAGTGTTAGAAATCTAATGAGAGTTCTAAGAGATATGACTCGCCTCATTGCAAATTCTCGGAAATTAAATGTGAAAGATGTCTTAATTTGCATTAGAACTGCCTAAGGGATCCAGGGAAGCTCCTCAGTGCAATGCTGAGGAACAAGGCCCTGTGGGTTCAAGGGCTTATATCAATAATTCCCCTATTATAAGTAGTTTTTCAGCAGGTATGAACTTTAAACTTCCAAACACTGTAAAGAAGTTCCTGTAAATGGAATAGTCAGCCCTTTTTAATAAGGAAGGTTAAGTCTGAATATTTTGTATCACTTTTGAGTTCAAATAAACTAGGACATTGTAAAAATAGAAGAACAAATAAATTACATTGTTAATTCTAAAATCCGTTAATCTAGCCAACTCCCTCTAGTCTACATATATACTAGCTGTGTATTTGAATATTGTTTTCTTACATGCAGTTTTTTTTCTAGACATTTCTAGTAAAATATTTAGCCTTCCTTGAAATCCATTCCCATATTCAAATATCTATGGATTCATTATTCAATAAAATTTACTTTTGTTTTATAGATGGCTTTATTTTTAGATAAACTATGTTGTATTGCCAACCTATAGAATTAAGTGATAAAAAAGTTTTTAAAATCTCATTTTAATACTCATTTCTGAAGATTTAGTTATGTTTATTTAAACAAAAATGCTAGGATTAGTCTTTCTATTTTTAGATGACATTTTTATTAAAACTACTGTGAATGTATAGGCAGTAGTAAGATATATAGATTCATGTTTTTTTTTTCTTTGACTTTTCTTTATTTCATTTTACATAATGGTCCATTCTTGTTTCTTCAGGTGACATAAATCTTGATTTTTTATTAATTTATTCATATTACATCTCAATTGTTATCCCATCCCTCGTATCTTCCCATTCCTCCCTCCCATTTTCCCATTATTCCCCTCCCCTATGACTGTGCCTGAGGGGGACTTCCTCCCCCTGTATATGCTCATAGGGTATCAAGTCTCTTCTCGGTAACCTGCTATCCTTCCTCTGAGTGCCACCAAGTCTCCCCCTCCAGGGGACATGGTCAAATATGAGGCACCAGAGTATAGATTCATGTTTTCAGGATGACCGTTTTGTATTAAATAAGCAATCGGTGTGTGCCTCCCTGGGAAGACTGTTCCCACGCTCAGCATTCCTTAGTTACCTGTAGTACTCAGTGTGTGGTTGAAGCCTTGTGGTCTTTTCCCTACCAACTTTGTCATCTCTATTGTTATTGTCCTTTTTCACATACATTTGAGCAGCCATGTTTATGAGATTTTATGGGTGTAGCTTCTGATGTTACAAAGCCACGCAATCTAACTACCAAGTCAGTGATCCTCTGTCTCTTACATTCTTTCCAACCTCTTCCGCAATGTTCCCTGAGCCTTTGGTGTAGGAGTATACTATATCCATTGGGACTATGATCTGCAACTCTGAATTTTGATTGGTTGTGGTTTCCATCTGTCAAAAAAAGAAGGAGGCTTGATAAGACGTGAGGGCTACACTGACCTGTGGGTGGGTGAACAGATATTTAGAATGTAGTTGTGGATTATGCTGGTTAATAATGAGGCATTTGTAGGTTCTCTCCAAGATCTATCCCTTCACTAACTCTAAGTAGTTGGCCAGGTTTGCAGTAGCAGGCTAAGGTCCCTCATGTTGAGCAAGTCTTAAGTTCAACGCGTGCCACTATTGCACTCTTAAGTGCTGATTGTTGTGGCACATAAGCATCATAGTTGGGTAGGACAATTACTTGTTTTCCTATTTGAGAAGATTGCACGGTACCTTCTGGAACCATGAAAGCTCGTCTTCAGCGGAGTCTTTCAATCTAGTTCCAGCTCTGAAACCTCAGGGCCCTGTGTCTGAAATACATGGTGTTTTCAGCAATAGCAACTTACCTTCCACCTCTGACAGGCAACCAAAGGCAAGAAGAGGTCCATGTCATCTTTGTGAAGTCTCTTAGATAACAGTGACCATCAATAAACTGTTTTGTTCCCCACTAAGTGTCAACATTTTGCGAAACAATAATATAATGTTACTAGACTGTTGACATTACTGTAACCCATCAGTTTTATTGAGCTTTCTCCATATTTTTATTTCTCCTCAATTCATAAAAATTTATCACCTGCATATGCTTGTATATCCAGATGTGGAACAATGGCAACACACCAATGATCCCTGGAGTTTTCTTTTATCATCAAATCCCTCTATCCCCTTTCTCCTAGATTTAATCACTCAACAATATTAATGTACTTTCTATTCTAAAATAGCCATTTAAAAATAGTTCATAAATGGAATGAAGTAATATAAAGTTTTAGGGATTACGTTTTTAAGGCTACATAATGTGCTTGAAATTCACTGAGTTTTGTATTATAGTTTACTATGAAGTGGCACTCTACATCACACAAGAACCCATTTGTTCATTGTAATCATTTGTATACTTTAGACTCTATTGGCTGATTCCACTTATTAGGTATCACATATAACTCTTACATTTATTCACAGGTTATTTTTTAGAGGCTTAAGTTACCACTTCTCAGGAATAAATGCTCTGGGAATTTATAAACCTTATGATAATTATATGTTTAGATTTATAGAAAATTGTAAAAATCATTTCAGAGTGACTATGTCATTGAAAACTCCCACAACTGAAGAGCAAAGCATAGTTTCTCTAAATCCTTTGCAGCATTTGGTGTCATCACCATCTTTTTTCTCCATTTCAGAGATTACAGTAAATGCTTAGCTATATACTGTGATTGTAATTTGCATTTTCCTGATGGCTAATGGTGTTGATTATAATTCCAGGAGCCTGTTTGCCATCTGTACTCCCCACTGATGGAATGTCATTTCTTGACACTTTTACATTCTCAACGTGATTGCTATTTTTCTGACCGATATTTAAACATCCTAAATATGATTCTTTGAACATTTATAGGAGAACAGATATTTATGTGTCTGTAGCTTCTGTTTGTATCCTAAGAAAATGGGTTTTCACAGAGCAAAAGATTTTAATTTTGTTAATTTGTCATTTAATTCTTGTATGGAGCTTTGGTGTCAAATATGAAAGATCATTGCTGAGTCCTAAATACTAAAGCTTTGGTTTTTTCCTTCAATATCTGTTTTTCTAAAATCATATACTTGTGTGGTATATATTTAAATAAATTTACACTGACACCTAATCTATAATTAAGTCTGAACTGATACTGGGTTTGTGCCAGGTTCATCTTTCTGCATTTAATGCCTATTTATTTTAGCATCCTTTGTTAGAAACTTACATTCTATACTGTTTCGTTGAATTGTTGCTTCATCTTTTGTCAAAACTTACTTGGAAATTGAACATAGTGATATATGTCCATAATCTCAATACTCAGCTGATGGAAGAAGTAAGATGGTAAGGACTTTAAGGCCAGCCTAGACGATGTAACGCACTCAAAGCCTATCTGGACAACACAGTGGCACACTCTCAAGAAATTAATATGAGCACGCTTGTATGAGTGTGTTTCTGAGTGTGGTCCTGTGATGTTCAGTAATTTATATAGTCACCCTGCCTCTTACACCACACTGTCTAGATTACCTTACTCTGTGGTTAGCCTAGATAAGTGTCTCATTCCTCCTATTTTTTTTTTTTTTTGTGTGTGTGTGTGTGTGTGTGTGTTGTTGTTGTTGTTGTTTTGTTTTGTTTTCTTAAGATTTTAAAAGATATTTTTAGGGTCTGAAACTTTTCACATGAATGTTAGAATATACTTGTTTGTGAATACCAAATAATTTTTATTTTGGCAAAAATTACCTCCCTCATAGATCAACTTTAGATAGTTGGGTTTTTTTTGTTTGTTTTTTGTTTTCTTTGTTTGATTTTTGTTTTTGTTTTTTTAATAAATGCTTTTCCATTTATAGCCACCAAACCTACACTTTGCAGGCTCAGTCCAGAAGAGAAGCATGTATAGAAGTAAATAAATTTAAAAAGAGAGAGGCCAATAGGCTAGTTATTCTTAAAAGTTTTTGGAGAAATTACTTGAGATTCCAGCAAAATTAATGCTTGTATTGTTCTGAAACTCTTTTTTCCACTTTTTTTATTAATTGAACATCTTTTATTTTTTTACAGATACATTTATATTTGTCATGCTCGACCTTCCTATCAATGAACACAATATATCACCCTTGTAGGCATCCTTTGATGATTTTTTATCAAAATTTTATCGTTTAACCCTACAGATGACATGTGGGCCTATGTAAGCACTTCATTTTAAAGGACTTTGTTGTAAATAGTGTTAAATGTCTACCTTGCTCTCCACATTTCTCAGTTTGTAAGTATGTAACTGGTCACTCTTAATTGAAATCACATCCTATAATACCATTGTGATTCTAATGCACATTCTCCTGATAGCTGACAGTGCAGAGTATTATTTCATGCCCATTCTGTACTGATGAATTATTTTACTAGAGGTCTTTGCAGGGGTGTATTTGTGTATTATTTGTGATCTTCTACAACGACAGTCAAGTTATCTGCAGCAGAGAGCATTTTATTTCTTTTTCATGTTATTTTTGGGCATTTTTCTTGCTTATTGCAATGAGTGGCTCTCCTATTATTTTATTGATAAAAGTAGTGTAAGTGGGTATGCTTGACTTACTTATGATTTGAGTGGATATTGGATTTTTCAGATATGTTTTGATGTTACTTTATATAATGATGTGACTTAATTTTTCTCATATTGATATAGTGGATCACACAAATTAATTTTCAAACATGAAACCAGTCTTCCTTATATGTAATAAATAGCAGTTAGGGTACATATTCTTTTTTAACATTGCTGAATTCAACAAGCACTTTTTGATAGTTGGCTAAATATTTTTTGCATTTAAGTTTACAACAAAGGACCATGTTGAATTTGTAAGTTGTCTTGCTGTATCTGTCTCTTCTTTGCATTTGGGTAAATTAGCTCCAAACAATGAATGTAAACCTGATCCTACCTTTTCACAAAGAAGATATTTCCTGGAAAAGGTTGAGAAAAATCAGTGTCAGAATTTCAACTATTTGGTATACTTCTTCAGTGAAACCATTTTGTCCAGGCAATCCTTTTTCAGTGAGCTTTTAAATTAATGATTCAAACTGTATGGTTCTGTAGATTATTGCTTAGTCTCTTTCATCTTGCTTAATATTTAATGAGTTGTAGTTTTAAAGGGATTAGTTCATTTCTCCCAAGTAGTCAATTGTGCATAATTTTATTGACTTTTTTCTTTTTTAAATATTTTAAAATTTTTTTACATATATATTTATACTATCACACATATATAAAATAAACTACACACAGCAAGAAGAACCATGAAGCAATCAGGAATTATATTAAAGTTACATTCATAGTGTTTTGGCTATTTATTTTTGGCATTCTTGAAGAAAGCATCATTCCTATCTTGGTGAGTCTAAAATTCTTAATGAAAATCAATATCTATCATATCTCATCTCTATCAATTTAAAACATCTACCTAAACCTACAAACATCCTAACCCCTAAACGACTTTTATTTTTCTTCCAAGAAACAGCTTTGGCTTAGTTTAGTCTTTATATTTCTCTATTTTTATGGGCACTTACTGATTTCTTGTTTGATCCCATTATAGATAGGGATATATTCTATATCGCTTCAGCTTTCTTGAATCTTTTTAGATTAATATAACCAATTACTCAATCCATCTTTTTCGATAGTATATAGCTGTAAATCACTGAGTTTGGGCTATAAAATCTGTGGCTTATACACTCAACATTAACTTCTCCCAGTTCTTAAAGGGAGACAAATCTATGATCAAAATGACGACTGCTCTAGATTTTGATAATGTCTTACTACATGCATTGCAGATAACTCCCTTCTCTCCCTGTAATGTAACCTTGGGAACACAAAGGGAAAGAGAAAAGAGGAGGGAAAAAGGATGGGAGAGGTCAGAGGAAGCAAAGGCAAAAGAAATAACAACCACAGAGTAGTCTTATGGCCTCTTCTCTTTCTAAGAAGCTAATTACATTAGGAAGACCCCTAAATGCAATCTCTGCCTCATTGTCCCATCTCTGAGACCATCACCTGAAGATCTAGGAACTCTGCATCTGTATGTGACTCTTTGGAAGAACCAGATCAGTCCACAGCTATTCACAACTTGTTTCTGAAAACTAATATCAAAGTATTTCAACCAAAGGATTGTGCAAGCCTTAAAGTCATTTTTATATAAGCTCTAAACTCTAAATTACAAATATTATCTGAATCTCATCTAAGTCAGAAATGAGAAGGATTCAATATATTATTTATCCTCAGTAAGATTCCTTTTTCACTATGCAACCAGAACAAAATATAATAGTGGGATATACTGTATGGTGATAGAATAGGCATTTATTTTCAGAAAGGGAGATAGATGAAGGAAGAGAGAATCAACAGAAATCGAAGACCTAGTAATATGGGTGAACTTATAAAGGCACTTGCTGAGATCTGTTTGGTCTCAAGAATGCACATGGCGAAAGAGAAGAACCCCCTGTTCTCATACAAGTTGCTCTCTGACCTGTGCTTACAGGCTATGGCACCCTATGCACACATTAAATAAATAAATACATGCTATATTTTCAAAATCTAACACTGCCAGTTCCACCAGAACATAGGCCATATACAGATTGACCCTTTTCAGTTTGATGCTGAGTCCTCAGGCTCCCAGCATCACCTCATGGCTCAGTCGATCAGTCCTCCTTCTGACTCAGTGGGGCCTTGATCACACTGTGGGGCTCTGGGCTTGGTTGATAATTCCAACCTTTGGCACTGAGCTGAAAGTAGCCCCCCCCCCTTTCCCCAGGCATGCATAATGTAAGCCTGTGTTCTGAACTGAGTTTCCCAATGACTTCAAAATTTCTTTTGAGACTTCTCTTTCTTTCCTTGAAGAATAATAGTACACATGAGTTTGCAGCCAAATAATTACTGTAGTTTGTCTTGAGAAATCTAAGAAATTTAGTCCGAACTGGCAGCATCTTGGCTGCTATAATGCCATCTCTATTCCTGGCTGTTGCTGAAGTAAATGAATCGATTCTAAGCTCCAGCTATGATCTTTATGGGTTTTTCTTTAGCCATGGCTTCCTGTTCTCTTCAAAATAAGTTACCCTAATTTTTTTTCCATTTTGGCAGAAATAACAGTGTTATAATTCTTCAGATCTCACATTCTGGTCCCTATGAGTTAGCAATTCTGTTGTCAATTTTCTCTTTCCCATTGAATCTTATTGCAAAAATTTAGGAGGAACTGTGACACATCTTTAAGAATGTGATTAGAAGTCTTAGCCAAACATTCAATTTTATTCATCACAAGTTCTCTCTTCCATCAAACAGAAGCAAAGGAACACAATACAACTGAGTTCTTTGCCATTCTTCAACTAAAACAGCTTTTCTTGCTGTTTCTACTAGTGTTCCTCACTTCTGCACAAAACTTCACAAGAATGCCTTTTATTTGTACTCCCTTCTTAAGTTTGGACACTACCAATTGTATGGTTTTTTTTCAGAGGTATGTCCTTAAAGAGCCAATTTGTTCTTCTTAATAGGATCAAAACATTAAAATCTCACACAAGTTTTGGCTGCTTTCTTCTTACCCACCATATGAGGACATGTTTCTTGTATCAGTTTGAACTCATTAATAATAGTCTACAAGTACCCAAAATGTGAGTTTTGCATTAAGTAGAAAACATTGCAAATAATTACCTCTTGGTATAATTTAACCAAAAGAAAGGCCAGATTTGAATTCTCTACATGGGGCGGGGCTGTTTTCTGCCATTCTCTGCTTGTCTGTTGTATGATTCCGAATGTGTACCTGCCTGGATGCTCTCCTTTGAACCTGTCCCTGGGTCTGTAACTGTTTGTCCCTGAGAAAGAGCTTCTGTTCTGTATCTATTTGAACAGCAGAGAAAATATCACATGTGGAAGGAATGAAGCATATGTTATACAAATCTTTAACAGGGTTTTGTAAGGGACTAAGTCATGGACTCCCCAAACAAACAAACTCAATCTAGCAAAATCCATATGTTGTCCTCAACATTTATGGCAGATACTCATTTCACAAGGTTGATATCAGTTAATTTGCTCTTCCCAGGATTTATTACCATAACATGCATATACATGTATATTACTTTTGAGTCGGGGAAAGAGTACAACTTCATAGCTATGTATTAACTTTGGTTTTAGAAGTTGATTACATGAAAAACACAAGGAAGTCAATTAAGTTTAATTATTACGTTGTTTCTCTTACAGGCAAATTAAACAGATCAGTACAAGGTAGAATATCAGTGTTAAGTCTTAAATGACCTCAAGGAGTATTATCAACTCTGTGAGGCTCAGCAAAATTCCAGGCTTTTAGAACATAAGAGATGTTTAAAATAATGCATTGCTGCAGTGTCTCCCACCCTTTTGCTTTTTACCATTGAGAGCGTAGTAAGAGGGCCCTCCTGAGCTAATACATATTGGGCTATAATCTGAAATAAAAGAACATGTTCACTCTAGCTTTCTTCTTTTTTCTGAGTTTTTGGAGGAATCACTTGTCTCTTCATGTTAGTATAAACTACTTTTGTCACCAATCTCAAAATTCTTCCAACTCTAACTGTATCTAGTTCTAACATTAGTATCACATTTTTAGTTATAAAAGAATTTCCTATCTCAGCATAAATTTCATATGAACTTTGCTGTTATAACAAAGTCCCAAAGATTGTGTGACTTAAACAACAAACATATCACAGAAATCTGGGCTTTGGGAAGTGCAAGAGCAAGGCACTGATAAGTTTGATTCTCAAAGGGAACCCTTCTTATGGTCTAGTGATGCCTAAACGTATCCTGTATCTTTTGGGGAGCAATGGAGTAAAATATTTCTAGCCTCTTTTAAGGACACTAACTATATCAAAGGATTCCTCTTTCACAAGCTCCTCTCCAAATACCATTCCATAAAAGGCTGGAGCTAAACAATAGCATATGAGCATAGAACTTGAGGGGCATGCCCCTTCCAGAGCAGATGTTTGACTAATATGTAGTCTGTTATCATTACATGTAAAGCTCGCTTTGTTTCCAATTTTGTTTACAATATTGATTCCTTTGAACTAAGGTGACAAAGTTAACAAAGAATGGAAATCATTCTTTTTGGAGACTTTTTCATGTTTTTTTCTCTATTCTTTTGGTGTTTCTATAAATTATACTTTGATATTTACAGAGTCTGTGATTCATAATCATTTTGTATCGTCATATACACTGCCTGAGGGCTCATACAGTATGATCTACACAGAGAAATGCCTATGTTACAGGCATTTAATTGCAAAACAATCACATTCCTTATTGTTACACATTCAAGAAACAAGGCCTAATATTTATTCAAGGTTCAATATTCGGTAATAATTTGTCTTAACTATTATAAGATGTGACTAAGTTCAACAGTTATTCTAATAATTAATCAGAACTATGAGATAAACAAAATAAATAAAAGTAGGAAAAAATTAGTTTTCTCCAACTGGATCTCATTGGGTATGCAAACCACACTGTCATTCTTAGATTTCTATGTATTCTTATGTGTTTCTTGTCCTTTTTCATTGGCTTTTAATTTTCACTCCTTTTCTTTTGATCCTTGTTTATTTTCAATTGACAGAGCAAGAAAGAGTGTGGATTTGGATGGATGAGGAGGTGGGGGGGTCTGGAGAAGCAGAGGAGAGGAAACCATAATCAGAATATATTGTGTAAAAATCTATTTTCAGATTTAAAAAGGATATAATTAGATACTTAATTAGATACTTAGATACTAATAAATAATTAGATACTTAAATTTATAGTATGCCATGTAATACTTTGAAAATATTACAGGATCCCGACACTTAAAGAAGTATTAGTAAAGGGGAAAGGAAGAATCTGGTATTATGCCTCATCTTTGAATTATAGATTTATAGATTTCGTTGGCATTAATATTTTAAAGTCTCTGTCTTTATGAACAGATAATAAATCTTCCACCTTAATGTAATTTTTATTTCTTACAAGTAACTGATCATTTACTACATATTTAAAGACTTAAGTGATCTTTAAAAAATTACTATTAGTCTCAAAAGGTGACTATAGTGAGGAGTGCTAAACTTCACTTGGCATAACACATATAATGTATTATTTTATTTCTCCTCTTAATCTTCTCTATATCACCAAGTTAAACACTTAGAATCATTTTATTTTTATTTTTATTTTTTTTAATAGACAGTTTAATTAGATCGGATTATGAGAAATTATCAAACTCCTATTACATAAAAATTCTGTATGTTTTCAAAGACTCTCTAACATTTCATCCAAAGGCAGATATTAAATGTGACACACTGAGATTGCATAACAACTTTGAAGTATTTTAAGTCAGCTATCAAATGTTATATTTACTGACTATTTTTTTAATTATTATTTTTTTTATTAATTTATTCTTGTTACATCTCAATGTTTATCCCATCCCTTGTATCCTCCCATTCCTCCCCCCCTCCCCATTTTCCCATTATTCCCCTCCCCTATGTCTGCATACTAGCCCAAGCGGCATGTCCCATTTTATTTTTATTATGTCAAAGTTTACATAGGCAATAATTTCAAAAATCATGACACTATTACCGTATTAAAAAACAGCAGTTAGTACTATAAACAATGTGTATGGAATAAAATTCCCCACCATCCATGATTAAAAGGGATGGAGCTGAATTCGAAGAATATCAGTGTCTATGTGTCATAAGGTATAACTGGAGAAGTGAGTCTGCCTTGAAAACCTATACACATCTTCTCCAAAACCATAAGAACCACAATATTCATAATGATAAGTCATTAATATCAGGTAAAAAAAAGAATGGTAAGTTAATAAATTAATTGGTGTAGCAGTCCCACTTATACTATTGGTATTTAGCTTGTTGCTCTGAGACCTTGGAGGATGTTTTAGTTTCTCATGCGTGAATGTCCTCCCCATCATGGCAGAACTTGTGAGGACTTAAGAATTAAAAGAACTTGATGCTGATTAGGAAAAAAAAATAGAATCACAGAAAATGTACAGACATTTTGATTAAGCAATTCACTTGGTAGATGAGACAGCCATTTTCTACATTTGGATAGGTTCATAAAAGAAAGCCTCTGTTTGGACTATGATAATTTCAGGTAATTCTCACAGTTCTAAGGAAAGACGTCATACATCTATTTGGATGTGAGTTTAGACTACAAGTAAGAGATCAGAGCCAGGGAAGTATTGCTTCTTTGGAAAATAGTTGTTTTAAAGCAAGAAATTAAACCTACTGGCCTTTGAATGTTTCTCTCCTAGGATCTTCTACCTGCATAACCCACCTCATGGCACAACTCAACATGCTCACCTCAGTCTGGCTCTTGTGTCTTGCAGAACCAAAACTGGGTTATAATCACAGTGTCTCTTTATGGCAGGGAGCACTTAAAACTGCCTAAAACCGTAATCATTGTCTGTTCTGCCCCAAAGCTAATGTTTACTGTGACTAAAATAAAAGTTTTGTCACCTGTGGGATTAGAAGAATGCAGCTGTGTTCCAAATCTCCCCTGGTTTCTATTTCGATGGCTATGTTGCTGTTCTCTTTTTATCCAATGCCTCTGGAGCCTGATCTTGAACACCGTACTGGTTCAACTATGCTCTTCCATGAGCGTGCCAGCTTTCTACTATTATTCAAACTAGTCACCCCTCAATTTCAGAGAGGTAGAAACTGCAGCTCCATTATACCTGAATCTGCCTGTCACTACTGACAAGTCCAAAGACTAGCAACCCTATGTCAAACACATGAGATTCTTTTATTGTCCACTTTCCAATTTGTTACATCACTTCGAAAACTGTAGTTCAAGGTCAGAATGTGAACCCTACCACTTGATTCCTGGGGTAAACTATACTCTGGATCCTTTCAGGTGCAAGTTGACAAACATGAGATATGGGTAAGGGAGTCGGGGCTTAATGAAAGAGTCCTGGACATCTCATAAAAATATCAAATGACTTCCAGTGAGTAATGAGTCATCTCCAAGGACCTTAGGGTTTAGAAGCAAGACAGTATTACCACCATGAATGTGCTCTGATTTCCTTCTTTATATACAATCTTTCTGCAATTCAATTGGGAACATGGCTATCTACTGACAAGTCTTAAATCATTTTTCTTTAATAATCTCAAAGGAGGGATGGGGCTTACATTTCACCATCTTCAGTGATTTACCAATCCCTGCTTATCCAGGATACAGTATCATACCCACTCATAGCTTAGTCACATAGCTGGGGGAACGAAGTATGTGATGTGCAGTCCTGCCAAAATCACAAGTTTGGAAGAAGCAGGCTAGAGTGCTGTGCTGTGAGAAATAACAGGTTCACTAGACAGACACAGGCACCAGACATAGCTCTAACATTTCAGCACAATCCATGACTCAATCTCTTCAAGGTCCAGGACTTAATCAAAATCTGCAATTGCCTCCTGCTCACTCTACCCCTCTGGCCTTTCTCTCTTGGCTTCTACTCAATCTCTCTTTAAAGTTCTTTTTAGCTCATTCTGGAGAGGAAAAAAATCAATAGTATTTTAGCATTTCATCTATGGTGCAGTGTTTTATGATAACAATAGACTGAGGTATTTAACAATATGGGTTTGAGTGTCAGAGTAGGCTGAGTTTACATCTTGACTCTTCTGCTTCCTATATTGACCTCAGGCAAATTCCCTAAGGGATTTGTAAAACAATATCTTATCAAAATTTTTATAACTTAAAAAAAAGGACTTTTTTCTATGATTTAGGAAGAAATCAAGTCAATGTTTCTCAGTTCCCAGACTATAGAATTTTAGCAGAACCAGCACATATTATGGACATCAGCAAGAGATCATAGCTGCTTGGATCATAATAACTCATGATCCTGCTTCACTGAAGGCAGCCCATATTCTGAATGGAGTCACAAGGCCCTTGAGGAAGACAGATGGCCATCACTGATGCCACAGAAGCCCATACAATGTAACAGCACTCTGAGTTGCCCGGTTCCTACTGAGCTAAGAACAAAGCCTTCTTTCTCCCAAGAGTCACAAGCAAGCCAAAGCCAGTTAGCTTGTCACAAGCTTTGGGGTCTATGTTAAATAGCCATAACCTAACCTAAATATGTTTCATCCAAATGTAATTTTAAGATAAATAAAAATTTATGAGGCCCCTTATAATTTATTAAGTACAAGTGCTTTAACAAATAAAGTACTTATCCTAAAAGCAAGGCATGAAGAATTTAGGTAAATATTAAAATGTGTAGTCCCACTATAAAAGTTGTTAAGCAGACAGGCAAGACAAAATTATTTTGTAGAGAAAGTCCCTGGTGGTTTTATACTCAAGAAGTGTCACTGTACTTAGAACTCTGTTAACTGGGACATGAGCTGGTCTGGATCTACCTAAGAAGAGATAGGATGAAGGATGTTAGGAGAAGAGGCTCAGTGTACTAAGAAGACTTCCGGGTAGCATCAATCCACATTCCTTCCAGCAAACCTGCCGTCCCGACTCTGGGTTTGGCCCTCAAGCTCTTCCTTCAGGCATTTTGGAAAACCACAGAGGGTCCTGTCCCTCCATCCAGAAGTCTGGAGAGGCTGTGTGCATTCTTATTGAGCAGGTTAACTTGCTACGTCTACCATAGCAAACAGCAGCTCTTTGGTTACTCAGACAACACACTTCTGTTTCTCACTGTGCTGCCAGCTACACATCCCTTTAGCAAGTTACCAGCAAATTTGAGTTTTGGCCAGGCCTCTCTTTCCAAGCACAAGAATGACTTTCTCCTTGACCTCTCCTGCAAGGAAACAGAATATCATGTGGCATTCTTTTTCTTATGAAGACACCAGCCTATTGGACTAGGGCCCCAACTTATCTTCCTCATTGTTTATTACCATGCTACTCCCTATAGCTAAATGCAATTGTACCTGGATTGAGAAATCAATATATGAATGGGGGGATGGCAAAATTCACCATATAATACTTTACTTCTACCCCTTTTAAGAATATGAAAAAAAAAAAAGTTTCCACAGAAACTCCAATTCCTTAAGCCATTCATTGGCAAGAGACATAAACATTAAGATTTGGTTTGCTTTTGCCAGAGCCTAAAAGGATTTGGCCCACCAGTAAGTACATGAATACTGACAAAATAAATGAAACCTGCCATGTTAGCATGGTAGCAATAGCAATGAGCACAGTACATGCCATTAAGACAAGTTGAAACTTTTAAAACTTCTGTGTGAAAAAGCAGAGAATGGAAAAAGAAAAAAGAAAATAAATTAGAAAAGCTAGTTTGCTAGAGAAGCTTAACATGCTACAGTGGTGTTCTTGTACTTTCAAACAAAAATATTAATACTTTCCTTCAAATTTTAATATAGATATTGAATTATGTATAATGATTTATAATTCAGTGTTTTATATATTATTTAATGTTTATATATATATATATATCTTTTGATTATATAAATCAAAAGTTTAAACCTTCTTTGATGATACTATAAAGATTAACAAAATCTCATTCTCAAAGTAACTTTGTGTGCCGCATGCCTTCATACATTTATATTAACATAGGAAATCCCTTTCCAGAGATATATTACTAAAGAAAGAATTAGCAAGTGAGAAAATAGAGAACTCTGAACAGTGAAACAGCATGAGACAAAAATAATGACATAATCTAAATGTTCCACTTTAGGACTAGACGTACCAAAGGTATTGGGCAAATTTAAAAAAAGGTGAAGCCAAACAGAGAGGAAAATGTAGAAAAGTTTCAATACCCAAAACAGTGTGTTTTGGTGTTTACTTATGACTATTATATTATAGCCTTGTTCTCACAGATTAGAATCTGGACGATAAAGTGGTTTACATATGGGTTTTGTTTTATAAATATATATGTATATGTTTATATATACATATATGTGTGTGTACATATATAGTCCATATTTTATTTTTTATTAAAAATTTTCCTTTGTAGTTTTACATGTGTACACAATGCATGCTGACCACTCTCGCCTTTCCCAGAAGGGCATAAACACGGAATATCAGTGTACAGCCGCTTAGGTAGAGTATGACGTCTCTGACATTTTCTGTGAAAAGAGTCTGTGTGAGCTCCAGCCTCCTATACTGAAGTCCTAGTTCTTAATAGTTGAAAACAAGGGTTTGGTGATGTAATGAGCCTATGGAGTGAGGCTCTAGTAAACTAATCAAGTGCCCCTGTGAGACAAGACACAGAAGAGCTTGTTCCACACCACTTGCATCTTCTGTATGGAAAGGTGCAGTGAGACAACGGTTATCTACAAACTAAGAAAATGAGACACCAGCCAGAGACCCGATCAGTGCGAAGCCTTGTTTCAGAATTCCAATTCCACAACTTTAAGGAAAAGCAAGTTGCTGAAGTCACTTGGTCTATGCCACTCTGACATAATAGAAATAGAGGACTGACATAAGTTTGTACCAAAAATGGATACTGAGGAGGTGCCACTGTAGCAAATAACTAAAAATAGGAAGGCAATTGTGGACCTGGGTCATGGAGAGAGGGTGGAAGAGTTTTCAGGTGCTTGCTTACAGCAGCCCATATTGCTGTGAAGGGGACAGTGAGCAAATCTAGTGATGATTCAGGATGCCAAAAGAGAACTGCAGAGAAAGCTTCAGTCATCACAGAGAATATATCAGTAGTCGTGTGCAGGATGCTTATTGAAATAATATTGATAAAACTAATGAAATGAGGTTCCAGGAAGCATGCAGTGTATTGGAAACTGGAAAAAGGAAATCCTTAAAGGTAAATGACTTGGTTGAACTGTGTTTCTCTTCCAGGGTTGTGTGGAAGGAATAACATGCGAAAATTAAGTTACATATTTAGTCTTGACTTCTCTGGCCACATATAATACAATTCAAGAGGCGAGAAACACATTAAATATCCATTTATTTAAAGAAGTGCACTTTAAATTTTCTTGAGAGTATTTACCGTGTCCTTACTACAAATAAAAATGAGAAAGTGGAAAGTCTATCTAACTGTTACTGTCTCTTCTGACCTGGGATAGAGAGGCTTGGTGGGTTTGTACATAGACTTGGGCAGTCCTCTCATCATAACAGGGAGAAACGTAAGTCAATGCAAGCATTGTTAGATGGGAATAAGGAAGCTACATAAACAGACTGACTGAAGTAATTCTCTGACTACCTTATGCTATCCTCCAAGGAAAGGGATGAAGTGCTCCTGAGGCTATCTGGAGATCACCAGGCACACTTCCTAAATTTCAAGGAGCTTTCACGCAGCCTTTAGCAGTAGCCTTGGGATTGATTCCCCACCCCCACCCCCAATAAGACCCTTGATCTGGCAAAGCCCCACAATAGGCTACACCAGTACAGAAAGCTAATCCACCAGTTCTTGAAAGTGCCATTGTTTTACTGTCCCCATGGGTCCACAAATCAGAGATGTATGTATTTTGTTACTTAAGGTTTACTTATATAAATAATAAGTAACTACAGATGAATGCAGAGTAGAATAACTTAAGAGATCTGTCCACTGCATTTTTTTATTAGGTGTTTTTCTTACAGACTTCAATTTTGGGATATTTTATAACCATACTGAAGAAATGGTACAGTAGGAGTAGGAGTAGTAACCTGGAATGCATTTATCTTAATATTATAGGGATATATTTTATATGCCATATGTGTTCTTTCAAAAATACATTAGCAGACACATCAGCATACATCTAATCCCCCCATCGTTTGCTTCATCTTCTTTTTTTAACTGTACATTTTTCAGATAACTCAGGTGCAGCTTAAACACCAGTATACAAAGAACTTGCTCACCTTCAAGGCATCCTGTTCCATTTCTTAACAGCTATCAGCAAGATGAAATGTCTCATGACCACATCAAAATCATGCTATTTTTTCCTAGGGCTCTGTTTTTGTATTTGAGGCACTAAAGAAAAACATATAATCTGTGTTTTCCCATGCAAATGGGCTTTAATTAGTCAAGGTTAACAATAGGAAGGCAAAGGCAGTCTGTGGGGTGAAACTAAAATATGAGATGCCGTAGAAACCCAACCTGGCATGTACGCCCTTCCTAAATGACCTTATGCATCCCCTGCTGAGTCTATTTGGTCTTCAACTTGCCATCCAGTTTTTGGCATTTTAGTATGATTAAACCTGCCATCCCTGAGTGCTAAAATGGAACAACATACTGCATATGTTCATAGCTCTTTTACCAGGGACCAAAAAAGTGGCAGACATCCATCCTCTGTTCATGCCAAAGTGCAATTTGTCGATTGAAAGACGTTAGTGGCTACAGTGGGAATGGGCTGGGAAAACCTCATTTGGTATGCCAGCATAGCTCTCACACAGTGATTTCAAATTTAAAAATAGATTCTAGCCAACTCAGAGGTAACTAGGATCATGCTATTTAGTGCTTTGAAACGGTAGCTGAATATGCCATTTAAAAAAGAAACCTACATTATCAGCAATATGGACATAATTTACAAGGACTAATGATCCTGGTATTTTTGTTATGGTATCATTTGTTTTTAATGATATAATCATTTGCAAGCCAAGAGGACACACTTCAAATGGTGTCAGTGAGGGAGGAGAGTTGAAGTGGTTTAAGCTCCATCATTTTAAATTTTTGTCAAAATGTACAGTGAGGCTAATTATTAGTAAGAATAAAACTCTCCACAAAACCATTTATTCTGTTCCTAAAATGACATAGCATCTTAAATAAAGAGAAGCAAATTGTTCTAATGAATTTAAATTATCAAAGCAAGATGGATGTTGGGAGTAATTAAAATAGATATTCCAAGATCAGAAAAAAATCTCATGTTTATATGTAAAAAAAAATCCTGAATGTTTCCTGAAAAAATGTTAACCTGTAAATAAAACACTGGAATGCTCTCTTTTTCTCTTTTTTAAAATTCACACTGTATGGAAGATAATTCTGTTTGGGCTCTGATATAAAAGAAGAAAGTAAGTATCTGTCATGATCAGCCTGATGCAATGATTCCTCCTTGCATTGGTTCATCATTACAAGTAAAGGTATAACAACTTTGAGAGAAATGGTTTAGTTAAAAAATAATTTTTATTATTAATTTGTATAGTAGACCTATAGGCACATAACTGGCAAGAAGAAGCCACATAAAATAGCACAACCACCTGTAATTCTATTTTATATTCACTCAAGATCAAGGTGAACGACTTGTCTTATTAGCAGTAAATGAGAAATTATAGAACAGTCATTGAATATAAACAGAATATGTTACTGATATAATTTCAATTAGAGGATTACAGAGAGTTTTAAAATGAGTAGTTGGGAGCTGGAGAGGTGACTGTGAGTTTAAGAGCACTGGTTACTCTTCAGACAACCCCAGTTTGATTCTTACCACAAATGTCAGTGCACAGCTCTCAGTTCCTGATCTAATCTCCTCTGCTGGCCTTGGTGGGAACTGCATGCATGCATACACAGGCGTACATGCAGGAAAATCACCCATAAATTTAAAACGTATACAGTTTTAAATCGTGGATAGTGTCTTGAGGACAAGTATATAAAATGTATATTTGAATTCTTAATAATAAAGGAGAGAAAATGAAAATAAAAAGAAAGATACAAATTATTCAATTTAATAATCAAAATAATTCATATCAAGATAATTAACATACACCAAATATAATAAATGTGAACAAAACCTTGACATGTCACAATGAAACTATCAACAAAACTAAAAATAAAATCTTAGATTAGGAAGAGAAAGCAATCCATATATTGGGCCATGGAGAAATTATAAATCATGTAAGTGGAATGGAAGGAAATAATAAAGTGGCTAATGATGTCTGAATGAGAGGAATTAAATTATAAAAAAGTAAACCTACTATATTCATAAAAATATAATTGAGCAATATAATTAACACAGCAGAAGTATAATGATAATTTAAAATTCTTAGAAAAATAATTATAATTAAAACACAGCCAACTAGAACTGCCAAATACAACTGAAGTAGTACATAAAGAAAAACAATTGTATGGATCAATAGATCAACTCAAGTGGCAAGAAAGGAAATTAAAATAAACCCAATGTGGGCAAGAGGCAGAGATGATAATGCTAAGAGTAATAATAAAGTAGGAAAAGACTTAAAATATAGTAAACAAATAAAATTTTAATTATTTAAAAAAATAAATTTCATATTGTGACAATAGAGAAAACAAAGTGAGAACATTTTCACTATCATGAATGGAAATCATATACCATTATCAATCCCACAAGCACTAAATAATAATGGGACATTTTGAATGACTTCATACATAAAAAAAGTGGACGATGTAAATGAAATGGAGGAACATGTGAAAAACAGTAACAAGGACTAATTAAAGAAATGGCAAATAATGAAAGTATGAAGAAAAGACACAGAAGACTGGGGCAAAACATAATTTGGAAGCATAAGAAAAACAAAATTATCATTAGGAATATACTGGAATGAATCTTCAATTTTTGTTTGATAATTGCAAACTGCGGTGGTTTCAGTAAGAAGAGCCCCGTAGGTACATATATTTGGATATTTGGCGCCCTGTTAGTAGACCTGTTTGGGATGGATTAGGAGTTATGGCCTCGTTCGAGGAAGTGGGATTTGAAGTTTCAAAAGCCCCGCCCTTTCCAGTTAGTTCTTACTATGTCTATTTTTTCCTCGTTGTGGAGCCACATGAAAGCTCTCGACTTCTGGTCAGCCCCATGCCTGCATGTCTGACGTCATAAAGCTCTCGGCTTCTGGTCAGCCCCATGCCTGCGTGTCTGACGTCA